>NC_137542.1:35372698-36024181 GCF_963082525.1 Nesoenas mayeri
AAAGCATCTCCAGTCTCCAAAGCTGTCATGGGCAATGGCACAGAGGGCTCCTCCTGGTTGGGCTGGCTCAATGCCACATGCCACCATCACTGTCTCAGGCTGCTTTGTTTGCTGCCATGAGGGCCAGCAGGGCTGCCTGCAGGCATCAGCTGCTTTCATTGCTCAGGTGTCTCAGCATGGCTTAAAGGGAAAAACATATCTGCCTTTCTGGCAGAGCTCAGTTAGAGGGAAACTATTCTTCCCTTCTTTTTACCAGAAGGTAGAAAATAAACTGCCTGCGTACCTTTTTTTCATTTATGTACCTGAAAACATGAGTCATTTTTCTTTACAAAAGTAAATGCATTCAAAATTGCATAAAACCAAATCGAGTCTAGTTTTAAAAACTAGTGTTGCTGTTTGAAGGGAAAAGGAAATCCTGAACCAGTAGAAATCCTTACCTGAGCCCTAGAGAACAGAGTATTTTGAAAATGTGAAGTCAGTTTGGAAGAGCAGTCATTTCTAAAGGTGTAGAAAGATTTTTCCTTATTCTGGAACACTTATTTGGCTGTCCAGAGCTGAGAAGGTAAAAGGAAGGGCAGAAAAGTTTAATTTTCCTCCTCTAGTCTATGAATATAAACAAGATGTAAAATGAGATTTATTACTGTTAAAATCTTGAAGGCCATTATGACCAGGAGCTAAATTCAAATCACTGGCTAAGGATCATATTACTTTGTTTAATAAATCACTTTGTTTTAAATGTTGCACATGTTTTGATAAACCTTCTCTTCTGCAGTATGCCTATAGTACTTCTTTGCAACTACAAAGGAAAAAAAAAATGGATACCTCTCTCCACACATACAAACCTAAGCTGAAATGCTGTTTGAGGGCTAAATGAATCAGAGTTTTCTTTCAGATGCTGTTTAACCAAGAGCACAAGAAAGAACTATTAAATAGGAAAAGCAAATGGGTCTTCATTGCCAGCATCATAAAGAAAGTAAAAAATATTAATCTGAATAAACATGTTAAACCTTGTAACTCAGTGCAGAATAGCTATGGGTCCCAAGTGTATCCTCAGCTCAGCCAAAAGATATGTTGCATTTTATCAGCAAATGAAAATCAGACTTTCTTTGAGGAGAAAAAACAAAACAAAACAAAACAAAAACACAACCCCCTCTCACAAAACTGAAAGCCCACACATAGCAAAATGTGAGCAATAATTTAAATTTAAGCTCCCTGCTTTTTGATTTAAATAATGATTAAACACGATGTTTTAAATCTTCACGATAAATGAATTTCCCCTCTTGTCAGGACTCTCTTTATTAAACTGACACATCTAAATTCTCAGCCTGGAAGGTTCAGCCATTAGTGAACATGTCTCCTGGAGGAGAAAAAAAAAGTTTAATTCTACTGCCCTAGCTCCCTTTTTTTCATCTAATTCGATTTTCTTCTATTGATTCTGTTTTTATCACAGATAGCCAGTTTCTTTGTCATAAAGAATGTCACCTGCAGTTAAAATCACGGCAAGCAGAACAGAGATTGCCTGGACCACTTGATAAAGAAAAATGCAGATGATGGTCATACTTCGTTTAGTTTTTTTAGGATCTGTGTTCATGTCTTTCTCACACTCGGCCTTGCTTTTCTAGTTGCTTCCTTGTGCTCAGACCAAACAAGACCCAATATACGTGCCCCACGAGGCTTGTGGCAGAAGGTTCCCCCTTGCAGCCTCCTTCCTCACAATATGACCCAGCAGGTCCTTGGTGTAGGAGGAGAGGACAATTGCTTCTCAACTCATGTCATCACTGCTTTGCACACTTACATCTTTGAGCAGATGTTCTGCCAGTTCCTTGCATGTCAGGGGACAAGCAGATTTGTTTTCTCCAGCAGTCACTTCAGCAGTCAAGCTTCCTAGCACATCCTGAAGGACATGCAGGCTGGGTATAGAGTCATAAGCCAGTGCCCTGGATCCACAAAAACCAATAGCTTCATGTGATCCTAAAAGCAGATCACGGTCCATTGTGCAGAGCAGAGCAGAGCAGAGAGAACATCAGTATCTCTCCACAAATCTGTCCTGAAGAGAAAAATCTCCTCTGAACCCAGCCTAAAGATTGATGTTATGTCTGGCTGTTTTGCAAGGATGCACCAGAGGCATGCACAACAACGTAAGGCTCATGCCTTATAAGTCATATTTTGACTATGGTCAGCTCCAGGACTAGTGGTGGGGAATGACAACATTCTTCACATCTTTCTTCTATAATAACATTAAAGTAACACACAGTTTGCCATGAATTTGTAAATTAAACCATAACATGATTCATGTGCTAAAAAGTCAAGGTTTCTTGAATCTGATATAACAGTAGTTTTCTCCCTTGCTGTACAAAGAGGATCCTGAAGAGATAGCAGTCCATAAATGCAACATACTAAAAGCCACTCGTGCCCACATCTGCCCAGGCTGCTTGCCAACGGTGTACCCCTGAAGCTCAGTGCCTTCAGTCCAGAAGTCTGAACACTTAATTCACTTCTCATTGCTCATAAATATTTGGGCACAGCATTCCCATGACTACATGTCAAGGGAAACTAAACAGAGCATTGAGTACCTCCTTCAGAGCACACTTGAAAATACTTGTGCTTTGTGCAAGGAAGCACGAAGGACTCTCCTGGCTGGCAGGGCAGAAACCATGTCATAAGCCGTTTCTCATATGAAGTACTCATAGGAAGTATTTTGATTTTCCCAAGTACTCAGCTGAGATTCTGGCCAAGCGAGGGTTAGCTCCTTTCTCTTGACAGGTAAACGAGATGCAGAGCTCATTCCCTGATTCAGGGGAGGGTCACGCTTTTCGAGCGGTGCCCTGCCCTGCACCGCCACCTGGCGGCTTCGAAGGACATTGCACCCGCTGTGTGCGCGCTCCCGCTCCCTGCCCCCACATACGCAGCGGTGACTCACTAGTGGGCTCACCGGTGGGGTTTTGGCGGAATGGTTTTTGCTGCTCGGAGAGTTGAGGCGGGGGAGGGGGGAACGACGACTGATGTTAAATATTGATATGTTTCTGGGGATGTGGTTGGCTGAGGCATCATGGATGTGAATTCAGGCTAATCAACACAGGATGTATCGACTATGAAATGCATCCACAGGGGTGAGTCAGTCACATCTCTCAAGGTTATGTTGTGCCATCTGTTAACGAGTATCTGGGACAACCTCACAGCCAGTCTTGCTGCTGTTCGGTGTATAGGGATGCTCATCCACAGAACACTATTTTTGGTACCCAGACTCACCACAGCTACCTTGTGGCAGAAAAAAGGACAGAGATCATATCTACCAAAATTAGTCTACCTATACCCATCCACTCTGAACACTCTTCATGCACTCCAGCTGACATTCAGCACATGTCAAGGCAGATCTCAGAGCCTTCTCTGAGGACAGTAGGTCTGTCACACACCAGGGGACACATCTCTCCCCATCCTGCAGTAGGGAGGAAAGCCAGCTGCAGGTGTGTAACCTTACTCCATCATATTCCCATTGACTGTAGCATGGTGCCTGAGCCTCTCAGACACTCAAAAGCTGGAGTGCCAGTGAGCAAATCAAAGTTTTCACCAAGCAGTGTTCCCACCTAGAGCAAGAAAGAAGCCAAGTGGGCTACTATCTTGTGAGGCATGTTTGAGGTGGGAGCTAAACGGGTCAGGTCTCCCAGTCCCCCAGTAGCAAATGGTACCTAAGAAGAGAGGGAGTATTGCCCATGATCCTGGGCTCAGCATTCAGTGGCTTTTTGGGAAGACACATTTCTGCTTCTCCATTAGCAGCCTGGCACTTGCTCCTGATTCTTCAGTTGCACTTCGACTGTCTGAGTCACTTCTGTGCAGGACCACAGGTGACAGAGATAAAGGAGAAGTCATTGTCAGATGGCCAAGATTTGACCCCACACTGCCAACAGCTCCCTCTGAGGAAACAGTGTAACACCTTCGACCGTGTGAAGCATGGACATGTTTGGGGCACAGGCAAAACCAAACTTTCAAAGTGGCAGACTTATTAAGATGTTTCCATATCAGGTGTTGACTTAGACTGTTTCCCAAAGAAGTTGTTGCTAGCAAGGGGTGCCCCAGCAGGACATCCATCTGCTTGAGTCTGTAAAGAACCTGGAAAGAAGTGCTGACAAGGATTATCTCATCTGGCACCTTAGCAGTAGATTTGGTCATGGACAGGGGAAATGTCCTCAGGAAGGTGACCCCCTCCATGCAAATGAGAAGTATCTTTCTAGTGGCTTTTCACATGAGTACAGGTATGAGTACCTTTACATAGCAGTTCGTGAAAAGGTACAGGACAGGTGCAGTACAGCCTCTGGCTCATCTCCACTGATGCTAGAGTGGACTTCAAAGGCAAAATACTGCCTACAAGAGTGAAGACAAAAGGAGTCATCCACATGCTTTAGGCTGACTTCACAGCAGCTGTTTTTTCTTCTTCATAAGTGTAAAAATTTCTATAGTCTTGCAGCTACCCATAGCACCCAAATCACGGTTGCTGTTCCTATAGAATAAACTTGGGATATCTCCCTACTGTCCTTGCTAGCACCACCAGAGCTGGTTTCCTGCCCAGCACACTATTTTTTCATTCTAGAGCAGAGCCCCAGTATAAGGTAGCAGGCATGATTTTGGGGCAGATGGGAGGGGGGATGCAGGAACAGCTGCAGACACACCCCAGTAACCCTGCCCTACAGAAGTGGTTGGCTCTGCAGTCACCACCATCCTCCCAGAATACAACCCTGCATTTGAATTATCTACAGTCTTCTGTGTCCTGGTACACTCACCAGCTTCCACACTGTGAGCCAGTGTTTCAAGTGTTAAAGAGCCCTTGAGCTGAATTTACATTTATACTATTCTGTTGACATACAGCATTTTCTGAGTAGGATTAAATTACGTTACATATAGTATAAGCCCCTTTGCAATGCCCTGGCGTATGCACAGAGATGTAGAATCCAGTGACTTATGGTTCCTTCATACTTGGTTCTCTGTTACCAGGTTACTGGACAGATTTGCCTTTGCTGTTGGATGTAGCTTTAATTAGTTTTGATTAGCAATCCTGCCACAGATGGCACAACTTGGGTCACAGCTGCACAACTGAGTTTGGTGGTTGTGTGAACAAAGAAACATCACTCACACACAAAGATAGGGACAGTGTGTATGCAGTTTCCCACTCAGTGTGAAGGTGGTGTGGCAGAAATTTCCACCTCACCTGGTGAGTTTTGACAGCTCTTCATTTAAAAAGGATTCTTAAAAATCCAGTAATGATAGCAAATTGTGTGGATATCATCTTCCATCTTCGCTGAGCAGACCAGGCCCCAAAAAGGCAAGTTCTTGTTCAAGACTGTGTTTCCTTCACACTTTAAACCTAGGTTTAGATGAATTTAGGTGATGTACTTAACAGTATTTCCTACCTTAATAACTATCACTGACCTCCTTGTGCACGAGACAAGAAGTCTGTTTTTCCACGTGCCAGCCACAGTTCATATGGTGAAGTGCCATCAGACAGACTGTGCAAGTCTATGACAGGAGTAACCCTGACTGCAGTTAAACTGCACTCTGTTCACAGCATCTCATTGCCTTCACTTGCATGTCTTCAGTTCTGTGGAAATCTCCATTTCAGGACCCTACAATAGTGGGATATCTCTCGTAACAGGACTTGGCACTCCAGACCATGTCACAGATAAGGCTGACTCCTGAGACGGATTACCTTCTCCCTGATGCCATATGCACCTCATCACCTTCCCCCTAAGAAGACAGATTCATGTCAGCATGTCTAACCCAACTTGTCCTATCTTAAGAACAACTCAAAGTTGTCTCCTAGGGGTTTTCAAGTGTGTTATCATCAAGTTTAGCTCAACCTCTTGGCCACTATCTTCTCTGCATCTACCAAACAAACCCCAAAAAGCAACACCCATTTCCTTCTAAAGCACTGTTGACAGTCACAGCAGCAAGGCTGTCCCTGGGGAGCATGCTACCCTGGTAGGAGCCACCACACAAAGCTGCTCGTCCTGTCTTAGGTGACTCCTTCCCTTCTCGGGCAGGCTGACCTTGCCAAAACAAGAGCAAGTCTTAATGCTGCATGCCATGTGGCATCTTAGAAACAGTTTTGTGGTTATAACCACTGTCTCTTAGGACATGGAGCTAGCTCCTCTGCCCATACAGGCTATACCACTCCAATATCACCTAAAATCCTCTTTTCATCTTCTTGCCCACTCTCTCCACTGAGTTACCATTCCACCCCACCAGCAGAACCTGGTTGGATGGGCTGGCCTGCAGGAGTCTGAGGAGAGGCAAGTAGGAAGGTGTGTATCAACAAGAGGGTGGCACAGCAAGGGGGTGGAGCTTCACTTTCCTTCAGACCTGTTCCAGATTCCCCAGTTGATATTTCAAGCCTTTGCTTCCTATTTGAAGAGGGGAGCCCAGCAAGTAAGAAGCACTGCTGAGGATGGAGAGGAACCCTCCCCCAGTGACAGTCATAGAATCATAGAATTTCACAGAACCACAGAACGGTTAGGGTTGGAGGGGACCTCTGGAGAGCACCTCGTCCAACTCACCTGCTAAAGCAGGTACACCTAGAACAGACTGCACAGGCATGTGTCCAGGAAGGTTTTGAAAGTCTCCAGAGATGAAGACTCCACAACCTTCCTGGAAAGCCCATTCCAGTGTCCTATCACCCTCAAAGTAAAGAAGTTTCTCCTCATGTTTAGGTGGAACCTCCTATGCTTCACTTTGTGGCTGTTGTCCCTCTTCCTATCGTTGGGCACCACTGAAAAGAGCCTGGTCCCATCCTCTTGACACCCACCCTTCAGATATTTATAAACATAGATGAGATCCCCCCTCAGCCTTCTCTTCTCCAGGACGAACAAACCCACCTCTCTCAATCTCCTCTCCTAAGAAAGATGCTCCAGACCCCTAATCAACTTTGTAGCACACCACTCGACTCCCTTCAGTAATTCCTTGTCCTTCTTAAAATGGGGAGCCCAGAACTGGACACAGTCCTCCAGATGCAGCCTCCACAGGGCAGAGTAGAAGGGCAGAGTAGCCTCCTTCGACTTGATGGTCACACTTTTCCTAATGCACTGAAGGATATCATTGGCCTTCTTGGCCACAAGGGCACATTGTTGACTCATGGTCAATGTTGCTTTCCAGCAGGTCCACCTCTAACCTGTACTGGTGCCTGGGTTTATTCCTCCCCAGGTGCAGGACCCTACACTTGCCTTTGTTGAATTTCATAAGGTTCTCTTCTGTCCAGTCCTCCAAGCCTGTCCAGGTCTCACTGACTGGCAGCACAGCCTTCTGGTGTATCAACCCTTCCTCCCAGTTTGGTATCATCAGCAAACTTGCTGCAAGTGGACACAGTCTCTTCATCCAGCTCACTGGTGAAGAGGTTGAATAGGACTGGACCTAATACTGAACCCTGAGGAACCCCACTAACTACAGGCCTCCAACCAGACTCTGCACTATTGATCACAACCCTTTGAGCTCTGCCATCCAGCCAGTTTGTGATTCATCTCACATTGCATTCATCCAACCCTCACTTCCTGAGCTTGCCTACAAGGATGTTGTGAGAAACGGTGTCAAAAGCCTTGCTGAAGTCAAGGTAGACAACATCCACTGCTCTCCTGTTGTCTACCCAGCCAGTCATATAATCATAGAAGACTATCAGGTTTGTCAAACATGATTTGTTCTTCGTGAATCCATGCTGACCACTCCTGCTAACTTTCTTTTCCTCCACATGCTTGGAGATGATGTCCAGAATAAGTTGTCCCATCACCTTTCCAGAGATGGAGGTGAGGCTGACTGGCCTGTAGTTTCCTGGGCTATTCTTCTTGTCCTTTTTGAAGACTGGAGTGATGCTGGCTTTCTTCCAGTCCTCAGGACTGGAAGTCCTCAGAACCTCCTGTTCTCCAAGACCTTTCGAAGATGATGGAGAGTGGCTTTGCAATAACATCTGACAACTCTCTCAGCAGTCATGGATGCATTCCATCTAGGCCCAGGGATTTTGAATGTCCAGTTTGCCTAAACGATTTCTAACCTGATCCTCCTCAACCAGGAGAAAGCCCTCCTTTTGCAGACTTTCTCTCCTATCTCTAGGGTCTGGGATTCCTGAGGGCTGGTCTTAGCAGTAAAGATGGAAGGAAAGAAGTAACTCTGCCCCCCCTGTATCATCTGTCACCAGGGCACACAAGTGAAGCTGCTCCCTACCATGACATCTCCAAACAGTTCCTCTTGGTTTGCTAGCACAAGGTCCAGCAGCACACCTCTCCTTGTTGGCTCCTCCACCGTCCATGTCAAAAAAGTTGTCATCAATGACCTGTAGGAGCCTCCTGGACTGTGCATGCTTAGTTGTGTTTCCCACCCAGCAGATGTCAGGATGATTCAAGTCTCCCATGAGAACCAGGGCATGTGATTGTGAGTCTACTTCCAGCTGTCTGTAGAAAGCCTCATCAACTGGTCAGGTGGCTTGTAGTAAACACCCACAACAGTGGGTTGTTACTTGTCCCTTAATTTTTACCCATAAGTACTCAACTCATTCATCATCTCCCACTAGGCAGAGTGCAAGACATTCAAGTTGCTCTCTCACATAAAGTACATAGCCTTTCATGATCACATTCCAGCCATGTGAGCTGTCCCACCATGTCTCTGTAATAGCAATGAGATCATGGCCCTATAAACACACATAGATCTCTAATTCTTCATCTGTATTCCCCATTCTACACGCATTAGTGTATAGATGCTTCAGAGAAGTACTCAAGCATGCGGGTTTCTCGTGAGGGGTGCAGAAAGATCACCCACAGCCACGTGCACCCTTGAGGTTGTTGGCTTTCTGGTTCTCATCTTGGGAGGGAGCTAAGGAATATTTGTCACTGCTCTAGTTGGTCTGGCATATTCTCCAGCTGGACATGATGATGTGAGCATCACCACTTCGGACCCTGTCCCCCAAGCTCATCAATTTAGACCCTGCTCCACCTCGCCCCTCTATGCTTGCTATCTCTTCCCACAGCATGTCACAGGTGAGTCTGATTACATCCCCCTCTCCCATCATATCTAGTTTAAAGCACTGACAATGAACCCTGCTAGCTTGTGTGCAAAGACCCTCTTCACCCTGTGTGACAGATGAACTCCATCCGACACCAGCAAACCCAGTGCTGTGTATGCCATCCCATTATCAAAAAAGCCAAAATTGTGGTGGTGATACCAGCCGTGAAGCCATGTATTAATAGAGTGCACCCATCTGCTTCTTCTAATTTTACTGCCCTCAACTGGAAGAAGAGAGGAGAAAATAACTTGTGCTCCTGATTCTCTCACCAACTGTCCCAACACACATAAGTCTCTTTTAATTGCCCTTGGACACTGGGTCGCAACTTCATTGCCACCAGCATGAAAAACCAGTAATGGGTAGTAGTCCAAGAGCCATACCAGGCTGGGATGTTTCCTGGTGATGTCCCTAACCCAGGCCCCAGGAAGGCAGCAGACCTCCCTAAGAGGATGGCCCAGTACAAGAACATTTCCTCATCCGTACAAGGAAAAAAAGTATTCTGAGGCCTACTGATGCTAAAGAAACACCCCAAACTGCAAAGTATGCTGACCAAAACATTCAGAAAGGTTGCCAGCAAAGGGGAAAAAATACAATTATCTTCCAAAACTCGTGACCCTGGAAGACAGACGGATTGTCACTTTCACCTCCAGGCTCCAGCTGCTGCACCTCAAGCTGTCTCAGAACCTGCCCAGCCCCTGACTCAGAGGCCTGAGAACACCCCACCAACTGGAAGACCCATGCTCATGGGCCAAAAGGAGCTGGCTTCTCTGCAGGCAACACATAACATTGAAAGGAAGATTGACAAAGCTGCCAAGGTGCCCTGGAGCCTGCATCAAAGCCTGTCAAATGGATATGGCTTTTCTTAGGCTTCCACAGACCTTCTCTGTGCAGCATGTTTCAGAACTCTGAGACTACTGCTCCACTTACTTCTCCCAGTTTCAACAGTCATAAGACCACAGACCTGCATAACCAGGGAACTCAGGCCCCAGGAAAGTTGCTTTCTGTAGGAAGCCATCAGAAAGCAACATGCAGCCTCTTCCCATTTAAAGTGGCTTTTTGTGTATCTAAGACTACCAGATTGGCAAGTCAAATGCCCACAGGTTAGAGATGCCAGGCATTTTCCCTGCACTTGGGCAAAAGGATACAGCCTCTGGCTATGTCTCTTTCAATGGTGTTTTTCCCAGACACCCAGCTCACTCCAGGATGGACAGCAAATGAAAGGAAACAGGAGGAGAAGGTAACAAATTTGTGTATCTGTATGGTTTTGGGGTGGGACTGGCAATGCGTTATGAATTGGGCTTCATGGGCTTGGTGGTGCCTCAACTTCCCATAATACTTCAGGGCAAGACCCCTGTTTTCAAAAAGACTAGTTACACAGGTGTTCTTCATTCTGCCTTAATTTGCAACTTTAGCAATCATCAGGTAAGTTTTTCCATGCAGAATATATGTACATATGTTAAACAAGATTGCTTTCAAGACATTTGATTGATCAGAGGCAAAATAGGTGTCCCTATGCCCTGTCTCTTTCCAAGGTCAGCAAATTAAGAAATCAGCAAATAGCTGTAGGTTTTTAATAATTAATTCATTAACCCTGAGTTTAGGAGGCACACCTAAAGCAAGATCTGCATTTGAGGGTTCAATAACAATGGTTTAAAAACACTTAAGTGGGAACTTCAGCCAGTGGGACACAGTAGCATAGGTCCACACCACCTAGCCTTCTGTCCTTCTTGTTGCTGAAAAAAGTGCTCCTGTGAAGGGTAGTTCAGATAAGCTCTCTCCTTCCACGAATTACACAGAGAGAGTCCAGCTTTAACTTCAGTCTGTTTTTTGGACAGTCTCCACATGGCTGTGCAGTATGTCAGCTATATGAATTCACCACACCATTCAGCTCATGCATATGCTATAGTGACACAATTTTCTACAAAAGCACACAGCCACTCTCATTGTGGCTAACGCCACACTGGTGACAAAACAGAGCATCACTTGTTTTTCAAATGTGTGCTACCAGTGTCAAGATCTTTGGCTTTCTTTAATGCCTGCCACAAGCGTTGGGTTTTATTTCTCTGTAAAATACTGAATAAGGCAAAAGAGCTGGGATTTGACCTCTGAAGCCCACAATGCAGAGTTGTGCAGTCACAGCACAGGACTGAGGTTTGTCTTGCATGAAATTAACATAGCCAAAGTCCTTCTTATATTCATTTTTCTCTAAAAAGTTTCTCAGTCATTGGCTTGCTTTAATTTTCTGAGTTTAAACTCCATTGCTTCTCTAATGTGTGCTTAGCACAGAAATTTCATATGATCTGATCCCACCAGTGTTAATGCTCCCAACATGCCAGACGGTCCCAAACAAAATGAAACAAAGCAAGTATGTTGGCTAGTGTAAATGTTAAGGAGGCACTCGAAGAGCAAAAAAATGTGCAAAAAATGAACCAATCTGAGAAAAACAGGTCAGGTGATCAGAGATAAGAGGAGGAAAGAAATTTTCATAGAAACATAGAATCATTTTGGTTGAAAGAGACCCTCCAGATCATTGAGTCCAACCTTTAACCTAACTCTAGCACTAAACCATGTCACTAAAAACCTCATCTATACATCTTTTAAACACCTCCAGAGATACTGACACTTCTCTGGGTGGCCTGTTTCAATGCCTGACAACCCTTTCTGTGAAGAAATTTTTCCTGATATCCAATCTGAACCTCTCCTGGTGCAACTTCAGGTCAATTCCTCTTGTCCTATCATTTGCTACCTGGGAGAAGAGATCAACACCCTCCATGCTACAACCTCATTTCAGGTAGTTGTAGAGAGAGACAAGGTCTCCCCTCAGCCTCCTTTTCACCAGATTAAACAGCCCAAGTTCCCTCAGATGCTCCTCATAAGACTTGTTCTCCAGTCCCTTCACCAGCTTCATCGCCCTTCTCTGAATTCTTTCCAGTAGCTCAGTGTGTTTCCTGTAGTGAGGGGCCCAAAACTGAATAGAGTATTTGAGGTGCAGCCTCACTAGCTCCAAGTACAGTGGCATGATCACTTCCCTATTCCTGCTGGCCACACTATTTCTGATACACGGCAGGATGCTCTTGGCTTTTTGATCACCTGGGCACACTGATGGTTCATATTCAGCAGGCTGTCAACCAACACCTCCAGACCCTTTTCAGCCAGGCAGCTTTCCAGCCACTCTTTCCCATGCCTGTAGTGTTGCATGGTCTTATTGTGACCCAAGTGCAGGACCCAGCACTTGGCCTTGTTGAACCTCATACAGTTGGCCAGAGCCCAAAGATCCAGCCGATCCAGATCCCCCTGTATGGCCTTCCTGCCCTCAAGCAGATCAACACTGCCACCCAACTTGGTGTCATCTGCAAACTTACTCAGGGTGCACTCAATCCCCTCCTCCAAGTCATTGATAAAGAGATTAAACAGAACTGGCCCCAAAACTGAGTCCTGGGGAACACCACTCACAACTGGCCAACAACTGGATTTGACTCCGCTCACCCCTACTCTTTGTGTCCAGATATCCAGCCAGTTCTTTACCCAGCAAAGAGTACGCTTGTCCAAGCCATGACCTGCCAATTTCTACACAAGGATTCTGTGGAAAACAATGTCAAAGGTTTTGCTGAAGTCCACCTACACAACATCCACAGCCTCATCCCTCATCCACTAAGCAGGTCACCTTGTCATAGAAAGAGATCAGGTTGGTCAAGCAGGACCTGCCTTTCGTAAACCCAGGCTGACTGGGCCTGATGACCTGGTTGTCTTGTATGTGCCATGCCACAGCACACAGGATGAGCTCTTCCATGAGCTTCCCTGGCACTGAGGTCAGACCGACAGGCCTGTAATTCCCTGGACCCTCCCTCCAGTCCTTCTTGTAGATGGGTGTCACATTTGCCAGCTTCCAGTCAACTGGGACCTAACCAGTTACCCAGGAATGCTGATAAATAATGGAAAGCAGCCTGTTGAGCATCTCCACCAGCTCCCATCTGGCGCCCTAGACTTGTGCATGTCTAAGTGGTGTAGCAGGCCACTGTTTCCCCTTGGATTGTTGGAGCTTCATTTTGCACCCTGTCCCTGTCTTCTGGCTCAGGGGGCTGGGTACCTGGAGCACACCTGGTCTCACTATTAAAGACTGAGGCAAAGAAGGCATTTAGTACTTCAGCCTCATCCTCTGTCACTGTGTTTCCCCCTGCATCCACCAGAGGGCGGAGATTCTCCTTAGCCCTCCTTTTGTTGCTGATGTATTTATAGAAGCATTTTTTGCTCCCTTTTACAGCAGTAGATAGGCTCAGCCCTAGTTAGGCTTTGGCCCTTCTAATTTTCTCCCTGCATAACTTCACAGTATCCTTGTATTCCTGTTGAATAGCCTGACCCTTCTTCCAAAGGTTATAAATTCTCCTTTTATTCCTGAGTTCCAGCCAAAGCTTTCTATTCAGCCAGGCCAGTCTTCGTCCTCGACAGCTTGTCTTTTGGCACACGAGGACAGCCTGTTCCTGTGCCTCTAAGATTTCCTTCCTGAAAAGTGACCAGCCTTCAAGACCTCCTTTGTTCTTCAGGACTACCTCCCAAGGGACTCTGCCAACCAGTCTCCTAAACAGGTCAAAGTCTGCCATTCGGAAGTCCAAAGTAGCAGTTCTGCTGACCACCCTCCTTCTCCAAAAAACCAGAAAACTTGATCATTTCATGATTGCTATGCCCAAGGTGACCTTCAACCAACACAATATCCATGGTCCTTCTCTGTTCGCAAACAACAGTTCCACTGGGGCACCTTCTCTAATTGGCTCACTGGTCAGCTGTGTTATGACGTTGTCTTCCATACACTCCAGGAGCCTCCTAGACTGTTTCCTCTCTGCTGTCTTGTATTTCCAAGAAACATCTGGTAAGTTGAAGTTCCCCATGAGAACAATGGCTAGCAATCATGAGACTTCTTCCAACTGCCTGAAAAACATTTTGTCTGCCTCTTCATCCTGGTTGGGTTGTCCGTAACAGACTCCTACCAGGATATCCGCCTTGTTGGCCTCCCCATTGATTCTTACCCATAAGCACTCAAGCATGTTGTCACCTTCATTAAGCTCCAGACAAACAAAACACTCCACCTCATATAGGGCTACTGCATCTCCTCTCCTTCCTTGTCTATCCCTCCTGAAGAGGTTATAGCCATCCAATGCAGCACTTCCGTTGTGTGAGTTGTCCCACAATGTTTCTGTGATGGCAGTTATATCGTACATTTTCTGCTGCACAATGGCTTCCAGTTCTTCCTGTTTGTTGCTCATGCAGAACGCATTTATACAGATAACACTTCAACTAGTCCATTGATACCACCACCTTTTTGCAGTAAGAAGTACTAATTTTTTTGTGGCCATTCTCAGGCACTTCCATGGTCTATAATGCATCTATAACCCTTGTGTAACTTTTGAACCTAAAGTCTGTTTACATGTGGGATGATAAAAGTGATGTGGCAGGAAAGCCCCCACCACTGGCGTGCTGCAGGAAGGCAAAGACAAGGCGGAGCATGGTAGGCGAAGGACAGGACCGACTGTACAGCACTGTGCCATGGGCTTTTTGAGGGCTTGTAGGTAATGATCACGTGATGGACCAACAGCAGGGGTGGTATGGGGGCATCTGGTCACCAAGAGTTGAAGCAACTCTTAGACCATTAGACAAAGCCTCATGATGGTAGGACCAGGTACTCACAGGGAACTCTTCCCACTAGCAACAGCTTCTGGAAGGGCCCTAGCTGGGGCACAAAAAATCTTCTGGGAGTGGAACCAATTGGGCAGGATCCTCAGCAGGATGAAGGGTATGCTGCACCACAGGCAGGGTACACAGGACACACAGGTGATGGAGGGCAGTGTCAGGCACAGACTGACAATCACCTAGCAGGTCCACAGGGACGAAGCAGGTCAAGATTGACACAGAGGTGCAAAACATTGGTCATGGTCAGCACCATAGCCAGGAACAGGCATAGCACAGCACAGCCCAGACACTGTAGGAGGGACTTGCGATCTCAAAAGCAGGTATGGTGTGACAGGGAAGGCCCCAGGAGAGGCTCCTCCCAGGTCCTTCTCACAGTCAACTTAGCTGCTTCCCTGCAGCCTGATAAGAGGAAAAAAAGTCTTTTAGAAACCTGACTAGGCCTAATGTAACAAGACTAGGCATAACATAGTTAGAGGATAGGTAATTACCCTCACTGGGCAAGCTGTAGTTCCTGATCCCATCAGGAACTGTGTCATTTGCTCTCACTGTAGCAAAATACACTGATTGTAGGTATAATGTAGGTATAAATAGGTTCTGTGCAACATGGGATGCTAGGACAGCATACACAGGAGGCTGAGCAAAATGCGGCTGTACAGAAAAATACAGAAAATACCCCTTCATTGGTAAGTAGACAGAATACCAGCTGGGGAAAAGATTAATATACCTAGTAGTATGACAATATCTTCAGCAATGACATTGAGATTGGGATCAAGTGCACCCTCAGCAAGTTCATGGATGGCAACAAGCTGAGTGGTGCAGTTGACACACCTGATGGATGGGTTGCCATCCAGAGGGACCTGGACAAGTTTAAGAAGTGGGCCCATGCGAACCTCATGAGGTTCAACAAGGCCACGTGCAAGGTCCTGCTCCTAGGTCAGGACAACCCCCAGTATCAATAAAGGCAAGGGAATTGAAGGAATTGAGAGCAACCCTGCAGAGAAGGACTTGGGGGTACTGGTGGATGAAAGACTGGAGATGAGCTGGCAATGTGTGCTTGCAGCCTAGAAGGCCAAGCATATCTTGGGCTGCATCAAAAGGAGTGTAACCAGCAGGTCGAGGGAGGTGATTCCACCTCTCTACTCCGCTCTGGTGAGACCCCACCTGAAGTCCTGCATCCAGCTCCAGACCCCTCAGCACAGGAAAGACATGGACCTGTTGGAGAGGGTCCAAAGGAGGGTCACACAAATGACGAGAGGGCTGGAAAACCCCATTACAAGGACATGCTGAGAGAGTTGGGCTTGTTCAGCCTTGAGAAGAGAAGGCTTCGGGAAGACCTTATTGCAGCCCCTCAATACCTAAGAGTGGGCATATAAGAAAGATGGGGACAGACTTTTTAAAAGGGCATGTCACGACAGGACAAGGGGTAATGGTTTTAAACTATAAAAAGGGAAATTCAGGTTACACATGAGGAAGAAATTTTTTACAATGAGGATGATAAAGTACTGGCAGAGGTTACCCAGAGAGGTGGTAGATGTCCCATTCCTAGAAACATTCAAGGCCAGGCTGGACAGAGCTATGAGCAATCTGATCTAGTTGAAGATGTCCCTGGTCATGGCAGGGGGGCTGGACTAGATTACCTTTGAAGGTCCCCTCCAACCCAAACTGTTCTATGATTCCATGATTCTAAGATTTAATTGCAGCAATACAATTTAAGTAAGTCTATAACTACTCCATGTCCAGGTTTCTCCAGGAACATGCTCCTTCTTTACTTCCAAATTTTGCCGTGGCAGAATTTAAGGAGTCTCTATATTTGCACATAGTTTCTAGTAGCTCTCTCCAAATTCCTGAGAGTTGATATACCCCAACTATATTGACAGCTCACATGCTACAGCAGTCGCAGCACCAGGGCACCAAGTGTCACCATCTAGTGAACACTTCAAGATAAAAATCCCAGCTAGGCACAGAGAAGCTCTAACCAGCTCCAAACTTGCTTAGCTGTGGAGAAGCAGTGGACTCACAAACCTGCCAATAAAAGTCCCAAAGGCCTACTAGCATTGCTCCTACACTAGGGCAGCTGTAGCACCTTCAGATGCCTTGTTCAGGGCAGTCACTGAAAGTGACCACTGAGTGACAGTGACTGCCTCCAACAAACAGCTGCAATTTGAAGTAGGCAGCTGGCCTGGGACAACTTCACAGGTCTTTCTGCTGGCTCTACTGTGAGTTACCTGAGGTACCAGAGCCTCAGTCCAGAGCATAGCCCAAGCGGGAAGACAACTCCAAGGCAGATCCTGGCCCTCTTGTGACTTAAGTCTCCCACAGTCCCTTGACTGCCAACCAGGGCTGATTCAATTTGTCCGAAAGTTTTTCTCTTCCAAGAAAAATCTGCACCAGCCACAAACTAATATGCCACATTGATTTTCCTCTCATGCATTTTCTTAGTGATCATCTACTGGACCTTCCAACCCTAAGAATGTCTTTAAGTCAGGACAGATGGGCAGATTTCCATTACCACTTACTGATGTGCTCAAATTTCCCAGGTCTGTCTGCCACATTAGTATGAAATGGGTTCAGCCTTGCCTTCCCACCTAATGAGTTCAAACACACAAACAGAGGAGGCAATGCCAGATGGAAGCAACGCAACATGGCATGGTACAGTATACCACTCCTGACAAATGCCTCCAGGGGCAGAGGAGCTCTGTGTAATGTCACATCTGGAGTCAGCTATTACCATCAGGCTAATGCTGCTGACAGAGTTTCTTTAAACAGCCGCCTTTTAAAGTATAGACTTGTACAGAAAATGTATATTGTCTTCAGTGCTCTCTCTCATCTGCCAGAACTGTGTCATACTTTGAGAGTAATTCCATGCATACCCCACCCCTCTTGCCCCTGTACCTGGAGTGTCACCATAAGGAAAAATGCAGCTGCAAAGCAGAAGTAAGATATCCACAGATTCTTCCTCCTCATCCTAATCATGCTGCACTGCCAGGTCTGCTGGAGCAGTTAGAGCTAGGAATCAGGAAGGCCAGCTTGTATGAAGTCCCTAGCCTTTGCTGCAGGGCTTTCCCACTCCATCCTACTCCTCTTCAGGGTGACCACTGCTGAAAAAGGGTATAGCATCAATAAAGACCATTCCTCAAGTTCAGCAGTTAGCTTGATGTCTACCCATAGCTTTCTGCAGGTGCCAGAGCCACACAACTATCCGGCCTTGGGACTTACCACACTGAAGTCTTCTGGGATTCCTGCTCACCAGTGAAACTAGCCCAAGCATAGAGAAAGTAACCATAAAGCACACATGCAAACTCTCACCACACCTAAAAACATCTAATAAGTTTCCCTTCCCCTGTAATCTACATCTGTGCTGGTCTGCCTCTCTTGAAATAACTCTTCTGCTTCCCCAGTGTTTTTTTATTTTCAGCTGTCACAGAGCCCTACTGCTGCATACTGGATGGTACTGTGTGAAAATCCAACTCCTGACAACAGGAGTAGCACAAATTCCAGCTTTGTCTAAATAATAATAACAAAAACAAACAAACAAAAAGGATCGGAGAAAGGTAAGACTTTATCTCTCAATGCAGAGGAATGAAGTCTGAAATTGTAGGTATTCTGAAAGCCCAGAAGCAGGAACAAACACAAAAATGTTTAATAAATTGCTATTTTAAAATTAATCTCTTTCAGAGATATGTCTCCTGTCAATTAGGCTGGTTTTCTATGAAAAGGTGTATGTGACTGTATTGTCTCCATGTGCTGTGCATGCATCTGCCAGCATTCCCCGCATCCTCGTCCCACTCACAAAGTTCCAAAAACCTGACAAAGAGGGATGTGTCTCAAAACTACTGCCTGCTCTAGTACTGTCTCTGCGGTGCTGGCAGCTAGAGACACACACATAAAAAATGATCCTGTTTCTTCTTCCACTGCAACATGAGTTCACCCCTTCCCATCAACCATCAAAAAAGCTTCTTTAGTAAACACTCATACTAAACCATGCTGTGTGATTTCTGCTCTGCATGGGATAGCTGTGAAAGTTTTGTGTGGGCACAAAAGTGCACAGCTGCCAGTGGAGCACTTCTCAAATTAGGCAGGATCTTTTACAAAGCCTCTGCATTTTCTGTGCCTCTTGCATTATAGCCAAAATGGGGCACCAGGAAGGGAAGGGGCTGAATTCTGCCCTGAACTCTGGTGGTGAAAAGCACATCCTGGAAGAGAACAATATCTTTAATACCACATGCCTTATCCTATGCACTGCAAAAAGTAAGGCTTTGATGACCCATGGAATGTCCCCTTACCCCCTGGCCCAGTAAAACAGTAGTAGTCATCCCATTTGTAGGTTTTATTCTAGAGGCGGAACTGCCCACACCATGGGTCTGCTCTATCAGCTGATCCAGGGTAGAGCACTGGGTCATGGCTTCATTCTTGTGTTTGCAGTGCGGTGTAGTCCATCCTTGCAGTGGGTCACACAGGGCTCTGTTCTGTCCCAACTCCGCTGGCAAAGATGACCTTGCAGTGCATTCCTACCTTGGTCAAGCAGAGCTGAGGCCCTGAGGACTTGAGGGAGGAAGCATAAATCATCACCTCCTGCTGTCCCACGGCAGAAGCAGCATCTTCCTGCAAATCCTTCCAAATTTTGCACCAGTGATCCCTGACACATCTACTTCTAGTCCTGCCTCACTGCATTTCTCCAGGTTCAGCACCCCAGCAAGGACTGTGCCTGCCACCTCCACCCGCCAGCCCTTGTCTCCCCGAGTCTCAGCCCATTCCGCAGCCCCGATGGGGGCTACAGCTCTGGCCCTACTCTCTGCCCGTGGGTCAGACATCCTACGGCCGGGCACCTACTGCTGTACTCACCCCGAGAAAAGTCCCTGGTGCCTCACCGCCGCCGTCCCTCTCTGGTCCCTCACCTGTTTGAGGTGGGTTGCAGTGGGACTAGTTTTGTGTTTTCCTTACTTTCCGTTTGTGCACCCACTCCTGTGCGGAAATAGGTGCCGTTGGCTGTGGGGTCATCGCCGCATAACACTCCGTGGCAGGGCAGGCGGGTCTACGCCTTCTCCATCTACAGTGCTGCTGGCGCAAGGGAGGACGGGGAGAGACCGAGCTCATTTTGCAGTTGCCAAGGCCTTGAAGAGGCAACACAGGGGGCTAAGGTGCCTGAGAACACCATTGCTTCCACCCCAGGGACTGCTTTACCCACAAGTTCCTTACAGCAAGACCTCACATCCCCCAAAAATAAATCCATCCCTGTCACTGATTTCTACAGCTTTTAGCATAATTGCGCTTTTTGCAGTTGTTTTTGTTGGTTGCTTTTACAACACTGCCATTATTCTAGCCGGTGCTATCTTGACAAGGACTTAGATTGACTGCATCAAGCCAGAGGGCTTCCAGAGAAATAAATGCATCACAGAAGTTGGGAAGCCGCCAGGCATAGAGCCACTGCAGGCATCCCTCTGAGACTCTGTATTGCTGCCAGCCTTGCTGAGGTGTCCACACAGGGCCTGCATAACAACTAGGACACAGTCCTGTCTGCCAGTTCGGTGCTTACAGAGGCTGGGCCACTCTTCATGAGTTTTTTGGCATTTGTTATTTGTAGTGAAAGACATTAACTGTGATCCAGGAGGCATGCAGCAAACACCTCCAAGTATTATTTTGTAAAGCATATCCATGCTAAGGCAGATTCCTTCCTGCTTTTGCAGGTCTGACTAAGGCTTTCAGAGTGCCCCAAGGATGAGAGGACTGAAGCTAGCATGCTGCAAGAAGCATACAGTTCAGTAAATTAAAATGAGTGGTTGGAGATGGATCCAAAGCCTAGTATAGTTTATGGAAGGATTTGCTGCGATCCCACTGGGTTTCAGCCCAGTCTGTAATTTCAAAACTCAGTTATACTCCTGGCTTTCAAGCTTCCTCAGTTGCCAGACTCCTAGGTTGTTCTCGTGAGGACACAACTTGTTCGTAACATGCTTTGGCTCCCTGCAATAGGCTTGCTTTTCTCGGTTACCATCCGTCAGGTCTTTAGGAGAAGTCCACAGACTCCAACAATCCACAGATGCAGACTTAAACCATCAAAGCTAGTCCTCAAGGCAGCTGGATAGCTACCCTGTCTGCTGTCCACCCCATGCCATCATCAATATGTTCTTGGACCAGCTCCATCCAGTGGCCAGCATCACAGCAGCTCACTTTTGTTTCTTGTCCTGCTATGCCACTCTGAGGAAATAAACTCCTGTTGCAGGATCTGGCCTGACTAACCCATATGAATTAGCTGGTAAAGATGATAGCAGCATAAACAATGGCAGTCATTATGTATTAGTTCCGGAGGAAGCACAACCAAAAAACCCAAATTGCTGCTCAAACAGAAGACCTAATACACTAGATTTCTGAAAGATTTGTATCTCAAGTACTGCCTGTCCATGGAGTTGGTACCTAATGAACTCACAATGCAACCTTTCTCTCTGCAGGTCAGGAACAACAACTTTCTGCTCTGTCTTGCAAAACAGGATTTGCTGCCTTTGAGATTCCTCTCATTTATATGTGCATATTTCCTCTGATCTATTTATAATATCCTTTGTTTCTTTCTAGGCCTGTCTTGGTTCCTTATCTTTCCTTTTTTAGAATGTTCTGCATTTTATAACTTTTTTTTTTTTTTTTACTTAGGTACTGCTGGATATCCTTTCTGTCTCCAGGTACCTCTTACTCCTTTCCTTTTTGTTCTATTCATAGTCCTATAGTCCAAAGTAAACTTTCAGTAGATTGCTCTGATTTTTTCCTCCATCATGATATTACTACTGTCTTTACCACTGTAACACCAGCAGCAGCAACTGAACTATGCACTACAAACAGTCACTGTACAAACATCCCAACAGAAACAAATTAAGTCCTCAAGTGCACCACTAAAATACACAGGGGAGAAGAAAGGCAAAGAGGCAAGGAAAATGCAGAGGCAAGGAAAGCACAGAGGTCAAGCAGCTTTACAAAGGAGAGAAAGTTGCTCAGTGACAGAACAACCACCTGTGGGACCAATTCTTCTTTGTCCTGGATCTTCTGTTTCAACGTGCAGCCCTGCATTTATACTCCCTTGTTGTTGCTCTGGCACTATTCTTTCCCCACAGCCCTGTCAACTTGAGCACCCCAGAATTAAAGACGTTAACTCTTTCCACCACACACAGAATGATTTCTCACCTCCCTGAATATACAGCACAGATGAAAATGTATACATGGCCCTTACTACATGTGCTCTGCCTGTCTTTAACCCACTCCTCTCTAAAGCATCTCAGCACGTCCTAGATGATGAATCTGTAACACTGGGTCAGCTGCTTTTCCTAATGACTGTCTTCGGCTCAGCTACTTTGTCCTACTGACCAATATCACTTCAGCCTTTCCCAATATCACCCACTGATTACAAATGGCTGTTTCAAAACCTTTTCTAATTCCACCTTTTGCAGAGACCAGATTCCTCAGCCTTTCCTGTCAGAAAGTTCAGCTCTATAATGATGCTGTTTTGTGAGTTTCCATAGGGGAGCAAACATAGCTCACCAAGCCTGCAGCACCTTAGCATCTGAACATCAGTAACACCAACGATGAGCTATTTGCAGCTCTGTAACTTTCCATCTCAGTTGCTATAGCAGCATCTCCCAGAGCCTCTGTTTCCCTCTGGGTTCCCATAGTGTCAGTCCGGTGCTGTTGGTCTCATGGCCTTGCACCTGTCAAGCTGATATTAGCACTAGGGTGGGTTCTCAGGAGAAATGCACTACTGCTGGCATGAGAAATGCCTCCCTTTGCTTCTTGTTTCTCGATTTCAGTTTATAGTAAGTGCAAACCAAACTACCCTGTCTGCTGTCCACCCCATGTCATCACCAGTATGTTTTTGCACCAGCTCCATCCAGTGGCCGGCACCAGAGCTGCTCACTTTTGTGAGCTGCAGGTAGCAGCCACTCAAATAGCCAACAAGTGCTGCCCCATAAGGCATGGGCAGGGACGTGACTATTGATCAGGGCACAACGCAGACAGGCCCTGCTGGGTCTACAGGTTTTCATCAGAGCATGGTGAAACGGGATGAGTGAAGCACAGAAGTACCTAGACCTGATCCAACCTCCTGCTGCCTCCCCCAGCACGTTTCTTACGGTTAATTAATAGACTCGTGGATTAAAGCTCTTCAGGGCACAGCGCGGCTCCTGGCTGCTGCCGGTACCGGTCACAAGTCCGGGGGCGGGCAGCAGCCACCGTGGCCAGCCGCCGGCCCAGCTCCGCCGGCTGCCGCGTTCCAGCCTCGTCCCGGCGGCGATCAGCCTCCCCGCTCGGCCCCGGCCGCACAACCCCTGCCCTCCGTTCCGGGCGAGGGCGATAGTGAGCCTCGCAACCACTTTGCCCCACCGCCCCCTTAGCCTCTATGGTTCCGCCAGTCCCCGGAAGCGGCAACGGGGCGATGGCAGCAGAGAGGTCGACGGCGGAGGAGCTGCAGCCAGAGGGGCAGAGTGGTGGCGGCGGCGAGCTGGCGGGCGGCTTCAGGCAGCTGTTGGAAGAGGAGGAGGAAGAGGGGGCGGAGGACGCCGGCTACGTACTTTACAGGTACGGCCGCCGTGGCGCAGACCCAGGCCCTGAGCGGCCGGGACTGGGCTCCCCCCGCCGCGAGCGCGAGGGTGGTGGCGGAGCGGAGCGGAGCCTTACGTCAGGTGACGTCGCGGGGGGGGAGGGGGCTTGTTGTGCCTGCGCCCCCAGAAGCGGCTCCCTGGGGTGAGGGGCGGGGGATGGCGGGGCCGTGGCAGCCGCCTCTGCTGCTTGGACGGGAGGAGGAGGAAGAGAAGAAGAAGGGACTTGGCTATGTGCTCTACAGGTACCGCGCAGTGGGCAGAGGAGGAAAGACCGGGCGGGACGGCCTGGGAGATGGGGTGTTAGCGATGCTCTCGCCACCCGCCCCCGTCTCAAGGCGATAGGGTCGCCAGCTGGAGCAGGAAGCCTCGGGCTGAAAAACGGGGCTGCCCGCTTAGACTTGAAGCCGCCAGTGCGGCGTAGCGCTCGAACCTCTGTCACGGCGTTGCGGCTGTGGCAGCGTGAGGGCGGCTGAGTCATTACTTTGTACTCTCAGGTTGTCTTATAACTGATTTTGATACGGTTACACATATCAGTATTTCCTTATTTATACACTGATATTTGTTATAGGCAATAATATAGTAACAATAATAGTGACAGTTGGGAACAAGGATGTGTTGTTGGACATAGATTTGTGCATGTAGTGGTTTGAGTGGCATTTTGTGATTTGAAAAATATGTATTTACAGAGACAGGAAAGAATGGGCAGATATTGAACCTGTGCCTCAAAATGATGGGCCAAATCCTGTTGTTCAGATCATCTACAGTGAAAAATGTAAGTTTTAAATATGTTCTGCACTGAAAATGTGAGGTGGTTAAATTCATATTTGTTCTTAGTGTTGTTAAAGCATGACTTCACATTTTGGATAACGTATTTTCTATAGTAGTACTGTGAAGAAATTAATTAAATACTTATTGTGTTTTGGTGAGTGTGTATGATGCTTTCACCAAACATCTCTGAAGTTGAATCCTCACCCAAGCTGTTAATAGCTAAGGTGTTATTTTAGTATCATATGGCCTAAAGGACAGTACAACAGACAGGTTCCCATAATAAGGCATTACTAGGTCACAAGTAGAAGAGAGACATATGAAGCTGCTGCATGTGGGGAAACGATGTAAGCATCAACAAAGTTTTCTGATTGTTTTGGGTAATATTCAGATGATGCATTTTTAAGATATTTTTGTAGCTTTTTAGTATAATAGTATCATTTAGAAGTTTCAAGCAACAGTACTGTCAGAGCAATATGTAGCTATCATTTTAAAGAGGTGTATTTAAAGTACACAAAACAGGAAGTAACAGGAAGTCAAAGGATTATTGACCTTACCCCCTAGTCAGACCATTGCCTCATAGCCTTGGATAAGATGCTGTTATCTATTTAGTTCAAGATGTCTATGATTACTTCCGGGCTGTTCTGCAGCGGGATGAGAGAAGTGAAAGAGCTTTCAAGCTAACAGCAGATGCCATTGAGTTAAATGCTGCAAACTACACAGTGTGGTAAGTGACAGTCTTAGGATTATTTCTGTTGTCATTTGATTGCCAACCTATTATGTCTTCAATAATTTAGTTAGTCTAATCAGGGCATGACTAGTTGAGTTTACACAGGGAGTAGTGTAGACTTCTGGTGAGCTTCTGAAGAAAGTCTTTGTTTAGTATTTTCCATTCTTCATTTTGATTCAGTTGTTTTCATTCATTTGGCTTTCAGGATATTACTATGTCAATCAAGGTCAGGATCAGCCACAGAAAGAGCTTTGCTGTTTAAAATTAGATCACTTGCCTGATAACATGGCTGTGGCAAAATGCTGAAGACACCCTCAGTTGACTTGAAGAAGAGGCATAAAAGCAGAATAGCTGATATTTCCTGCTAAATAATTGTATACTTACTAAATTGTGCATTTTAGAAGATCTATCAAGTTAATATTCAGTTAGGTAATGAATGAACAGTCAATTTCTGATAATCAGAGTAGGGCTTTTTAACTTGTGAATGCTAACAAGTACCTCTTTTACATCTTTATTCCACTAACTTGCATAAAATCAGAAAGTTTACATTCTTTTAAATACATAAGTAATAGTTTCTGTGATGATCAGACTAGTGTGGGTTGACAGAGGTTAATTTGAAACAGGATCACTGTGATCTTAGATAGCATACTGTTGTAACTAGTTTTAGTCCAGTTCTCCTCTGTTCAGTCATTGAATGGCATTTAGCAGAACTGGTTATGTGGTTTAGTTTTTTGCACTCTTTTTAACTCAATGCCTATTAGAAGAACTGTGAACAGAGGTTCTTCTATGTTCCCCTCTGTGAATTTTAGGAAAGCCCTGTTGCAGTGTTCAAATGCTTGACTTCTATACAGGAATTTCCGGAGGGTCCTCCTGCAGTCTTTGGGAAAGGATCTCCGTGAAGAGCTTAAGTATATTACAGCTATCATTGAAGATCAGCCAAAGAACTACCAAGTCTGGTAAAATCATGTTTTCTTTTCAGTTCCTAATGTTTTTTCACGTACTTTTTGTTTTGTAAACTGTCTAGAATAAGTTGTGATCATTGATCCTAAAAGTTGTTAGGAATTGCCACCTGCATCTGCTTCAGTGGTGGCATTGTAAGAGTTAAATAGAGTTGCATCCGTATTACTTCCAGAGTCCCTCTTTAGCAGTTTATTCTAAACATATCGTGGCTTGCTAAAAAAAGTCTTGTTTTCTTTTAATTTTGATGTTTAACTTTACAAAATAAGTCTGACAGAAAGACAAACAAAAAGAAATTAGTATTTTTTCTTATATTGGCTCTTGGCATTTGCTTACCTGTTGTTGTGCTTTTCGCAAGTGAATGGGAATAAGTAAAACAGCAGCATTGTTATTGCTAGACCAGTTATGTAGTACTAGAAGATTTTATTCTGCTGAGTGTTAAAAGTGGAAGCGTAACTTGTCTAAAAGAAGGTGATTGGCCAACCTGTATGTATAGTTAGACTTTGTTATAGTATAAATATGTCTTTTATTTCTGAGAGCCAAGTGTTTTGTTATATTTAATTTGAAGTATTTAACTAGTGGGGTTTTTTTCTAATTAGTTCAGCTGATATATGCTGGTTTAATACAGACCACATGTTCACAAAAATTTTTTAGACTATTCTAAAGATAGTTTCCTCCTCTTGTCATTAGGCATCACAGACGGGTGTTAGTGGAGTGGCTGCAGGATCCATCCCAAGAGCTTGAGTTCATAGCTGACATTCTTAACCAAGATGCTAAAAATTACCATGCGTGGCAACACAGACAATGGGTTATTCAGGTATTATATGCAGAGAACTCTTGAATTACTAAATAACTTGCTCAGGTTCTAGAGGTTGGTATTGTAAATACAATCTGAATTGCATTTGGCACTTTGTTTCTTAAGGCTGAAGGGGGGGAACAATTGCATTTTAATGTGTTGGTAGAGGTTAACTATAAACCTGCCTTTTAGGAAGTGAGTTCAAAAAGATCTATTGTTGGCTGCTTACTGTAACATGTGTGAATTTAATTATGAGCTAATACTATTGTGTGCAACTGAATAGTGTACTGTGTTGCTAGTGCACCCTTCTTTGTTTTCCTTTGAGCTTTGTGTTGATTTCTTTAAAAAAGTCTCCGTATTTCATGTTCAGAGAACTTAGGAGCAAGGAGAATATACTTTAAAAATAAAAACTTTTCACTGTGATATTCTCTCTTACTTCCCTTTCCATAGGAGTTCAAATTATGGGACAATGAACTGGAATACGTAGACCGGCTTTTGAGGGAAGATGTGAGAAACAACTCTGTTTGGAACCAACGACACTTCGTAATTTTCAACACCACTGGCTATGCTGATCCAGCAGTCCTAGACAGAGAAGTCCAGTTAGTAATGCTGCTCATGCTCACATTAAGTATTCTCCATTACATGAAAGCAAAGGAATACTTTGCCAGTCCATGTGGGCTTGTCTTTTCTGTTTTTAATGCAGTTTTGGGGCTCACTTTCATGGATAGCAGATGAAGTGTTAGTGGATATATAGATGTGTTCAGGACCACTGAAGCAAGCTGTGCTTACCCTGCTCAAGCAATTCTCGTTAATCTTTCTTCCTGCTCTGCTGTTTATTGTACAAACAAACTTTTTGGCTTTTTATAGTCAACTAGCTATAGTGGAGGTCTGCAGAAGGTCTGTGACACTAGAACCACTTAAGTTTGCTGTTCATTATTATCTTACATCCTACCCCTAGAAAGCTTGGGAGGAGAAGCACTCTCAGTGTTGTATTAAACTGTTATACAGTAGCCATGATGATTTGAAGATAACCTGCATGTGGATTGTAGGAAGAGAAATTCCCTTTTATGAGGAGTTTGATGCAGCTGGAAAAATAAAGAGCTTTCAGGGGTACGTGGTCAGCAGAAAGACCTGTGTGAGTTGCTTAGTTTTGAGGAAAATTAGCTTTGTAAACTGTTCTGAAGTGTTAAGTTTGTAACTGAAGACAAACTGGGCTTCTAGACATTTGTTTTACTACAAATGGTGGTAAGGGAATCTTCCTTGTATGATTTTCATGTCTCAGACTGCTGATGGGGGTTGATGGGTATGACAAGATGTTTGTCTGAAGTGAAGAAGCAATGAAAAAAGGGTGCTGCAATTTTCTGGAGCTACTCTTCAGAAGAAAGACTGAGTCTTTGAACAGGTCCATTGGTACATTGTTCATAGAGGATCCCAGCCCCCAGCACTTTTTGTGGTAGTTCTTTGCAAACTGCTGTAAGCTGTACTTCTCTTCCAGTTTCTAACTTTCCTGCAGATTAATAAATCTGAACCATTTCCATTACTGCTCATACATGTGCCCTATTCAGGATAATGGAATCCTATCTTAAGAATCAGACTGTCTAAAGTTAAGACTTCCCAGATGTCATTATAGGATAGTAGTTGAACTGCTTGTTCTTTGCTAAACTCAGTCTTTGTCATAGTGACTGCAGAAGGTTAAAAAAGGTTTAGAGTTGTCTTTTTTTTTTTTTCTTCAGTACTGCTTATAGAATTTATCAGTATCTGCTGTCTATAAAAATTGGCAGAATGCCTGGTTATGCTGGGGAAGGGCAGAAGGTAAAGTCTGTTTTGTGAAGATGAAACATGGTTTTGTAACTGTATGGCAGGTGCTCTTGCTTTGCTTTTAGAGTAGTTGCTTACCTGCTACTTTAAAAGAACTGCAGAAGGCTGTGAGCTGAAAGCTCAAGCTCTGCCTTTCTGTGGGTTTGCCAAGTGCAGCCACATGAAAAAAGTTCTGCAAACAGGTACAGAACATACCACATGCAGTCATATTAACATAGCTCACCCTGGGCTTCAATTACTCCAGCCTTTTTCAGCCCCTTGCCATTTCTGAGCATCAAGACACAAATTATTCCTTTAGCATACTGGGAGAGTATATAATGTTGTTTCTAAGTGTTATTGCTCAAAATTTTGAGAACTATTTTGTTATCTTATAAATGTAGCAAATAGAACACTTGAAAATTTAGAACAGTTCTACCCCGTCTGCCTCTCTGAGACTTATGGTGATTATGTTGCAAGACAATTTTGAACTATGACCCAGCTGAGATGATCTGCAAAAAGACTGACACATAGACTAGATGGATGTATTTGGGAGTGTCTGAGCACATTCAGATAATTCCTAACTGCATTGTTACTGGTTGTATTCATGACCTGTTATCTTGTTCTCACAGATACACTCTTCAGATGATCATAGCAGTGCCACATAATGAGAGCGCTTGGAACTATTTAAAAGGGTAAGGCATCCTCTGTGAAGCAAAGAGTATATCTATAGAAGGTGTATTATGCCTAGCTCTCAACTGGAAAGAGCTGCTGCTGTTCATTCTAGTGTTATGTGCACAAGCAGGCATGCAAAAACCTCCACAAGGGCTTAATATATTAACCTAACTTATCTGTAACTTTCCACTAAGTTTCTGGCCCTTTAGATCCTGTATGAGGATCGCAACTACTTCTAATGCCTTTAAAAACTTGACCTGTAATGTTACTGGGTTCAAGAGTGTAGAGTAGGAAGTAACAAGCATGCTGTCTACTTTCTGTTCAGTTGAGCATAACTATACTAGCTTACTTTCTGCCTTACTTGTATTTGCACCCTCATTTCAAAACTGATCTCCGAGTAGAGGAGTCGTAACAACAATGTAATTCTTCATACCAGATTCCCCAACGTTATATTTCAAGCCTATTAACCTCTGTTCTAGGATTCTACAGGATCATGGTCTTTCTAAGTATCCAAATCTGTTAGAGCAGTTGTTGACTTTACAACCCAGCCACAGTTCACCCTATCTGATTGCCTTTCTTGTGGACATATATGAAGATATGCTTGAAAACCAGTGTGATAACAAGGAAGAAACACTAAACAAGGCATTGGAGGTAGGTTTTGAGAGCTTAGTTTTGCTTCTCAGGAGTTGCTTCTCTTCTTTTATATCCTGACAAAATGAGATTGATTTTTGTCAGTAGCACAGGTTACTTGTTAATCACAGGAACTCTATGAAGAGTTGGACATTAAAGTTAGATAATCACAAGGGTCTCATGAATTTGTCTACAAATAACAACTTGCCATTTACAAAATCACTGTAAGTTTTCTTCACCTGGTAGTAAAGGAAGGTTTCTGATACTGCCTGCACAAGAAAGGAGATGTTTGGACAATCAAGGAGTTTCCAATGCTAACTTTTAGCATGAACTTATTTTCTTGTCTGTAGGTTGGTGAATCTTGTTCACTGAGTATCTGTGTCTAAACAGAATCTCAAGCTTGTTCTAAGAAAGCTGGCCGAATTAGCTTGAAGGTCAGCAGACACTGGGGACACAAATAAGGAATGTCAGGCACCATTTCCTTCAGAGAATAAATGATTTATGGTAATGTTGTGTATCTCCCTGTGCTTCATATTCAGGTAACTCCTTGCTGTCATTTGCAGTGTAGTTTTTACAGGAACACTTCATTCATTGTGGGACAGACAGGAACTCAGTGTAATTAGAGCTGCAGTTCTTGCCTGGAGCCTCTATGTTCCGACATGGTTCTTCCTCAACATTTTTTTTTTTTCTTGTGTTCCAGGACCAGCATGTAAATAAGTGCAGTTTGTACCTCACAGATTCATGTCCCTTTATACTATTTCATTGAGTTTGACTTGTTCACCTGTTCAGGCTCCTACTTCTCAACTCTGCTTCCCTGAGTAAGGCAATGCCATCTGCATAATAAAAGGGAATTGAGTAGAACATTTGTTGACAGTGTTCATACCATATAAATTTTACACAGCATGTCCTGTGAGTAGGTTGATTTTTGCTGTGCCTCACTGTCAGGTGAAGTCAAAATAAAACAAAAATTGGAACATGTAGAAGTATCTGCATAGAACCAGCTCTAACATGTTGTGAGAGAAGGTAAGCCATAAACTATATTTTATGTCCTGTCAGTCCACTGGGAAGATTCAAGAGCAGGATGTACCTCCAGTGTTTTGAATTATGTCATTTACAGCCGGCTGGATCGCTGAAAGAGAATCAAGCTGTCAGGAAGTTAGAAGTATACTGTAGTATACTACAGGCTCAATAGGCTGGGGTGGATGATAAATGGTAGGCATGGAAAGGAATCACAGTGAAGCAGTTACAACTGAAGTAGGACTGGAGAGGTTTTTGTGACGTTTCAGATTGGTTTGCTACCAGTTGGAGTTGCCATCAGATTGGAGTCATTGGACAGCTGAAAATCTGGTGAATAAAAGAAACATTGCTTTTAGCAGGTATTTCTAATGCTGGCTGAACAATATAGTGTATGCATTTTACAAAGATAATCAAGGATCCTGTAAGCTTTTGCTTTAACACTCCAATCTCTCAATTTTCTTTCATAGTTGTGTGAAATTCTGGCTAAAGAAAAAGACACCATCCGAAAGGAATACTGGGCATATATTGGAAGGTCGCTTAAGAACAAGCACAGCTCAGGCACTTAAAGCAGACTGACAGAGAAGCAGCAGTAACGGAACACGGAAGAAAACAGTATTAAGCTCTCAAGCTGTTCTAAAGCCGTACTAAGTAGGGTCATCAACTAGTTTTAAATCCAGAGTAGTATTCCCCTGGTGAAGAGGTATTGCAATGAAAGAAGAACGTGGAATACTGTGGAGTCTCGGGTCACTGCTGCTACTGGTGATAGCTCTAGATGCAGACAAGAAATGTATTAGGGCTTAGTTATTGAAATGTACCACATAAAGGGTTTATTTCCTAATAACAAATACATAAAGCTATACCTACTATTTATAAGGCACTAAACCAATTTCTCGTGTTCTGGCTTATCCACTCGTGTTTCCTAACATGGTTACATCAGGTGGTAATGACTGCAGGTACCTTAGCTGTGGTGGATCTAAAGTAATTTACTTTTGGTTAGCGCAAGCAAGCACTGCAGTTGTTGCCTTATGTGAGAGCAACTACACAACACTGACAGCACATGCTGTTGCATGCAACTAACACCAAGTGTCACTTTTTAATAAAAACAGATAACTTAAAGCATTTGTCTGAAATTTTTTAGTGTGTTTCTTTTGGTCTTTAGATGGACATTAGCCTGTTCTTCTCATATGCTAATATAGATTTTAAAATCCTTTTTAGGAATATTGTATTCTATTGCATTGCGATGTCTTTTGCACTAGAGTGTTCTCATCCCAGAAGCTTTCAATATACTTTGCATATTCAGTGAAGCCTGGAATTGTCTGCACAGTCAGGAAAAATGATTTGAGGACCCTAGAAGATCTGCTCAGGTTTTTTTTGAACTTCTGTTCAGACAGCTGAAAATCTGATTTTTTTTTTTTTTTTTCTTCACCCTTTGTAACCAGACCAAACTGAGGTCATAGATCAGAAGATACTGTAGCTAGCTAGTTACATTATGTATCTTCACTAAATTAGAAGTGAAGAAATTGTTTTCTTTGGGACCTATTTACATTAAATGTCTTAACCTTGTTGCTTCTGTAGGCTTTTCGTATCTTTTCCATGCACACATTCAGCCAAGAAGTATTTTTCCTCCCCTTCATGAGAAATAGAAGGCACCTGCAGTACAGAACTTCAAAGGAGGTGTATACCTGTACAAGAAAGTTGCTGCATCTGCCCTGTTTTAGTAAATGGCTCTTGTAAACTGTCTTGAGTGTAGAGTGCTTGTCTGATATGAAATATTTTTCTTGGAGATGATCATAAAGGGAACAAATAAATACTAGTATTTATTCCATAATAGGAACAGTCTTTCTGATGCTAAACAGTAAACGTTGCTGCCGTGATTAAACCATAGTGGAGATTCTCTTCAATGCTTGAAATATGTTAATTCAGTGCATTCATTAAAACAACTCACAGGGAGTGGAATTAATATATGAAAGCCATGTCATTTTTTTAATGCTTTTGCCACTTTCTCAGCAGTAAACATTTGTATAGTGACACATGAACACTTAAAATGGACATAAACTTCAGACTTGGAGATTTGTTACATGCTCCTTTTTTTTCTTTTTTTATTACAGCTGAAACTTCAGCATAGAACAAAAAGTGGGGTTTTTACTCCCATGAATTGTTCCTAATTGAAACTATTGCAAACAAATGCAGTCCTTAAAATAAGCATAATTAATTAAGAGCGGACAGGATTTTGCCTGTGCATATGGTGTCACTAGGTTCCCATATCTTCCATAAACACAATTCAGAAGGCACTTGGAATAAGCCAGAGTATTCTTAATACATGCTGGCACAAATTTCTGAGAAAATAATTAATCCCGAGGTAAGATGATGAACAGTGTCCACTGGAACAGTGTATTTTGGGATATGACCTCTTAGTGACTTGTGGTCTGAGGAAAGATCTTGGATTTAGCCCTATTGGGCTATGTCAAGAATGGTGGAGTCCTCTGGCAAGGTATTTAGACTATTTTCTTATGGTGTGGTCAACTTACAGCCTTTTCATTCTTGAAAATGATGTCTAGAAGTAATCGTTAAAAATTAATTACTGACAAGGTTAGTAGGGTTTTATACTGGTTATACAAGCACAGTGACACTTGCAAAGATAATGCCGCTTCCAAGGTGTTTACCAGATATGTACTCCATCAGAAAAATGTCTCATGTAAAACAAATGTGTGACCAAACAAATTATGCAAATCCTGGGGAAAAAATGTGATAGAGACTGGAGTCCAGTTAACAAAATTAAAATAAGTCATCATGTTTTAACAGAAATATGTGGTTTCTTTTCTTTCAAATGTTTATGTTTACCTCAGTTCTGTAGTAGTCAGCCACAAAGTCAGAAATACTAAGCTGACACAGCTGGGAAAATGGCAGGCTGCCCAGTCAGGTTACAACTACAGCTACCAAGCCTTTAATTTTAAAAATCTGTCTGAGACAGAATCTCTCATTGAAGTAGGAGCTTGACAAAATGAATGAGCTATAAAGAGAAGGATCTAACAGTAGGAGGTGGCAGATGACTTTAACCTGTAGGCATTGGTATTGACAACCTATGATCAGGGGAAACATCAAACTGATTTGTCCTAAGGGTTCATCTGTACAAGAATACTTAACTGTTGCCAGTGATTGACTGTAGTGATGTGACTCTTGTGTACAATTTTATTACTGATTAGCTGTCGCTAGATGGAATACTGTATTAGTACAACTGTCCCTTGTAAATCACTGTAACTGGAACATTCAGAGGAATACAGAGAATTGTTAAAGCATGTGAAAGTATGTCCAATGCTTGCTTTCATCAGAGGCTGACATCCTTGCCTTGGTCTAGCTCTGTCTGCCTATGCTGTAACTGACTTCTACCTTATTGTCTCTGCAACTCAACTGACAAAACAGTGTGCAAGCCTATTAACCTATTCAGTACAAAACCACCTCAGCTAGCACAAAATGCTTCTATCAGTTGCTATGCTGCGGCAGACTAGGAGTGTACTGTTCAGAGAGAAGGGAGAGATGGGCTCCTACAAGAGCACAAAATGTGATAAAGCTCCTGTCACTTTTATAACAAAGGAGTGAGAGAACAACATTAAGCAATGGTGGGGAGTCATCCCTTGCAGGCTCACATGAAGGCTTTGCAAATTCTGTTGGACTTGCATATGTGCAAATTCAGAATAGGCAGGGGAGACACCGCAGCTGTGGTTTTCTTACCCTGTGCACATGACTTGAGAGATAATACCTTTATTAATGCATTGAGCTACATCTCAGATTTTTTCCCAGATATGAGTGGATGCAATAGTATGAAAAATGCTCCTCAGCATAGCTGAGTGCACTTTTCTGAAGATTGGTGCCTTCTGCTCGTTACTGACATTTGGTATAAGGTGTGTTTTTTGCACTTTCTATTCCAAGTCTCTGTGGCTTTTGGATTGGCAGCAATTTTCCCTAGTGTATCTTCTGCCTAAGGCAGATTTGTAAAACTTGGGTAAGGTGATGTTTGGCTAAGTTTTGGTGAGCCTGTTAATGTGGCAGTATGACATTTTACTTCTAGTCTGCAGCTGTCAAATGTCCTTCAATATTTAGTTTTTCTTGTAAATAACCATCTCTATTAAGTATCTCCAGTTGAAAACATTTTCTCTCCCTTTAAGGCTGTACTGTCAAGCTTTTGGTACAATATACTCTAACAGCAAAGGGTAAAAAAATGCATTTGAATGTAAAAAGTACATTATTTTTGTCCTATAACAGGTCCTTTCTAGATTTCCTGGTAGTCTGCACTGGCCTGTATTCTTCTGGTCATGAATGACATTGCCATTTTAAAGTACTCTGTGTATGTTTACATGAGTGCACTCTGTATGGGTGCCTACCCAATACAGGCAAACAGTGGATGAAATCTGGCACAGAGAAATCTCTGAAGTAGGCTATCATTTGTTTTTCTCCACAACATGTTATCTAATGCTTAAGTGTTCAAATAGGGATGATCTGTGTCAGAAGTCACAGTGTAAAAGTGACATGGTCATTTTCTCTATTCATTCCTTCTCTCCTCTTAGCATTCTTTTATCTTAACGCATCACTTGCCTTAAAAACATACACCCTTCGGACACAAGACTTTTTGAAAATTAGGAGTGTATTCCTGGGCCAGAAGTTATGTTGTTGACTCTGCTGAGAGTGGAACATATTTACAAGTTCTGGCCCTCTCTGTGCCCGCTCTGAAAATAAGACCTTACCTTCTGCTAAAGTGAGCCCTGAATTTGCAGAAAAGAGAAAAGAGGAGGAGAAGAAGAAAAGAAGGAGACAGGAGGAGAAAAGAGGAGAGGAGAAAATTATAGTATGTAAAGAGGCACAAAAGAGTCTGCATGTGAATATTCAGGACAAATATTCTGCCAAAATCAAGAGCACATGCACTTTTTTTTAGGTTTCTTTAAGTACTTGGCATGAAGAACTAATAGAAGCTTCACCAAATTTAACTAGGAACCCCACCTCAGAATGTCTAGATGTCCACATCAGCTGTCCTGTGGAAGCTCCTTGAGGCTAGGACTCTCTGCTCCATTACGTGTGTCACCCATCACTCTTCTCAAGAAGCCATGGGCTCTAAGCCGACCTACGAGCTCAGCCTTGGGCAACTAAAATGTTTGCCGTAGCACTTCGCTGCTGTGCGGGGTAGGGATGGTAATCGCTAGATGGCAGTGTGGAATTCACTCTGCCTTCGCTGATGTGCAGGCTAGCAGAGGTTTAACCAGTACAACTCCTCCATGCAACACCACTAATTTTACACTTGCTAATTAAACACAGAAGAGCAGCTACTTGGTAAGTCAATACATGGGAGCACAGAGGGCTCAAGCACAAGTATTTTAGGAGGTCATCTTCATTAAAAATTGTTGGTGTTACTTGGAGAGCAATTTTTCATTAACTGAAACGTTGTCTCTTCTGACGCCGGACACCTTGTTCCAGGTATGAACTCCGTTGAGTCTTGGTGTTCTAAAATAACCACATGATTAACCCCTCTGCTCAGACTGTGGGCTTTGTTGCCAGTCTCCAGTCAGAGTGCTATACTCATGCACCTTCACAAGCTGGGAAGTTTTGGTTACTTTAAGCCAGACTTGCTACTGTAAGTTTCTCTGATCCCTCTGTAATGAAGTACTGGCCATTGCTGGCTCTTTCTGTGAATATGGGTTGGAGGACAAGAGGACCTGCTCCTGCTGCTTGGAAGTCAGGGGAGGACTAGGGCCTAATTGAGGAAACAGAGCATATCCAAAAGTGGTTGCATCGCTCATTGGGAAGCAGGACCAAGGACCTGGGTGAAGAAGGGCAAAGACAAATCTCTCTACCTCATTCACTGGTTTGTTGAAACTGAGTCTTGTGGGTTGTAACCACAGTGCAGAGATTTTAAGTGAATGAAAAGATGCCATGTGTGACTTCAGCCAAGCCAGCTTTAGCACCAAGGGCTACTCAGGTGCTGCTGCTTTCTACATGTGTATGCATTGAGCTGCCAGGACATAGGACAAGAGGAAATGGTCTCAGGTTGCACCAGGGAAGGTTCAGATTGGGTATTAAGAAACATTTATTCACAGAAAAGTTTGTGAAGCACTGGAACCGGCTGCCCAGGGAAGTGATGGAGTCACCATCCCTATAGGTGTTTAAAAGACATATAGATGAGGCTCTTAGGGGCATGGTTTAGTTCTAGAGTTAGGTTACAGTTGGACTCAAGGAACTTAAGGGTCTCATTCAACCAAAAATGATGCTATGATTCTCTGCTACCACTACCCCCTCTGGTGGGTAAAACCATCATTCTGGTACCTCTGCCCTCATCTGCAATGGTCAGGTGACAGGTGTCATCTAACCATTTCGGATGAGGGCAGAGTTAATGCTGCCCTATCAGTACTGCTCATAAACAGTGATCTTGCCACTGTAGAAGAGGTCTTGCTGTGCTTGGGCTTCTCATTCTTTTGGCTTTGGCTTGCTTTGTATAGGTGTATTTGGTTAATTACTTCAGTGGTTTCCTGATGTGTCCTGTCTGTTGTCCAAGTCATCTCTCCAACAGCTCCAAGAACAGCTGAATAAATGCTTGTGCTGCTACAAGGAAGCTTTGGAAGGAGGAAAATAAGAGGAAAAGGGAGCTATATTTGTATTGATGTACATCCCCTGTCCTTCCCCTTCTGCAAAAGCACCAGGACAGTAAGGCAGCAGGTAGATAACCTGCTTCCCTTTTCATAGCCAAGGTTCTTATCCATATCTGTCCCTGCTCTAGGTTCCAGCCACACCATGAATGTGAGTTTTATTACTGGTTTCAATAGAGGACAGTGAGAACACACTCTACCTGTCCATCATAGCACATGGTGCTCACTGGCTCTGCCACCTGCTTCTTGCATTGACGGTTTCTCTGCTGCAAAATGAACCGAAATAACTATTTGCAGGTATCCATGGCTGAGGTGCGTGATCGGTGTGGTGGGCTCCCAAGCTACAACCCTTTGCAGCACTGTGCCAGCACTCTGCTACCAGTTGAGTGGTAGTGTCAGTCATCTTGCTATGTTGTTTTAGAGGTCTAGCTTGAAAAGACCCTGAGCTCAGATAAAGGTTACAATAAAAAGAGTGTTCAGTATTTTAAATGGGCAAATGAAAACCAGAAAAAAAAAAATGTTTGAAAATGCCAATGTTGATTATTCTTTAATTGAAAAACTAAAAACTTGTAAATCGAGAATAGAAAGCTGCTTGGCTTCTGACATTCAGAGGGAAAATATGTGATAGATTTGTTTTAGGTGAGATCTAATTTTTCATTCGAAGGGGGTATCTGGAGAAAACCCCAGAAGCTGGATGAGTTCTGCTTATCATTAGCAGTGTCCCAGGCATAGTTAAGTACCTCTTGGAGCTGAAATTTTACCTTGTGTTGCGGAGGGAGGGGAAGATGGAGGACGACTAGGTCCAGAGCAATCAAAAATCACTACTCATGCATCACTGACAGCAAATTATTTCAGGAGAGGTGCCGGCTGCTGAAGCTGACAGAGCCTCCTAGCACACCCAGCATTTCTGTGCATTTGTAGTAAGAGCAATGCCTTTCCTCCAGGTTCATCTGTATTGACTTCCGCATTTCTTTTTATAATTGCTAATACATTGGTGGCTCTGTTCTTGCCTGAGCTATGCAGGCTAAAGTTTATATGGAGAAAAGAGAAAGGGAAAGATAAGATACAATCCATTTTACTGCAGGATTGCTACTCAGTAGCCATGGCCAGGACATGACCCTCATCCCCTGGCTTTATATCCCATGCTGCCAGCTTTCAGTTGTTGCTTTATAACAGACTTTTTACAGGAGAAACCACATCTCCTCATGTTTGAAAATGCCTGCTGTACATAGATGCCCACTCACTCCAACACATGCTAGCAGTCTCTTTGTCACCACAGGAGTTTTACCTGCTTTCTGTGCCTCAGCTTCATGCCTGTATAGCAGATAGAAGCAGTGCAGGGCAATGCTTTCCCATGCTTTGCCATGCTGTACTTAGCCTGAGTAGTGCTGGAGTCAATGAGATTTTGCAGTGACTTGTAGAGGGTTCCTTCGCTCACAAGAATCCTCATGGAGAGGGATCTAGCCATGAAGGCCCTCTGCAATACCCTCAAGCCTTGGGCTAGTTGTGGAGACTGGAGTATATGACTTGATTACAGCACCTCATTACAGCATCCCACCCATCACATGGCCCCAGCAGGTGAGTTGAAAGGTCTAGGCATAAGCCAGCAGTCCGCTGACATTTTGCTGAAGTAAAGGCGCATAAATCCAACAACTAACCACTTTGGTTTGCAAAGACCAGCTTGTCTCCTGTATCAGATGGCAGCATCCACTGTAGGAGAAGGCACTAAGTAGTACTCAAAAAGGCCAAATAGGATCACTCAGTGATGTGAATTTATAGGGAACCTGCCTAAATGCAGGTATTATTTTGAAAGAGGGTGGTGATAGCAGAGAAGAGGACAGGAAAAAAAGAGAGTAATAAAAATCTAGCTCATAGCCTGATCACAACTGGGCATGGCCCCGAGAAACATAAGCATAAAATATATCTAAGCAGCAGAGGAAAGAGTGTTTACAGCAATGAGCAGATATTGTTTTATTTGCTTCCTCCTGCTCACAGAAGCAGGGCTTTGTAAGTAAACAGGATACATCCCTGATGTCTCCTCCTTGCTGGAACAGTGCATAGGATGCTGTGTTTCTCATTCATTCACAAGGAATGGAGTAAAACCAGCAACATTTGTGGTTATCAAGTAGAAGAATATCAGTTTGTTCAGTGGTAACCTCCAAAGGAACACTAATAATAATTTCAAGAAAGGATAAATGATTTTTTCTTTGTCCTCTTCTGACGGAGAGCAGGCCTGGAATTTGGAGAATTTTTAAAAGCTGCTTCGGTTTCCTAGTACACTGTGACTTTATGCCCTGTAAGAACAGTGTGCCTACTGGAACTATGCCATTACAAGGGTATGTGGTCAGGTTAGAATAATTTGGTAAGAGGACAGAATTGTTTGATGAATTTTCAGTGTTTGTTTTTGGCTCAAATTCTTCATAAAGGTTTGGCCAGAAAAGCAGGAGAGAAAGAGGTAGCTGGAACACTTTTAGCTTTATATCTTAACCGACTGTCAAGGGTTTAGATTGCAAGGTGACAATAAAACCCTGGCAGATGCATTGTTAACCTCCTCTCCTCCCACCGCTTCTCTCTTTTGCCCCTCCCTCTCCCTGCTTCCCACTCAGGACAGGCGATCGGGAGGAAAAGAAGGAGAGAAGAGAGTTGGAAAAATTAAAAATGTTTTACTAATGCTACTAATAAGAATATAGAAAATAATACAAAATATAAAAAAACAATCTTGAAAGTCCCAGCAACTGCAGAGCCAGCACCCAAAGTCCTGGACTGGACTCTGCAGCCAACTGGAGCTGGATTCAGTCTCTCACTAGGCCTCAGTTCGCAGGGACGACTAGCAAGGTCCTCTCCTAATGTCGGCCATAAGCAAAAGGGAAAAGAGGGACGAGATCCTCGTGATCTCCCACTTTTATATGAAGTATTCACGTGAATGGAATGTTATACACGGTTGGTCAGTTTATTGGTAACCTGTTTCTCGTTGCCCCTCTCGCGAGAGGTGCATCCATGCTTATCAATAGCTTCGCATTCCATTGCTGTGTTTACCAAAACATGTATCTGGTTCTCCAGGAAAATGCAGCTAATATGAAGGCTTTAGCTGATAGGCAAATTCACTAAAAGAGAAACCTGGTTTTTAACAAAACCGGGACACCGACATAAAAAAATGACTGCTGGGAAGGATGAAAACTCTCAGCAGGGAATGACAGTGTCCTGGTTTTGGCTGGGATAGAGTTAATTTTCTTCCTAGTAGCAGGTATAGTGCTGTGTTTTGGGTTTAGTAGGAGAGAAATGTTGATAACATACTGATGTTCTAGTTGTTGCTAAGGTCTTTTCAGCTTCCCATGCCCTTCCAGTGTAGAGGTGCACAAGAAGCTGTGAGGGAGCACAGCCAGGGCAACTGACCCAAACTGGCCTAAGGGTTATTCCACACCATATGACATCATGCTGGGGGAGTTGGACAGGGGGTGGCAATTTGTGCTCAGTGGCAAGCTGGGCATCAGTTGGTGGGTGGTGAGCAATTGCATCACTTGTTTTGTATATCATTTTACTATTGTTATTGTTCTTTTCCCTTTCTGCTCTACTAAAGTGTCTTTATCTTAACTCATGAGTTTGTTGTTTGGGGTTTTTTTGTGTCCCACCCCACTGGGGGGCTGAGTGAGCAGCTGCAGGGTAGTTGGCTGCCTGCCAGGTAAGACCACAACAGGGAGATCTAGGATAAACCCTGAATGCTGACTCCAAAGTGGGAGTCTGGGAAGGTGATTAACAAGACAGTTCCTGATTTTACCCAAGTTCAGATATATTTGCTGATAGAAGGAAAAGAGCAGAAATATATCAGGATTCTCTGCAGTGCCTGTATGCATATGTCTGACTCTGTACAAGCACTCATCAGCTTCACCTCTTCATGGCATCTGTCTGGCTTCCAAAAAGATTTTGGGAACATGCAAAACCTGTTGCAGATCACTTGGGGAGTAGGCAGTAGTTTCAGGGTACATGCAGGTGAATATGGGGATGCCACTGCTCAGGAAAAATGGCAGACATGACATCTACACCTGGACTATGTGTTTAAAAATTGGAACAGCTTCTGCCACTCCTTGTTGCCAGTGAATTAAGGGCACAGCAGTGTAGCATTTGTATTGCACTTCTTAGCTGAGTCCAACATTCAAAAGGAGGAATTCTAATAAAAGTTTAAACTGATGATGAGCATTTAACAGCATATTTAGTTATGCTTATTTCAGTTTAGCTCTGAGGCCAAATACAGTGTCCGTAGAAGTGGACAGAATACAGATGTCTGCTAAAAATTCAAGCTTCACTCTCTTCCAGTGGGCTGCTCGCACTCCACTGCAAAAGCTCTACAGGAGCAAAGCCATTTGATGTTCGTGATGACTCCAAGTTTGCTTGTGCTGTTTCTTAGTGGTTTGGACATTTCACGTGTGATTGCAGCACACTGTTGGTAGTCCTGAGAAAGTGGATGGACTGAGTTCACAACAGAAAAACCATTTCCTATCTAGCATCCAGACACAGGAGTCCTAGAGTCTTTGTGGTTTTTGTTCTGTTATTGTGGCAAAACAGGCGTCCTCGGTGCAGACACTGAAACAGAAAAGAAGGTCAGTATGGAAAGTTCTTCCATATCTTTCCTTATAAATTAGAAAGCAGAAAGACTGTCTTTCTCTGATTTTATAAGTGTTCTTTACAGATCACACTGATTACAGCCAGTAAGCAGCTCTATATCACACTGAATGACTACTGAGCAAGAAGATGCAAAAAAGCAGCAATTAGAAAAGGAAGTGGGAGGCCCTGGTGTGTATCAATATACAAATTTAACATTTTACCATGTATACATTTGCAGTGCCATATTTATCTTATCATAACCGGATTGATTCAAGCAGTTGATTTATGTAAATTTGATACCACTGTGGTGACAGCATATCTTACCACCAAGTGTGAAGCTGAACCATCAAACCAACAAGGAGCTAGTGTTGTATGTAGAGGGGTGCCTAACCTTAGTAATGACAAATCCAATCAAAGTGAAGCAGAGATCACTTCCTCAAATGGATGAAGCCTGGTAGCAATAGCACTGAAACAATTAAAAATACTGCTTCAGTGGGTTTTCAGTAGCCCACAAATGGTTGAAAGATTTCAAGGACATTGATGGACTAAGTGGCTCCCAGTGTAACAGTTTGACCCCTCAGGAGCTCTGCTCTAGGATGTCACCATATAGTTTAGTATATGAACTTGTCCTGCTCCACTCCAGACACTGAACCCTTTTACAGGGGCAGGGAAAGGACCTGCATGAGGCCACACAAGCATGCCTTCCCTATTTCAGAGGATTTTATTACTTCCAGGCACAAGTTTTATCATATTATGATTTCATGTTGGGAAAATTCATGAATTTTTCTGTTTCTTACTATGGCTTATACAATGGCCTAGTTAGTTATGAGATCTGGGTTTCTAATTGCTTGCCTGGCTCTGACCTTGAATAACCTTGTGTAAGTAAATTTTAATTTCTCAGCTTGTGTTTACCCATCAGGAAAACGCTAATGTTGAAATCTTTTTCCTCATAGCTTGATAGGAAGTCTCACCTATGGGTTATTCTGCTGCACAGGGGAGAAAGAATGAAAAAAACAATTATGCCAGGCTTTTCCCTTAGGGACAGGACGATCAATCCACACCATAACTTTATAAACCTCACGAAAATCTTTCTCATTCTGCCTGTGGAATAACAGCATGTTGGTCTGAGAAACAATATAGTTCAAAACAATTTTATTAATAATCAAGTTAATGCTAAGAAGTTAATATTTTCTACTGGTGGCCATGACCTTGTAAAGGGCCTTCGCATTCTGTTATGCACTTCTTTCCACACTCAGCCAGAGTTGCCACATGCTCATCTCTGGGAGCCTGGGTGTCTTACATTTGCAGTATTTGCCCTATTTGCAGAGAAGATAATCAGCAAAATTCCTGCTAAATGATATCACACAGATGCATTTTACATACTACTGCACATGCAGGCATATTCTAATGTGACTCTAAACGTACCAAGGCTTTTATCTATATTGTCTCATTGGGTATAGACACTGGCCTTAGGGCAAGAAAACAGTATGTAATAACAGGATGACAGTTTTCATTTTGGGCTTAAGCCTACAAAGACGTAGAAGAGGCTGCAGAATTCTCCTTGGCTGCCACAGGCACTAGTGGTGTTTCAGAAAAGTCACGTGCTGAGGTGCTCACCAGCATGTTGGACCACGTGCACGCAGTGGATATTCATGTGAATATCACTTAACAGAGGCCAGGAAGGTTATTAAACCATTTTGCAATCGAAGTGTGGAGAGACAAGATGATTAGCCCAGGGTCTTCCATGACCAAAGGCTGAATTATCTTGGCCTCAGTGAAATGCCTGTGTTTCAGTCTGTATTACAGGAGATGCCTGAGGAGAAGCTCCTGTGGGAGACCACTTTGCCAGAAACAGGATAAAACTGAGCACAGGCCAACACAGTATCATCTTGCTCAGAGCGAGGCAGAGTTATGTACACATGGAACCCCAGCCTTGCACAGAGACAAGATATTGCTAGCCAGCTGAGTTACCAGCTTGCAAGCTAGCTTGTGTTTGCAGGGACTGAAAGGTTGCATCAGCCAAGAGCACCTCATCATCTGTATTTCACATCTGGGTGCAACAATTGCCATTTGCATTGAAAAATGCCAATGCTAAAATAAAGTAGTAGGACACACTCAACCCACTGCCCCACTCAGTGCACTGTTGCTGCGAAATGTGGGCAAGATAAGCAGTGCTTTGCCTCTGGAACTATCTTGGGAGACACCACTTACATAGTTTAGTAGTGAGTTTTATGATAGTTGCAGATTACTCTTCAGTTTCTCGTCATCTGTAGTATGCTTCTTGCCAACTCCTTGCATGGCTACCAACTCCTCCGTTTTCAGAAGCAGTGAAGCCATTGGCTCCCATCAGTCAAAATAACACCCAGTTTCTTCTCCAGCTTATCCAATGCACAGGTATTGCTTGCTTCCAGTGAAAATGCCCACAACACACTGCATTTTTAGACAGACTGTATCCAGGTTACCCTCTCAGTAGGCACTGTGTTTATGAAACTGCATGTGGCCAAGAGAAAGATGGAAGCAAAAAGCAGGTGGCTAGAATAGAGGGGATAGAGGTGTGCACACACACATAAGAGGGAGAAGCAGGGGCTATATAATATGACTGGCATGGGAAGGAGAAGTTGCAAGGAATGAGGTTGTCACTTCCTCCTTTCAATACTTACTGTTCACTCCTGCCTTTCACTACAGCTTGATGCTTAGGTCACTCTGGCATGTGGGCCCCCAAGGGCTTCAAAGCAGACTAATAAGGACATACTTAATCAGCATGAATATAAAAGAATTGCAGGGCTGGGGCAGACATATGAGGGTTGTGATGCAAAATGGTTAAGATGGAGATAAAAAAGATGGAGGAATGCCACGAGCAAGGTAGGAGATGAAAACTTAAGAGGAAAATGAAGGCAAGTGGGAGTTAGCACAGACAGAAAAGGTGAGGGAGATGGTGCTATTCAGAATGAAATCTGGGCGAAGGTCAGGAAGTCATAGTAAGAAAGGCAGCACAGAATCAAGACGCTTGATGTAGGTACCCTGTACATCTGAAACACTGCTATGTTGCAGGTTTTTCACTCATCTCAAGACTAGCCTGCTTTCATGACAGGGTGGGAAGCAACCATGACGGGATTTGAAGTTCTCATGGTGTGGAGACACTAAGACACTCGTCTGGAGTGTGATGACACACAACACGTGGAGCCTCCTCCTTACTGAGCTGGAGCCTGACTGGAGAACACTTCTGGCAGAAGTACTCTGCGGGCCTGACAAAGGGGGAAGAGGAAAAAAATAAGAAGGAAGTCATCCCTGTGCCCGCCCTGGAGTACGCAGTGAGCCGTTCCCCAAAGCTACCAGAACGCCTAACGCTATCAGGAACTGAAAAACTGGTTAGGGGCATGGGCACAGGTCTCTGCCACTTTTTCTCCTTCCTTTTAAATAAAAAGCTAATCAGCGTCTGTCCACCAGTTCAGACGGACCCTGGCGTCTACTCTGCCGCCGCTGGGCCCCGTTACCTGCGCCGCTTCCACCTCCAGCGCACACCGCCAGACCTCCCCGCGGCGCCCCGCCGGCAGGGCCCGCCACCGCCCTCAGCTCTCGGCCCGGCAGCCTGCGCGGGAGGGCCGCCGCCCCGGCGGGATATTTCCTCTTCCTCCCGAAGCGCGGCCGGGGCGGGAGGAGGAGAAAGGGGAAGGGGCCAGGAGCTCTCCAGCGCAGCGGGCAGCCCCACCGCCGTTGTCGCTGCGGCAGCAGGCGGAGCGGGAGGCGGCGCCAGCAGCCTGTGGGGCCCAGAGTCACAGTGTCACGGCGCCCGGGAAGCCGCTGCCGCCGGATCCGCCCCCGCAGGGCAAGCGAGGGAGGAGGAGGAGGAGGAGGGAGGACGGCTCCTCGCCGCCTCTGGTATTTTTGCCCCCTTCTCGGCCCTGCCCCCGTCCCTGCGCCTCTCGCACCGGGGCCCCGTGTGTGCGGCGGCGGGCCAGGCCGCGGCGGCGCCTGAGCAGCCCGCGGGAGCCCCGAGACGGGCCTAGGCCGTCGTCTCTAGACTAGGATGTCCCGACATGAAGGTGAGCGGCGCGGGCCCCCAGGCCGCGGCGGCGGGGGCGCGTTTCGCGGCTCGGCCCGGCGTTAGGGCCTAGCGTGGCACCCTCTCGGGCGGATCATCATGGCGCCGCCGCCACCGGGAGGGGGGCCCGTGGAGCCGGCGGCGGAAGGAGGCCGCGGAGGGCGGCGGCCAGGCCTCGCTCTGCAGCGTCATGGGAGGGGAGGCGGCCGCGGCGGTTACGGCCCGTTTCTCCCCGCGGCCGGTGGCTTACCCGGCCGCCTCCCTCTCCGCCCCTCTGGGCGCAAAGCCGGGGCCTGCCGCCGCGCGCGGCCGGGAGCGGACCGGCAGCGGGCTCTTCCTTCCTTCTCCTCCCGCATCTACGCCTGAAGGACGGGAAGGCGTACGAGGCGTCCCCGGCGAGCCTGGCTGAGGTGGGCGGCGGCGCGGGGCGGCCTGCCGACGTGTCAGCTGCCGTGGCGGGTCAGGCCGGGCACAGCGTCCCCGGCGCCCCGGGTGAGCGATGCGGCTGGGATCCCGGCAGGAAGGCGGCCTGGCACCCTGGGGGAAGCGGGCTGAGAGCGAGGCCTCTCTTCGTGCTGGGTGCCGCGGGTGGGGAGAGGAGCTGGGCCCCGGCGCGGGGCCTGGGGGAAGAGGTGTGCAGGCAACCTGCGTGGCCCTGCCGAGGGGTGGCCTGTGTGCTGGTAGCCGCAGGAGTTGAGCGTTTTCTCTCTGTTTTGTGGTAGAGGAAACCAGTGCTGATCTAGTGGCGTGTTTTGAGACACTAAGAGAGGCCATCAGAGAAACGCGTTTGGCGTGTTTTCCCTGGTCTCGCTGGCTTTTCTGCCGTGGCTGATTTCAGTGGATAGTTTAGAACTGGTCAAAAGGAGAAGGATGGAGAGAGACCTGGAATATCTACAGGAAGAAGGTCGGATTGTGAAAACAAAAGAGAAGGTCGCTTGATTTTTCTGTCCTTTTTTACCATCGGGTGAGGTGCCTGGACCAGTATCGACATACTTTGTAAACCCCGGGGTTGTCACCTGAAAGTGTAACTTTCTGCCGTGTTAGGAACTTAATTCAGCACCTGTCTCCACTTTCTCTCTTATCTGATTTCTAGTTTATCTGTTTTATGTAATCTTAAAATGTTTGGACAGAATCGTTATAGGATATTTTAATATTTTTGGCTAATAGTGCTGGTTTCTAGTTGGAAGCTTGGTGCTGGACAATGGTACATATAATGGATTTTCAGTGTGCTCTCAATACTTTGCAAACTTCTTGTTTGTGCACCTGTGTGTGCTTCTGAATCTAGTAGCTTTTTTAAATTAAAATTTAGTAGGAGTACCAAATTCTTCCTTTCTCATCCCACCCTCTCCCCTTACAAAATACGTATTTTTCCTAAGAGGGTGGAAATGCAGGATTTGTTGATGATGAGAGATGCAGTTTCTAACAATAGCGAATGAAACTATTATTGATCACAAAGTTGTTGTTGGTGATGTTGTGGGACTGTGCAGTCTGTAACTCTCTGCTGTGATGCGTGCATACATGATACTCTCTTTAAAGTACAGTGGTAGGAAAGAAGATTTTCAAGCTTCAACTAGTCAGTATTATGGAAGTCATATCATGTGTTGTTCTTCAGTGTTTTTCAGTGATAAGTGCATGGACTGTTACAAAAGGTGGTGATGTGTGCTGAAAAGGCATTTCATTCCCAGAGCAGCCTTTTTATTAAGGCAGAGGAAATTTGGAAGTAGGTTTCCTTGTAAGTATATTTCTGATGGAGGCTATATATTCTGTTGTGTGTTAGGTTCTGTTTGTAGCAGGGAAAATTATGTTATCTTGCCTGTATACTTGTTGATATTGTTAGAAGGAGTGACTGTTAATGAAGCCAGGCTTAATATTCTCTTTCTGAACCAGTTTCATCAGTGTTTGTTCTTTCTAGACATGCCTAATATGGAAAAATGGAAATAATTTCCTTTCCTGATAAGTGAGTGTGAGTTTGGTAATTTTGTATTGCAGATGTGAACTCCTTAGTCTGCCACTTTATCCTTGAGATACATTTTTATTAAAAAACTGATCAGTTTCTTAACTTCTCAGTGATTCTCCTCTTTACACTTCAGCTGTTTTGTTTTATGCAAGTTCAATATGAGTTATTCTAACTCATATGAAAGACATGCTTTTCCAGCTTCATGGAAAAGTGGCCTGGAGACGTAATTTTGTTAGAAATCCTTAGAAATGAAATATTGAATAAAAGTAATTCTTATTTCAGTTCTGTCACTCATAGGTGACAGTTTTTGATCTAATGTGACTAGTTTGAGAAGGACTGTCTTGGAAGAATATGGTATAGGGGAAAAGCAAGCTTTAATCATGTTTAGTAAGTGATATCTTTTCTGCGTGTTTCCTTTAAAATGGTCCATCCTCAAAGCTGCAAGCAAGATTTATTGATTGCTCCTGACAGAGTCTGGATATTGTACCAGTTTTATGATGGGAAAGTAAATCTCTAGAAGGGTAAATGCTGGAGAAGTTAGAACTCCAAGGTCTCGGGAATTTAAATAGACCATGAAGCATCTGATTGAGATTTAAGCTTACTTTCCATTAGATTTTCTTGACTACTTTCTTTGGTGTAGTAATACCTAAAATAAAATCAGGCATGGTTTTTTTTGGCTTTTTTTTTTTTTTTTTTTTTTTTTAAAAGATATTTTGTTATCCTCCAGAAAAAGTCTGGGCATAGCCCACCTTTTCAGTGTGCTATTTCGCACATGACCTCTGGGCTCACATTTCTCCTGAAATCAGGAAAATGGATGCAACTAGAACTTGAAATATTGTTGCTCTTTCTTCAAATGTTCATTCAGCGTTAAAGAGACTGTATTGGTAATACTGTCAGGAGTATCTGTTAGTGTGTATCTGCCTCTTGCTATTGGTAGTTGCTTCTAATTTTTCAAAACCCATTTTTGTTGTGTTATGTGAAGAGACTAGTTGTTCTCTGCCTTTGGTTTTCTAGAATGCAACATGAGGTCATCCCCTAGTCTTGGATTTCATGTTGTTCCCTTTATAGGACTGTCAAGCTGTGTTTCTCTGGGTTAGCCCCTCTGTTGAGGAGTATGTGGTGGTGTAGTATTTGGCAGCCTACAAGGAGCAGCTAGGTTTGTTTTTTTTTTTTTAATACCCTGGAAAGTATATCAGAGGGTATTTTGCATGTTAAAGATTTTTTTTCTGTGGATATACATCTGGCAATGATGCTCTTTTATGGCAGTAGACACCACCTAGGAGAGCAGAAGAACAGAGAATCACAACTTCCAGGAATATAACTGTAAAGCCATTTTTTTCAAATTCTTTTGTGAAACTAGGTTGCTGGAGCATTACTGGTCATACAGGGGCTTGGCTTCAGGTTCCCTACACCCAGCAGCTCCAGAGGGCTCACAGCGCCACACTGCCCGCACCTCCTGATTCTTAGTCTTGCACAGACTGCCAACTCACTCCCAGTCTGAGTTCCACACTTTTTCTTATTTTCACTAAGGCATGTATTCTTCAAGCTTCAGAGAGCTAGCAGCAATGCAAATGGTGGGGTTTTTTTGATGGTATCCATTAGTCAGTGTTTCTTAACCAACTGGCAAAGCTCTGCAGTTACACATAGTCCCATGTGGAGTTGCAAACGAATATTGGTAACAAAGCTAGGAAGTGAGAACAGTGACTGTCAGGACCATGGAAGTTTCCAAATATTCTCACCTGGCTTCAAGCACCCTGTATTTGAGTGAGCTGAAGTCTCAGTGCTCCTCTTTTTTTGTATGTATAAATGTCTTGCGTAGAGATCCTTTACATCAAGTGCTTATTTGTAGTAGAAGGGTAAATTAGTACATCTGAAAGAAATACTCAGAACTTGGTCTTTGAAATTTAAGAAATCCTAGAGTTACACTTGAATATATAGCAACCACTTGAAAACAGCTAATGTATGGGTAGTGTAAGCTCCTATCTTCTAGCTGTTCAATGAACAGATCAGGAGTCTGAGCTGATGACATTTTCTGTATGATCACTCTACAAAACATAAGTAAAACTTCATACATTAACAAACTTCTTGAAAACATTAAAAGACAGAGTAATTTCCCTCCTTCTAATTACTCAATAGTTGTGTCGTACTTGAGCTGCAGAAGGGTACTACAAACTTCTGTCAAGACAAATAACATTCATCAGTTTGTGCCTAACTGTTAATATTTAGTGTAGTGTTAGTTATAGAATTACCACTAAATGCAGAATTAATCTATTTTTTGCATGTAAAACCATTCAGGTAACAAGACAACATATTTTTCATACAAAGTGCTCAAGATACTGTGTTGGTGAAATACTGCATTTAATAATGAAACATGCATTTGTGAGACGTGTTACAGCTTGCTGTATTCTGTTGCATTTTAATACTCTGCTTGCGTCTTCTCCAGACATGGAATTTTACTATTCCACAATACAGAATGACAGATTTTTTTCATTTGTTGCTGCTACTCAGATCTGTTTGGTAAAAAATAAATCCAGATTAAGTTGTCCATGTAACATAAAACAGTGATTTTTTTTTTTTTTTTTAATTTGCACTAATATTTGGCTCTGACGAAGCACTTTCTTACTCTGTATGTAAAAGTATTTCATACTATTGCTAGCTTTGCTCTATGGTAGCATATTAACGCGTATAATTACAAGTGTAGTGCAGTATCTGAAAATGCATTGGTGTGATAATTTAACTAGTGAGAGCTATGTTTAGAACATAAATAACTGCAAATGTGATTAGAAATACTGGAACACAGCAATCCACTTTATTGTTAAACTGTTGCTTACTTTCAGTGAGAAACTGAATCATCATTTAATAACGAAAGGAGCTTGGGCACACAAATCTTTTAACTAGCAAGTTACTGGTTTTGAGGAAGATAGGTTTTCATTTAAATGAAATTTCTGGCTCTGATGGTTTAGGAAACATACTGTGTGTGAACTATAATGCTACTGTCCCTGTGAAGTCTGTCAAGAAGGTCCGCCAAAAATATGTGGAAAGAGAGACCATTTTTCTTAGGTTTATGATAAGAAGTAATGCCATGGTTCAAATATTCTTTGGGAAACAGGAGAAAAAGATTAGGTTAAGTGATCGATGTTGAAAGGTTGATAGCCAGTATCTTAAGCAGAAAAATTGGGACAGAATTTTGATACTTTTAACATTATTGGGTGGGGTTGAAGGGAGAAGACCATGGTGAAATAACTCCAACTTCCAAATTTTTGCTTGAACTAGCGGTGACCAGAAGGGATTCAGATGAAGCTTACAGAGCCACGCAAGTTGCTTGAGCCATACTGGGCAAATACAATTTGTACATATTATATAAAAAAAAAAAGCTTTTCAAATACCTTTGCATGTCTACATTACTGATAATATTTGAGGAAGAGTAGGGGTGTCACTGTTCATAGTTGCCTTTATTGTTGTTACTTCAGTTACTGTTAAGAAATACAAAAATGGAACGGTGACTAGTACCAAAAGTGTTAGTACATTCAAGAAGCTGCTAGACACAGCAGCAGATTGGACGAACAGCACTAAGGAGTTGGGATGTGCCAGAGTTTGGTTACATGGACAGCAGTAATTCAACCTTCTTTGAGTGTCTGCATTGTGTAATTACACAGCTGCATACTACCTACTCCATACCACCCCTCTCTCCCTCCCTTAGGATGTGTTGGAGGGTTTTGTATGTTAGACCACTGATCTGTGTTCGGGAGTGTATAGCAAATGGGTAGGTAGAAAGAAAGGATGGCTGAGGTGTTGATGGCAGAGTTTTGTTCTGGAAAGTTGGATTGACCCTCCCTCCTGTCCTCTGCAGCAGAGCTGATGTGAACTGCTAGGCAAATCCCTTTGGCAAGAATTCACAGGTATCACAGTATCACAGTATCACAGTATGTTTGGGATTGGAAGGGACCTCAGAAGATCATCTAGTCCAATCCCCCTGCTGGAGCAGGAACGCCTAGGTGAGGTTGCACAGGAACATGTCCAGGTGGGTCTTGAATGTCTCCAGAGAAGGAGACTCCACAACCCCCCTGGGCAGCCTGTTCCAGTGCTCTGTGTCACCCTTACTGAGAAGAAGTTTTTTCTCAAATTTAAGTGGAACCTCTTGTGTTCCAGCTTGATCCCATTGCCCCTTGTCCTATCATTGTTTGCCACCGAGAAGAGCCTGGCTCCATCCTCATGGCACTCACTCTTTATATATTTATAAACATTAATAAGGTCACCCCTCAGTCTCCTCTTCTCCAAACTAAAGAGACCCAGCTCCCTCAGCCTTTCCTCATAAGGGAGGTGCTCCACTCCCTTAATCATCTTGGTTGCCCTACGCTGGACCCTCTCCAGCAGTTCCCTGTCCTTCTTGAACTGCGGGGCCCAGAACTGGACACAATATTCCAGATGAGGTCTCACCAGGGCAGAGTAGAGGGGAAGGAGGACCTCTCTTGATCTACTAACCACCCCCCTTCTAATACATCCCAGGATGCCATTGGCCTTCCTGGCCACAAGGGCACAGTGCTGGCTCATGGTCATCCTGTTGTCCACCAGGATCCCCAGGTCCCTTTCCCCTACACTGCTCTCTAATATGTAATTTCCCAACCGATACTGGAACCTGGGGTTGTTCCTGCCTAGATGCAGGACTCTACACTTTTCCTTGTTAAATTTCATTAGGTTATTCCCCGCCCAACTCTCCAGCCTGTCTAGGTCTCGCTGGATGGCAGCACAGCCTTCTGGCGTGTCAGCCACTCCTCCCAGCTTAGTGTCATCAGCAAACTTGCTGATAGTACACTCTATTCCCTCGTCTAAGTCGTTAATGAATATATTGAATAATACTGGCCCCAGTACTGACCCCTGAGGTACTCCACTAGATACTGGTCTCCAACTAGACTCCGCACCATTGACTACCACTCTCTGGCTTCTCTCCTTAAGCCAGTTTGTAACCCACCTCACTACTCTATTGTCTAGACCACACCTCCACAACTTAGCAACTAGGATGCTGTGGGAGACTGTGTCAAAGGCTTTACTGAAGTCAAGGTAGACCACATCCACGGCTCTGCCATCATCCATCCACCTTGTAACATTCTCATAAAAGGCTATGAGGTTGGTCAAGCATGACTTACCCTTGGTAAAGCCATGCTGACTGCCCCTAATAACCTTCTTATCCTTGATATGCCTTGAGATAGCACCAAGGATAAGTTGTTCCATTACTTTCCCAGAGACAGAGGTGAGGCTGACCGGTCTATAGTTACCCGGGTCCTCCTTCTTGCCCTTTTTGAAGATTGGAGTGACATTTGCTTTCCTCCAATCCTCGGGCACCTCTCCCGTTTCCCAAGACTTGGCAAAGACGATGGTGAGCGGTCCAGCAATGACCTCAGCCAGCTCCCTCAGCACTCGCGGATGCATCCCATCTGGACCCATGGATTTATGGATGTCCAGTCTATTTAATTGCTGCTTAACCCAGTCCTCATCAACTAAAGCAAGCTCCTCCATTGACCTGGCTTCATCTGGGGTCTCAGGGGTACAGGGCTCCCCAGGACAGCCTCTGGCAGAGTAGACAGAGACAAAGAAGGCATTCAGTAATTCTGCCTTCTCTGTATCTTCCGCCACCAGGGCACCCACCCCATTCCTCAGTGGGCCTACATTGCCTCTGGTATTAGTTTTATCCGCTATGTATTTGAAAAAGTTCTTTTTGCTGTCCTTGACCCCTCTTGCCAGCTGTAATTCTAAGGAGGCCTTGGCTATCCTAGCTGCCTTCCTACATCCTCTAACAGCAGCCTTATATTCTTCCCAAGTGGCCAGCCCCTGCTTCCATGACCTGTAAATTCTCCTCTTCTGCTTGAGCATACTCAATACATTCCTATTCAACCACGCAGGCCTCCTGGCTCCCTTCCTTGACTTCCTATGTGTGGGGATGCTCTGATCCTGAGCGTGGAAGAAGCAATCTCTGAATGCAATCCAGCTCTCTTGGGCCCCTTTTCCTTCAAGCAGTCTTGCCCATGGGATTTCCCCCAGCAATTGCTTGAAAAGGCCAAAGTTAGCCCTGCTAAAGTCCAGGGTTGCAATTCTACTTGCTATTCTGTTCCTGCCACACAAGATGCTGAACTCCACCATCTCGTGGTCACTGCAACCCAGGCAGCCCTCAACCTTTACTGCTTCGACCAGACCCTCCTTGTTAGTGAGGATGAGATCCAGCAGTGCACCTCACCTAGTCGGCTCCTCCACCATCTGCATGAGGAAGTTATCATCAATGCACTGGAGGAACCTCCTGGACTGTGGCTGGCTGGCTGAATGGTCCTTCCAGCAAACATCAGGGAAGTTAAAATCACCCACAACAACCAGGGCCTGTGACTGCGAGGCCACTCTCAGCTGCCCATAGAAGGCCTCATCAACTTCCTCAGCCTGATCTGGTAGCCTGTAACAGACGCCCACAACAGTGTCACCCCTGCCAGCCTGCCCCTTGATCCTGACCCATACACTCTCAACTCGCTCATCATCCACTCCTGGGCAGAATTTAGTACATTGTAGTTGCTCTCTCACATAGAGAGCAACTCCACCACCACGCCTGGCTGGCCTGTCTTTTCTGAAAAGGGCATAGCCATCCATGACCACATTCCAGTCATGTGAACTGTCCCACCATGTTTCTGTAATTGCCACCAGGTCATAATCTCCCAGCCGAACATAGGATTCTAACTCCTCCTGCTTATTCCCCATGCTGCGCGCATTGGTGTACAGGCATTTCAGGGAGCGAGCAGAGCACTCCCATTTCTCCCTAGGAGCATAGGAGGCCACCTGGTCCTCATCAGTTTTAGAATGCTAAGCTTTTAGCTGTTTGTTCCTCATGTTATGAAGGCTTGATTTGAGATTTTTGTGATCTGAGCATTTACAACTGCAACTGTAGTAACTGAGCAGTACACTTTGAAAAATCAAAGATTCTGAAAAATCTGTTCTTTGACATTTCAGGTTGGGCAACTGGATTTAGTGGAGTTGTGGTTCTAATCTTTACATGCCTTGGTTTCCGTCTGTTTCAAGAGAAGGAAAATACTGCTTAGAAGTGCTGTTAATTTGTTGATATTTGTGCTGCACCAGAACGCTATAGTGAAATAGTTGCAGGAAAAGACACTGATAAAATCCATAGTTAATGCAATTTTTTGTAAGTATGTCATAAATAAAGACTCAGACTGACCAATGATGATAAAACAAATATTTTTTTAGTTTGTTTACTGAACACCATATGCTTTGCTGCACTGAGGTGGTGTCTTTCTAGAAAGGAATGTAATTGTGTTAGATTGCATTTCCTATTCTGATAATGGATTGATACTATGATACATGTATTTTAATATGAGCAAGATTGTGAGTTTTGAAGAGTGTTTTGTTTGTTTTTTCTGTTGCTCTTGGAATCACTTGGGCTAAATTCTACACATCCCGTGCATTCTTTACAGGATTTGGAGTAGATGAGTGGGTTTGGTAGCAGTAGGTTCTGGAAATGGAGTCATAATGGAGAAGAGATATACAAACAACTATAGACAGTAATGCTGCTCACCCATACAGAAACATCGTTATAAGGCACTGTGAGCAGCTCAGGCACACTAGTTTCAGAGAACTCAAAAAGAGTGCTGTGAGTGATTCAGAACACATATGTGAGGGAATTACTGCATGGATGGAAATTGAAAAGGTGTTTGCTGCAACAATGCTGATATGGAGAGGGAAGCTGAAAGAAAGGCATCATCTGCGTGAAAGTGTAATCTTCCCTTTTGAACAAAGGAGGATATTTCATGAATTCAAGAGGGTAATTAAAACTGAAGTGCTTTTTCATACAGTAGGTAATGAGATTGTGGAGAATTTTTTCACTAAAGATTCTTGAGGCTACCTAGTATCCAGATTAAACAATTAAAGTTTTGGATTTCATCTTAAATTTTATACTCCAGGTTTCTTAACTTTTTCAGATTCGAATGTGGCTGTTGAGTATCTCAAATCTTATGTCTCATTTTGTTCCTGCACCTTTCCCTGAAGCATCACCTGAATATCTGTTTTGAACTTTCTTTTACTAGTTTTTGTGCATGTGGTCCTTACAGTTATCCACATTTTTATCTTTGCAAAGCATTATTACAGTTAATTTTGACACAATGAAGACCATTTTGCATTCAGTGTGGAGCACAGAGACAAGCTCATTAGTTTAGCTGTTTTAGAATATATATGTAAACCCAAGGTTTCAGTTTAGAGCTATTTTAAAAGTTTTATTTGGCTTACTGACACTGTTGATAAGTGAGGTCTGTACCAAGTGTCTTCATCTTTAGTATGAATTCTATCACTCACATAACTGCTCTTCACCCACAGGATTCAGAATTGTATTTCAAAGTTATGTGCAGGTGGTAGCTGGATTTCTGCCACTTGAAGTCATTGGTTCTAGTTCGGAATTCAGTTTCAAGTATGGATACAAGTCACTGGAGCCTCTGACATATGTGGGAAAATTTACTCTTCTTCCCCCATGTTTATTCTGAGAATGTAGTTAAAGTGTTAGGAAGAGGATGGAATTTGGTTTTGGTAATTTTAATCTTTTTCAATGTTAAACTATTTAAATGATTTTTTTTTTTTTTAGGTTGACTAAGCCTATGATTTGTCTTTGTACAAGAATTCCTCTTTTTATTGCCCATTTGTCACCCTGCAGTGAATTTCATGTGTGTTAATTCTTTCTATTGTGATCGCTTTATTTGGAGCTTTTAGAAGACTTTCTCTAAAAGTCGCCCGATTTCCAGTTGGAGAACCTGTGTGGAACTTTTTTATTAAAACTAAACAGGGAAACAGGAAACCATGATGTTTCTCCCATTTGCATGTGGGATATCAGGTAGGGATTTTATGTCTTGTTAGAAGGCACTCAGGAAAGTCTCCTGAAGACTCCATTGCGCTTAGTTTTAAAGATGCAATTGCATTCTTAGAAATTTTTGACTCACTGGAACATTTCAGTGACATACACTGTTCGCACCTATCACTTCATACAGCTTCCCTGTGGTATTTAAAATTAGTTTTTAATTTCAGTATTTGCATAGAATTTCACATTTTAATCAAAATACTATTGATTCTGTTCCATGCTTGATCTGGATCATCCCACTGCCATCAGTGACAAAATCCAGCTGAAGAAAGACACCAACTTAAAATCATTAAAAATATATCGCAAAAGTAAGATGAAGCAACAAAGCTTTTTTTTTTTTTTTTTAATCATAACTTTTTTTTTTTTTTTTTTTTTTCCCTTACCTCAGGTCAGATTTGGTCTTCCCTCATCACTTCTGCCACTTCCTGGTGCCAGATTCTTTTTGGGAGGCAATGTTTCTTGTCTTGACTGACAAGAGGTGCTGTCTCTGGTAGGATAAATGATCTTTGGTTTCCTTCTTTTTGTCTTTGATCTCTTTTACCCTCTTATTTAATTGTCATTGTTCTTCCTTCCCTTTGCTGTGCTCTCCCTCTGCTACTTTGCTCAGTAGCATGCGCTAGGGTGGGATTCTCAAAAACACCCCGGGCAGTGGTAGACCCAGATTGAACCTGGGCCTGCCTCTATAAGCCTCTTTGATTGAAAATCCAAGCTTTAGTGTTTCTTGGTAGCACAACTAGCCATTGCTTATTTCAGAAAATAGCTGTTGCTGTAAATGTTTTCAGGCAGCAGTTTCTCTGCCCTTTTAAAGACATTGATTTGTGGTTTATTTCTTAGTTTAGTTTAAGTGGCTTTAGTAACTAGTCCAGGTTATGACAGGTTCTTTCATTATTTGTTGAGGGGAGCCATTGTTTACATAACTTCAGTAACAGTTGCTTCGTAGTGTAAATTATATTTATGGTCTGACTTCTGTTAGCTTATTGATACTAAAGCAGCCAGTATTCTTGGCTGAAGATGATTATTTCTAGCCAGCTGTCTTTGACTGTATTTACCCCCAAAAACTGAAAGGATGAGGTGAAGTATTTATGTATAAACAGTGTAGAAATTAGCATGAACTAATGTGACAGATGGAATGAAGCTGTTTGAGAATATCAGTATTCATATTAGGATTTTAGTTTTAAACAAATTTCTAAATAAATTCTGTACGTCTACAGACCAACATTGCTGGTCTCCAGATGCTTGATAGTATCAGAGGAATTTTGTGGCAGCTTCTGGAAATAAACACCTGAGTGTGTGCCTAGAACAACATGAGAATTACATGGAGGCATCCTGGAGGTGGCTGCTTGGACAGCAGTGCTGTGAGCTGTTAAACAGGTGATATTCTCTGGATACTCTATCAAGTGTCCTAGCACCAGCAGAAATAGATAATACGAGTTTTTCGAGGTCAGAAATGTGTTAAGACTTGAGTGATGGTCAGTAACTTCTGTATTCCAAATAAATTATTCTGTTAAGAAACAGTGTTTGGTCTTCACGGCAATATGTTTTTTGCATAATTTAACATTGTGTGTTTGTGTATTAGCTGTACAGGCTTAGAAATCAGTGTTCATCTGGAATGGATTTGAAACTGCTGGGCATCTGAGTGTAAACCTTTGTTGGTTGGACTTAATTTTTTGATAGTTAGAAGGAAATTATCTCTGAAGAAATCTATAATTGTCGCACAAAGGCTTGTCTGTGCTCAGGATACCATCACCTGACTTTCACTTCAACAAAGCAAATGTTTCAATTATTGCAAACATATGCATATGCTTTTAATAGAGGCAGTAACAATGAGATGTGCCTAACACAAATAGTATTTAGTGTACAGGTATTATGGTATATCAGTATCAAGCTGAAGTATGGATTGTCTCTAAAAATGGAAAATATCCATAGTAAAAAGGGTCTTGTGATTCACTGCTGAAATCAGGTCTGTTGGAGCAGCTTCACCAAGAGTGATAGTGGTGAACACACAACTGGACAGACACTGTTCTACCAATGCAGTTTCCAAAGTTTTCTTCTGACTTTATCTCCCTGCTTTCCAAAAGTAAGTAAGGCCACTGACTTTGCCACCTGAATTATTATGGGGGATTGGACTAGATGATCTTTCGAGGTCCCTTCCAATCCCTAACATTCTGTGATTCTGTTGCTGTTGTTGTTTTTCATATGTCCAGAGTAGACTTTTTCCATAAACTTACCTGTGGAAAATGAGGTAAGATTGGGAAAGAGAATTCAGGATACTTTTGAAGAAAAAGACACCTAAGCTTTGCAAAAGTAACCTGTAGAGAGTGCAGAGTTTTCTACACCATGACTAAACTTTTTTCAATTTACATATGTGTAGATAGCTCAGGTGATCTTAATTCCATACCTGTCTTCTATCGTTTGTGGTGTTCTGACAAGATTAAAATGTCAGCCTAGTTTGATCACTGACTGTACAGATGGAAGTTGGTTACTTCTGCTATAAACCATGACCATTTTTTTTTATTGTTTAGACTTTTATTTGTTAATTATATTAGTTAGATACCTTACAGATTTAAGAAGATGGAGTAGAAGCTGACAGAGTGTCTTGGCTCAGGAGGAGGTCAGTTACATTTTGCAGCTTTCTTCTCCCTTGTTTATCTTCAGTTTTGCAAAACTGTAAAGGTGAATAAACCCTCCTGAATACAGAAAGATTGGATGCTTTGATCTGCAAGTATCTTCTACCAGGTTGTTTTGGTGTAGGGCCTGTGAATTGCCAGGCAGAATGTGACAGCATATAGTGTTCCTCATTCAGGAAGACTTTTGTGAGGAGCTGAGAATACAGCTTCAGACTTTGCTATAGAAGAGTGACTTTATAAGTAAAGATTCCTTAGAATGTGACCTTCACTTTAAAAATGAAGAGTCCTTAGAATAATCGACTGTTACTATTCAAATTTGGAGTGGTAGACATAGCTATGAATAACATTCTTGTGTTATTCCAAACCACTATCTGAAAGTTTATTTAGAATCAGAGAATCTGCAGGATGCAAATCTAAGTTTAACTAATGAAGTCATGTAAAAAATAATGGAGGGTTGTAATAGGTTTGGGGTTGTTTTGCAGTCTGTTATGATATTATCCAACACTTAAGTATTGGAACCAGTTACTAGGAGGTGTCATGTTCATTGTATCTCAGAGCTCAGGTAATACTTTGTTCTTGGCAATATTCAGAATTAAAGGCAAATGACCAGAAAGGTGAAGGAGTGGATTGTCGAGAATTGCATGCTAGCATAAAGTTTTCTAGGCAAGAATAAAGTACTTTGGCGTGATAACTGATTGAGATATAGCACTTCAGCCTCTAGATTTGAGGAATTCTGTGATGCGTTTTTTTCAGAGAAAGTATTTCCTGTCAGCAGCTGATTAACTCTGTTTGTAGTGACTTCATTAAAATTTGTGTTCAGGTTTTTCCAAACCTATTTTTGCGTTCTTCTAATGTCCCTATTCACAAATTAATGCTTTTGAAGTAAGCAGACACTTCCTTAACTTGTGTGATATCGCATTGTATTAAATGTCCCTAATCTGTAAGATGACACTGCCTGCACAATCTTTCATAGTGCTGAACACAGGCAGATCATTTTAAAACTTACTTCAATTAAGGTATATCAGATTTGTTTGTACAGTTGGTTTTTCTCTTATCCTTAAAATACAGTTTGGTGCATTTTGTAACTGCAGCATGGCATCTGCACCCATAGTAGGTAGTGAGACCTAATGTGTATTGGTGTGTCCTGTTCTTGTTTCTTAACTTCGAAGTGAGGTGTATTTGATCTGTTTGGTAAAGTGCAGTATTATTAGGCACCTGCTTTGTTAATGTACTTCAGCAAATAAAAACATCTCTCTTATTTTTTTGATTTATTATACAAAAGCATATTTTTTTGTTAAAACTCAATTTCCAATTTTTTAGAAATCTATGGTAAACAAGATTTCCTTTTTTCATGTAGTTGTTTTTCAATTGTTAAATTAGATTCCTGTTCTGAGTATTCCTCTGCAACTGTAAGTTTCAGGCTGTTTCCATCTGTGTGATCCTTTGGGGAAATGCAGTTTTCTAAATGGTTTTGATATCGTTTAATTCTGAATGTTTTGCTCTAGAGCAAGGCTTAATGACTGTCTCTTTTCACAGTAAGGATAAGGGGCTTCAGAAAGCTTTTGTCTGAAGCAGGGTCATAAGCACTGTGTGGCACCTGTCTGACTCTTGTGGTGTAAGTCAGAGGACTTGGGAATTTGCTTCATTAAAATTTAATGTGAGGATTTGAGAGATCTGAGTGGCAGGATAAAACAAAAATCTATTTTTTTGTCTTTATTCTGCCTTTCAGTGTTTCTACCTGTAACAAAACAGCTACACTGAAACCACACTGATTGTTTTGCCCAGGGTTGTTTCTCCTTCAAATTGAATATAGGTGCTCTAAATACTGACTTCAATGTATCTTCAGCTTCTATGCAGATAACAATAGAGATTGTTTTTTCCTTTTGAAATTGTAAGTGGTAGCTTTCAGTTCCAGGAATAAAAATGAACTCTTCTTCCATCTTACATTTTTAATATGGTTGGGATGTTATGGTAAAATAATAGTGAAGATTATGAACTTACATTTAATGTTTTCTACAGTAAATTAGTCCCTTGTTATCTTGTTTGACAGACTTGCAATTATTTTTCATACTTGTCCCAAGTGATGCTTTCCTTTTTAGTGTGTTCAATTAAAAAAATCCCAATTCTGTAGTGTTTTTCCTGAGAATCGGGTTTACCTTGATAATAGGCTTGAACAGAATTTTTTAAAATGTTTTTTCCTAAATTAAAAAAAAAAAAGTATTTTTTTAAAAGATTGAGTTAATTACAGTAAAAAGACCTAAGTACTGAAGATTCATGAACTGTGATTAATAAATCAATGATGGCTTTTAATGTTTAGTGACAGATTGGAAGCAATTTAGGAAAATGACCTGGGTAATTTTCAAAGAGGGTGGTTAGTAAATTTTTCTGAAATCTAAGTTGGATATATGTGTAAAGGTTGAATGGGACTGTCAAGGAAGTGTTCAGAAGGCGATATCCTTACAGTCTTTGGTTCTTTATGCATATGTGGTATAAGAGAAGAAAAAACTACAATGAATAAAGATAAATTCAACTCTTCCTAATGAGAGGAAGAAAGAGAAAGGTAAGCATTTCAGTATGGCTTGGAAATGGCTGGGTTGCCAGGTATGAGCAATTAGCAAAGAAGTGTGTGCCACAGTGGATTGGAAAGGGAGGGAGGAATGGAACAAAGTCAGCTGTCATGTCATAAGCCAATGTAGTTTCTGCAGGCACATTACCAGCCTGAGAAGCTGTTCTCTGTAGCAAAGAGTGGGAGTAAAAGTGGTTACTAAGGCTATGTTCATAGTAAGAAAAATGCTTGAGAAAGCCCAGGGTAGAACACTGCTATTACTTAATACATTATGGGTTTTTAACCTCCTGTTGCAATTTTTAAAAATAAGTTTGTTATCATTCTGTCCTGTGTTCAAAGAAACTCAATTCAAGTTCCTAGGCCTCTTATGGTATTAAGGAAAGATAATTTATTTTTCTGACATTTTGGTGCCATTCAAGCTGATGATTTTGGAACAGGCTGTAAATGTTAAAATGTTGTGCTCCTCTCTGTGAACTTAGTTGGGTGATAGGTAGAAATCCAGGTATGGCTGCCTGCCATTTATCAGACCACCACTGCTTTCTTTAGTGAAGAGGAGAACCACTTGTTCTTTCCCTCCTTCTTGCAGCTGCTTTCTGGATCTGTTTCCCTGACATGAAAAGTCTGTGTATTTCCAGACCGCCCATCTTTAAGTCTCAGCTATCATGTTGTAATTGCAAGTTATTCGTGTGAGTGCTGGAGCATTTGCTGCATGAAAACTTCTCTCTTTCACTTCTAGCTCTGTGGTTGCCCAGCCAGTGCTGCCTGGTTCCTGCATTGCTGCCTGTACTGAATATTAACCTCTTCTCTGTGCTGCAGGAGAGAGAAGCTTGCCATGTTTGCCTCCTTTTGGAGTGTTTAAGTATCCTAAGAGGGTCAGGAGTGAGTCTGATGGTTCAAAAGGAAGTGAAACTGAGTGTGTATTCCAGACACCAGAGCATGAGTGTACCTAAATAGGATATTTAATTTCTGCTAAGTTTTTTGCAAAGGGAGGCATTTACATGAAAAATTGTTGAATTTTGTGGCTGCCAGGTGTATCGAGTATTGATATTTTTTCTTATCTACCTAAAACAGTGACACATAGAAAAGGGAGTCAAGGCTGTTGAGTCTTCACACACTTTAACTGATGTGTTCAGTTGAACCATACTACTCGGTTCTCTCCTATGCTTGATTGAACATGTCTTGGTCTCCTTGTTTGGTTTTTTTTTTTTTTTGTTTTTTTTGTTTTTTTTTGGTCACTCTTCTTAAATTACACTCGAAACCAAAATATGCAAAGGTTTTTTTTTTTTCTGATAAGATCACCTCTTAATGCTGCATACCTCAACAGAGAAGTACTAGTTAATCTGTTTAATTTCTTTGGGTGATTTTCTCAGTGTTTCCTTGTGTTTCTTAAACCTATAAAACTCATATATGTATGATGTTCCTTCCTCCAGCCCAGTTCTCTTTCAGTTCATGTTTGCTTCAGCTCAGTATTTCTGTTGTCTCTTTAGTCCTGAAATAAACTCGGGAATCTAGTGCTGTCCTATTAAATGAGAATCTTGGGCATTGATTTTTCTAGATGCAGGATTTAGGCAATCGCTGTTACTGTTATTTTCTTGCCCAAGCACTGTGTACAGCTTCCTCAGTTTAAGTATTTTTCTGTTAATAGAATTCACATGCTGTTTGCCATTTTCCAGATTAACAGAGTTGTTAAATAAGATCATGTCTGGTGCCATTCCCCTTTGCTGCCATGTTACAAACTTCCTGTGCTCTGATAAATGTGTTGCAATTTGCTTAATTTTAATGTGTTTTATGGTACTTTAGTAGGCTTTCATGTTGTGATGGTTTTGATGGTCAAATTAAATTATATTAATCTAGTGATGAAACATGTGAGACAAGACTGTCAAATATTAAATTAGAAATCCAGATCCGCTTGGTCAAAAATTCTTTGCAATGTACACAGTTTCTGGTTCTCCTTTAAAAGTCTTAAACATGTCTGGCAAAACCTTTCACTGTGAACCACTTCTCATGACTGGTTAAGAATTCTACTGTTTTCTAAATGTTTAGATATGTTAAATGTAATTATCTATTCAGAGAAGATACTAAATATTTTTGTTGAAAATATAGAAGTCTGTGGTACTGAGTGAAAACATCTTTGTACTGTAGGAGGCCAGGACTTAAAACTGTAATCTAGCTTTCTCTATCTGAATTTAAGAAACAATTAGTGAAGAGTGATCAGGATATGAAGCCTAGAAAACGCTATTTAGATTGTCAGTAACTACTTAATACACTTTTTTGGCTATCATATCTGGAGAAAAAGTGTTTTGTGGTGTTTGCACTAACTTGTAAAAGTAATAAAACAAAAAATAGAAGTCATAGCAAATACTGTTCTAGGAAACATAATAGCTCTCCTCTACTAAATATGGATTCCATATTTATATTTTGCTGAACAAAATTCCTTAGATACAAACAGGGTAGGCTAGATAAAAAATGTGTTTTGAGAATTAGTCTCCTGCAGCTGCATTCTCATATTATCTGAAAGAATTTCCAAGGACTTCTATGAACTTCTTCCCTTTTTGTCATTCATGCTTGCTTTCTGTATTTTAGCACAGGGATATGTATTATTTTGTCTATCTTTTCAATATAGCTAAGTTTGTTCTGTTATGAACGATGTGAAACTCTTCACCTAGCTTGTCAGGAAAGCAGGGGTTTTTTTGTATCATGGGCTGTATAGTGATTCTTGTTAAAATTACACCTAGATATCTAGTCCAGAGTTTTCAGCAGCCTCAAGAGTGTTTTCTGTTGATGCCTGTGGTGTGCCAGCAGTGTATTTAGAGAGATGTAAGAATCTGCAGATATGTATGTAAAATTTTTACAGAGAAAATGATTGCTCTTTTTGTTGTGTAGAGAGAATATATGTTTAATATTGACAAGAACTGATTGAGTTTGTGTATGTGCTTGTGCAGAACTTATTTTGGCCAATTTCAGGCAGAATAAATGAGCAGTATTTAAACCTCATCTTCCAGATTTATTAGTATAGTATCTCCTTTTTCAGTGATTTCATATGTAGGAAATGAACTTTGCAATGATTTTTGGACAGTGATCAAGAAATCTATATTGATTGTTGTTGCTTGATTTGAATATTTTTTGCAAAGGTGATATTTAAAATAATAAAAAAAAAAAGTTGCACGCACAGGGGTTAGCGTTATGCCATCTAAGAAAAAAACTTTACTGTTTCAGCCAAGGTGGTAGTAAAACCACAAGTGTTTCTGGTATCTATCTTAAAAAACCTTGAAACATTCACTTGATGTTTGTGTTTGCACTGATAGTGGCAAAATTGTTCTTGGACTTGCGGTGGGTGTGTCATTTGTATCATGGGATGCCATCTACTGGGCAGTGTGTTCAGTACCTATGAGATAATAGAGCCTGCCTGTGAGAGTAGTAAATTATTTAGGAGCTATCTATGAGTTATGTGATTAAGATGTTGAAGAACTACAAATATGTTGTTAGCATTTCAGTGGTTTTTTCAAAGGAGTAAAAACAGCCCTAGTTATTATATTTAGATATTGTGGCCTTCCTATTAAAGTTGGATCTGGAGAAGAGATGTTGAGTGATTTCCTGCGCTACCCCTCCACCCCGCCCCAGCCCCCCAATGTGAATTTTTGATGGTGTTTTAGGGAAATAGAAATGATCATAATGGTTGTTTTGTTCTTTGATTGTAATTCTACATTATTAAAATAATTTGTATAATCAAATAGAAATGAATAGGCTGACTTAGAAAGGTTACGAATTCAAATTAGGAAGCAGCAAAATGAATCTAACTAGCACAGTTTTACTTCATCCCTTTCACATAGGCCTCTAGGTAATAAGCTTAATTACCTGGCCAGATGCTAGTTTGTGTCTGGAGTGCTTTTCCTCGACTGCCTTGGTGCACAGGATAGCTTGCTCTCAGTTGTATATCTGAAAAAGAGATTCGAGGCAGTCAGCAGTGTGATGTTGTGCTGTCAGAATGGGAAGGCATGATGAATGAATTGGGAAATTCCAGAAAGAAAAGGTCAGTTTCATGGGAAAGGCAGGTGACTGTAGCTGTGGGGGGCCATCTCTCTCTCTCTTTCCTGCATGATTCCTGTGTGATGTTGGGTGTGTTCTGCAAGTGCTTACTAATAGTGCTTACTAATTGCTCATTCTGATGTCATGACTAAAACTGTTCTGTGTGTAACTTCCACAGTGTGGAATGTGAAAGCAAAAATCAAAAAACTTCCGGTAGCAGGCTGACTGACACTGTGTTAGAATCAAGGCTGCAACTTGCTGGGCCAGCTATAGTGGTCAGTTCTTTATTTTTAAATCAGTTCTAGACAAGTACCAAACACTGTGTCAGTAGGCTTCATGAAACTTGGTGACAACGGGTAGACAAGATGTCTGTTTCTGCTCCAGACTCAAGAGGAAGGAGGAGTGCTGTTCAGAAAACAAAAGCGTTTTGCCTTTCTGGTCTCATGTAGGCCTGATTCCCCCCTTTTCTTTCCAATTCCAAGTCAACATTATTTCTGCCTGCAGCTTTAATCCTACTGGTTCTTTTTGGAGACATGCTAGTCTGGTTGCTGCTTCTTCACCTCTGCTATAGGAAGATATTGCATGTTCGGCCCTCTTGCACACAGAATGAGAAAGGGGATGCAGTTGTTTTAGTTTCTTCAAGGGTATGGTGTGTGAATTTTCTGTTCAGCACTTGACACTGCAGTGATGATGCAGAATACTCTGTGTTGTAGATGTCCTGGATGTTTATTTTCATATTCTGCTTTAGTAAACATGTGAGAGAAAAAATAAGCAAAACCCAGAGTTTTATGGTTTGGCTGGCTTTCTGATGAAATTTTCACAGAAACAACAGAAGTTTCTGTTCCTAGAAATTAACCTCTCAAATTAGGCAGTCATCTGCATTAAGAGATTGGGCTATTAAAGTAAGAAGCATTTGGCACTTCTTTTTTAATGTTATCAAATGGCTTGTATTTTCCTATCTTCAGTCTTGGAAACAGCTGAACCACTAAAGTACAGTGTCTTGCTTTATGGCCTGGGGTTGTCACGTGGCATGTACACTACAGATGAGATAGCTGATCACAAGCAAATTTATTTAAAAAACCCAGCCAAACCAATGCAACCCACTGAAAGAGCATCTTACAGTGAAATGCACTATACAGGTTGCAGCCTTTTATTTATTCCACAAAAGAGGCATCACATCTGTTATAACTTCACTTGAAGGCTTAGGTTGGGGTTTTTAAAAAGTAATTTTGAAAGGCAGAAACCCTTAAGTTTGTCCAGCCCCCTGAAATTCAGTCATATTCTTAGGTGTAATTCCATCACTCTTTGAGAAGGGTGAATCCCTCTAGTACTTTAGGTAAAATGGGAAGAAATGCTTAAGTAACTGACATATTTACTCTGGAGAAGAAATAATTGACAGGCTAATTTTGTATCTATGTTGAACATTAAAAAACTTCAGTGGTCATTCTGAACACTGAATTCAAAACAGTACCTGAATTGCAGGTGGGAATGTTGGTTTTTGGACATTTAGCTGCTGAAGGGAATGTTAAATGAATGTCTTCAATGTGCTGCTAAAACAAAGGAGTTTAATTCTCAGGGATAGCACAAGGATTAAATACTGCTATCAGGAGCTAAATGTTGCTGGTTTCTCTGAATATTTCAGATGCAGGCTTCGTAGATGAGTGGATGACATTTTCTCTCAAATTTCTGAAAATGAAATGATGCATCAAAAGTAATGATAAAGTTCAGCAGCTCACATTGTTTGAGGCAGGAACATATTCCAGTATCTCTATATAGCTTGTCTTTGACCAGGTGTTCTTCATAAGAAAAACAAACAAAACAGACAAAAAACCAAACCAAAACAAACCCAAACAAACAAAAAAAAAACCCACAAAAAAACAACAACCAACCAACCAACCAAAAACCTGCTGAGTTTTGTACATTTTCTCTGGTCATTTTTATCTGGACCAGGTTATTTGGCTTTTAATATTATTATTCTAATTGCCCATAGTATCTGAGGAGGCCAAGTGGTGAAAAAATCCTTTCCTGTGTTACAAATGGATGTCAACACAAGGCAGTATGGGCTTTGAAGGTTGAGGATGCTTTACTTGATTTTTATACCTTACATTTACATGTAATTGTAAAAAAATAATTCTGATGTATGTGGTATTTGAACCACACTTCTGTAGAGCATTATTCTCTCCATTATGAAATCAGACTCTGCTTCCTTGTTAAACCTGTGAGAAGTGGCTTTCAGTTTAGTTAATTCCTAGCAAAAATAATTCTATGTCATAAAAGCAAATAATATTTGACTATCAGAATCAAAGCAGGAAAGGTGTTAAGGGGTGTTTTGGGGTGCAGTGGTGGTGTTCTTTGGTGGTGTTTCTGGTTTTGGTTTGTTCATGGGTTTTTTTGGTGTTTTTGTTTGGGTGTTGTGTGGTGTTTTGCGTGGGTGTGCTTGTTGTTTGTTTGTTTGTTTAATAGAACATCACTGTTCAGCATGCTACAGATAAAATGCTTTGTGGTAATATCTTCCCTGAAGTCACTGGCCATGATTAGTTGAAGATATGGGACGACTTGTCATAAAAATAGTAAGAATTTTTTATTGAAGGGGAAAACCTTATTTTATGAATGGGACTGTTAGGTGTGTCCTGATTCATTTCACTCAAAATATGAAGCTGGAGAGACTGTGACTGTTGATATTGCAAGGGAATACTTCTGAAGAAACTTTCAGAACTTGAAGTTTGATAACTAAATGTAAACTTAACCAAAATTCCTTAGGCTTTTAGCACAATGCTTCCCTCTAGTGGAACAGTGTTACCTTAGAAAAAAAACCAACCCAACACATTCTTTGTCAGTGAGCACCAAGGTTTTAATTAAACATCATACCTGCAATGCAGTGTATGTGGTTACTTGTAGAGCAATAACAAATTAGAAAAAAATTGAGGAAGCCTCCTCTATCACCTGTAATAATGAAAATGTAATCTAATTAAAATGGATATTTCTTATTCTGATCATTCTAAATTGTTGCTTTGCAAAAGATTAATCAGGAGTTCTCATTGAATACCAACTCATTTGGGGTTAATAAGGTTTCACTTAAGGATTCTTTTAGAAGTCAGTAGCATTTAGTGCAAACTAGAAATGTATGCTAAATGTCTAAATCCTTGTCACACATAGTTCAGGCTCTTTTTTTGGTTGGTTGTTCACTTTTGTTCCCCACGTCAGAGAAGACCCCTCTAGAGCATGTTTTCTTCTCAAAATGTGTGATTAATATGAATGCATCTAGTTTAATCTGACATTCTTGAATCTGTAACATACCTGCTGTATTTGCAAATGTAAGGTAAATCCAAGCAAATTTTGGATAGGTGTCTGGTGAAAAAGTTGCTGTGCTGACTGGAATATGTTGTCTTTGTGTGTTTGGGGTTTGGAATTTCAGTTGATGTACAGATTAAAGTAGAGAAAAATGAAAAAAAACCTCAAAGCTTTGATAAGGAGATAAGTGTGTACTATAGTAGAAAGAATAGGATGAGAGGAGATTATTTCCATGCCTACTTCAGTTTCAAGATCCCAGACTGGATAGATGGATGATGTTTTGGCAACCAAGTAATAATAGGAAAAACTGTAATGGACCTGACTTTGAGACTGTTGTAAAAAAGGAAGAATAAATGACATAATTTCTGGAAAAGAGATCCTACTGGATTTGGGGGGAAGTCTGGGGTTTTAAGCTTGAGTTTAGTATCCAAACTGAGGTTTTAAATTTAATTCTCATTTTTATTTTGGTGGTTTTCATTCTCTGATACACAAAAGGATATAAAACTAACGTGTTACATCCCCAGCTGTCAGCCTGTTTCTCAAAGGGGAGGATGTGGTAGTTGTGGCAAAATATTAACCTTGAGACAAGTACAAAACATGATGTCTCTACAACTTTGTTATTCTTTTGATCTGCCTTCACCAACCATAGTGATGTGTTACGCTAATGTTAGTTTTTCTGTTCATCTCAGGTTCTAGACTTTCTCATAACTGATCGTAAGAAGCGAAAGTCATCTGTTTGCAGACCTTGTATTGCATTTCCACTGGAAATGTTAATACAAACATGCTGTGATTTATCTTCATGGCTGAATTTCTCCAAAGTTAATATTGAAAAGTATTGACATGAGGAAAATGTGTAAATGAAATCTTATTTCAACGTGCTAGTTGTCAAGTAGGGACAATATAGATGTTTGAGAGAACATGTGGTTATGAACCTGATCATCCCTTACGGTGGGAGGGACTTTGCTCCTTCAGTCCCTGTCTTGCAGTTCATCCACTCAAAAAAATGTGGGAAGAGAGCTTGCTGATGAAGACCGAGGCAAAGAAGTTGTTGGGTACCTCAGCCTTCTCCTTGTTATTACCAGTTTGCCAGTTGGTGTGGGAAGTACACTGTCTTTGACCTTCCCTTTTTGGTTGTCCTACTTGCAGAAGCCCTTCTTGTTATTCTTTGTGTCCCTTGCCAAATTCAGCTCCAGCTGTACCTTGGCCTTATCTCTGCACAACCAGGCGGTGTCCTTATACTCTTCCCAGGATCCCTGTCCCTGCTTCCACTGCCTGTGCATTTCCTTCTTGCCTTCTAGTTTGACCAGCAGATCTTGACTCAGCCATGCAGGCCTCTTGCCCTCCTTACCTGATTTCTTACACCTGGGGGTTGCAAGCTCTTGTGCTCTATGGAAGGTGTCTTTAAAGATAATACTGCTCTGTTCTGCTCCCTTGGTCCCTGAGGGCAGCTAACCAGGGGGCCCTGTTGACCTTGAAGAGCTGGAAGTTTGCTTTCCTGAAATTCAGGGTCATGACTTTACTCTTCACCTGTCCCACATCCTTCAGGACTGCAAATCCCATGATCACTGCAGCCCAGGCTGCCTCCAATCTTGACTTCACTGACATGCTCACTTGCATTGCTGATCGTTGGGTCCAGTATTGCATCCCCCTGATAGGACTGTCTGTTACCTGGTTTAGGAAGTTATCCTCAATGCACTCCAGTATTATGTGTGGTAAAGCTTCTGTTCAGATGGTACAAAGTGGAGTAGCACAACAAAAATAATAATAATAAAAAAAAATCTGTAATTAACACCAATTCTCTGTTGGTTAAGCTTAAAAAAAAAATATATATATATATATAAAATATACATATATATATATATAATATACATATATATATATATAGGGGATTGGATAATGTGACTGTTTCATTCTGGCAGTTACATTTCTCTAAAGTTGTTTGTGCTTGTACCAAGCTGTGAAGAACATGTCTTAGCTGATGCTGAAAGAGGATATTGATAAAAATCCTGCCTTAATTGTATAGACTGGTTTCTTTTGTGGAGGCCCTTAATTTGTACTGCAGTTGAAGGAAATTTATGTTACACATGACAGGATACCAGACACTTCCTGCACTTGACTAAGTAACTAAGAGAGAACTGAAACCACACAGAGAAAACTGAAAATGTTTGGAAGCTATAAAGGTTTTCTCTGACACAAGCAGTGTGACTATCTCACAATACAAAGACTGAGTTGGAGAAAGAAGTAGGGTGGAGAGAACTGGTGCAAGCTAACTTCAAAAAATACCTTTTTTTTTTTTTTCTGTTATTTAAAGTGGGAAAAGGTCATAATTTCTGCCCCACATAGAGTGTCAGGGTTCATTATGATGTTCTTTAGAATTAAAAGTATTAGTAAGTATGACAGTAAAGGATGAAAAGTTAGTGGACTCTTGTTAGTGGTTGGGTTGGTTATTATTGTTTTTTCCTCTCAATCTGCAATTATACCATTCAGCTTTTAAGTGTGTGGCCCAAGATTCCTAACTGAACAGTCAAAATACTAGCCAATACTGCCAGGTAAGGGTGCCTATAAGAAGGCGCGTCCAAAGAGATTTTGTAACTTATTATTTCAGGTGCTTGAGTTTGCCTGTATTTTACTGCAAGAATTCAGAATTCTAGTTGTGAGAGAGCAGTGTCTTTCAAAGGCATAAATGTGTTAAAATATTGAGTCTTGTGTGTCAGCTGCACATGTCAGAGATGGCTGGTTCCTTTTAGTGGTTGAGACACAATAGCAACAAATCTGCGTCATTTAAAAAAGTGTATTTATTGCTGTGTTAAAGCAATTCTATTTGTTTACAGGTGTCAGCTGTGATGCATGTTTAAAAGGAAACTTTCGAGGTCGCCGATACAAGTGTTTAATTTGCTACGATTACGATCTGTGTGCAACTTGTTATGAAAGTGGTGCAACGACGACAAGGCATACAACTGACCATCCAATGCAGTGCATACTAACAAGAGTAGATTTTGGTAAGTGATAACTTCAAGCTCTAGTAATTTGCTGCTCAGTTGTGTCTGCAAACATAATACGGATTTTCGTCTTTCTACTTATTAATCACTGCCCACATTAGCACACCGAAAATAACAGCAAGTTCTTGTCCTCCTTAAACAGGCATGTTTTCTTTGATTCTAGCATAGAACTGCTTTATGCATTTCATTTTAATTGGTGCCTATATATTTTTAATCTTTCTAGTCTGATAATAGCAGGTTATCAGACTAATAAATACACTTAAGCTTCTTGCCCCAGTATGCTTTACTTGAGAGCCACAGTGGACATGCAGAAAAATACTGGTGAGATTTTGTAAGGCAGATTATTCACTGGTGGATTATGTGAGACTGTAGATACAGCGGAGGTAGTGATGGGCTATAATGAGTGTAAAAGATTAGTGGCAAGGACTAGCAGGTAGTCTTCCTGGAACTCTTTTGAAGATGATATAATTTAAGAATTACTTTTAACTGTAAAGCCATGTCAATATTTAAAATAAAAAATACTTGTTCTTGTCCCCTATCCTGCTTGTTGTTTCTGTGGTGTCATATTTGTGACAGGTTGTAACTCACAAGATACTTGTGTGACAAGCATCTGCTCTAAGATGTTGCTGCTGCTTTACATGTATTTCATTTTATGTTAAGCCCATGGGGCTAACATTCTAACTGTTTGTTTTAAAGTGATTCCAGCTGTATTGTTCTTATACTGAATTCTTTAAAAAATTATGATTTCTTAAAAGCTGAAGCCTTATGAATTCTGAATTTACTTCTTTCGCTTTTTTATTAAAACATAAGTAAAAGCTACATCTTCACTGCTTTAGAGCTTAGATAATAGCTATATGTAGAAACATGTATTAGGTTTCTCAAAAGAACCTTTGAATGAAGATGTCTTTCATTTTCTTGTAATTCTTAGGCCTCCAATTGCCCTAAGACTGCCTCGTCATGAGTTCAAATGCAGGCCCTGGGAATCCAGGGTTTGGCAGGAGATAATTTAGTGCATTATCAATAATACTTGACAGCATTTTAGCTTCCACATGTTTCTCACTGGGCTTCTTTTTTCAGTCTTTCTAGTGAGTTAAAATATTTGTGTACAAGTATATTAATTCAGGATTCTGGTCACTGTTTGTGATGCAGAGTTCAAACATCTTAGCCCTGTAGCAGCAGTTGTTCTTGGATATTACACATGGGCTAAAAGGACAGCATTGACATAAACATAAAATACTCCTTATAGGGGAAAGAGGACTGAAACATGTTTGCTATGAAGCCTTAAGCTAATGTTAAATGTCAAAGCTTTCAATGTGAGGAAACTTCTTCTAAACACTTCTCTCTTAAAAAATTGCCCATTATCAGAACCTAGGAATGTCTACGAAATGCATGTTGTTTCTTGCAACTTGGATATTTCTTTTTTGGAAGTCTTTGATAAATGTATCTTTTGGTTTAGTTAATTTTATTTGTGTATTTTGTGTGATGAGGGAGGGGTTATTTTTTACTATTTAAGTCTGCATGAAGAATACAGATGGCCAGATAGAAGAAGGTTCGCAATGAAGTACTGAGATGGGTAATGGGATTCTGAGAGCTACGTCTGAATTGCTTGGCATTTGTGCTACTATGGCTTCTTTAAATAAAAAGAATAAGAAATCAAGCCCTAGACGTTTCATATGGCTTGATACCTGAGCGTTGTTCGCACATAACCAGTGTTAGAAAAAAAATCACTGCAGCTCAGCTCTGCAGCAAGACTCCTGGTTTGATTAACACTGTAGAACAACAACAGAAAATAATACATCACCACCAGATTATGAACCACGACAAAGGTTGATGGCAGCCAAGTGACCTGGTACGCTTATACACTAGGGAATGAATTAGGGAATGTTTATAAATAATATATGCCTTAGGGCTCAGGAAGGTCTGTGGCATCATTCTTAAAATGTTTTTATTTTATAGTTCTCTGTAGAACATAAGACTGAAAGGAGTGTGCCTTTACAGTATTGTATAGATGCTTAGAGAAACTCTGGTAACTTTTCAAGGAGCCCTGTATAGCTAAGGAGATCATGTGACTTTGAGGGGAAAAAAAAAGAAAAATTGAGCTAATGAATGTTAAGTTTCATTAGAAAATCAATATGAATGGTAGGGCTAGTCTAGAATGATCTGTTTAAGAGTTGTCAGGATAGCTGTATTAATCAATATTAAAAATTGCTAAGGAAGCATCTGTTAATGGGGTAAAAGAAAAAATCTGAAGGGCAATGTAAAACCAAATGACATTGAAGTACACGGTGTTTCAAAAAGATGGACCCAATTTCAAAACAGTAGTGATTTCACATTGGCTCCATCTTTTTGAATCAGGCTGTAATGAAGTCTTCAGTCACTTCTTAGTTAGGTAAGAAGTAAAATGAAAGCAGAATGTTTTTTTAGTATGTGACAGTACGAGTAGATTTCAGTAGAAACACAGAATGTAAGGCTGTTAGTGTAGATATGTATGCAAATTGTGCTTTACCTTGCCGTTGACAAACTTCAATATTGCTGTCTGTAATCAGGTTTGATTTATTTTGTGTCTAATTCTTAGGCAAAGGGAGATGCTAAATAATGGTTACCTTAATAATGTGTGGTGTGAGGTCTGGCTGGATTCACCAGAATTCTATTTGAGGATTTTATGATTTTTCAACCACTAGAACAAGATCTGTCTGCTAGGTGCATATCTTGCTAAGTCAGAGCATGACAGAGTGATCTGTTTAGAAGAGGAGTCTGGAGATCATCTGATACAACCTTCTGTTGGAAGGAGGGACATCAGCTGGGCTATCCCATCAAGCCAAGTCTTGAGTATTCCCATCAAGGGAGTTTTCCTCACTTTTCAGCTACCTATTCCAGTATTCAGTTCTGTAACAGTGAATGGTTTTTTTGTTTATTTATTTCCCCTTATCCAAGCCAGATTTCTCTTACGACACCTTGTGCTTGCAGCGTGTAACTGTGCTTCATTTTGAAGGGCATACCTCTACTTCCTCTACATCTGCTTTTTCTGTACAAGAAGCTGGAGACAAGGTCCACCTTGAGCCTTCTCTAGTGTAGATGAACACTTTTCCTTCAGCCATTCTTCTGTGAAGTTCTCCAAGCCTCTTACTGTCTTGATGGACACAAATGTATGCATGCACACACAACAAACACAAAAAGCTCCTAGATTTTATTTCAGTATCTGTCTTGAATTGTAGATTTCAAAACTGAACCCTGTGTTGCTGGTGTTGCATATAGCAAGTGCCAAGTAACATGGGGTAATGATGTCGCTTGATTTGATGGCCATTCTCTTGCTGATTTAGCCCAGGTCATGGTTTGCCTTGAGTGATGCAGGGGCACACTGCTGGCTTATGTTTGGCTTGCTTTCCACTGGGATCCCCCGGTCCTTTTCAGCAGAGCTGCTCCCCAGCTAGTTGACCCTGCCTTTGAGCAGCAGCTGCTGTCTTGGTGCTGCTCGGTATTGGTAGACAGGTTGCAAATCCTCTTGTCTTCATTAGCATCTGTGCTTGTTCAAGGCTTCAGCATAACCAGGTGGATAGATGATAGCAAAACAGTGGATGTGTTCTATCTTGATTTCAGTAAAGCATTTGACACAGTCCCCTCACAGCATCCTCGCAGCTAAACTGAGGAAGTGCAGACTGGTTGATCGGGTAGTAAGGTGGACTGTGAACTGGCTGAAGGAAAGAAGCCAGAGAGTTGTGGTCAATAGGGCAGAGTCTACTTGCAGGCCTGTATCTAGTGGAATCCCTCAAGGGTTGGTATTGGGACCAGTATTATTCAATATATTCATTAATGACTTGAATGAGGGAATAGAGTCAGTAAGTTTGCTGATGACACCAAGCTGGGAGGAGTGGCTGACATGCCAGAAGGCTGTGCTGCCGTCCAGCAAGACTTGGACAGGCTGGAGAGTTGGGTGGTGAAAAAAATTAATGAAATATAACAAGGGCAAGTGTAGCGTCTTGCATCTGGGTTTGAACAACCCCAGATTCCCGTATATGTTGGGGAACGACCTGTTGGAGAGCAGTGTAGGGGAAAGGGACCTGGGGGTCCTGGTGGACAGCAGGATGACCATGAGCCAGCACTGTGCCCTTGTGGCCGGGAAGACCAATGACATCCTGGGGTGTATTAGAAGGGGTGTGGTTAGTAGGTCAAGAGAGGTTCTCCTCTCCCTCTACTCTGCCCTAGTGAGACCGCATCTGGAATATTGTGTCCAGTTCTGGGCCCCTCAGTTCCAGAAGGACAGGGAACTGCTGGAGAGAGTCCAGCGCAGGGCAACAAAGATGACTAAGGGAGTGGAGCATCTCCCTTATGAGGAAAGGCTGAGGGAGCTGGGTCTCTTTAGCTTGGAGAAGAGGAGACTGAGGGGTGACCTCATGAATGTTTATAAATATGTAAGGGGTGAGTGTCATGAGGATGGAGCCAGGCTCTTCTTGGTGACAACCAATGATAAGACAAGGGGCAATGGGTACAAACTGGAACACAAGAGGTTCCACTTAAATATGAGAAGAAACTTCATCTCAGTGAGGGTGACAGAACACTGGAACAGGCTGCCCAGGGAGGTTGTGGCGTCTTCTTCTCTGGAGACATTCAAAACCCACCTGGGCACATTTCTGTGTAACCTCATCTAGATGTTCCTGCTCTGGCAGGGGGATTGGACTAGATGATCTTTCGAGGGCCCTTCCAATCCCTAACATTGTGTGTTTCTGTGATATAGTTCTTATTGTTGGGGGGCAGCAAGCCCAGGCCTGCTCCACAAGCTGGGAGCTGAAGGTGGCCACAGCACAGGCAGGGACATAGTCCTCACTGACAGGATGTGAAGGGTAGGGTTGGTAATGGGAGCAGGTCCTGCTGACAGTCTCAGACAAAGCATGTATAACAAGTCAGCTCTGGGGTCCATGGAGGAATCCTACTGAAGGCAGGAGGAGGGCAAGATGCAGCTGCAGCATAGATGCCTAGACCTTAGATATAGCCCATGAACAAAGGGTGTGTGTGGAAGTCTGCTTTGAGGCTGGTCAAGGCAGCTAAGGCCTGTGGGTCAGCTCAGGGCCATCCCCTCTGCCAGGGAAGCAAACACCCCGCTGCTGCTGGACAAATAACTGAATACCTCCCATGTAGTCATTGTCAGCCCCAGCAGGGTGTCTCTCATACAGAAGCAGTTAGCCCAGTGCTATCTGGCTGTGAGGTTGAATGCTGTGATTGGCAGCTGATGAAACAGCATGAAGAAAAACGGAGGTTGTGCTATTTCTTCCTGCTAGACATAACTGTACTGGAAAGTTGCTGAATGAAATAGTGTTCTAGCTGTAAGAAATGAGCAGCTGTTTACAGATTCAACTGAGCTGGTATTTTACTCTAGCAAACGTGGCTCTTGCACTGCCTTTGTAGTGAAAGGGGAGAGTTCCAAGTGAGGTGAGTAGACATCCCATCTGTTAAGAGTAGATCCCTCCTGTCTGTAAAGCTGGACAGCATTGGTGATTAACAGAATATTAGAATCTAGATCAGTATTACAGCTATGTCACCATGTATCTTTGTTTCATAGGATCACTCATAAGATAATTCTGGTTGGAAGGGATCTGTGGAGGTCTCTGGTCCAACCTTTTGCTCCAGGCTGTTAGGTAAGACTAGGATAATTAGGTCTTTGCCCATTTGGGTCTCTAAAATCTCCATGAATGGAAATGGCACAGGCTGTTTGGGTATTTTCTTCAGTGCCTGTCTACATAGGGGGAAAAATGTTTTTCCATACATTCTCTTGCCCTGTACTGCAGCACTTTGAAGAGCCTGGCTATATCTACTTGACCTTGTCTCTGTAGGTATGGAGGCAGCTGTTGGGTGACCCAAAGCTGTCTGCTCCAGGCTGAACTGGTGCTGGCCCTGCAGGCTCTTCTAACACAGTGAGTGCTCCAGCCTTGCCATCTTAATGGCCTTCTGCTGGACTCACTTCCATTTAGTGTTGCCCCTGTACTATGAAGCCCCAAACAAAATGCCATGATGGGATGAGGCTGGTGGGTTGTCGAGGGTTAAGATTGCGGGGTGACAATAAAACCCTGGCAGATGTATTGTTAACCCCCTCTTCCCCCCCACTCCCCCCTTTTGCCCCTCCCTCTCCCCCCTTCCACTCAGGACAGGTGATCGGGAGAGAAAAAGAAGGACAGAGAGAAGAGAGTTAAAAAAATTAAAGATGTTTTACTAATGCTACTAATAAGAATAGAGAAAATAATACAAAATATACAAAACCAATCTTGAAAGTCTCAGCAACTGCAGAGCCAGCACCCAAAGTCCTGGATTAGACTCCACAGCCAACCAGAGCTGGATTCAGTCTGTCACTAGGCCTCAGTTCGCAGGGACGACTAGCAAGGTCCTCTCCTAATGTCGGCCATAGGGAAAAAAAAGGAAAAAAAAGGGACGAGATCCTCGTGATCTCCCATTTTATATGAAGTATTCACGTGAATGGAATGTTATACACAGTTGGTCAGTTGTTCCTCGTCGTCCCTCTCACGAGATGTCCATCCATGCTTATCAATAAGTTTGCATTCCATTGCTAGGTTTTACCAAAACATGTGTCTGGTTCTCCAGGAAAATGCAGTTAATATGAGGGCTTCAGCTGACAGGCAAAATTCACTGAAAGAGAAACTTGTTTTTAACAAAACCAGGACATGGGTGCTGAGCCAAGGGGATCACCCCTGCTCCTACTGCTACTCCTCTAGGCACATGACTCTCCCCTGCTCAGCTCGCTGCCCCCAGTGCCATCACCTCAGAGCTGCTCCCTAGCCCTGCCAGCATCGCTGACCAGGTCTGCTGGCCCTGGGGCAGGGCTGGACTGAATTTCACAGAATCACAGAATGGTTGGGGTTGGAAGGGATGTCTGGAGATCATGTAGTCCAACCCACCTGCTAAAGGAGGTTGACCCAGAGCAGATCACACAGGAATGTGTCCAGGTGAGTTTTGAATGTCTCCAGAGAAGCAGACTCCACAGCCTCTCTGAGCAGCCTGTTTCAGTGCTCTGTGACCCTCAAAGAAGTTTCTCCTCATGTTTAGATGGAACCTCCTGTGCTTCAGTCTGTACCTGTTGACCCTCGTCCTATCATTGGGCACCACTGAAAGGAATCTGGTCTCATCCTCTTGACACCCACCCATGAGATACTTATAAACATGGATAAGATCCTCACTCAGCCTTCTCTTCTCCAGGATGAACAGACCCAGCTCTCTCAGGCTCTCTTCATAAGAAAGGTGCTCTAGGCCCCTAATCACCTTCCAAGCTTGCTGCTGAACTCCCTTTAATAATTCCTTGTCCTTCTTAAACTGGGGAGCCCAGAACTGAACACGGTACTCCAAGTGTGGCCTCCCCAGGGCAGAATAGGGGGGTGAGCATAACCTTCCTTGACCTGTTGGTCACACATTTCCAATGCATCCCAGGATAGCGTTGGCCTTCTTTGCCACAAGGGCGCATTGCTGACTGACAGTCAACCTGTTGTCAACCAGAACGCTCAAGGCCTTCTCTGCAGTGCTGCTTTCCAGCAGGTCAAGCCCTAGCCTGTACTGGTACCTGGGGTTATTCCTCCTGAGGTGCAGGACCATACAATTGCCCTTGTTGAATTTAATTGGGTTCTTTTCTGCCCAGTCCTCCAAGCCTGTCCAGGTCTCCCTGAATGGCAGCATAACCTTGTGGTGTGTCAGCCCTTCCTCCCAGTTTGGTATCATCAGCAAACTTGCTGAGGGTGCAACTTGTTTCTTCATCCAGGTCATTGTTAAACAGGTTGAACAGAACTGGACCTAACACTGACCCCTAGGGAACCCCACTAACTACAGGCCTGAACTACTGGCTAGAACAACCAGACTGTGCACCATTGATCACAACCCTCTGAGCTCTGCCATCCAGCCAGTTCATGATCCATCTCACCTTGCATTCATCCAGCCTGCACTTCGTGAGCTTACCTATGAGGATGTTGTGAGAGATGGTGTCAAAAGCCTTGTTGAAGTCAAGGTAGACAATGTCCACTGCTCTTCCCTCGTCTACCCAACCAGTCATGCCATCCTAGTAGGCTATCAGGTTGGTTAAACGTTATTTCCCTTTGGTGAACCTGTGCAGACTGCTCCTGCTAACTTTCTTTTCCTCCACATGCTGGGAGATGACATCCAGAATGAGCTGTTCCATCACCTTTCCAGGGGTGGAGGTGAGGCAGTGACTGTCCTGTAGTGTCCTTTTTGCCCTTTGTGAAGACTGGAATGATGTTTGCTTTCTTCCAGTCCTCAGGTACCTCATCTATTCTCCAAGACCTTTCAAAGATGATGGAGAGTGGCTTTGCAGTAACATCTGCCAACTGTGTCAGCACTCATGAGTGTATCCCATCTGGGCCCATGGATTTGTGGATGTCCAGTTTGCCTAAATGATCACTAACCAGATCCTTCTGAACCAAGGGAAAGTCTGCCTTTTGCCTGACATTCTCTCCTCTCTCTAGGGTCTGGTATTCCTCAGGGCTTCTCTCAGCAGTAAAGACAGAAGCAAAGAAGGCATTAGCTAACTCTTCTTTGTCTGTATCATCTGTCACCATGCCCTCCTCATTCAGCAGTGGACCTACATTTTCTCTAACCTTCCTCTTTTTCTTAAGATTTCCACTGACGCATTCCTTTGTGCGTATGTTCAGAGTGTAGGTAAGCATTTTTTCTTTAAGTTTATAGCAGAGTGACTAGCATGTTTTAGCATGTTTTTTGTTCAGAAAATCTGCATCAAACCAGGACAAACAGCAGTTTTAAGGCTAGTACTATTTTGTACAGTATGGCTGCTTGATCAGTGGTACAGGAATAAGTAAATGCTTTGGAAAATGTGCTGTGTTACCATCATGTTGTTTCTTCAAACATTGAAAAAAAAATGGAACAAATACACTATAACTTGTATAATACCAGCATTTTTAGCTATACGTGTATATCAAATTGAAATTACATTACTCATATGAAAAGTGAAACTAAAATTCCTGACTCCTGTCTAGCCTTGTACAGAAGTATGTACAGAAAGCAAGGACAAACTGTTAGAAAATGTAGTCCTGAATCACCTCTTTCAAAGATTGATGTTTATTGAATGAATCTTGCTGTACTTCTGTCTCATTACTTACCTCCTGCCAAGTTTAAGAGTGGGTTAGTTAGGTTAAAATGTTAAATACAAGCAATCTGTATCTATAGATAATAAAGCAAGAGTGCTCATATTTTCACATCAAATTAGGTTGTTGGCTGCCTTTTTTTTTTTTTCAGGAAAAGCTGTAATGTCTAAACACTGAGCTTGAAATCTAACTTCATAAGCTATTGTTGAGTCCCCTTTAAACAATTTTGTGATCCTTTTACTCCTTTGTATTCTTCTTCTAATTGATAAGCAGCGTAGGTAATGAATCTTCTAGAGGGTTGTGATTTAGTGTGGCTTTCTTTTGTACTCAGCAACATTGTCTTCCTAGCTACTTTGAAAAGAGGGCTTTAGAGGTGTAGATGAATTTCAAGAGCTTTGGACTCCTGCTTTTGTGTAGGAAGGTATTTGGAAAGAAATACGTGATCTGAAACATTTCTTTGTGGCCAGAAGGGATAAGTCTTTGGTCATGGGCCAGTTGTGCCATAACAGTAATACAATTGTAGGCTGGGTTACTTCTGCAGCTATGAAGGTGTGGCCTTTTCATTTTTTCCCATATGTTCATAATTTTTAGGGTTTTTTATATACTTGTAAAAACTAATTGGAGAAATATCCATTTACAGAGACATCAACACTAAAATTGGACACAAAGATGTGTGATATCACTTAATTACCAACCTCTTCTAAAAAAATATATCGTTTGAAAGGGACAGATTTTTATTGTAAGAGGTGGAGAGAGATTAAAGTTGAGAGGAAAAAAGAGAGGTAGTAAACTTCCAACGGAAAAATATTTGGATTTGCAATTACTCATTTCACTTCTGACAGGTGCATTCTTTATTTATTCCCCCCCCCCCCCCCCCCCCCCCCCCCAATATGAAGGCATATTAGTTTAGCATGGACATATGTGTTTACTGTGTATTAGCAGAAAGATGTGGAAGGTTGTGGGGAAACATGCAGGAGTATAATCTGGAGTCTGGAAAGAACTCAGATTTTTATTTTTTATTTATTAAATGACTTGTTTGATGTCCTTTAAAAGCAGGGACCAGAAACACAGGATTTGACAGTACTTGTCATACCTCTCTCCTCTCTGGCAGAACAGTGTGTACTGCTGGAATTCTTGACATCTGGACTGAGCTAACAGCATATCTAAGGAAAAGATACTTTTGCTTGCATGCTGATCTATTTACTGCTGTCTTCAGACTGGTTGTAGCCCTGTGCCGTTTGCTTAGGTGGGAAGTTGGAGTTGGTATTTCTGCCTTACTCAGAAATACTTACATTAATGAAATAGCGAGGTTTATAGGTAGAGGTTTTTAGCTCACCTGATAGTTTTGAGGGATTTCTTTTCATTTTAGATAGTTCATGCAGAAGTTAGTTTTTTATACAAATCCCTTGAAGAATAAGATGTTTTACCTCTTTTTTCACTAGCTTGTCTCTTTGAGTCATCATCTTGTTTTATCCAGATCAGTATATAAGATGCCAGGACTTACAAAATTCCCAGAGATGAGTCTGCTTAGCCTAAAGAGTCCTCAAAGGAAGTTTTGACTTGGTGCTCTTGCATGTGTGTGTATGTTTGCAGTGATGGAGAATTTCAGTTTTCCAATCAGTAAACAGGTACTTAATCATCATTATGAGGATTGTACCAAATCTTGAGGGAAATCAGAGGATCAACTAAACAAACTGTCATTATCTTTTGATGTGTTTGTGACTGGCATTTTTGCTGTTCCCACAAGCATGCAGAATTTTTTTGCAGTAGTTCTTTCTCAGTTACTAGGTTTCAGAGAACCCTACAGTATTTGCTAGTTTAGGCAGATTAAATGCAGTTAAATTTTGAATTCTTCTTAACTATTCAGTTCAAAAGTTTGGCCATCGTACTTATTTTGTTCCCATATCTTTATTATAAAGTTCCAACTCTCTATCTTTAGGACACTGGAAAAGTGAGAACTGAAGTTTTTATTTCCTCTGTGCAATGATACCATTTGCTGTATACTGTAACAACTGGCTCAATGATCTGCTTTAGAATTTTTCTTCATATAGTTGCAAGGAGGATTTTTTGTCCATGATCATTGAAGCATTTTTCACTTATCTGTTCTAGACATCCATAATTTTGAATCCTTTGCCTTTCAGGTATATTTTTCTGAAAGAAAATCTGTTCAGAGTCTGTGTGGCTGATACATTCAGAGACTGTTTTAGTGACTGCTTAGAACTTTGTCCCATGTAAACCTTATTGGTGCTTTCCTCACTTGAAACCATGACATGACTCAAATTCTTCATATTTGTGTATGCTGCACCATATTGTTAATTTGTTTTTACCCACATTCAAGTTTTTGTCTACATCAGAATGGGAGTCTGAATGTGATACTTGGATAAACCATTGAGGAGTCCTTAGTGAAATATGTACAGAAGTGGCATTAGTTTGGAGCTCCAAAATCTTAAAGTTCTGTGAGTTATATAGATTTTCTGTGTGTAGTATCTGAAACCCTGTCTATAACACCTCATAGCAGGTTAATTTTCATTTAAGTCCTTATTGCATATCATGTAAGTAAGAGGAGAATGGAAGACCAGGAAACAAGAAAATAAGTATGCTGTAATTTCAGAGAAGTTATTCAAGTAAAAAGATAGTTTTGCATGTAAGTAAATCTAATTGGCTTATCCTGTAGGATGGTGTTACTTAACGCCTGTGCATAGGGGCCGTCAGAATTCTGAACGCTACTGGTGTAATCCTGCCTCAGAGCCGGTATTTCTGGTCACCTGTCAGAGTAATTGTACTACCAGTCTACTCAAACAGAATAAACACAAGCTTACTGTGGATAATGGACAAGAACTACAGGTAGTTTTAAAAGCTTTGGCATAGGGGAAAATGCTGCTGTTCCTGTTTCTAAGCATTCAGAACATGCTCTAAAGCTGATTGATATTTAGCTTCTAAACCAAGCAAGCAGATTTAAGTGTTCATGAGAAGGTTTCTTCCTATCTGGAAGTATTGTCATCTTCAGTTGAAAATGGTACATTTAATTGTTGGCCGACCACCTCTCCCACAAATGGGGGAAGGTATAACTTCCTCTTCCTAGTTTCACTGATTCTTCCCTTGGATTTTTAGGGGATCAGTTAAGGACAGATGTTTTGAATTCATATATACCCTATATCTTGTTGTTAGTATGCCAGCTGAATGCCAGACAACCTGTCAAGGAAACCCCTATCATTCATTTATTGGGTGACTCAGATGCATTCAGAACTGAGTTCTGGTAAATGGTGTGCAAGGACCTTTGGGATTTCTCTCTAGTAAAGATTCTGGGCATATGTTTGTGTCAGTACTATGTAAAAGACTTTCAGGTCAGGGGAAGTGGGTGCTAATCTTTTGGACATGTTTTCCAACTTACATTCATGCTGACTTTCAGTCTTTATAGCTTTCCATTTGTGTCGTGTCTGATAGGCAATTCGATTCTCTAATGAAAAGTTATTTCTGTGCCTTATTGTGTAAAACATTAAATGGAACCTCAAGTGCTGCTTTGGAGAACTTAATTGGCTTGGAATGTCTTACTTTGGCTGGTTGGACATAGTGTTTTCCTTGTCTGTATGAAAATAAACCTAGATTCAGGATGGTATTCAAGCTTAGTGTGATAGTTAATAATTTGATGAACCGGTTAAAATGCTCAATGTGTCAAGTAGTGTTTCTTTGGCAAGGCTGGCTGTTTCCTTGGGCATTTCTTACCATGCTTCTTAAAGGGGGATCTTTCTCTCATCCTCCATCATTTAAATTCTCTGGAAGCAGTTTACAAATAAGGGGAACAGGGACTTACTGAACATAAATTTTATTCTGCAATGTGTTCAATCTGGCTCTGTATCTTTAATTCTGTGTATTAGCATGTTACTGTGAAGTTCATTTTCTGTTCTGGTCTTGGAGTGTTAGCCCTTAAAACCTAGTTATATGTAAAAGACTATATGTTAATATAGTGGATTATAGATATGTACCTTTTTACCTTAAGTATAATCTTTTGTAAGGCTGCAGAAACAAAAATGCTGTTCTGTTCTTCCTAGTGATGTCCTAAAGAGAGGTCAGTAGCACAGCTGTCATAAACCGTAGCAATCTGTGACTTAAGCCATCAGAGGGACATATTCCTAACACATTAAATGGATATTGCCTTGAAGCATTCTAGTATCTGTTCAGACTTGTCCAGCTTTTAATTTATAGCAGAATATTCATAGTTCTATAAACATATTTTTCAGTTACTTATCCATGAGTCCTAGACAAAATGTAACTGTATTTTAAATTATTTTCTGGAAGAAATCATACTTTTTATCTTAATATGAGTGTGGAGTTTATTCATGTTTCCTGAAGAATACATAATACCTGCAGAGGATATGAGAGAAAAGCATTGTTTTCTTGCACAGTTTGACAAACTTTCATGTTATGTTTGGGGAACTTATGCATTAGCAAGTTAAAAGTGCCTGGTTTTCATCTGCAGTGCAAAAGTACTTAAATTCAACACACCTACAATTTGCAACCAGTGTGTAACAGATAATCAGATTCCCTTTTAACTATCTTTTATATTATACATTTGAGATGTTTCTAAAACTACTTACTGCAAAGCAATGGTTCAGCTGTAGCATAAATATTGACATAAGGTGTCACTGAGGACTTGTAAATTTTAATCTAAACTTTTGAGGTACTGTTGAGAGTTCCGCTTTTGAAAATTTCACTTATGATTGAAAAATACCATAGGTGGACCCTGGACATGGGATAATAAGAGTGGCAGAAAAGCAAAGGTTTGGCAGTATCAGTAGCAGCATCGTAGAAGTCTTGGCTCCTGTTGAGTATCAGAAAACTATGGTATGTTTGCTAATGAAAATAAAATGTAGTCTGGCTGGTTTTTGTTATCCGTGAGTGAACACATATTGAATATCAGCCTACGGCCTTTATACAAGATTAAAGTAGCCATTTCAGTTAAATACCAAATTAATTTGGCAGTGATTACAGTGAAGTATATTTATAAAGAGGGGTTTATATGAACAAAATAAATGATGCTACTGTTTTGAAGTAACCTCTGTTTTAACACTCTGTGTTCCAGATTTGTACTATGGTGGAGAAGCTTTCTCTGTAGAGCAGCCACAGTCTTTTACTTGTCCTTATTGTGGAAAAATGGGTTATACGGAAACATCTCTTCAAGAACATGTTACTTCTGAGCATGCTGAAACATCAACAGAAGTGGTAAGAAGCTTCAGAACTGGCTTTCAGTTGTGGTGGCAATGTATTAAGAAGAGTCATCTGGAAAATTGGTATCTTCCTGTTCTTTTTATTTCTTGAAGCGCAAGTTCATTTAAATGCTTTGTAGGAAGACATACCCACATTTGGAGGTGACATCAAAACTATTCTATATTTAATGAGTATCGTAATATAATGTGCTTGCTTTCTTCTGTTACGGTTGCTGTTTGGTTGTCCTGATGTAAAGGTTGCCATGTTTAGGAGTCTCTTAGCCTGTAAGATGAAATTTAGAATGTTCTCATGGTTATTGGGTATAGCCGTGTCTCCCTTTTCACAACCAGTATGCAATTGTCCTGGAAGCTCACAGCTGTGCTAGTCTTTTGTAACTGTAAGAGAAAGGAAGACATGCAGACAGTTTGGTATGTTTTTCAAATAGCTTTTGTAGTGGACCTGCTGTATTTATGCAGCAGTAGTTGCCTTTCTTCTGAAACTATTGCTGTTAAAGCAGGGTTTTTTTCCCCCATCACTAACTATTGGGACACTTGATGTGGTTGAAAACACACTTATTAAACAAGTGTCAATACAAATACTTTAATCCGAGTTGTTAGATCATACTATCCTGGTTGTCTATGGGAGCAGGAGAAGCTAGTTTAGTAGAACAGCAGCCAGGGTGCTCTGGTCTAGTTAACTGTTGTTCCATAGGTTCCTAGAAAAATGTGAATGTTTGAAGTGGACTACTCATCACCAACATTAATGTTATCTATTCTAATCTTCTAGTTTTTTTAACTTTCAAGGAGTTCTGTGGAACAAAATGAATTTTTCCTATCCAAGCCTATTAAGGGTCTTGTGGAAGGTGATAGCGGAGGTGGTTTGTCCACCTTTTGGAGACTCAAAGGTGTTCTAATCTTTCTTAAAAACTTTTAAAGTGAAACAGTTTACTTCACTATCAGTTGCACTGTAGGACTTAACTTAGACAGACACTGCAATTTTTATCATCTTCTTGAGTTTAACTTTGCAACTTTCCCCGAGGTCAGCTGGTCGGAGCCGGTGCAGCCGGAGCCGCAGCAGCAGATCCTGAGGTACAGGGGCATTTTGTGAGGTACAGGTACAGGGAAAAACCTGTGAGAGCAGCATGACCCGGCCGCTCTCAAGAGAGCGGCTGATGTGGCGTGAGCGTTGCCAGACCCATGCCCCTTGCCTTGAAAAAGCCTCGGGGAGGTGCTGGGAGGTGAGACTAGTGTGTGAGTACCAGCCACGCTGTGCTGCAGCAGCAGGTGTGGTAGCTTGTGCAGCAGGGTGCAGAGGTTGTCCCTCCTTGCTTGGTAGACCATCTCACCTATTGGCAGTCTCCCAGACTGCAGCTGATCATGGTCTCCTCCAGACAGAGAGCTTGCCCCAGAAAGACTGTGACGACCCAGACGGAGGGCCCGCCCCAGTCTGTGGCTGTTCAGGTCTCTGGCTGGAGGGAGCAGCCTGCTGCTGCCAGGGGAGGGAGGCTGGCATTCCACCTGTGTGAGGTGTAAGCAGGTGGAAGATATATTCAGCATGCTGGTGAAACTTAAGGAGGAGATCAAGAGACTGAGGACTATCAGGGAGTGTGAGAAGGAGATTGGTGGAGTAACTCCTTGGTGTGCCAGCCAGAAAGGCACCAGGGAGATACCCCCAAAAAGGTGATGGACCCCCTGCCCTGTCAGGCAGAGGGGAGAGACCTAAGCCCCTGCTCTGTTGCTGTCGGGCAGAGGTAGGGGACCAAAAAGACAAGGAGGGTTGGAAGCAAGTTCCAGTTTGGCATCGCAGGTGACCCCCCTCCCTACCTGCTTTGCTTCCTCAGGTGTCCTCCACAATAGGTTTGAGGCCCTGGATCTTGAAGGAGAGGTAGGTGAGGTGGTGGAAGGCCCGCCTACAAGTAGGGAGATGCAGTTGACTCCATACCTTGTCATACCTGATAAGGAAGAAAGAAGGGTAATTGTAGTAGGCAGTTCCCTTCTGAGAGGAACAGAGGGCCAAATATGCAGAGTTGACATTCATCACAGGGAAGTGTGTAGTCTACCTGGAGCCCGGATCAGGGATATCGTCAGGGCACTGCCCAGCCTGGTGCACTTGACAGACTACTACCCACTGCTGATTTTCCAGACAGGTGGGGAGGAAGCTGTGTCTTGTAGTCTGTGGGGAATTAAGAAAGACTTCAGGGACTTGGGACCGTGAAAGAGTCTGGGGTGCAAGTGATTTTCTCTTCCCTCCTTCCATTTTCGGGTGATTACATCAAACGGAATAGAAGGATCCAGTCCATAAATGCTTGGCTACAAGACTGGTGCTACAGGCAGGGCTTTGCGTTCTTTGGTAATGACTGCTTTTATAAGACACTGTAACGTCAGCTTTGCCTGTCCTTTTATTAATCCCAACACGTAAGCTCTCCATCAGCTCTTCACATACTCCAGCATCGATCTCACTCAAAGGGCAAGACTCCCTCTTCTGAAGAATCCGCTTCCTCTCCTTTCTAAAGAGCTCATCCTTCTGATCCAACGCTTCAGTCATGGGAGCCATTCCAGCATGTCTTTGATCTGAAGAAGACTGTAGCCGTGCAACAGCATGCAGATTTCTAGCTCATCATGGTTATTCCCTATGCTGTGTGTGTTAATATACACGCACTTTGGAAAGGGACCCCAGTGCACTGAGGTCCTGGAGATGAACTCTGGGAGAGTCTGATATTTCCTTGAAGGTGATTGTTTTAATTCCGAAGTACTTTAATGGAAAATTATACTGGTGTCTGTGGGAGTAGTCATAAGTTTTGTAATTAAGTCTCTTAAGGTTACGCACTAAAAAGAATAAGTCATGTGATTTTGGTGAGTACTAAAACCTCAGTAATTACCAGTATTTCTTTACCAGTAAATGTCCAAGGGCAATGAAAAACATTATAAGGCAGGTACAGAACAGTCTGGTTGTCAGTATGATGAGTTACTGTTGGTGTTGGGTTTCAGGTCAGTCAGCTATTCCGAATAAAATGCAGCATTCAACTAGAAGTCCACTAGCATTGTAAATAGAAAAATTTTAGGAAACTTCATCAAAAGTCATTTTTGAATCTCAGAACAAAGACATAATTTTTCTACCATTACATTGCACTGCAGCAACTTTCTCACATTAAGCAAGGCAGTAACTGGGCTCCTTGTAACTTAACTGTGAAGACTAGGTTGTTGATATGTTGTGGATAAAACTGAGGAGAGCTTTTCTTGCAGTAATGAAATAGACAGCCTGAGACAGTCTGAATAATTCCTCTTTCATTCTTGAAGATTACAGTGTCTCTTGTTGAGGTGACAGAAATACTGCCATTTAAAGTGGTTATCTTGTCTGTAAACAGGGAGGCAGTAGTGATATAAGCATATTTCTGGAGATTGGCAGTTAATCTGTGAGTGTGACTGATTTAAGACTTTTCTGTCGTCTTTCAGACATCTTTCAGGATAACATGATTTTTTAGTAGAAATGATCATAGCTTCAGTAGAAACTTTGGACAATGCTTTCCTTTCATCTGTACCATTTATTCATGAATGTTCTAGTAACAATGCTGTTTTTAGTTATGTCACACTTAATCAGTGATGTTGCAGTCTTTGTTGTGATTTTGCAGAGTTTAACTGAATTTTTGTTTGTGGGTGACAGTGCTTCAGTAACTTTCCCAGACAGAGAGTTCTTGAAAGTTTGGTTCGTGTGTAGAATTAAGGTTAGAATACTTAAATGTCCTTCTCATTGTGGCTTATGACTTCTCTTAGTTACTGTTTTTCTGAGGACTGTGTCTCTTCAGGTAAATATGTGCAGTTCATATGGCCTTGGTTCTCTTAGTGAAATAGCTTTCTTGCTCTCAGAAGTGTGTTGTCCTTCTTGCGTTGGGATTTTGCTTCCTCAGAGTAGGTTAAATGAAAAAAAGATGAATTTGAAGATGTCTCCTGTTGGTATGAATTAAGCAGCTTATATTAGGTTGGTGCAAAAGTAAATGTGATTTTTGCATTGGTGAAATTCACTGTTTGATATTGGAATACATTCTTAAATGTGGTTATGTTACACTTCATTTTAGTGCGCTTTTCTCGCTATTTTTTTTTTTTGCTACTGACTTACTACTTGCTGTTTATTTTATATTTATTTTAAACTATGGAAATGATGTTAGACAAAATGCAAATTCAAGCGGTTTTCTTATTTGAGTTCAAAATGGGTTGTAAAGCAGCGGAGACAACTCGCAACATCAACAGTGCATTTGACCCAGGAACTGCTGATAAATGTACAGTGCAGTGGTGGTTCCAGAACTTTCACAAAGGAGACGAGAGCCTTGAAGATGAGGAGTGTAGTGACCAGCCAGCGGAAGTTGACAGTGACCAACTGGGAGCGATCATCAAAACTGATGCTCTTGCAAGTACATGAGGAGTTGCTGAAGAACTCTGCCATTCAGTGGTCACTTGGCATTTGAAGGAAATTGGAAAGGTGAAAAAGCTCGTTAAGTGGGTGGCTCATGAGCTGAGAAAAAAATAAAAAAGTTGTAGTTTCAAAGTGTCGTCATCTTGTGTTCTATGCAACAACAACAGACCATTTCTTGATTGGATTGTGATGTGTGACAAAAAGTGGATTTTATATGACAACTGGTGATGACCGGCTCAGTAGTTGGACTGAGAAGAATCTCCAAAGCACTTCCCAAAGCCAAACTTGTGCCAAAAAAATGTCACAGTCAACTATTTGATGGTCTGCTGCCAGTCTGATCCACTACAGCTTTCCTAATCCTGGTGAAACCATTACAGCTGAGAAGTATGCTCAGCAAATTGATGAGATGCCCTGAAAACTGCAACACCTGCAGCTGGCATTGGTCAACAGAAATTCTTCTCCACAACACCACACATTGACCGCACATTGCACAACCAATGCTTCGAAAGTTGAACTATGAAGTTTTGCCTCATCTGCCATATTCAGCTGCCCTCTTGCCTACTGACCACCAGTTCTTCAAGCATCTCGACATCTTTTTGCAGGGAAAATGCCTCCACAATCAGCAGGATGCAGAAAATACTTTCCAAGGCTTTGTCGAATCCCAGAGCATGGATTTTTACACTGCAGGAATAAACAAACTTCTTATTGGCAAAAAATGTGTTGGTTGTAATGGTTCCTATTTTGATAATAAAGTTATGTTTGAGCATAGTTAAAATGATGTAAAATTCATAGTCCAAAACTGAAATTACTTTTGCACCAACCTAATAAATAATTTATGGACTTTAGGACCATCTGTCCCATGTATGTCTATGCCTGTCTCTCTACAGGGTAGCTGTATGGTATGTTGGCATAGTTGAGTATTTGTTACATTACCCTGTAATAAGATGTCTTTACTCCGTAGTGTGTCTGCTTATGTGGTTTCTGTAATGGTAAAAAATCTGAAAAGAGGAGTTATTTGAAGAGAAATGCTGAACATTGACAATAAAGGGGAAGGCATTGTAGCAAAAAGCTTTCAAAATGCTTGATTTTCTGTTCAGAGCTGACTACTGAAATGAAAGTGGCAGTAAAGAATAGCAGCTGCTGTCAAAAGCAGCTGAGATTTCACACTAAACTTATTTCAACACCTTATCCTCACCTCCACAAGAGTAAAACAGGTGCGTGTGCTATTATATAGGTGTTCCTAATGCCCATGGTCTGTTGAGATCATAGAATCGTTTATGTTGGAAAAGAACTTGGAAGATCGAGTCCCACCATTAACCTTTCAAGTACACCTCTCAACCATGTCCCTGAGAACCTCATCTACACATCTTTTAAACACCTCCAGGGGTGACTGACTCCGCCACTTCCCTGAGCAGCTTTGTCCAGCACCTGACAACCTCTTCCCTGAAGAAGTTTTTTCCTAATATCCAATCTAAACCTCCTCTGGCACAACTTGAGGCCATTTCTTCTGTCACTTGCTGCTTGGGAGAAGAGACCAGTGCCCACCTCCTTTCAGGTAGTCGAAGACAGTGATAAGGTCTCCCCTCAGCCTCCTTTTCTCCAGGCTAAAAAGCCTCAGTTCCCTCAACCGCTTCTCATCAGACCTGTGCTCCAGGCCCCTCACCAGTTTTGTTGCCCTCCTCTGAACCCTCTCTAGCACCTCAGTGTCTTTCCTGTAGTGAGGTGCCCAAAACTGAACACAGAATTGGAGGTGTGGCCTCACCAGAGCCGAATACCGGTAGATGATCACTTCCCTAGTCCTGCTGGCCACACTATTTCTATTCTCTACTGTCAACAACTTGAGTATATGCTGCATGAAGAGCCCTGGGAATCTCAACTTTATCATGCAGCCAGAGTTTCTCCATAAAGGCAAGACTATTTGACTGTGAGGAACAGAGAGAGAAATTCATAGCAGTCGTATTTAACTGTCAGAGTGTTCTTACCTTGAGCTATTAATATTTGGGGGAATAATTGGAATGGCTAGTTTTTGTCTAAAACTTAAAAATCAGTCTGCAAAACTACTGTAAAGAAAAATGGAAGATGCTTCTCAAACTGTTTATGGGGTTATTCAAAAAAACAATTAATAAGTATGGCAGTTTTAATGGCACTGTTTGTCTCCTTAGTTAACGTGTGTTTTGGTTTAAAATAAACCAAAGACAGATGTCACTGCCTTTTCCCCAAATACTTTTGTGTAGGGATATGGAGCTGAACCCTGCCAAGCCTGTAGTTACATGTTGCCTGGATGGGTAGTCTCAGTTTGATACATAAGCAAATATATGTGGTTTCATTCTGATTCCTCTGCTGGGATGAGTGTCATGCAGGCAAACAGTAATTACGTGTAATCACACTACTGTCTATGGCAGAATTGGCATACAAAGACTAGTTTTCAAGACATTGCAAATCAAATTTGAAAATTCTAGCTCTGGTTTTCATAGCGTTCTAAAAATTATAAAGTAAAAGATTTCTAATGTCTGCACTTCAGTAGTTTCTGTGGGTTTTGAATATTTATATCCAGGTGTTTGTGCATACCTAGAATGTGATTTCAAAGCATAAGAATCAATGTCCAATGATTGATTCAATTACGTGAGTGATATTTTGTGTAAAATCTATAAAGGTGTCTTCTTTTTTTTCCCCCCTTGCTTTGTCATTTCAGATTTGTCCAATATGTGCAGCATTACCTGGAGGGGATCCGAATCATGTCACTGATGACTTTGCAGCTCATCTTACACTGGAACACAGAGCTCCTAGAGATTTAATATCCTTTCAAAGTTGAGGCGAAGAGGCTAGACTGTTTCTTCTAGTAGCTGTGATGACTGATTTTGAATTTTGTAATCATACCCCTGGTTTTCCTGGACCTTAAATTGCAAGAGATCTGTAGGTCAAAAATAAAAGGTTTCATTTGCTAGTTTAAAAAAGTATGAATACCAGATTGTTAACAGACTGTAGGTATACTTGACAGTGCATTTTGCTCTAACAGCAAAAACATTTAAAGAACTTTGACATTGAGAGGTTTTTCTGCTTACACTGTGGTTTATCCTGCCTGATCATTAGTCTTGCTGATGCTTTATATATCCAGATTCTGTAGTGTGCTGTAAGTATTTGTGACATGAAGATGGTGATCTGAGGATGGTTTCAGCTTAGCTGGTTTTGATGAGTGATTTTTAAGCTTGCTTAACACTACTGTTAACACTATGTTTTAATAACATAATTTCATAGTGTTACTGACATTTTCTAAACATAACTTGGAGAACACTTCAGTTTTCCTGGGAAATAGAATCTTGTCTTTCAGTTACTTTAGCAGCAGGTTATACAGATTTATCTATGTTTGATGACTGAAGAGCTGGAACTATTTTTTTTTCCAATCCTTGTTCTTGGAATATTTTTTATTTTATTTTTATTTTTCCCCTAGGATTAACTGATGGAATATATTTTGGTTTGGGATTTCTTTTTTAATGGCATGCAGGCTTTGTAACCTACCTACAATAAGTAATCTCTCTAAAGTATTACTCTGTGTCTCATTTAAACAACCAGACAAAACCACTACATTATTATTTGGACAGTGGCTTTTTTGTTTAAAGATTTTTAAAAAGGAAAAAAAAATATGAAGCTCTAGCAACTGGATTTCATTATGCTAACAGAATGGAGATGGCATTTAAGGGGATGGCTCTTTTTCAGTTATGATTGTGTTTGATTGCATTTATTAGTGTAACCAGGGCTTAAGGTCAGGATAGAATAGGTACACGTGTTAATTACTAAACAATAATTGGATCAGTGTAAAGAAGTTTGGATGTTTATTTGGTCTGTGAAGTAGTAACTAATAATGCAAAGAATAGTACAGAGTCAGATAAAAGTCATTATCTGTATTTCACCTTTCCCTGTGGACAGGGCGGAAGCAACAGGCAGGTCTAAACTAGGAAAAACGGAAGGCAAAATGACCTTTTTCATCCAGGATCTGGCAGCATAGGGGAGAATACCTGTCAAAGTTGGGGAGCTGTTAGAAAGCTATTCTCTGATACCGTTATCTCGCTGTTCTAAACATCTTTATGTGAAGTTAAAACTACACAGAGTCCGTGTTCTATAAAAACCTTCATGTACAAAAAGGAGATAAGAGAGAAGGCTCTTCGCTTGTAGGTTTTCTAGAGTGAAGATTTCTGTTACAGTTTTAGGTAAGCTTTTGTTGCTGGATTTCCTATTTTTTTTTCCTTAAGTTGTCCCAGAAGGCTACATGTGTTTCTTTTTATGAACCTTGTGCAGACATTTCAAGGGATGTTCTTTATTCCTACAGTCTGAGGACAACTTCAGAAGTGCAGTTTCTTACTTTAGCAGGAAAATATTTGAAAATTTATTAAATATAGCTTTTCAGCATCAATCATACAAATAGTTCTCTCATGACTATCTGTCACAAGTTAAGGTTTACAAATGTTTTTCTTACTCTAGCATAGCTGATAAGACTTGAGTGCACACTTAGCTAGTATTTTAAGAAAGATATTTGTCTGGAAATACTTCAGTAGTTGCAGTTAGGAAAGTTACTCCACAGTTCCATGTCTGCTTGAAAAAAACCTCAGATACTGGCCTTTTCTACCAGATCTAGTTATGAAAAGGTTGCCAAACTGCATGAGGGCAGTAGTCCATCTAATACAGTATCTCATCTCCACCAGCATCCAGTTTCAGGACAATCAGAGGTGCAAGGCACTCTGCTTGGCAAAATGTGTTCTGTGCCAGAGGAGATTTTCCTCTTACACCCTAGGTGTTAAGTGTTTTACACTGTAGTATAACTAATACGTTTGAAAAAGGCAACCATTCTGTAAAATCCTTTTGTAATAGCCAGAAGTTCTTTCTTGTCATGAGATGTCTAGTAATTTCTTTCAGCCTTTAGTTCTTAATCTCCATGACATCCTGAGGTTTTGCACCACTGTGTATTAACTGTGTATTATGAAAACTGCATTGGGTACCACTCTTATACAGTAATGGATACCATATGAGTGGTAAGCATACTATTATAAAGAACATGGGAGATAGGAGGTTCTAGACTAAAAGTCTGGTGACTGTAAAATAAAATATTCAAGCCTACGCTATTTCATTTTGCACTAGTGAATTATACTAGTGATTTTTAACATAAAAGGAAGCCTAATCTGGACTGTTTTGAAGGAATGAATGTTAACTTTCTGACAAAAATAATTTGTTGATCGTCTCTTACTTCATATGAGAAAACTTATGAAAGGTATGCCTTGAAATATAAGCATGGTATGGAGAAGTGATAGAAAATGAGAAAATCAAAACCATCATTGTCATATCTGGAATTAGTGGTTTTTCTTCGGTTAAAAGAGGGAACATGAAACAAAAGAGTGTGATGAAAGTGCTGAATACTCCAGAAACCTAAAATTATCTTAAGGATTGAAGTGATGAAGTTTCTTGGATAAAAGCATGAAGTATAAAAGTCAAACGGAATACAGTAATTATTATGTACTTTAATAGAGATGGCAATAACCGTTTTAATTATTTGCCATACTTAGGAATTGGGGAGGGAGAATAAAATCCCTATGTCTCTGTAGTAATCTTGGCTGAACATGCAGTTGTCAGAGTTTTCAGATTACTGAGCAGAAAACTTTGGTCTGAAAAAAACTTAAGGAATTAATCCTGATGTTTCTTAAACATCATAAAAACCTGGAAAATACAGGGAGTTTGATGTTCACAGTACTGGCTATCTTGAGCTCAGATCAGTAAGTCTGACTTGCACCATTGCTACAATGTACCTTAGCTTTGCTTCAGAAGTTGAATCATTATTTTATGAAGAACAGTATGCACCTCAGTATTTCACCTATCAAATGTCCTTGTCATTTAATACTCAAGGTCAAACAGTTCTGTTTTCTTAACTTCTTGGTTATGATGAATCCAGTGGTGTTCGGCATGTACGTAGGATGTTCCACCCAGGCCGGGGTTTAGGAGGTCCCCGTGCACGTAGATCAAACATGCACTTTACTACCAGTTCCCCTGGTGGGCTTTCTTCTTCTCAGAGTTCGTATTCTCCAAGCAATAGAGAAGCCATGGATCCTATAGCTGGTAAGAGCTGTAACCACAAATTTTACCCCAGTCTCCTCCTTACACAGAAAAAGTAAAATTAAAGATGACAGTAGTTGCCCTGCTTTCTGCTCCACAGTGCAAGTGTAATTGAGGACTGCTTGCAGGTGAGCAGAGTGCTCAGCTGGGTTGTCATAGGGCCTGTGCATGGAGTTGCTGAACCTGAAACCAGTGCCTGTAGCTTGTGATTTTCATTCTAGACAGTGTAAGGCTTATTCCCAAACCTGATCTATGCACAGGTGTTACATATGTTCACAAGTGGCTGTGTCCAGTTGCCACTACGTACTTTAGTACATCTCATTTTAATTTGCTATGTGGATAAAGGTGTTTATGGAGGAGAGTATCTGAATGAAATTTGCTGAATTTGAGTATTAATACACCTTTAAAATATGTTCAGTTTGCATTCACACTGCTGCTATTTGAATGTCAGATTTGATAATATCATGGGGGTATTTGATAATATCACATTGGTTTGTTTTTGTTTTTTTTTTTTAAGGTGTACTTGTAAATTATTACAAAATGTATTTGCAGTTTATTTTGGTAAAGTTTAGAAGAACTTTGAAGGGCAAGTGTCTCATTGTCAACACCAGAAAATAAAGATGTGTCTTCAGGATTCCCAGGAATAAATTGTTTGTGTATGTTTAGCTTTGATATGAAAATATCTTTTTTACAGGAAAGAAAAAATAGAGAATGAAGACATCTGAAAACAAACCCAACTTTCCCTAAGCAGAAATCTAAACATTTTTATGTTGTGGTCTTTGACTATAGCAGCCTAAGTGTCAGGGAAAGCTCAAGAGCTTCTTCCATAATCTACTTTTGCTTCAGATGCCAAGAAGTCATAATGCTCTAAATGAAGCTTCCTGCTATTGTGTACTGACTTCTCCAGAGGGAGATGGCCAGGCAGCCAGCTCAATGAGGCATTGCCACTGAAACAGGAGCTGTGGCTCCACTACTGTCCTTAATCATGGTCCCCTTGGCTGTCTTTCTACTGGTGCTGGTGCTCTGCTGGCCCGCTGTGACCTGATTTAACTCATTAAAGGAGCTAGGAAGAAGTATCCCATCAGGACAAGAAAGTAATGTAAGTGAGGTCACAGGAGGGTCTGAAAAGGATTAGAGTTTGTTCAACGATGGGGAATGTTTGTGAAGCCTCCAGTGCAAGAACTCATATTTTTCTTCCAAGAACGGCTAGTTCAGCTCCATTAAATGTGGAGTGGTTGCTAAGGTTTGTTTTCAGGCACACAAGACCTTCCCACTTAGCAGCATTAAATGTGAGATAAAATTGCATTCTTCTAGACCTTTTCTTTTTTTGGTGGAAGCTATGCCTTTTAATATGGAGTTCAGTTGCATACCGAGCTGGGTGTCCTTTATACCAAGGTTCCGTCTCAAGCTTGTATCCATTTCCAAAATATTGGTTTGCTATATCCTAAGCTTAAATCTATGCTTTAACTTACAGTGAGAATATAGTGAGAATAAATCTTGTCTAGAAGTTTGATGTGTCTTCCCTTTTTCTGGAATAATAAACAGGAAAGACAACCATCATTTTTCTGTTTAAAATAGGTTATGTTTATAGCATCAGTTACTTATTTTTTTTTCCTTTGTTTGTTTGTTTGTCGCTGTGGCATTTTCTAGTAATTACAGTGGTATTAAAAGTTTCGGTATTGCTAACAGTGCTGGTAAAAATGACTTGACCATCCTGAGTTCCTGATGTAGAAAACAACCATATCTTGCTCTATTCCCTCAAATAAAGACTTATTTAGAAGGACTGTACTGTGTTAATGCAGTGTAAGGAAAATTATCATGACTTGTGTAGTAACTTTGTGACTAGATCAGGGGGGCAGGAACAATATCATTTTCTACCTTCTGCCCTTATATCAAGCACAGCAAGCAGGTGATGTACACAGGATGTATAAGAGATTCTGCAGTAATGCACTGAACAGTATATTGCTGCTAATATTTATTTTTTAAAAATTCTTTGTGGATAAAACTTGGGATAAGCATTCTATCCCCTGATGTAGGGACAAGATTTTTTAATTGCTAGAATTTCTCTACTTTTGGCAGAAATAAAAATTCATAGAGCAAAAGTGCTTGGCTACTTCAGTGCTGATGTGAGTCAATACTTAAATATGTTTTCTAAATTTTTTTTTTATTAAATATTTGAAGCAATGGTACTGTACTTCTCTCTTTGCTGCAGCACAGATTCCTTCTGGGATACTGAGAAGGTGAAGCCTGTGTTTTGATGGAACACTCATTGAGAGGAAAATAAAATCACCAACCAAAGCCAAAATGAAGTAGTTTCTTAGTTGTTGCTTTGACTTGAAGTTTCAGAAAATTGCTGCAGAGGACATCGTTTGCCATGCATTCCCTTTAGATTGGCGCTCTCGTTTTTTTGAAGGCATTAAACTTTGACTTCTTATTTGGAATAAGTCTGCATAAGTGAGTCTTAATCTTCCTTACCGTTTGAGACACTGAGTGATAGGACTTTTTTCAAGAGCTTCATGAGCCCTTCATCGTTTGTTCTTTGGTTTTATTGATTGAAAAAAATAATTCACTGGAATTCAGGGCATATTCATTCCATTGTGTAATGCTCATTTAAGCTCTTTCATCACAGAAACTTTCTCTTCTCTGGCAGAGCTTTTATCTCAGCTATCTGGCGTGAGGCGCACTGCAGGAGGACAGCTCAACTCCTCTGGCCCTTCTGCTTCTCAGTTACAGCAGCTGCAGATGCAACTGCAGTTGGAACGACAGCATGCACAGGCAGCAAGACAACAACTGGAGACTGCACGCAATGCAACGAGGCGCACCAACACAATCAGTGTCAACACCACTATGTCACAATCTACAACAACAGCCAACACATCCAACACAGAAAACAGTCAGCAGACTATCCAGAATTCCCAGTTTCTTCTTGCAAGGTAACTCGTTCTGTGTGTTTACTTTTAGCATTTCTGTTTGCTGTGGTTCTGACAGAGATAAATAGAGCTCAGTTATACTTAAGTGTTTGGGATTTAGACACATACCCTAGTAAAGCAGCATCTGATCAAATATATTCCAGAATTAACAGGCTAGTTAATCACACAGAATATATTCACAGGAGATGTCAACAATGGTCACAATGTATAATATGTAAAACTTGCTTTGTCCACTTTACTAGCATGAAAGTAAAAACAGTATTTTAATATCCAAGAGTAGCAGTTTATAGGTGGCCCAAAGGGAATTATTCTGTGTTTTGGAAAGCCATCTCTAAGAGGTGGCTGCTGAAATATCCTGTGGTGGTCTATTGTTTTGCAAAAGGCAGAGGCAGTCTCACAAGTCCGGTGTACTTTTTTTGACAAACCTTGGAACATGTTTAAAGGGTTAGATTTGAATATGGATTTCTGCAAACCTTGAAAAGGAGGCAAGTTTTTTTATTTTTGACTGAATAAATTACTTATGACACCAGACAGCAGTCTTCTGTGAGATTCCTTCATCAAGTCTGTAGCCAACACACTGCGCGTTTGTTTACATTTGTAACATCTTTTCAAACCTGGTGTCTACTTCGAAGCAATGGCTAAAGATTAGTTGCGACATCTCAATTTCAAGAGGAACAAAAGGAATATTTCCTAACTAAATTGTGTTTGTTTCCCCTACTACTTTCAGAAAAACAAATGCATTTCCAGTGACACAAGCATATAGACTGGAGCCGTAATGGAGAGGGAGAGAGTCATAAGACAGTATTGTTCAATAGGAAATTAATCTTTAGTAAAAGCTGAATGTTGAATAGGGATTTAAATATTGGTTATTTTGGAGACTGGATAACGAAGCAAATAAAGGATGCCATTAATTAACAGAATAATTATCTGATTCTGAAATTATACCTAGATATCAGGGTTATTTTAAAAAGGAGTCACCTGCTATGTCATTCCAGTTCTTTTGGAAGTTTGGCTGTTGAACTGAAATAAAAATTTTTCCACATCTCCCTGACACACAACCTCATACATGCTTTTGTTTGTTTGGTATTGTGGAAGAGTGTGGGCATTTTAACAGCTCCTGTGTCAAGAAACCTGGATTTGAGTAAAGCTGATTTTTATCTTAAGTGCAAAATAATCCCATGTGACATGTTTCAATCAGAAACTCATTATTATTTGAGAAACTTTATCAAAATACCTGCAAGTATCAGAGACTGTGACTTTCAGAGTTGGAGTGAGCAATTTCCATGCCTATTAGGGCATGTGGTAAGAAAAGTGGTGGAATGAACACTGTATGGTGCTTTGGGAATCCTAGGCTTTGCACATGCAGTAATGTATTTTGTGGCATATGTTAATTTAGAAGTCGACCTAGTAGCAGAACAGCCATGTAATGAGTGTCTAGGAAATCACAACAGTCATCCCTGGAAGACTCCTGAATAGCAGGAAACCTCACAAATAGCTGTTTGTTTTCCTCTAGCTTTAAGCTCCACTTTGAATGATGACGTAGCAATAGGGGAAGAGTGATTTGTTGAGTGCCTGCCTGTTGTGCTGAGGTATCGCTGGTGGCCAGGGCTGTACGTGTCGAAGAGCAGGCAGGACTGTGCTGTAGGAATGTTTTTTGAGTGTCTTTTGGTGCCTGTCAGTAGTGTCATCTGTGAAATGGGCCTTTACCAACTGCCTGTCTTCTCTTCCCTTGCTGCTGTGCAGGTTGAATGATCCAAAGATGTCAGAAGCAGAGCGTCAGTCAATGGAAAGCGAACGGGCAGACTGCAGCCTGTTTGTTCAGGAGCTTCTACTGTCCACTTTGATGCGGGAAGAAAGTTCCTCCTCAGATGAGGATGAGCGGGGGGAGATTGCAGATTTTGGTGCTATGGGCTGTGTAGATATTATGCCTCTAGATGTTGCTTTAGAAAACCTAAATTTAAAAGAGAGTAATAAAGGAAACGAGCCTCCTCCACCTCCTCTTTGATGACATCCCACTTTGCAGACAATGTCCTCTGTGCTGTATTTGCCAATGAAAGTGGACAACAGCTATCTTGGGTTTGTTTTGGTGATTGTAATTTCAGGTCTGTCACTCTTGTTACATTGTGTACATTCAAAGGAAAGAGAGAAAAGATATATATGATAATCATTTCCACTTAACTAATTTTTACTTCTAGCAGGTAAATGTAGGTTGCAGTGCAGAGCAGAAAGCTCTGTGTCCTGTACCTTGACAAAAGGCTCTCCTAATACTCCACATTCAAACTGAAGAGGAAAAAAATGAAAAATCTCTAATGAAGCTGCTGTGTGTATTTATGAATATTAATGAATAAAAACTGCTTGGATGGTTTACCTTAACTACTGCATGACGTTTTTTGCAGCGTGCATGAGTTTTAGTGACCTTGTCATTTAAAAACTTAAATACAAGGAGTAAAACTATAAACCCCAAAACCTCCCATTATTCAAAGGTTACGTGACAAAAAGGTTAGTACTGACTTAGCAGTTTGTTGCCACAAAGTAGGTTTTGAATAATATGTGACAGAATGACATCCTTATGTACTGTTTCCACACAGGATGGAAACTCTGCAGTGAGATAGATTGTAGTGACCAGGGTGTGGCATTTTGCTGCATGTGACCACTGTGGTGCTCTGTTAGCTATCACCTCCATGTGGAATAGAACTTCATTTTGTGCATCTGTAGGAGACACAACAGTAAGGCCACTGCCGGAAGCTACTGCAAGGGGTTTTTGTGTGCCCTAAAATCAAATGATGTTCACTTTTGTTTAAAGTTTCTCCTTTTTGTGGTTGTTAAATTTTTTTCATTGTTAAATATGTTTTATTCAGGTGTAGACAATTCATATATTCACTGTGTTTAAAAAAAAAATAAGTTAACCTGAATCATGTTGTCTTAGTTTAAAGAGCCTTTCACAGCCTCAATCATATTTTTGAGTTATTTATGTATTTGCTTCATAGTTTGCAGAGACCTATCAGTATCAGGAGAGCATGAGGATTTGGATTCCCGGATTGTCAGTAAATTTCAATTGAATTCTTAATGCAACTTTAACACCTATTATTTATGGTTTCTTTTGGTTATTTTTGCTGGTATAAAAAAGTTGAAAAAGCCTGTTAGTTGAATCATGCCACCTACATGCCTACACTGTAAACCCTAGTGGTTTGGGAAAGAGTATAGTGTTCTTGTGCATAGAAGTTCATAATCTCCCGGAGACAAGGACAGAAGGATTATGTTTGGTTTGGGTTTTCTTTCATTTTTTTCATGGGTTTTTTGAATGTAAAGTTGGTTATAAAACAGAAGTGGCCACAGCTTCTGATGAAAATTTAACCTAGGCTTTTTAATCATAATGGTGTCTTTCCAGATCTCTCTCACCTCAGCCCTCTCTTTTTCTCTGTATCCTTCCATCTCTGCAGCATTGGTAGTGTTCTAGCGTAAATTTACAGACTTGAACACCAGATGGTGTTCTCAGCGGAACTGTGATGTGTGTGCTAATCCAAAATAACAGCAGTAAAAGAAGCAACCCTGTAGACTGAAGTTTAAGCTCCATTCTCTTTTTTTTTTTTTTAATCCTCAAATCCTGATTGCTTCCACATAGAGCAGTACTAGCTTTGTTCTCTTTTAGTCTCTGCAACAGAAAATGTTTCAAGGAAAACTTCACATGAGGCTTCTGGTTATCCTGAGAGTTACCCCTAGTAGGGACTTTTTTATTGATTGTTGAGGATTTAAAAAAATTTTTCAAGCTGTAGTCTTTTCAAACAAACACATCTTCTGCACATTACAATAAGACACACAGTTCAATAAAGCATTTTCAAGACTGTTGTTCAGTTGATTTTTCTTTGGTTTTGATGTATTATCCAGATAGTTTTGTTGCAGAAATTTCTGCAGCTGTCTTTAATTCCAGCTGTATACAAAATCAGTTAATGTAGAAATCCTGGGTGGTTTACATAAACACGTTTTAAAATCACATGAACACACAGGGAGGTGAGGTCAGGTTTCCATAGAACTAGATGCATTTAAAACAGGCTCCTCTCAGTGTGTGGTTACTTAGAATTGGTGTACAGCTTGTCTCCATGGGACACATGCATTGTGTGATGTCCAGACTCTCCTCTGCTTGGTTCAAGGATGATGAAAACTACTGTTTTCTGTGTTTATTTAGAAACTGAATTAATGCTGATCTGTATTTAATGGTATTCTTGGGCATCATATTAACTCTTACAAACCTTCAGTTGGGGGCATTTTAAGTTTAGAAGCATTGTGAAATGGCTGCTAGGAAGGTGTTTATTCTAGTAGTCTGCCAATTCTTATTTGCAGAGGTGTGTTTTTCCTTCACAGAGTAAACTTTGTCAGGATAGCATTTTTGGGGGGGTATTTCCAAAACATTTGTGTTTATTTTCAAGGTGCTCTGGGCTACGATGAACAGAGCCTTCACAAACTTTGTAGGAGAATCCTGTAAGGAGTAATTGCTTTTTTCCTGTGAGGAGACACACACACACAAAAAAAAACCAACAGACCCCATCCCAACACGTAAGGTCAGACTGTTGCACAAGGTGGTGTGATAAATGATGAAAATGCATTTTAAGTTCCATCCACCTCAAGTTTTGCTTGTGGTGGTTATGACTGCGTTTATCAATTCCCTGGGCTGCGTGGGTGGGGGTGGGTTTGGATGTGGTTTGGTTCGTGGTCATTTTTTTTCAGCTACCCTCAAGGTCTGTAAGACCTTCCTTCTTGATGTACCGTTGTCCCAGGTAGCTTGTGGACATTGTAGCTTGGCTCAGAAACCAAGCATCTAAATGTGTGCACATTTTGCAGTTTTGAGACACCTGACTGTTGAGAAGGTACAACAGCAATTATTTCTCAACAGCCAGATGCCCCAGGAGGTAGAGATGCGCTGCTGCCTCCTGGGATTCTCAGAAGAACTGAAAGAGGGAAGCAGTGGATACATTTGGTATGTCAAGATTTTGCCAGTTATATCACTTCATCTTTCCTTTTCCCTGAGATACGTCACCTTAACTTCTGGGTCTGCCTGCTTTGCCAAATAAATGGGACACCTTGCTGTTTTGAGGCTACTTTGTTCTTTTAGCCCCCCTGAGGAAAAGGAACTAAGTATTTGTGCCCAGCACTGCTGGAAACTCCCGTGTGCCGAAGTGGTGACCTTGCACCTTGTTTGAGAGAGCCTCCCTGCCAGTGAATTGTGGGCTTCTGTGTGCAGAGTGGCTGCTAATGTGCTGGGTGCTGCCTTATGCACAAAAGCCTTGAGACTGGGCTCTCCAGAGAGATATTTATGTGCACAGCATACTGCTCAAAGTTACTTGTGGGCAAAAGGTAAGGAAGAGGGGAACTATAAATGGGAACTGACAGCTTCTAGCTTATGCTTCTACCAAGTCCTTTTAACACAGCAGTTGTCCTTGCCTCCTGCAAGAACATGTAATACAACACGAGGATAACCATGCTTAGGATACAGTAGTACAAGTGGGACCCCTGCAGCTGTGGAGTGTCTGGGAGAGGTGCCTCTCAAAGACAACCTGCTGGGTGAGCAACTGTGGAGCAGTAGGGTATTACAGAAGGGGGTAAATGGTGTAGGGAGGTGACCATGGCCCCATGGGAGCTGATGTGAAAGAGCCTGAGGAACAAGGAAGGGAGAGGGAAGGCAGGAACAAGGGATGCTGATACAGGTCGCAGTGCTCTAGGGGGCTGAGGGGCAAGAAAACAAGCACAGCAAAAGGAAGGGGTGGGGTGAACAACAGGACAGCAGATGGGGTGATGGTCAGAGGCAGGAGACACTGAAGTAATGACCAAGGTGGAGACTGGGCTGGGACTGGGGACAGATGCCCAGAGTGAATTACTGCCAGGTGAGGTGAGGCTTTATAGCTTCCTGCCTCCAGCACTTCTGAGGCTCTCCTGCCCTCACCAGCCAGCAAACACCTCACCCCACCCCACCCAGGGCTCTGCCCATACTGCCACAGCAATGCTGCAGCCCCTGGCAGTGCCCACTGTGCACGCAGACTGGCCTGGGCCGCCACCACTGAATGCCAGCAGGGGATCCTCCCGTTTTTGCTCGCCTATTCCTTCTACAGTGCAGTCCCTGAAAGGCTGTGGCAGGATCCACACATTATTCTCAACCCCAGCACTGTGCATGACACTCGTGGGCTCAGTATCTCTTGCTGGCTGCTGCTTTCAGAACTAGCAATGCTTATCTGTGTCTGACTCCAAGCCTGCCTCCCGCCACTGATGGCAAAGCTGCTTCTCAATACAGAAAGGACAATTTTTTTCATCCACATTAGCAGTGCTTTTTCCTCCCACCTTTACCTACATCTGTAGCTAAACTTCTTTCAGCAAGATAAAATGGGTTACCCTAACCCTAAACCCCAGCCCTAACCCTAAACCCTAACGGTGACTAACCCTAACCCTAACCAGGCAAACCATGTCAGGCAATTTCTTGCTGTGATGTGACAGCCAGCGCAGATGCTTTCAAGCAGAAGTCAGAAGTGGATTCTTGTGTATGTGTGCTGCTGGCTACCTGCCATTCACCCTCCTTTGCAGGAAATCCATTCCAAAGATGCCATTTTTATATCTAAAAGGGCTGTCACAGTTTAACCCAAGCTATCAATATAACCACCCTAGCTGCTTGCTCACTCCGCCCCCTCCCCACATACTCAGTACAATTCCTCATAAACGCTGACACCAAAGCAGCCCATGTAGCCAAGCTTTGTAAAAAGTCCCCACAAACTGGCTTCAAAAGCCCCCACCAGCTACTGTCATCTTATACAGCAGAACAGCACTGCAGGATCAAACCAGTAACTTTAACATGAACTGTGTATTGGCCTCAGTTTATAAACAAGTACCAAATAAAGGAAAACCAAGCATTTTCATTTTATATAAGCGTTTATTTACAACTTGTTTAACAACTGTACACTCTTCTGTCATCTTGGAAGCATTAGTGTATTTGACTGGGAAAAATATTAAACCTTTTGATTCCAGTGATCATTACTACTTTTTTGTCTATATACAAGATATGTATATTAACACTGCTACCAAGACAATCTGGTAGTTACACAATTTGTAGATGACCTGAAAGGGGACATTAATGTTTTGACACTCTAGTAATAATTCTTTTACTGAAAATGTATCACTGGCAACTTCACAAACAGTTAATTTGATATATGGTCAACACTTAATTCAAGACTGTCAAACAAGCTGCTATTAAGAAAGGAGAATAGTTTTCTATGCAGCACAAATAAAGTTAGTATATCAGAGACATGCTGGAGATCCCCTCTGAGTTGTGAGCTCACGATCACTTGCCAGCTCACTTGCTGAAAGCTACTGGCTCCACCTGACATTTTTCTTGTTGCATTAGTGAACTCACATGATTATTGTTAAGCTAAACGCACTTACATACAAATGTCTTCAGACTCAAGAGCAACTGATACTTACTCTAATTTGCACAGACCATTTTGAGAAATGAGGTACTGCTCGGCATTCCTTGGGACATCTGTGCAGGCAAGTGCATAAAAAAAATCCCCTCCTGCTCTGCACAGAGCCTGATTTCAGGGATCCTGCACCCAGCTCAGCTTGGGGCAGGGTGTGGTCCTAGCCAAAGCAGCACTCGCAAATGAAAAAAAAAAACACATGCCTTTAACACCCAACAACGTTTTTCTAAGACTCTTTACCCTGACACGTTACAAGGGATCAACAGCTAGCACCTGGAAAGACACAAATCCTTTGTCCCACTGCCAGACTCAATCTGATGAAAGTGCTTCTGCCTCTGCTGCAAGACTGACTTGTCACCATCGAATCCCAGATCCTTCCTGCAAGTTGTGTCAGACTTCACTGTCCCTGTCAGCCAGAGCACCTGGCAGACACAGCCTCGCCAGTCTGGTATGAGATCCAGAACATGCCACACACTTCTCATGAGGATCTTAATGCTTAACCTCCCCTCACCTGCCCTTGTCTTTGCCAGGTGGCACAAACCCTGCTGCGGAAACAGGCAGGGACACAATCTGTCTTATCTGTAAGTAATTCTGTGCAATGCCACTGACACAGGGGGTATCGGGATCCCTGAGGACTGAACACACACAGGTGCAGGAGATGAAGTGCTGCTCAGAGACCCACCTGCCAAGCCAGGGATGAGGTGCACACTGTGTCATGAGACCAGAGAGACTGCAGGGGCCAGTGGACAAAACATCTGTTCAGCATGGGGGTGCTTACATGGAAAACAGGGCAGGTGAATAACCAAAACCGTTCTTGGAATAAGCAGAGTACACAAGTGTTTATATTTTTGCAGGATTTAGATCCAAGTGAGCAAGAACGGGGTTTCTCTAGAACTGGACTTAATCCAAAACATTTACAGTACTCATCATGCAGACTCTTCAGATTTTCTGGCAAGCTCTATGGCTCAAAAGCCCCCTTCCCCATTTGTTATATGCTAACTCCTACACAATAAACCTCTTAACTTACAACACTACAGCACTCCCTTGTCTTCTGAATCTTACCAGTACTGGATGTCCAAGACAAAACATAGCTACAGTAGTATAAATGTGCAGATATTTAAGAATATTAAATAAGCAGCTTTTAAAATTAATATAGGCAGTACAAAGCATTTTGAGTTACACTGTCTACATATGGCAAATATTATAGCTAAACTTCATAACACAGAGAAACAGCCATACTAGTGCAATTGGAAATTAATTAGCTAAGACTGTGATAAGGAGGGAAAAAAAAAATAGTACAGGTAAAAGATAAATGACCCAAGTTATAAACTGGCAAGGACAGTCTGCATAATACTAAAAGTGTAGATAGCTTTCATACTTATCTCCACTCACATTCTTTCCTCAGATTTTTTCAACAATTGTCCACAGATTGAAAAGAAAGTTTCTGAAAGAAACTGACAACACAGCTAAAATGTAAAGAGAAAAATACAACAGCCACAAATTACTGTGTATATACATAGTAAAGAAGTAGGCAGTGTCTGTGAACAAAATACCACCCTGTAGTTTGCGTGGCTCGGAGATTATCAGATGAACCTTGCCTGTTTTTTTAAGGAAGGATGAGATGACCAAGCAGCAATTCATTAGTCATTTCTCCTGGTAAAACACCTCCTTCGCTTTACTTTAATTATTTAAAGATTCAAAACAGATCCTTTAAGGGTGCAGGTGCTTTGAAATTTTAGCAGTGCCAAAAGGCTTTTTTAGGACTCCTTAAGACTAGGTATTTATAGTTCAGTATATGAAAATGTTGCAGGAAGTCTCTGTGTTAATACTGTTAATCAGATTTAAATAAAGTGGACAAGTGGAAGTAAAATGGAGAGCTGACAGTGCTATGTCAGTTTGCAGAACGCCGCCTGTTGAGTTCTGAATATCGTATTTCCTCTCTTCTAGCCTCATAGGAGACTCTTTGTGAAGAGAAAGAGTAAATGGAAGTGGGAAATGGGAAAGCCACTCCCCAGGATGGCAAGCTTCTCTGCAAGTAGATCTCCCTTTGAAATCAGATGGCCATGAGTCTTAAGTGTAGAACGGGTTAAGTTTTGGTTATGCAGTCTGGACAGAAAAGCAAGTCATGCACTGAACGGTCCCTGTTACAATAATGCTGCAGATCATGCAACCACATCACTGCAAATAAAAGAATAAAGAAGAAAGTTAAAAAGCAGATAACATATTGCTGTTAAAAAAAAAATACAAAAAGAAAATCAAACCAGAGAACAGAAAAGGTATTTTTCAGAGCAGTTTAGTAAGGCCATCTCTACCTATTTGTGCAAATTCATGGGAGAAACATCTTTGTCACTGCAACTCTTCAAATTAACAGGAAGATTACACCAATAATTCAAAAGAGTGACAAAAAAAAGTATTGAACAATATCTAAATTTAGACATAATTCAGACAAATTTAAACACTTTTGAGTAAAGTCCTTCAGGGCGCTATTCTCAACTAACACAGCTATGGAAACTAAGTTTGCACAACGATGGAAAAGTCTCAGGCATTCCTGCTCTCTGTGACTACAACAGTTAAAAAACAAAAGCAATAGAAAGTGAAAGGTGCCTGTCCTGTACTGTCTGTGGTTTGACTCTCAGCACTACTGAAGACTTTAAGCATTTGTTTCATGAAAGCTCATCCTGTATGTTAGGCTACAACAGCATCACTGCCAAAATACACTGGCAAGTTCTATTAAATGCATGCAAATACAAGTTTGAATCTCAAGAAAATTATACATATTCTTAAAATAAGCTGAGTAGGCACCACTGAGCAGCTCAAAGAGCACATCACAATGCTGTGGAAATGAACCTACGTTTGGAAGAGAACTGGAGAGGCTGGCATAATTTTCAAACGTTGCTGATGCACCCTCTTTCTTGGCCAGTGTTACTGGGTAGGTAGAACGCTTTATTAACACAGATACGGTGCTTTCAGCTTCCCCAGGTAACAGAAGCATCCCTGCACAGCGCAGCACTAATGTCTCATTCCCATCTTCCCAGTTGCACTCAGTGTGCCATCACAAAAAGCAAAAAAGCTTCACCAGACTGAAATCAAAGAATGCAAACTCTTTCTCTCCCCACTTCCTTCTCCCTAGTATTGCACTGGTCAAAAATGATTCAACAAGTAGTCCCTGCAACAGTAAAATCCAGGTTAAAATAGATAAGGAAGAATATTTATAACTAAACTCAAGGACTTGTTGCAAAAAATCTTTCTGCTACAAGTCTTGCAGTTTGTGTATCCCCATTTTCTTCCTTCTCATTTACAACTTCAGAATACTAACTATAGCTGAAAAACAAACAAACATAGAGGCATAAATCAAATGGAATAAAAATTTTAAAAATTAACACATTCAAAACAGACCTCAAGTGTATTCTGAGTAATCATTGTCTATTAAGATTGCATGGCTTGGGTGTGTAAAGTTACAGAGTTCAGGATTAATAATATGAATATTACTGTCGATACTATATAAGCATTTAGAAGTTCAAGCTACATATGTGTGTATCCATTCTATTGTGAATAAATGAATATAGTCTACTCCTTTAATCTCACCTGGCTATTACTTAGCTTATACTTCAATTAGTAGCACTTCAAGTGTCCTGTTGCACATAAAGAGAAATGACATTGTAGGTTTTGCTTTGTCAAGAGTACTTTGTCAATAGTACTTTAGAGAGGTATTGTCAACTCAGGACAGTATCTTCTATTTCAAGGATGTAACAAATTCATCTGACAGTGCCCTTTCCTGATTAGAAATTCCAATCTTGTTCTAAAAAAATTGTCAATTTCTTTCTCTTGGAGAACTCAAAATTAATCAATATATCCTAAAGCTACCTGTTGAGGCAACACTTCAGAAGACAGAGATGCAAGATGTTAGGGTAAATTCACTCAGCATAACTTGTCATTGCTTCTGCAGCATCTTCAGAAGGAGTTTGTGCAGCAGATGACATGTCTATAAAGGAGTGACTTTCTCTTACTTCCCTCCCTTGCCAGTCAAAAGTATTCCAGCTCTCAGTGAAGGCTCATTGCTAGCCTGGGGGATTATTTCTTAGCAAGGCATTTCCCTTCAACATTCAGTGCCCCATCTCATTAGCTCTACTTCATTATAAGTGGTTATCTGTCCTTTAAAATCTTAACTTCTCACTCTCCTCTTCTGTTTCTTCAACCCACAGGAGTGACTGGGACAACTCCAGCACACGTAAGCCACAAAAAGGACGGCAGCCTTTTTCACTAATCCAGCCAGCTCTGGAGGTACTTACTAACACAAGAACTTTTAATTCAGAGCACTGCTCACACAAATAAAATCTGATTAAAAACAAACCCAAAACCAAATGCAGGCACATGTCGTCTCAGAGCAAACACTTTTTTCCTGTTCAGTCTATGTTTGGTCCTAAGATGGACCAGGCTTTCTGCAGCCAATGTCTGACTACAAGCAGGACTTTGTAAGACAAGCACCAAAGCTATCAGAGCAACGCAGCCTTTCAAGTCTAACACCAGCTGCCAGGCTTCTGCTTTGAAGTAACTGCCTCCAGACTTCTTTTCCTGCAGACTTCCTAACTTCCTTCTTTACTTACTAGCTTCTACTGCTAAAGTTTGCTTTTCTTTCTGCCTCTGTTCTTTCTGTCTTTCTCCATGGTATTTCCTACAGATTTTTTAAAGGAGCATTTCAACATAGCATCTTCCAGAGCTTATTAACACTACTTTGCATTTCTATAACTCTTACAACGAGAGAATACAAAGCAGACTAGAAATTCTAATAACAGTGGCCCTACAACATCATGCTTATATCGATTAAATGATTTTACTAACACTGCTAGATAAAAGCTTTAAATTATCTCACAAAACTACTGATATCTTCAGGAAATAGGTTTACTCTCCTGCTTACTAATCTTTGCTGACTGAAAACTATAATCTCTGCTTTACAAAATTTTAAATTACAAAATAAATGTTATATTCAAATCCAAATCAAAAGTCTGATGGTCTCACTCTAGTTTATAACTCCATAAATATTACAAGATTTGAGATTTTATCTTAAAATTCTGCTCATTTTCATGATCATGCTAACAGCACAAGCATGCTAACAATTGGCCTTTACGTCAACTCTTCTGTTGAAGTCAGGGATAATCATTAGACACTCAAGTTCCATTTTCAGAATAAGCTGTCCTACACCTTTGGAAATACTTGCTTTTGCAGTATTTCAGATTTGTGCCATGATACAGTAGTTAACATGTCTTTAAAGTGCTGACAAATTACCACTTTAGTAACAAAGTAACCTGTTGCTCTTTTTGATATGTGATACTCTGACTTCATGTAAAGGACTTCTCTAAGGCAAAGCAATGAACAAAGTCACCACTAGAAAGGAAAGGCTTCCCAGCTGTCCTGGATTTCCCTCTACTAGCAATGCTTTTCATGTTGTATGGATCAATATCTCAGACTGACCTAAAGTGGCACGACAGCAGCAAGGAATTTTTATCTGACAAACGGAATTTGCTTTCAGTCTGGAACCAACACACAGTGCAAAGGAGACTGAAGAATATTCAGTTTTCCAAATGACTTTATACACACTGGAAACAGGAGCAGAGGAAATTCCTGATTTACCACCAAAGCCAACTAACACAGAGATCTACTTTCAGGACAGTCCTGCATTACCTTGGCAAGACCTAAAAGTGAAGGTTAGAACCCGGGCCACAGTAAAGTCAACAGCAAAACCACCCCCTAGCAACTAACAGATGAGGACTTCAATTAGATGAGTTATCATGAGCTCCTACTGATCCACTAACTACAATCTGACACCAGAACAATTTGCTTACAAAGCTGCCCTGGCTGTACTGCCAGGTGTTACTTCAGTGTATGATTTGTCAAGTTTTCTAGAGTTCCTCAACAGACATTAATTCATTACCTAATTCAATGAGCTGATATATTTTTTAAAATGAACTTTGTGTCCCAATATTTCAATTAATCAAAAAAAGTCAAGTCAAGGAAAAACAAAGCTAAGTCCTTAACATCTCCAAATAGTGCAATGAAGCTGGCAGCAGAGTCAAAATCTCCAGGGATTCACTGTCTGAGGTTGCTGTGGCTGATAATGACAGCTTCTGCCTTATTCACATAGGTAAAGCCTCTAATACTTAATCAACTGCAACTCAGAATTAATCTGAGAAAAAAACAGAGCTCCAAAATCTTGGGTACTGTTTCACTGTTTTTAAATTAACACCAAGAAGTAAAATGCTGAAAGACATACTGCTTTTCAGATTTTTGTACTGAACCATTGCTCCTCCACGTTCAAAATGAAGAAATCACTCCTTATTTTTACTTGAGCCCACAGAGTTACTGACTTCCTTTTCTGACTTACAGGGGGAAGAAAGAGCACAGGAACAAGGCAATGCAATCAGTCATGTGGGGACATGTTGATGCCTTGAAAGTGACAAACCGGAGGTATGGCTAGGATACCTGGAATCTGGTATCTGCCACAAGCCAATAACAAGATTCGGCTTGTGGTGATGTTCTGAGCACAAGTGAGGTTCATTACTTGCTCCTACATCAACCTACGAGATAATGTGGGGTTTCACTTCTTTCTCCTGATGCAAGGCACAAAGTAAAAACACAGTCTCCTGCCAATACAGAAGGGAGCTGGACTGCTCAGATTTCAGAGGGAACATGTGTCTGGGCTCTTCACAATTTCTAAGATTCAAAACCTCATTCACTGAGTTTCTTGCTTACCTGATCTTCACATTTAAATTGTTAAAATGATTCACCTCTACATTTTAACAGAATGTGTCATACCACCAGTATCAGCTAATACATTTGTTCTAAAGAACGGCTTCTGGAAAGCTTTCTTTACAACAGCTTGATTTTCTGGATCACATTTCAGTCATAATTCAGTTATTGAACTACTCTGTCGGCGACACATCTGAAGTATGATTAAGTAGCTTAGAGGAAACCAAAACACTTGAAATTATTTCCTCACAGAGTACCCTCTTTTAGCTATTTATTTGCACAATACTCGTGTGGAAAATGCTGTCAAAATTTGCTAAACTTGGTTTGGAGATACTGAAGTTCATCAATACAATATTAATGCAAAACACAGAGTCCACATTCTACCTAAAATACGTGCAAAACCCATAAGAAGTCAGTATTGCCTAACTGACTTCGAGTGCAAAAATACCTCCCTCATCAATCCTTGAAGGCAAGAATAAAAACCTCTATAAAATGAGAAAAATTCAGGTACTCTTGCTTCATAGGAAAGAGAAAAAATAGCCACATTCAGGACAATCTTCTTCCAAATCACTGACTAGAAGTAAATCATCAAGTGGTGGAATTAAAATATTTTCCAATTACCAAATCTACAGAAAATGCCAACCCATCAAGACAATTAACCCCACTAAAATCATCCAGGAAGCTTCTAAGTGGACAGTCTCATACACTAGAGACCTGAGTAAAAGCAAAAGCTGCTTCCACATGTCAAAATACCTAGGACTTCAAAATACCAAATTCTCTTATTTTCTTGACAGCTTGCAAATACCACTTACTATTTAAGATCATCATAAAGCAGTAATAAGAATATTCACTGTTAATTCTTTCACACACAAAGAATATAAAATTGCCACTGCTCCTTATATGAATAGAAAGCCATAGAAAACTTGTAGAAGCATTAGTGCTACGTCAAGTGACAGCTCAACAGGAAAACCATTTGTTATTCCAAAGAGATAATGAAAAGCATCTTGTAGCCATTATATATTTACTTCATTTTACAATACACAAAGCTGCGTGCTCTAGCAGTTTATTTTTCTTTGCACTGTGGGTGGAACACAGAACCTTTAAATTAGATTACTTAATTTTTCACACCACTTGGAAAATGCATGTTATGATCCAGGTGGTTACATGTTGCTATCAAGAAAACACAAAACTTGAATATTCTTTTCTGGTATGTTTGATCAGATACGATAACTTAATTCTCCACAGAAGTATATGAATGGGACTGCACACACATAGTTTAAGATCAGAAAGTAAGCTTCAGCTCTGAACAGTGAAAATACCCATCCATTTAACTGTTATCACTTCTTAGAATTAATTAAAATATCTCAGAAATATTATTCTTGGCAGATCCTTTGCACGGTGCTCAGGAATATACTCTCATGAACTCTTCACCTGTTTTATCACTGCTCTGGAGAACCTTTTCTCTTTACCCTCAACCCGTGGGTTTTTGTTTTTGTAGTGTATCAGGGCAGGAGATAGCATTGGTTTAGTAATTACCACTACAATTTTGATGTAAATAGTTTTTGTTGCCCCAGAAAAAGTGTTCCTAAAAGCTTCTTAGCAGTATCTAATGTATGGAAAATTCCAATTTACAGAGGTTTTTTTGCTTATATTATTTTCTTACTGAATATAAGACAAACAGACAGCATTCATTGGTAGCTCATCTATACATGTGCTTATTCCCTGAAGTCACACTCTGAGCCCCTTCTTTTTCTTAATATCACACTGATTCCAAAGCTATATAACACGCAAGGAAAATAACGAAGCTGAACCCTTTCATTAAGAAGCTGTTATTTTGAGAGAGAGGGTTTAATGTGTTCACCACCTGCATTCATCCACACCCAAAGATTAAGAATTGATGTATATAATGCATTTAATAGACTTCAGTATCTGTTTTCATATTACTGGGGGTAAAAGAAATCAAAAGGATAAATTTTTTCAGACACATACTGAATATGTTTCTTAGCCTAGATTAAAACAGATGATGCACTTGGGGAAAAAACCAGTACCTAGCAGTGTCATTCACCTGTTCCTTACACTTTAATCTAGGTGTGCTTGTTTTAATTATCCCTTGCTCATTCCACCCAAGTTGTGAATTAACATAGACCTTCAACTGATTAATGAATGCTAGTATGTCTTTTCTCTAAAGGGATTTATGAAAAAAGTCTTATCTTGGGAAGGCATTAAAACAAAGTAAAAGAATAAATTTATAAACCAGACTGCATGAGCATTACGGTCCAAACAGTCACTAAAGTAAATATGTTTAAAACTGAATCACCACAATATGTATGTATACAAAACTTTCAACCCATATTCAGGTCCTCTACGTCCATCAGTTCTTTGACAAAAATGATAGGGAGAGCATAGAATTAGTCAAGGAAAAAGCAGAACTTTGTAGGAACAGAACCTAAATTAACAACAGGAGCCACCAATCACACCACTGATCAAAATGAAGGCGCTACAATGAGTGATGCACAATTAACCAGCTATACCCTAGAAAGGCAGTACAACAAATCGCAGACAGTTTCCAAGAAAGTCAGCAACTAACTCACCTGAAGGCACTGGTACCATTAGTAAGGCAATTGATACAATTATACCCTGAATGAATATATTAAAACAAAGCAAGTCTTTTAGTAGGGGATGACAACTGAAATACATGAACATCAACATATTAAACAGGGCCTTGCTCCATTATATACTGCTCATCCATAATTATAAAATTTTCAAACAAATGTCCTTTTTAAATGGATGATGCAGTCACATATTAGAGCATTCTAATTTTTTCTCAATACTTTTATAATACATATTAAGCATACTCTTGATCAAGAAGAGTGGAGCAAACTATCTGAAAAAATTTAGCTCTGCCAGCAAAAGAGGTAACATCAGTACATAAAGAAAAACATTTAAAAAATTATCCCGTTTCCCTAGTAAATGTCAAGAACAAGAGCAAACTTTGCATGAAGGAGATTTAAAAAAAAAATAAATCTTTTTGCCATTGGTAAGTTTTTTAGTAGCAAATACATTTCACAATAATGTTAATTTTTGCATTTCTGTAATGAGTTTTCAGCATTTTTTTAAGCAACAGGTTAGCACATTAAATAAAAAGCCTAATTCCCTTTGAAGAAATATAGTATTTTAAAGTGTAACTACTCTTACAGGCACAAACATACCAGCTGTGACAGGAAATTGACACTGTTACACAGACCATATGAGGTTTTTCACGAGAGACCAGGCTTCATACAAATAGAGTCTGTTATTACACAGCAGCCCTCAAGATGTTTTCAAAACTTTGGCACATTCAAAAAATGCAGAGGGGGAGAGATGGATTTGAAAAAATATAAGGAAAGGGCATTACAGAACAATGAGAAACCATAATAAAACCCTTTCTTGAACTGCAAAATAATAGCGGTAACAAGGGAGAAAGAGAAAGGATGCTGGTTGATTTTCCTTGAATGTTGTTAGTTGCAGTAGAAGTGGCCTGGATCACAGGGCAGTTTTCTCTCTAAGAGCAAGGATTCTCTACCTTGCTGTTGCTGGCTGGACATGACCAGGGTAAGATCTCCTTGTGCTCGTGGCTTGCCTTTGTCTAGCCAGAAAGGACTGTCCTGAGCCTGTACTAGCCAGTCTATCTTCTGCTGCCTTTTTATGAAGAGTCATCCCCTATGGACAAAGAAAAACTTCTCAGTGAATACCAATACATAACACTGAAAAACTTTACTAATTTACATTTTGTTTATTATCTTCTTCACCAACACCGACTAAGCTTTTTTTTCCCCCCCCCCCTTCTTTCCCCCCTTCCCCCCAGTCATTGTCCAGGTTTGGAATAACTGCTGAGACGCAGGTCACCCAGTGTCTCAGATCTGAGCATACGCTTCTCCACACAAACACATTGTAACTGGACAAGTCTTTTCATAAGGTGCTTCCCCTCCTCACCCTGGCATACATCAGCATATTGAGCTAGAAGAGTACTTTTCTTCTGAAAATAAAGTATTGTCATCCTCTGTGAAAATGATGGAGCTGTGGCAAGTTGTGTTGCTGTGTATAAAAGCAGAGGCTAATTAGAGAAAGACACAGACAAAGCTATCAATGCTCATCTTAGTGTTCATGACAGGCTATTGAACCACAGCTCTTAGCTCAGGCTTATCTTCTGCTTGTCAGTAGGAATTACGTCACAAAATTGGTCAAGGACACAGTCACTTGAAAATGCCTTCAACATTTAAAGGATTCAAATACTCTGCTTAAGTATCATTTTTAGCTTACTGTTCATGGACATAACAAGAACACAGAACAGCAAAAAGGAAACTCTTCCAGGTGACGACAGACAGGAAGAATTAGAACTCTACAATGAAGCAGAGTGAAACATGAATGTTACACAGGTCAATGATTCCTTCCGTCTGAAGGGCAGTTTCAATGCAGCTACCCTCTGCCAAAGAGAAGCCTTGACCACATTTGATGAAGGTGAAAAATGTAGCAGTATACAGGCCCAACAAAAGCTGTATGGCTGCACAGATCACTTCCTTATGGTTTCAATATTTTAAGTGAGGGTCTTGCCCCTGTGCTCACTCTTTGCATGGGGCTAAACTTGTACCCAAGTTAAAGGGGTCATTTCTCAGAGCACGTACAGCAGAGAGTAAGCTGTATTACTTTTCTTGTGCCCCTTCATTAAAAACTAGAAGATCGGAGAGTGGAACATCAAAGATGAAAGTAAATTTGAACACTGCAAGTCAGTGTGACTGAAGGACTGGAATTCCAAAACAGTAGTCTGAGGTATCCTTCTCTCTAGAAAGCGCCATTTCTGGTTTTAAAACTTGAAAATAACAAACATGTTATTTTTTGTGTGTTGGAAAATGTTTTTCAAACAAAATAAAAACCTGTAAATGAATGGTGTTATGAAAAACCCAGAAACAACTTTTTACCTTTTTTTTTTTTTAATAAGAAGTTTGGGAGATTCTTACCATATTGTACCAGGCACTAACAATAAATTTCTCCTCCATTTCTCTTTGACTTTTTGTTTTTTCATATTCTTTCTATAAAGCAAACAAAAAGGTATACATTTAAAACCAAAGTATAGTAAAAATATCAGTCTATACCTAAAAATCAATGAGGGAATAAGCATCTACCAGGAAACATGAGGATTACTACCTCCAATGAATGAAACATTCTGTCCCGCTCCTGCAACTGATTTTTCAGAGCCTGAATCTCAGGAGCTGCACCTTGGTTCTGCTTAGGATCTAATGTGCGAATGACCTGTAAGAGAAAAGCAGTTTAATTAAATCCTGCAAAAGCAATCTAATTGAAGGGAAGGACATCAAGGAATTACAACCTTTCAATTCAGGATAAGAAATAAAAAACTGACTTAAAAAATCTCAGTGGTAAGAAATGACACACCAAAATGAAACAGAGGGATGTGCAGTTTTAAGAATCTGACTCCTGTAAAACAGTCTTGAAAACAAGCATGACAGAGGTTCTGCCTCAGCACATCAGCCATGATATATCTAACCTGTTTTACAGGACTGTGAAACAGAACTACTGATAGGAAAAAGTGACACCTAAGAGGTTCAGTATCCTAGACTCACATAAGCAGTTCGTAACTCCTAACTGCCTTACCTTGGGGTCACAGTAGTAGAAACTTCTTCTCAAACTGGTCATGAGGTACAGTAAGAGAGGAAATGGGTTAAGAAAGTCAAGTAAAACGTTGAGGTACAGTAAGAGAGGAAATGGGTTAAGAAAGTCAAGTAAAACGTTGAGGTACAGTAAGAGAGGAAATGGGACTGTGATTGAGACCACAATATTGCCATTTCAAAGCTGGTAGTATCCTCAAAATCATACTTAAATATTAGCCACCTTCTCAACTGAAACATTTATTAAACAGTAACGGCAAAGACAATGCTGAGCATCATCAAATAAATCAAACAAATGTAACAGGTCTCACATGTGGTTCAGCTAAAAAGATCACTTTACTCAGAAAAAGCAAGAATAAAAAAAGTCTGTATTAAAACTGTTTCTAAGCCACTTAGCTAAACCAGAACATAAATAGAAATCAGAGGCAAAAGATTAACAGAGAAAGCAAAATCGAATTTAAATTGTTAAAGATGGCTCTGGCACCCGTGTAATTACCTCTGCCTGTGAATTCTGAAGTCTCAAAAAGAATACGCAATTTATGTAAGTAGCTAGGACCTGACAAAATCTGAAGTAGCTGACTGAGCATCACAAGAAGCCTAAACCATCCAGAAACACACATAAAAAAAACCCCCAGCCATCTGTGAAGGGAAGAACCTTAAACTTCCTTTTCCCTCTCTGCCGAACTGATAAAAGGAGAGTTTGTTGGTCCAACCTGTGCTTGTAGTTGGTTTTACTAAGCTATATTTTTTGTGTATGACGAGGTAGAACTCTTCATGACAACTGTGCCAGAGGTCCCCAAAAGTCCCAGCACAAATGCCAATTAAAGAGTACTTTTGCTCATAGAGCTTCCTTCCCTTGAGCTGGTTTAGATGGGTGGTTCAGTTCTAAAACAAAGGACAGCTATTTCAGTTATTTCTATACCACCAGTCCTAGTACAGACGCAGCTTTAGCTGTTGTATACATTTGTTACTCACAGGCAGAACTCCAGAAGAATTTCTGCACACAGCATTAGAAAGGGTTTAACACCCTCTCCTTGTCATCAACCAACATCTGGCATGCTTAACAAGGTTTGTGTGGAGACTATCAAAAATCTGTAGCAGTGAGTATACATTTGTACAGAGGCATCAGAGGGGCTCATGAATAAGTAACAACAGGGGACAGTCATGAACACAAAATCAGGGTAAAATCCTCTGCAGAATTAATCACTATTAGGTACCGTAACAGTAAGATACAAAGATCCCACTGTACCTTCCTTCTATTTTACTTGCTAGTGTGTTTACAGAAACCTCTTATTTTTATTTTTGCAGGATGGACATGTGGTGCAGTCCGTCAGAGACGGGCGATTAACATGGAATCATAAACTTACACTTTTGGCTTTTTCCAAGTACTTTTTGTATCGTTCCTCCATTTGCTTCATTTCCTCCTCTTTCTTCCGTAAAGCTTCTTGTAATTCTTCAATTTTGAGTGCTTTGTGTCAGGAGATGCATATATTGGAAAATAACATAAATATATGATGCTTATTTTAATGTTTTTCAACGGACTTTTAAGGTACAGCTAGAATTTATTTTAGTTAAGAAAAACTAACATAAAGAACCTGTATGTTGCAGATACAATAGTTTTAATTTCTGAATAGCTCAGAAACACATTAAAAATATTTACTCCTATATAGTCCCATGAGATTGCGGTTTTGTAAACAAATGTTGCGTTTTTCAAAAATCATGAAAGAATAAAGAGAAATGGAATCATAAATCAATCCCATTACTCAATGTGAGTTTACTAATGAATTACAGATTCTATAATATCTTGGTATTGAAATTCAAATAAATACAAGTTTTTTCTATTTTATATAAGAGAATAATTCTTAATAGGTACAACTCTTGATTAAATCTGATGAACTGTAACACTGGATACAATTTATCTGACTTGAGACATGAATATACTCAATTTTCTCCCCACATTTCCTTAAGCAGAAATGCAAACCAGTAGGACACTTTCACTGTACAGCATTTTCCTGTGCTGATATAGGACTATATCAAGACGCTATTGCTTATATATCATCTTAGGGAAAAAAAAAAAAAAATTGCTTCTTCCCAGATCAAATAGCGTATATCATTGCTGTCTGTTTCTCAGACAATGTGAGATAATGGGCAACCCTCAGTTCATCTCTTTTGCAGTCTCATTTTGAAATGTTCTTCCATGTTTTTCCTAAGATTTTCTCTCTAAGCATTTGGAAAACACTAAGCTGGTAAGAGGACCAAGTAAGATTTTTCACTGATCAGTAAGAGGACCAAAGCAGATGTCCTCCAGGATTGCAAGAATCCATTTTTCAAAATGTGCCACAGTTCTTGTATAACACTCAAGCGTTTGGGCCATATCCACGATAGTTAAAAGAATCTAAAAAATAATTAATACACATTTTCTGAGCATGAAAAGAAAGGAAGAAAGTACATCTATTTTTATTTTACCAAGATTCAGACACAGATTTTTAAAAGTAACTTGTAATTTCAGTAAACTAACTACAGACGTCTCAATATGTCCTAAAATTTGGCAGCTAGAGTAAAAACTTTGCTATTACACTAACATGGAAGATTATCAAGTATGACAGGATTATTTCTTTATTAACTACTCATTAAGTCCCTGAACCTCATTTCCAAGTGTTCTAACACTTCCTAAGATGTGGAATTTGTAACATATTCTGCACTTTTAGCTAAACACAAATGAAAATTCTTTTTAGGTACAGAATGTATGTAGTGAATAGTGAATGGATATTTCTATCTTCCTGTATATCATGATTAATAAAAGAGCTTCGGAACAAACCAGAGAAGCTGCCAGTGGTTGCAATGTTTTGCCACCTCCTATTATAAGTAGCCTTGAAAAAAAAAATATACCTTCTTCAATACTTCTCAGGAAAAATGTAGCATTAATGTGCTAAAAAACAACTGGATGCTGGGCTCTGGATACCATCTGAGCAATGTGATATATATCCCTACATTCTCTTTGACCAGTGTCTGAAAATTTTCTCCAACTACAACACAGTTCTGAAAATACAGAGAAGGAATATATATTGAGAGTAAAAAATACCCAGTGATGTCAGCAGGGATCTTCTATATCAGGGTCTTAAGACTGATGGTCAATGACAGATATGTCAGTGACTTGGTATTTCTTGGTATGGCCACTGTAATTTACTATGGTGGTCTCTAAAATGTGATCCCCTTAATTTCAAATGTTAGAAGCATCTTTTTGGTCACCATAGCTTTCAGAGGAATTAACACCATGCATATATCATTGCCATTTAAAATGTACATTTTGTTTATTTTGCACATCCTATAGGTATTATAATTAAAGTATTCCACAGTAAATACTTCACAAAGAAAAAGAAATGGATTGCACATGTAACTCACAACTGTTATTGCATCTTGGTTCCAAATCCTCAATAATAGCTCTTTTCTTCTGTAGCTCATTGTTAGCTTCATGGAGTTTCTCACTGTTACAAACCATAAAAGAACATATTGTTTTCCAAATATTGTTACTGTTCTTAAATGAACATTAAGTGATACAAAGAAAATCTTCAGATAGTGGTATATTTCTGAGACCACGACCAATTTTTGCTCTGGAGCATGAGGACAAATGACAATGTCACTGTGGAAATATTTGTTAAACAAGCTGAAAAACATTATGGTGTATGGAGAACTGTAATAACAAAGTTTCATTCTCAGTAATTATAAATTTCATTTAGAACTTACAGTTAATTGTACAATGCATGCCTAAAATGAATACACATCATTGAGACTGCATTTAGAAAAATGGCTAAACTTAAAGGCAACACAAACTACTTTTTTATTTGCAAGCCAGTCAAAAAGCAAACAGATCTTTGCATTTTAGGGAACAGTTGCTGAAATAGCAGAACAAAATGATAACACTTCCTAAAATGTTATATTTAATGCCATAATGTATACTAAAGAGTAAACAAATTGATTTTGTTTACATTAGCATGCTTTCCTCAGAACAAAATTACTCAGTAAAGATTTACACAGTGTTCAGCGAAGTTTTCTAACCACCACAAAACAATGGTTCCGTCATTACTTACTGCTTTCACAAAGGTTTCTATGAGATGGAAAAAGTATCTGAATAGCAGATTCCCAAACATTCCTGTGTTATTGAATTTCTTTTAGTTGTATATTTTCCAGATGCATGATTAGTGACTGTTTGTCCTTACCACATGGAAAACATGTTATTTGAAATAGTAAACAAAACAGGTAAACAAAATACTTACAGATGTTCTTCAAGTTTCTTTTTCAGAAGAACTGACTGAAATAGAAAGTGAAATGTTTTATTTGAACATAATCAGGAGTTTTAACATAATTTCAAAATTATTTTAAAACATATAATTTTGACATTCTAGTCAAAATTCAACTTTTTACTTCACTCAGTTTTAGATCATAACTATAAAGCCATCCTCTGTGGTAGCAATCCTTCTCTCCACAGCTGTGTGACTTTCCTGAAATTAGAGCACTTTATAACTTCACAAATATTTTCCTAGGAATTAGATCAATAAAAGCAAGATCGATAAACACCAAAACTGTATGGCACTTGTTTTAATTTCTTCAGTAATGAAGACTTAATAAATTAACCTGAAATTGTAAAGTGCAGCAAAATTTAATAGAAGAGCCGTCTTACTGATATTGCCATGCCATTTGCATGAAGACATGTAGCAAATTAGTTGAAGTAAATTCCTGTCCCCATAGAAACCAGAGAGAGTACAGTGTTTCTGACTGGAGTACAGCAGAAATTTTACCCTTTTTCTGTTTCTCATATTTGATTCAGACACTTAAAAATTATCATACAACTTACAGTGTTCCACTTTGATTAAATCATATTTAGGTAAGCTCTTTGAATAAAAGCTTCAAAGTAAACTTTATTTTATCTTTAAACTCACTTCATACACAATGAGTATCTTTCAAATAAAATAAACCAAATAAATGTCTCTAAACTGAAAGTAGCGTTAAGTAAATAGAAAGCCATACTCACAATAGCCTTGAGCAGAAGCCCATGCCAAGAAACAGAGATGACATTAGTATAAAGCAAAACAGCAGCCAACAGAAGAAACTATTTAGAAAGTCATGAACAGAAAAAGTTAAAGCTATGCATTTTTTCACACATGTGCATTTTTCTCCTCTGTTCTCATCAGTTTAATCCTGTAACACTTTCTCAAATACATGACTATAAACAGAAATATAAAAATAGTGACAAAGCACATTGATAAATCATTTTATTTAAACCAGGATTTCAAAAGAGAGCAACTGCTGTTTTGGAAAGTAATTTAAAAATAAAAACCATACAAGTAAAAAACCAGGAGAAAATATGCAGTCTATTGGGCTACAACCAAAATTAAGAGATGCATGTGTATTTGTGGAGTGTTTCTGAATTGTGTTACTGCCACACTGATTGAACATATGACAAATATAGAATATTTAAATCAGAAACTGCCTTTCTGGTTTGCATTTATCCAGTACCAATCACATTGGAGGTCTAGCATGGGGTTCTGGTCCAGAATGCTTTTTTTTTTCTTTTCCAGTCCTCTAAACAGCTACAGCAACACAAGCTTTTCTGTAAAAATGAATGTTTGCATGGATCTTTCTTGGAAAGTAATTTAAAAATAAAAACCATACAAGTAAAAAACCAGGAGAAAATATGCAGTCTATTGGGCTACAACCAAAATTAAGAGATGCATGTGTATTTGTGGAGTGTTTCTGAATTGTGTTACTGCCACACTGATTGAACATATGACAAATATAGAATATTTAAATCAGAAACTGCCTTTCTGGTTTGCATTTATCCAGTACCAATCACATTGGAGGTCTAGCATGGGGTTCTGGTCCAGAATGCTTTTTTTTTTCTTTTCCAGTCCTCTAAACAGCTACAGCAACACAAGCTTTTCTGTAAAAATGAATGTTTGCATGGATCTTTCTTGGTCAAAAAGCATTTGAACTGGCACCATCACTTCTGTCTGATCATTTAGGGGACTACTGGTTGGTTTGGACAAGAAAGGGAAAAGTTGTCGGCAGTGCCCGTTTTCCTCAGTTAAGAAAATACAAATTGAATTTGGCTTTTCTTTTGCAACCCTTGTATTACACTTGGGCTTAGCTTAGAACAGAACTACTTGTCAACATTACACTGGTATATTTTTATATATGTTTTTTGCATGGGACCAGCACTGTTGTGGGAGTAACTCCTCTCCCATCTAGCCAGAACATATGTTCTCACAAGCAAGAAACTAACAATTATAAACAGCACGCACAATTAAAATTAGCAGGACTGAGTTTACCCAGAGTAATTTACCCAAGACATGAGATTAGGAAAGGGAATAAAAGGTAAAGGTGCTATTTTAGCCACCCAAAGATCCTATATATACATGTAGCAAGGCAGATAAAATCAAACAAATTACTCCCAAAATGGGCAACCATTACTTTTTTTTTTTTGTCTCAGTCAGCTTCAAAGCCACACATCCAAATCCTCTGCTTCTAACAAGTGATTATTATAACTGTTGTTCTCTCACAAGGTCAGTCTCTTAGGGAAAAAATGGCAATTAAAAAACCCCACAAACCTTTATCTAATTTTGAGCTAGTTTTAATGTCACTCAAATGTTTTATCTGTTCATAACACAAGACATTTCTATAACAAAACTGTAAAAATCAGCAAATGCACAGTTGCTATTTTGATTTTTCCTCACAGTGCTAACAAGTTCCTGTTACACCAAAGAAAAACACTTATTATGGTGTGGTTTTACGAAAGATGTATCCTCCCCAATATTTAATTGCTTTCTTTCTTTTACATAAAAAGCCCTACAAAAATCTAGTCTCTTTGCTGGAATTTTCTTTCACGCTTTAACAAGCCAAATGATCAGGTCTGTCCCCTTTTTGAGGGCATAGTTTGTTTTTGTTCTGCATATTAAGGCAACAGGCGGATGGCTAGGCTTGAGGTTAAACTAATTTAGCAGGGTGGGGGAAACTATGGTACATGACTAGAGAAAATTGCTTGATGAGACTGGTAACACTGTGGGAAGATGATGAAAGCTATGAACAGCACTTTGAGGGATGGTCAGATTTCACAGATGCTAAAAGTTATCATAGAATAGTTTGGGTTGGAAGAGACCTCTGAATGTCATCTAGTCCAACCCCCCCGTGCAATGAGCAGGGACATCTTCACCTTGATGAGGTTGCTCAAAGCCCCATCCAACCTGACCTAGAATGTTTCTAAAGATGGTGCATCTACCACATCACTGGGCAACCTGTTGAAGTGTTTCACCAAATGAGCAAAGTGGCTGAACTTCACAGGCAACTGTTTGGTAAACAGGTAACAGAGAGGGGGATACACACTTTTTAGGGAGCTGCCAATTTAAGAGGACTTAGTAATTGTATCAACAACAGCATATAAGGACAATATTGCATATGTAACAGTATGAGAGACACCATGGTATGGATTTAGCAAGACTAGGTCCAGTGGAGCAGAAGTAACTAAAGGCAGGTTGTTTATATAGGAGGAGATTATGGCAGAGAAAGGGAGAAGTATAGCAAAAAAGAGTGATAATAAGGCATGCAAATGATGTAGTCAAAGCTGTTCAGTGTAGCTGTTGAGCCACCCTACATATGACCACTGCAGTCTGGAGGACAAAAAAATCAAACCTGCTACTGTGACCACACTCGGCATGTCTAAGTTGATTCTGTAGTCTGGAAGACTGGGCTAAGCAGGCCTTTCCCTGGCCAGCGAGGCAACTGCCAGGATAGACTAATTGTGCATCCCAACAGGATGTGTCACTGCCTGATGCAGGCCTAATGGCACCAATATCTTCCCAACATCCACCTTCCACTGCACTTCAATACAAAATCAAAACTTCTTCCACAAGTGGATCTTGCAAGCAGCATCTATCATTACAATGCTACTTGCCTGGGTTAGGATAGTGCTTTTACTACTTTTGTATAAGCCTAAAAATTACTTCAATTTTGGAAAAAAACAAAACAAAACAACAAAACTAAAACTAAATAAATACATAAATACGTAACAAAACAAACCCCAAGCCCTCATCATACATTTCTAGACTGAATGCAAACAGGATCTTCAGTTTTCTAGGTTGAGCATATTTATAGTATAAATACACAAAAAACATGGATTTCAGTGCAGTGTTGCAGAAAAGCAGTGAAAAACAGAGGAAACATGGTGAAAACGATGCACCAATTAACTCTATGTCATGTCTCTCCCTATCCTTTTTCTCATTCTTCTGAAGAATCACTGTTTATGTAAGGATATCTTAAAGATAACTCAGGTGATCCAAGCACAACTTCCATCTACTTAAGTAGCTGGCTTTAACTTCAAGGTTTGCTCTGCTTTGTGTGGAACAGTGGATGAGGTGTCCTCATCTTTAGAGGTTTTTGCAGCCTCAAGACTTCTCTGAGTCTACACTCTCTTTTGCTTCCTGAAGAGTACATGAAATCCTATATACCAAACTCAGCAAAACAGGCCACAAGATTAGTGCCTGTAGATCACCACTGGCAGAGTCAGACAAACACAGAAGCCAGGAATGCAGCATCTGCATCATGAACTTGCAGGCTCTGTGTTGCGAAGGCCTGACTGGTACACATACCAGGCTGTACCATGGTGTTGTGATGGTGGTGTTTTGCTGTGAACAGAATCATCTCAGATGATACCTACACAGGCTGCAACCAGTCCTTTAACTGAGCTGCAACTATATCCAAAATTACTGTCCAAACCAGAGCCTCAAAAAGAGACACAATTAAAACTAGAGTAAATAAAGCTGAATTCAATTAGACAGGGATCATTTACAATACTCAATATCTGAGAATAAATTTGCCATATTCTTGTTCACCCTGAAAAATCTGGTTTTGGCCAATAACCAAGACAATGAAGAATATCTCACAATCACACCCTAGTATGAACCTACTTTAATATGCATTTTAAGTTACTTAGGAAAATGATCTTATTTAAACATGAATAGGTGTCCTACTTTATCATACAGTTTGCTCTAAAAATTAAAAGGATAAGCTAAATTAAACACGTTCTTAAATGAAAATACGCAGCTAGTAAAAACAATTGCTTTTTTATCTATAATTAGTTAAAACCACAAAAATAGAAAGCAACACATTACAACTTGTTGCCAATTAGCAACACAATACACTGAGATTGTGAGCATACACTGTGCACATAGTCCTAAAAAAAAAAATCACTGTTTTCAAGAAAGTTCTAGAGCTTCTTGTTGTGGCAAACAGAATTTTTGAGTGGAAGACTGAAAGTTCTTTTCAACACTAACCCTGCCAAAATATGTATTTTTACATTAAAAATAAAGTTAACTCTGTATGCAGAAACAGAAAATTCTGCATTACATTGAGGATCTAATTATTTGACCTTTTTTTTTTTTTTTTTTTTTTAGTTTTGGCCTGCCTGGCTTCTTGCATTACAAGATACATTTACATCCACAATTACAGAGCTTCCACTGTCAAGACAGGGCTTAACTTTAGTTAACAAAACTAAACAAGAAGTCATTTCAGATACTTTATTAAGACACAGAGAATTAACAATTCCTTAATTTTCTGGTAAACTCTCTGTTTTAATTGAATAATTTTAATGCTAATTTTACTATTGGAACAGACACAATGAATCCAATAAAGTATATTTGACACCTTCTCCACATAGGGTGCTTTTATATTCTAGACAAACATCTTAGTGTGTCTTACATCCTATTTAGAGGAGCACAATTTAGTGATAAGACCATATGAGCAAATATGGAAATCTATCAGAAATCTCCATTTGCATCCTTCTTTTACATATTGTTTTATAAAAAGTTGAAAGTTTTGAAAATGGTAACTACTTGAATGTAAGCTTGATGTACATTTCTACTTACATCTTCAGCTTTTGAATCTTGATCCTGCAAAGATTTTTGTAGTTCTTCAACCTGGGACTGCACTTCTAGAAGTCTCTGATTTACCAATCTAGGAAAGAGATTTTTTTTCAAGAAAAAAACAAACAACTGGAAGAGAAACCTTAAGATTTTTTAGTGTTCAGTGTTTTCAGGTGACCTACACAAGAGATGCAATACTGTATTCTATTTGCAGAAAATGTACAACAGTAGTTAGAGCGCACAGCAGTTCCAGAGATTAAAGCCTGTAGTCATCCAGAATATTCTGATACTCTTTAAAGACAACATAACTGCATGTGTTAAGAAATTATTTCTATATACACAAAACAACGGTCTCTAACAGTCAGCTTTGCTGTGTGAGAGCTACTAGCTCACTACTTTTACAGAGTCACAGAATCCTATAAACTTGTAGGTTGGAAGGGATCTCCAGAGGTTGTCTAAATCCAACCTTCTCCTTAAAGCAGGTGCAATTACAGCAGATTGCTGGGAACCATGTCCAGTCAAGGTTTGGACACTCTTACTGGTGGTGGTCTGAGAAGCTCTTTGGGCCTCTCTTTGACAGCTCAGAAATGTCTTCTGGGAATGTTTCTTTCCTTGTATTTAGTCAGAATTTCTCCATACTGCATATTGTGTCTGCTAACTCTTGTCCTTCCACTGTCAGTATCTGAGAAGAGTCCAGCTCTGCCTTCCTGACACCTTCCCATCAGGTAGATGTAGCTCACAGTATTATCTCCTCTATGCCACCTTTTCTTTGATCTGAACAAATGCAGTTCTCAGTCTTACCGCACATATCACATGGTCCAGTGTCCCTTACCTTAGCAGTATTATGCTGCACTCCTGTACATCCATGTCTTTCTTATACTGGTGAATCCAAAACTTTACGCTATGTGATTTCATAAGTACTGATAAGAGGTGAAGGATCATTTTCCCAGACTGCCTGCCTGCACCGTACTGAGAACAGTTCAGGTCACAGCCAGCTGCAAGGTCCCGAGCTGACACATCCCCCCTTTGCTGCTCACTGGGACCCCAGAGCTTTTGCATCAGAGCTTCTCCTGAGCCCAGACCGCATTGCCAGGCTCCTCCCGGACAGGGACAAGGTGCCCATCAGTTCATTTATCTGGACTGCTGAGCCTCTCTGAATAACAGCTCTCCTTTTCAGCATATCAATCACTTCTCCCAGTGTGGTACCATCCTCAAACTTGCTGAGAGTGTAGTTGCTCCCGTCAGTCATTAAGAAAGCTGATGAACAGCATTGGTCCTGTTATTGATGCCTGAGGAACTGGTTGCCAGTTGGATTTTATACCACCAATGACAACACTTTAGGCCCAAATTTCCACTCACTTTAATGTCCACTTATTCAGTCTATATCTAACCATTCTGAACATAAGGTTACTGTGGAATACTATGCCAGGACTTAGCTAAAGCTAAGGTAAACACTGTCCAACATTTCACCCTTCTTCACATAGGCAGTCATCTCATTGTAGAAGACAAATGCATCAGTTAGGTAAGATTTGTCCTGAATAAATCCATGTTGGCCTTCCCAATTACTTTCTTGTCCCTCATGTGGCTGCAAACATATTCTCGATGGACTTGCTTTGCAAAATTCCCAGAAAATGAGCTGTGGCTGACCACTCTCTGTAGTCTTGCCCTTCTTTAAGGTGAGTGCAGTATATACCTTTTCCCAGGCTTCCAGAGCCTTACCCAATCAAAGGGAAAGATCACAGAAGATCAGACAGAGAGGAGATTCAAAGCTTTGATAGAGGGCAGCCTCACAACAATATCAGCTAGCTACCTCAGCATGCTTAGATGCATGATGTCTGGTCTCACGGACATCTGTATGCTGACTGGCTTAATCTAGCAGGGTCAGCTAAATCAGGTTTCCCAGGAATATAGCTTGTTGGGTTTTAAGTACATCTAAGAATGGAGACAACCTCTCTTGGCAATCTATTCCAGTGTTCAGCAACCCTCTCAGTAAAAAAAAAATAATAAAAAAATAAAATATAGAAATGTTCTTACATTTAGATGAAATTTAATGTGTTTAAATTTCTGCCCATTGCTTCTTGCCCAGTTACTGGGGATGCTGAGAAATGTCTAGCTCCAGTCTAGCGCTGCAGGCTTGGGGAAGAGTGGTTGGAAAGCTGCCTGGCAGAAAACGATCTGGGGATGTTGACTGACAGCCAGCAGAATATGAGCCAGCAGTGTGCCCAGCTGCCCAAAAAGGCCAACAGCATCCTGGCTTGTATCAGAAATAGTGTGGCCAGCAGGACTAGAGAAGTGATCATACCACTGTACTCAGCAGTGGTGCAGCCCCACCTTGAATACCGTGTTGAGTTTTGGGCCCTTCATCATAAGAAAGCCATTGAGGTGCTGGAGAGAGTGCAGAGGAACCCAATGAAGCTGGAGAGAGGCCTGGGGCACAAGGCAGTTGAAGGAACTGGGGCTGTTTAGTGTGGAGAAAAAAAAAGCTGAAGGGAGATCTTACCAGTCTCTACAAGTGCCTGAAAGGAGGTTGTAGCATGAAGGTTGTTGGTCTCTTCTCCCAAGTAGCAAGTGATAGGACAAGACGAAATGGCATCAAATTGTGCCAGGGGAAGTTTAGATTGGATATTAGGAAAAAATTCTCCATGGAAAGGGCTGTCAGGCATTGGAATAGGCTTCCTAGGGAGATGGTAGAGTCACCATCCCTGGAGGTGTTTAAAAGGTGTTTAGACAAGGTTCTTATGGACATGGTTTAGTGCTAGAGTTAGGTTATGATTGGACAAGATGACCCTGAGGGCCTCTTCCAACGGAAATGATTCTGTGATCTCCTTTAGATTCTCCCATCAGATACATATAAACATTGATAAGACCCACTCTGAGCCTTCTTTTCCATGCTACATAGTTTCTATCCCTCAGACTCAAGTTATATCAAAGATGCTGCAGGCCTGTAATCACATCCTTATAGTCTTTTACTGCACTGACTCCGTTAATTCCATGTCATTCTTGTACTGAGGAGGCCAGTATTGGACACAGTACAATCAAAAGTATATGGCATTGTTAGAGAAGTCAAAGGAGAGGACAAAAATTCTTACCTGTTTTCTGTCTCCAATTCATTTTTCCGTAAGTTAGCATCATCAAGAAGGCTCTGCAACAATGCGATCTTTTCATTGTCAGAACCTTCTTGGTTCAACTTTAACATCTTGTTCTCATGCTGAAGGCGAATGAGTTTCTCCCTAAACACAGAAAATACCGTGTTGTAGAAAATGGTATGCCTATCTCTATAAAGAAGAAAACAATTCACCACAGGAGGTGTAAATGTAATGTAAAGATATCTTTACCTATTGAGGGAGACGGCTGAAAAAACAATTATGCCTTCAAACCCCCATATACAAACGTGATTAAAGGAGTTGTAATTGTAGAAAGCACGTGTGGCAGAATGCAAACCCCCCTCTCTCCCCGCCCCCCTCCTCCAGTATGGAAGGAGTAGGCACATCTCCCTCTCCCTCTGCTACTTGAGGCTCACAGCTTCTTTTGTTTGGCCACAGAGCACCCTGGCCAGGGCCATTAGAAGAAGGGAGTGCCAAGGCGCCACTGAGCCTCTGGGCACCTGCAGCCAGTGTGGGGGATGTTTGGAGGCTTCAGGGGCACGCACAGCCAGTGTGGGGGTGCAGAGAAGCTTCTAGAATGCCTACAGTCAGATCTGATCAGAAGCCATAAAAACGGGATTCTCGTCGAGACTCCGCCCATTCGCGGGTCTCTCGGAGCACGAGCAAGATGCTGCCGCCGAGAGCCCCCCTCCCCGGGATGGAGACTCCGCTTGCCTTGCCGCCACGGGTGTGAGTAAAACTTCTCGCAGAATTGTGAGTATATTTATACTTTCCGTGCACATTTGCATGTGTATAAATTATTTCCTCGCACAATCGTGAGGGTATTTTCCTTCCGTGCACATATGCATGTGTAACTTTCCATGCAGATTTGCACGCATAATTTTCCATGCTCAATATGAGCACGTGTATAAATTATTTCCTCGCACAATCGCGAGTGTATTTTCCTCCCGTGCTTCCACGTCAGCACATGTAATATTCCGTGCACATTTGCACGTGTACTTTAAATTATTCCCTCGCACAATCGCGAGTGTATTTTCCTCCCATGCTTCCACATAAGCACATGTAATATTCCGTGCACATTTGCACGTGTAAGTACATTAATCCTCGCAGGATTGCGAGTGTATTATAAACTTACCCTTGCACAATCGCGAGTGTACACTTTCCATACTCACTACGGAAGTATGTGTATCTCTTTGTATGTGAGAGTACGTGTATCTCTCTTAAAATAATCCCACACCGTGTTTAGGCAAGTGTGCACTTCTCCGGGACTCAGGGCCGGCTCCGGCATTGTTTTGAGTGAAGCCACGTGCATGCACACTGTGGACCGCCTGTTGTATTAGTTGCTGCCCCTTAACAATTTTCCTCAACTGATATCCGAACCTTTATTTAAGTCACTTTGGAGTGCTAAAACCCTGTTTCTCACCGTTTCAATAAAGGTTGTTTTGCACCCTGTTGTCCCTTAAATTAACCTACGGGGTGCCTCCGTGACAGCATAACACAAAGGAAACTGCCTGAGTGCCCCTATTAGATCTCAGAACACAGCTGGACAGATTTATAGGTAGAATGTGGAGACTGCAAAGTTTGGTGCCAAGTGAGATTGTAATCTCAGCTGTCACTGAACTAATGCATGAACTTGGGCACTTCTACCGTGTTGGTCTGTTTCCATAGAGTTATAGAATCATTTAGGTTGGAAAATACCCTTAAGATCATTGAGTCCAACCATTAACGTGATACTTCCAAGTCCACCAAGGACAGTGAATCAACCACTTCCCTGGGTAACCTGTTTCAATGCCCGACAACCCTTTCAGTGAATAAATTTTTCCTAATATCCAATCTGAGCTTCCCCTGGCACAACCTGAGGACATTTCCTCTTGTCCTATCACTCTTAGGAAAAGAAACTGACACCCACTTCAGTAGAACTTCCTTTCAGGCAGTTGTAGACAGTGATAAGATCTCCCTTCAGCCTCCTTTTCTCCACGCTAAACAGTCCCAGTTCCATCAGCCGCTCCTCATCAGACTTGTGCTCTAGACCCTTTGCCAGCTTCATTGCTCTTCTTTGGATATGCTCCGGCACCTCAATGTATTTCTTCTAGGGACGGGCCCAAAATGGAACACAGTATTCAAGGTGGGGCCTCACCAGTGCCAACTACAGGGGGACTCATCACTTTTCTAGTCCTGCTGATCACACTATTTCTGATACAAGCCAGGATGCTGTTGGCCTTTTTGGCCACTTGGGCACACTGCTGGCTCATATTCTGCTGGCTGTCAGTCAATACCCCCAGATCCTTTTCAGCTGGGCAGTTTTCCAGCCACTCTTCTCCAAGCCTGTAGTGTGCCCAAGTGCAGGACCTGGCACTTGACCTTGCTAAACCTCACACAATCAGACACAGCCCAGCAATCCAGCCTGTCTAGATCCCTCTGTAGAAACCTTCCTAACCTTGAGCAGATCAACACTTCCACTCCCACCTAACTTGGTGCCATCTGCAAACTTACTGAGAGTGCACTCAATCCCCTCCTCCAGATCACTGATGTTACACAGAACTGGCCCCAATACTGAGCCATGGGGAACACCACTTGTGACCAGCCAACAACTGGATCTGATTCCATTCACCACAACTCTTTGGTCCTGGCCATCCAGCCAGTTCTTTACCCAGCAAAGAGTACACCCGTCCAAGCCACAGGCAGCCAGTTTCTCCATGAGAATGCTGTGGGAAACAGTTTTAAAGGTTTTCCTGAAGTCTAGGTACACAACACCCACAGCCTTCCTTCATCCATCTTGTCATAGAAGGAGATAAGGTTGGTCAAGCAGCACCTGCCTTTCCTACACCCATGCTGACTGGGCCTGATCTCCTGGTTGTCCAGTACATGCTGCATGATGGCACTTAGGATGATCTGCTTCATAACCGTTCTCAAACCTGAGATCAGCCTGACAGATCTGTATTTCTGGCCTTTCTTGTAGATGTGTGTCACATTTGCTAACCTCCAGTCAACTGAGACCTGCCCAGTTAGCCAGGACCGCTGATAAACAATGGAAAGTGGTTTCGCAAACACTTCTACCAGCTCCCTCAGAACTCTTGGGTTCCCATCCAGTCCCACAGACTTGCGTATGTCTAATTGAGGCAGCAGGTCACTAACCATTTCCCCTTGGATTATTGAGGCTTCATTCTGCTCCCTGTCCCTGTCTTCTGGCTCAGGGGGCTGGGTATCTGGAGCACAACTGGTCTCACTATTAAAGACTGAGGCAAAGAAGGCATTAAGTATCTCAGCCTTTCCCTTATCATAGAATCATAGAACATTCTGAGTTGGAAAGGACCCACAGGGATCATCAAGTCCAGCCCCTGTTACTGCATAGGACAACCCCACAGTTCACATCATGTGTCTGAGGGCATTGTCTAGTCTCTTCTTGAATCACCTTCCTGCCACTCCCTCGGGTTCTGTCATTGGTCACCAAAGAAGACATCAGCATCTGCCCCTCCTCCTCCCCTTGCAAAGAAGCTGTAGCCACAATGAGGTCTCCCCTGTGTCTCCTCCAGGCTGAACAAAACAAGTGACTTTATCCACTCCTCATACAGCTTCCTCTCCAAACCCTTCACCAACTTTGTAGTCCTCTTCTGGACACTCTCCAGCAGCTTCATATCTTTTTTTATTCTGTGGTGCCCAGAACTGCACACAGTGCTCCAGGTGAGGCCACACAAGTGCAGAGCAGAGCAAGACAATCACCTCCCTTGCCTGGCTGGCAATGCTGTGCTTGATGCACCCCAGGACACGGGTGGCCTCTTGGCTGCCAGGGTACACTGTTGGCTCATGTTCAATGTGCTGTCTACCAGAGCCCCCAGATGTCTCTCATCCTATGTTTCCCTCCACACCCAATAAAGGATGGAGAGTCTCATTAGCCCTCCTTTTGTTGTTAATGTGTTTATAAAAACACTTTTATTGTCTTCTACTACAATAGGAAAATTAATTTTTCTTGGACTTTGGCCACTCTAATTTTTTCCCTGCATAACCTCTTGAGTAGCCTACCCCTTCTTCCCAAGGTCATAGAGTCTCCTTTTTTTCCTGAGTTCCAGTCAAGGCTCTCTGGTTCAGCCAGGCCAGTCTTCATCCCCACTAGCTTGTCTTTTGTCACAGAGGGATGACTTACTCCCATGCCATAAGATTTCCTTCTTGAAGAATGTTCAGCCTTCCTGGACTCCTTTGCTCCTCAGGACTGCCTCCCAAGGGACTGCCAAACAGCCTCCTAAACAGGTCCAAGTCTGCCCCTCTGGAAGTCCAAGGTAGCAGTTCTGCTGACCCCCTGTCCTTACTTCTCCAACAATCTAAATCACTAGCATTTCATGATCACTATGTCCGAGACTGTCTCCAACCATAACATCGCCCACAAGTCCTTCTCTGTTTGCAAACTACAGGTCTAGTGCTTTCCCTGATTGGCTCACACAGCAGTTGTGTCAGGAAGTTGTCTTCCACAGATTCCAGGAAACATCAAGACTCCTCTCCAGTCTTGTATTTTCAGCAGACATTTGGTAAGTTGAAGTACTCCATGAGAACACAGGCTAACGATCGTGAGATTTCTCCCAACTGAATACAGAATATTTCTTCTGCCTCTTCATCCTGGTTGGATGGTCTATAACAGACTCCCACCAAGAGATGGGCCTTGTTGGTCTTCCGCCTGACTTTTACCCAGAAGCACTCAGCCCTTTCATCACCATCATCAAGCTCTAGATAGGCAAAACACTCCTTAACATACAGAGCTACACCACCACCTCTCCTTCCTTGCTTGTCCATTCTGAAGAGGTTATAGCCATCCATCACAGCACCTCAGTTGTGTGAGTTATTCCACCATGTTTCTGTGATTGCAACCATATAATAGTTTTCAGTCTGCACAATAGCTTCCAACTCGTCTTGCTTGTTGACCAATGCTATGTGCATTGGTTTACATGTGCTTCAGTTGGGCTACTGATCCTGCCAGCTTTTTGGGGGAGAATCCATAATTCCTATGTGCTGTTATCAGGTGTTTCTGTGGTCTCCACCACATCAACAACCTTTACATTTTTGCTGTCACGTGCATCTCCATCTCCACTGAGATGGCTAAGATGCTGCATCCATTAGTACAGGAACATTTCAAATGTGCTCACTGTGGAGCAGACTGAAGGACCTTGCTACCACACTGTCCCTCAAACGCTAGTGTGCTGCCCCCCAGGCTTATCTCTAATGAGCCTCCTTTTATCCCTTTCCCTCTTCACATCTAGTTTAGATCTCTTTCAATGAGTCCTGCCAACTCCTCACATCACTTAAACTTGTTGATTTCCTCTGGTGCAACTGACAGTCCACATACAGAATCTACCTCACAAAACTCTTGCACTTGGTCTGCAGGTCTTCTCTATGAGATGGAAAATGGTGCTTGAGCACAGACCAATGCTTTGTCATCATGGAAGGAATAAGAGAGGAGTAAGTACTCCTGTGGGTTGGCTACCTTATATAGTCTTCCCCCTTCATCGGCAGAAGCAGCAGCCCAGACCTCCAGATCAGGAATTTTCAGTCCTACAGCAGCCACTGCTACTGTTGGCATGTATCAAGTAGGTGAGGAGGCCGAGTTTAGCACCTTCAAATAGTCTACATAAACATATCCTTGCACAAAATCCAGAATTGATCTTCTGGAGACAAGATGAAGAATCAGTGAAGCCACATCCTATGGTTGGGTATTTATAGCATTTAGGGTACTGCCTTCTGTCATGAAATCATGTCAAAGGTTTATACAGTAGCTGCATACTTCACTAATACTGCCTCAAAAGTTTATCCTTGTCCTGTTGTTTCTGAACAAAACTAGAAAGAATTGCTCTTGTACGCTGCAGCAGCACAGCTGGAAGAAAAACAATCTTTTATATTATTAGCTTTCTAGAAATATAATGTTTTACCACCAAACAGTATGTTTTGACCCCATATTGAGCTTTCCAAGTGTTAAAATATTGTATGACTATTGGTAGAGATAAAAGATCTCCTGAAGAGCTAACATATTTCTCAGATGTGACTGTCTTAAAAGCTTTTAGCAGACTGGCAAGGCTGATCACAGCCTGAAACATCTTAAGCTACAGTGACTTTCAGTTCTGACACTGCTGTTCTTCCTTTTAATACATTTTAAACATTCGCCATGATACAGAGCGGATTTTACTGAAATTGTGAAAGGAAGAATAGAGTACAATTTCTTCCTTGTACAACAACATGTTCTTGTTACAAACATTTTTGTCTGTTAATGCACCTACAAGCTGCAGTTATATCAACTCTCTGCACAAAGAGACACAATGTGAGGGTAACAGGGTTTTTGTGTTCTCCTTGATTTTTGGAACACAATACCAACTCAAATAGGGGTCAGCTGAATTTTGTCTTAAGCATTACAGCTCCCATTGTGCAGAGATCTAAAAGGAAATAAAAATGCCCAAACATTATTTGTAGAAGCTTTCCCACACTGAAAACTAACCATTCACCTATGGGTACATTGTAAGGGTTAGTAAAAGAAAGCACACATTAGCTTACTTTATTTCAGGAGTAACGATTTCTGCTGCTAAACTGTCTGAAGGCTCTTGTCTTCCCAGAGGCATCAATCCTGAGTTAGCAAAAGTAAAAAAGATGAAAAACACACCAGTAACTTTCTTTAAAAGACTACAGGTAACATTGTTCTTGAAGTTTCAGTTCTAGAGTTATGCTAGACAGTAGAAAATGACACAAAATCAGGCTACAGCAAGACAGAGAGACAAGCACAATTTCACTTGGTGAATAAAGTCATTATTTCTGTCTTCATCCATTTTGATGAAGGAGTTTTCTGGTGTATTTTCTGCTCATTAGCTTACCTAAGAACTATAAATCTGTGCAACTTTACACATAGAGGTAAATTGCAACACATGAAACATCATATATGCATCAGAACACTTAGTATCTCCACAAAGAAAATTATGTAACTACACAGAAATCAGAAAAACATTCTAAAAATATCACCCTGGGGAGGAGACTAGAATTTCTGATTGACTGAAATAATGTATGAGTTTTCAAATGTTTACAAAGTTAGGAATAGGTGAAGCAGTTTTTCACTCGTGATCTTAGAGGACCTTAAATTTATTCTGTGCTAAACAAAAGCACATTCAATACTCTCCAGAGAAATCCTGTAAACTTTAGAGAATATGTATTTAATCTCCGTATTTGTCCTTTACCTGTAGTGGTGAGTTGACCCTCCTGAGCTTGTACACATCTAAGCTCTTCAATAGTTTCTTTTAAAGAATCTCTTTCTGTTCTTAATCTCTAAATAATTGGAAAGAGAATGAATATCAGTCTTGGCACTACAAATCCATCTTTAACTGTACAAAAGTCACCAAAAGGCACAGCCTCCAAAACTTTAAAAATAATTTAATGCAACTCTAGATATTATTTTCAAATTAAAGCATCTTGGTCTATTTCATAACAAAATAAAAGTAAATATTATATATTCCACACGAGCAGGGTTTTTTTGAGGAGGGTTGTGGCTGTGTATTGCACATTGGAGTAAAAATATCAGGGTATAACCTTACAAAATCAAGATATGAGTGACATAAAGTTCTAGTACCAGGTAATAAACAGCATCCACTGGGGCCACTCAGCCATCCCCCTTTTCCCCTCGTTAGAGCTGATTCCAAAGGAAAGGGAAGTGAATTAAGAGTAGCCAGGAGTGAAATAAAAAGAAGGCAATTACAGTCAACGTAACAGACAAAATGCATTAACTTCACTTTGTTTGTCTTACAACAGTGAAAGAGTGAGCAGCATTTCCATATCCCGTTCCTCCTTTGTATCAACTGGCCTTGCCATTCACCAGAATCTTAGCTACGGAAGAAAGCTAGTTGCTTGAGGCTCAGTCCAAAGAGAAGTGAATAACAGGACTGGACCACCTTGGGATCTAGACAGATGAGCTCTTCAGTAGTGTGTGGGAATAGCAGAACAATGGCAAGGAGGTGGATTGTAGATATGCTCAAGCAACTGCCGCTGGGATGTAAAAAAACCACATACACCACACTAATTGTGTTACTGACTTTGTGTGTTTGACAAGTAGAACACAGGCCTGTGAGATACTCTAAGGCATCTTATCACTATGCTTGAGATTCCTGCTTTGTTGTGAGAAAGAGCAGAGCACAGCGGAAGACTGTGCCTGCTTGAAGCCTTGAAATAAAGACAAACACAGCAGTCCCAGTGATCTTCTACCAGGGACAAACTCTGCAGCGCCAGCATCTCCACTTGTGTCACCACTGCCTGGGAGCTTAGGTGCTGTTTTGGAGATCCCCTGGTGGTGAGGTAACTAATATAAATTTGCTCTTCGCAATTGCATTCGTGGTCTCTGGTTGCATTTCATCCTATTAAAGTCTGATTCAGATACATTTTATATTTCAGCATAAATGGATGCCAGACTTGGAGTCACTTTGGCAAAGAACATTTTGGTGAGGTGTGACAGAGGCTTCTGCTGTATTTCTGAATCCAGCAAGGTGAAGTCTAGTGCAACTGTCAAAATAGTCCGAATAAAGTGTACATTCTATTAGCACTGAAAGTCATTTCACAACCCCCACATGTGTAGAAGCTGTTTTTATCATAAATACTAGAGAAGAAGAGCCACACAGAGGAGAACTCAAACTCAGCTGCTGAAAGCATAGATTCTGCAGTCTGCTACTGTCAGTCAGAAAACATCAAGTTGAATAATCTAATGCCATAATGTTTTCATGAATAAGAAAAGTTCTAGGGCTTCATTTGTACACTGCAGACAAAGTCAAGTCATCAAATTATCTTAATACTTATCATACAATACATCACAGAGGTAAAATTCCAAGCTACATAGCTGAAGATATCAAAGCTACCATACTTTGGCAGAACATAAAGACAAGACAAAATAAATTTCAGCAACTGTTTCTAAAACATAACTGAGAAGATACCACTACATAGCTTGTGACCTGTGGTGAACAACATCACTGATACTTATCTAACAACAGGGAACAGAAAGAGTAGGTAACACAGGTAATGAATCACTAATTCAAATGCTGAGAGTCTTCAGCTGTATCCTACTTCTCACAGGTGCACACCCATTCAAAAGAATGTACTGAAAACCATCACCTGCCCCCAAAAATGCTATTTGTCAGGGGATAAAACAGAAAACTATATGACAATGGCCTGTAATTCAGATCCTTTGTGCAAGATGAAATGATCCATCAAGCAATGGGTAAGCCACAGACACAGCCTTACCATTGTCAGACATAATAAAACTGGAAAAAACAAACTTCAAATAAAGAACAGGAAAGAAAGCTAAAGCACAGTATAAACACAGTTACTATGGGCATTCCAACCTGAACTGAAGGGCAGATGGATTTGGTATCAAGGACAAGCGTACACAGTAGTTTGAAAATTTAATAAAATATGAAAATCAAAGACCTATGAACAGAAAATAACTGAAAACTTTCAATTCAAATGCTATTCAAGCACAGTGGGTGGAAATTTTGGAAATAACTGGACGAGAAATATGACTATTAAGAGAATAGCCTACAGAAATTCTGACTGATGGATAGATGGACTTATACTTAAAACAAGCCTAAGAAATCGTTATCTCAGAAGTCCTGGCCTTGGTTTGAAGCAGTTTGAGGCACCTTGTGTATACACTCCTAAGATATAAGCCAAAATAAACTGGTAAGAAATAACAGTGTGCAAGAGAAGTCTAAAGGATCAAGTCCTAGCAAGAGAAGACAGAGCAATTAATCGCAGAATCACTAGCAGCAAATGACAGAGAGGAAGGGAATAGATGGGTATCCACTCTGTGTGTTCCACATTGACTGTACATGATAGATAACAAGGAGCTGTCATAAATTGCGAGATCGCCGCAAAGGACATGTCCCTCTATGTGACTCCTAAGCCTCTTGCTGTAATAGTCATGACTCTACAAAAAGAGTTATGCTGCTGGTACCTCAAAAAAATGCTTTAGAAAAAATTCAAGAGGAGCAGAAATGGAGCAGAAATCATACTTCAAATAGTTTTTTAGAATACACTACAATTACCCTGGGTGTTTTTAACCTTCTCATGGTAAATGGTCAAGAAATAACTTCACGTCCCGAAGATGAAGGCTTTTTTCTCTTAAAAATGGGTCACATATGTTTTTGTACTTTATTCCATGCTGTACAGTTCTTAGGTTTAAAAAGGATCTTGTACACAAACGTTAGAAAATTCTACCTGAAAACAGACTTCCTCATTTTAAAAGCTTGCTGGAAATTGCTAACTATAGTTACTATATCTATGTGTTAGAAAGGATACAAAGTTGCTATTGCTACTACCAAAAAAAGTAACACCTTGGCACTTACATCTTTTTCTTTTTGGAGGCTGTCTACTTTTTCTTTCAGTCGTTTGCATTCATAATCTAATTTATCAGCCTTCTTGGATTCTTCAGATAACCTGTTTTGTAGTTCAACTGCCTGTGAGAACAAGAATCAGTAATTTGTCTGCAAATATTAACATTAAAACAAAATACAAAAGACAAAGCAGCCTGTCACCATGCACCATGAGTAATGTTGCTAACAAGTGAAATTGTTACCTATAGGACATAGTAAGAACTACTTTCATCAGTTCTGTGTTTCAACAAAATCAACAGTATTTAAATATTAATTATTAGCACAAGCAAAAGAAGCAAAACCTTCAATTATTTTCAGTACATCTAAACATAAGAATTTAAGCCCAAGCATGGGGTAGAGAAAAAAAATGTATTGTTCTATGGATAAAAAAAGCTTAGAAAAAGCAGAAAATCCTCCTCCATTCTGAGAAGCCTAGCAATGAAGATTCAGCTAAAGACGTACATCTGCTTTTGAAGCAATTAATAAGGCGGCTTTTTCATTACTTTTAGATTACAGAGAAAGTGATAAAGTTGTGAAGCAAGGAAGTAGCCATACCTACATGAAGGCTGCCTAGTGTGTCTAATTAACTTTTATTTTCAATGTGTATAGCTCTAGCAAAATAAGTACCAGGCCTAAAAATCTGCATGGTCTTAAATCTTAGAGAAGGACTTTACTGTTGTTGTTCTTAAGTTAAAAGCTGCAAAAAAAGGCACAGTCCTGACATTTCTGAGCTTATCAGATTAAAAACAATCTATCAAAATATCAGATACGAAAATATTCCATTTCTCAGATGTGACAGCTGCTACCAGAATAACTGCAGGTATAAAGAAAAACAAAACAAAGCAGGAATTCACCTGTGATTGTGCCCCTTCTTGCAAAATACATATATTTTCACTTCAAATGGAAACAAATGCATTAATGTTTGTAATCACTCATGCTATGGTAATGCTATGTAGAAAAACACAGCAGGAAATAAATTGTCTTGAATCACGACTTGAGAGTGTACAGGAAGAAACATAGCAACACGGTGATGCAGAAGATTAAAAAAAAAAATTAACTGCCATCACATTTACTGAGCATTGTCTGATGCATGGAATGAGTAAAGCAGGAATCCTGCAGCAAAGAAAGGAAGACATACTGCTAGAAATATACCAGAAGGCACCTGCACAAAGGGGCTAAATTAAAATTACAAAAAATAATCCTGCAATCTTCACATTTCAATTCCTCATATTACAATCAAAAATATCTAGGAAAATGCTTGTGCTTGCTTTCAGGAAAGTGAACAAAAGCTCTTAATACATAAATGTTATCACCTCTCACAGCACAATACACCACCACTAACTTAATCTCACAGAAACTGCTGGGTGGGTTGAAGATGTGATTTCCCTGCAGATCACTGCTGGAGTTTGAAGAAGCACTTTCACCCACATAGCAGAAAGCTTCTAATCCAAAGAAATAGCTCCTCTGATAGCATGATCATGAGTGGAGTTGGATCCTTCAAACACCAGACAAGACACATTCCACTACAGGGGCACACTAGTGCTCAGCAGTGACATAACATCAGAATCTTTACACCTGGCTTAATTCTTATAGTATAATTTGGGATTCCCAAAAATTAATTTTGTGACAGCTCATGATTCACAGGCAGGTCTCAAAATGAGCCCAGCCTTACAGACATTGAAGGCATGAGACACCTGAGGTTTATTTCAGTCTCAGCCAGCAAAACAGTTTTGTACAAATCAACAGCTCCTCAGACATGAAATCCTACGCATAAAACACAGGGAATGATGAAGGAGGAGTACTTTTGCAGCACAAATGATGGGACTGCCCCTTCCAAAATCTTTATTGTTGGTGAAATAAGAATGATCAGATACAGATGTCAAGGTTACACAACTATATCATACACTCATCTGACCAAAAGAGTGAAAAATTTGTTGCCAATAAACATGATATTACTCATGCGTGAAAGGTGATTGCTTTCCATGTTTACTTTTCCCTTTGATTCTTATTTCACTATTTTTCTTGTCAAAGTTTGTTTTTTTTCTGGTGGCTCTATTTTGATGGTATTTACAATTAGCCCATGGAGGCTGAAGCTAATTGTCTTAATAGCTTAGATGGCCAGGTGCAGGGAAAAAGCTATAAAGTATTAGGGACAAACATTGCCCCTAGGTTTGCAATGCTGTCAGTGGTTGTTTCTGATTCTTCTGTAAGCTGACATACAGGGACCCCTCTGCCATGACCACTAGAGCAGGTAGGCATACAGAGCAGGCACTACTACTTTAATGAACCAGGCTCTGTCTGCCCCTGTAACAAGAGTCCCAGAATGATGCCATGTCGATGTAGTGTAGAAGCACAGAGAAGATTAAGCACACCTCCCACCTTTACATAAACAATATCACATGACACTTTGATAACCAGAAACATTAAGCAGATGCCTTTCACTCCACAGAGTGTGCTGGTGTCACATTTTATACTTTGCAGGAAGCATATAAACAGGGATAATAAGCATCCTTCACTCTTCATAACTGGACAAATTCAGATGTATCAGACAAACTAGAATCTGAAAAAAAAAAGAGGTTACTTAGTCACAAGAAAAACTTACCTCAGCTGTGGTGTGTTCCTCACTGCTGGAAATTTGTATGTGAAAAGTGCATACTTTCTCTGAAAGAAGAGGCTCTAACTCAAGCCCCACTACTGAATATGAATTACGAGTAATTTATTTGAGAAAAAAAAAACAAAACCCTTAACATTTGTTCATTTTTTTTTAATGTAAAAGATATGTCTATTGGCAAACTAATGTAAATTTGGAATAGTAAGGATTGCAAGAAAGGAAGACAAAGGTAGCACCCACAAAACATGGAAGCCTTCTACATACAAGGAGCTGTTTGCTCATAATTTCTTTTTTACTTTGAGGTATTAGCCCTGTTATGAAGATAAAGTATTGAAAAATACAGGTAATTGTTGCACTGATGATGTCTGTTCTCACCTGTCTCTTGTATGTTTCCAGCTGACTGCGTGCTGTGTTGGCCTTCCTTAGTTCTTCTTCCAGGCTCACGGTGTTTTGCATGTACATTGTATTCTTCTCTTCTAAGAGTTTCACTTGCCGTCGCAAATCACCCAGGTCTTCCAATTTCTTTTTGTATGACTCCACCTGGCTTTCTAACTTGGCTACTTTATCAGAAGAATGCCTGGAGGGACAGATTCATATCAGATTTGTGCTCTGAAAACTAACAAAATCAAATGTCTTGCAGCTTCCTCAGTATTTTGCCTTAATACAGAAGACATTCTGAGACATCATGGTGAGAAAAAGAATATAATACATCATATCAGTCATATCCTCCTATTATGAATGTTTTCATTTTGAAATTGTCTGTTTTTTTCCCATTACTATTTGTCAACACAAAGAGCTGCTGATGGAGGTACTTTTAGACACTATCACTCTTCCTAACACAGCCTTCTCATCTGCTTCCAATCTTAAAATAGCAGTTAAAACACCTTCACTCTCACCCATTTCCTTTCAATTCTAAATTGATGCTCGGTCCTGCATTTTACAAGGATAAAGAATAAAATTTTCTGCCCTCCAATTTGTTTTAATGGTAGCCAGTAACACAGTCATAAAGGTCCATCTCCTGGGCAGCATTTATAATACTTTGTGACAGATCACTACCATAATAGCTTTGGACCCTGACTCCTCCTTAAAAAAAAACCCCTAAAAAACCCAAAACAAAACAAAAATGGAGAAAGAAATGCCAGGCTTTGTTCATAAAGTTTCAGAGTTTGCTCAGTCTACCTCATGCACTGCCAGGAGAGCACCAGCCCTCACCCCCAACCACCCACACTCCTGGTGCTATTACTGTCCCCCGTTTCATTTTAGAACCTAAGAAATCTGGAAAATTCCCCATTGAATTAATGGTCACTTTGTGGGACAGTGGGGCAAGCCAAATCTCCTTAATGCACAACGAAATGCAGAGCCTCTCCCTGCAGTAAAGAATTACTCTTTGAACCCATGCTGCGCATACAGATAGTTTATGGAATTGTGCAGCTTGATGGGCTCATTCCTTCTATTACTGACAAAGGAGGTAAAGACAGATAGCTTTGGTAAAAAGCTGCTGGTGAATTAGAAAAGGCAGTATTAAAATAAGTCCCACTAGACTTGCGAGAAAGAGTGATACAGGTGAATAATGGATAGCTGTTCTGAATAACCCATGGCAACAAGATGCACCACTGAAGGATTATTTTCCATAGTAAAAAGGACTGCTTCCACCCTATAAACCCCTAGCATCATCAAATCATGACAACTTTGTGGGCTAAAATCCAGTCACAAAGAGAGCTGTAACAGATGTTGTTCATATTAACATTATTAATACGATGAATCAAAAGAACCACCCAAAGTCCAAATAACACAAATAAAGGAAAGGGTCTAGTTCCCTGATAAGAACAGATGCCCAAGTCATGACAAGGGTGAGTAGAGAATACTCAAAGAGACCAGTGAGTGACTTGCTATAAGATGGTGTATGATTGCTAAGTTATTGATTAGGTACATAATAAATAACTAATTTACTTAAGCAGAATTGTGTCTATGTACTCAACTGAAGGATCCAAATGAACCCTGACATTGAGAAAGTGTTTATATTTAATTTAAAGAAAAACTAATGAAGACTAAGTACTTGAACTATGTGGATTAAAATTTAATAGACTTTTTATAAAATGGTTAATGGAACAGAGTTTACCTGAGTACATCTATCTCATCCTTTAAAGACTGAGCCTCCTCTGCCAATGTAGTAAGCTCTTCCGTTTGTTGTCTCAATTCAGCAATTTCCTTCTCTAGTTCTTCACAGCGTATTCGATAGTCATCTTTGGCAGCTTCTAATCTGTAGAAATGAAGTAAAACAGAAAATAATTGCTCATCTTGAGCCACAGTCAGTTCTCCTCATCACCCTCCTTTCTAAACATGAAACTGCCTTCTGGCACACTGAAGAACAGCAGCCCAACGTGCTTCCTTGAAAATGTAGCAGCAGATCAATTTTTTTGAGGCTCTTAATTTGGTAACAGTTTTTCTGTTTGGAAGGTCACACAGTAATGTATGTTCTCTGAGAGACAAACTATGAATTTTTTTCTGTCACTGTATTTTTTTCACAATGTAAGCTAAAGCAGAAACTTCCACCTCTGCTCATCTTGGGGCATACAGAGTTTGAACACGACATCTTTATCCTAAGATTTTGTTTCATCTGTTTAACTCCTACACAACTTAATACTGACTTGATTGTCAGATGCTCTAAATGCTGTATAGCTCTCATCAAGGTGGTTATACTTATTTATTAACTTAATTATAAAGAACCCATGCCTGCCCAGTATCTCTGAAGAACCAAGGCATGCCTTTAGCTGCCTATTAGATTGGTGCAAAAGTTTTAGACCTTGATCTTTAAATCATTAGAACTATGCTCAAACACATCTTTATTAACCAAAATAGGAACCATTACGATCAACACATTTTTAGCCAGTGAGAAGTTTGCTTATTCCTGCAGTGTAAAAATCCATGCTTCGGGATTTGACAAAGCCTTGGAAAGTATTTTCTGCATCCTGCTGGTTGTGGCGGCATTTTCCCTGCAAAAAGCTGTCAAGATGCTTGAAGAACTGGTGGTCAGTTGGCGAGAGGTCAGATTAATATGGGGGATGAGGCAAAACTTCATAGTTCAACTTTTGAAGCATTGGTTGTGCAATGTGCGGTGCTGTGGAGAAGAATTGGGCCCATTCTGTTGACTAATGCCGGCTGAAGGCATTGCAGTTTTCGGTGCATCTCACTGATTTGCTGACTGTACTTCTCAGATAGAATGGTTTCGCCAGGATTCAGAAAGCTGTAGTGGATCAGACCGACAGCAGACATCAAACAGTGACCATGACATCTTTTTTTGGTGCAAATTTGGCTTTGGGAAGTACTTTGGAGGTTCTTCTAAGTCCAACCACTGAGCTGGTGATTGTCGGTTGTCATATGAAATCTACTTTTTGACGCACGTCACAATCCAATCAAGAAATGGTTTGTTGTTGTTGTATAGAGCACAAGAAGACAACACTTCAAAACAATGATTATTTTTATTTTCTGTCAGCTTATGAGGCACCCACTTATTGAGCTTTTTCACCATTTCATTTACTTCAAATGCCAAAAGACCATAGAACTGTTGACATTGAGTTCTTCAGCAGCTCCTTGTGTAAATGTAAGAGGGTCAGCTTCAATGACTGCTCTCAATTGGTTGCTGTCAACTTCCAATGGCTGGACACTGCACTCCTCATCTTCAAGGCTCTCATCTCCTTTGTGAAACTTTTGGAATCATCACTGCACTGTACGTTCGTTAGCAGTTCCTAGGCCAAATGCGTTGTTGATGTTGTGAGTTGTCTCCACTGCTTTACACCCCAATTTGAACTCAAAAAAGAAAATCGCTTGAATTTGCTTTTTGTCTAACATAATTTCAATAGCTTAAAATAAATATAAACAGCAAGTAGTTTTAACATAAATATAAGTTAAATATAAACAGCAAGTAGAGTTAGTAGCAAAAAAAACCTCAAAGAGAGAAAAGCACACTAAAATTACGCATAACATAATCACATTTATTGAAGAATGTATTCCTATATCAAACAGCAAATGTCAACAATGCAAAAATTACAATTACTTTTGCACCAACCTAATACTTAGCACGTAAAGAACTCAGGCCAGAGTTTCTGAAGTGAAGTATGTATATAGAGCACACACAGGCGAAGTCGCATTACAAAGGGAATAACTTTGTTACAAAGAGAAACTTTTTCAAAGCCTTTCGAAAAAACGGAAAAGGATGCAACCTAGAACATGAAGTCCTATTGTGATTTTGACCTGAAACTAAAAAACAATCCAGAAAAGGAAGTACGGGCATGGAAAAATCAATACAACAAAAACACAACACCAAACCCAAAATATAAAAAAACAAAACCAAAAAAACCCCACAAAAACAACAGAACACCACAAAACCACACCAGTATTCTATCCATTAATTAAAAGAGTCCAAAAAGAATCTACAAGAATGGAGACAAGAGACAGTCAGAAGGTCACATAAACCATATACATCAAAGATTTGGATCCTGATTACCCAAATCTGTCAAAGGACATAGAGGCAAGAGTGCTAGAAAAACTGTTGTATCACACTGGGCATCAGTTAAGCTGTACATACATTCTGTTGGGTCAGGTAGAGCTGGGTAAGAAGCAAAAAAAATTTGCCATTAGAAACCACATGCTATAAAGACAAGTGAAGGAGATAATGGAGGTTGGGAGATGAGTCTCACAGGTGAAAAGGGTTTAGAAAGACATTCAGAGTCTGAAACTAGAGTAACAGGCTGTGAGATACTGCATATAGGGAGAAAACCTGTTCAAACAGCAACTGATAATAGACTCAGAAATCATTCCAGAGCATGGAGATGAATAAAAATAGATAAAAGGGGACACAAGTGAGACATTGCTATGTTTTTTCTTTACATGGCAGCTGTAGAAAACCAGGCACCAGCTGCTATGAAAGGGAAACACTGAACATTTTTCAGCGAAACTGAAGAGGGAGGGCATGTCTGAACAAACAGGAAAGAGACTCAGCAAGAGAAAAATCGCAAAACAGGCAAAAAAGGGAAAGTTACATGGCAGCTGACACACAAATCAGAAAAGGGCAACCAGAAGAAGACAGAAAAGAGAAGACAAACTGGCAAGTAAAGAAATACCATAGTTTCAATAACAAGGAATAGGGAAAGTAGAGCAACAAGAACAAAAATATGATGGTGAAGTGGACCAGCTTTCATCAGCAGAATAGGCTTACACAGCCTGAAAGCAGCAGTTAGAAGGATGACAAAGGATACTCAGAGTCATAGAATAGTTTGAGTTGGAATGGACCTTCAAAGGTCCGCCAGTTCAAGCCCTCTGCCATGAGGAAGTACATCTTCAACTAGACCAGGTGGCTCAGAGCCTGGCCAGAGTCCTGGCTTTGCATGTCTCCAGAGATTATTCATCTACCACTTCTCTGGGCAATCTGTTCTAGTGTTTTATCACCCTCATTGTAAAAAATTTCTTCTTCATGTCCAGCCTAAAACTCCCCTCTTTTAGTTTAAAATCATTGCCCCTTGTCCTACCACAATAGGCCCTGCTGAATTGCCTGTCCCCATCTTTCTTATATGCCCGCTCTTAAGTATTGAGAGGCTGCAATAAGGTTTCCCCCGGAGCTTTCTCTTCCCAAGGCTGAACAAGCCCAACCCTCTCAGCCTGTCCTCTTTGGTGGGGGTATTCCATCCCTCTGATCATTCTTGTGGCCCTCCTTTGAACCCACTCCAACAGGTCCATGTCTTTCCTGTACTGAGGGCTCCAGAGCTTAACACAGGACTCCAGGAAAGATCTCACCAGAGCAGAGCAGTAGAATCACCTCCCTTGACCTGCTGGCCACATTCCTTTTGATGCAGCCCTAGATATGCTTGATCTTCTGGGCTGCAAGTGCTCATTGCCAGCTCATGTCCAGTCTTTCATTCATCAGTACATCACCAATCCTCTGCAGGGCTGCTCTCAATCCCTTCAGTTCCCCAGCTTGCATTGATACCAAGGTTGCCCCAAACCAGGTGCAGGACCTTGCAGTGGGCCTTGTTGAATCTCATGAGGTTCGCATAGGCCTGCCCCTCAAGCTTGTCCAGGTTCATGTGGATGGCATCCCACTCTCAGGTGTGTCAACCACATCACACAGCTTGGAGTAATTCACAAACTTGCTGAGGGTGCACTTGATCCCCACATCTATGCCATTGATGAAGATATTAAACAGTACTGGTCCCAATATGGACCCCTGAGGGACATCACTTTTCACCAGTGTCCATCCAGATATTAAAGCCATTGACTACTACACTCTGGATGCAACATTCCAGCCAATTCTTCATCCACCGACCAGTCCACTCATCAAATCCATACTACTCCAATTTAGAGAGAAGGATGTTCTGGGGGACCGTGTCAAAGGTTTTGCAGAAGTCCAGACAGATGATAGCCATAGTCCTTCCTTTGTCCACTGATGTTGTTACTCCATCATAGAAGGCCACTAGGTTGGTCAGGCAGGTCTTGTGCTTGGTGAACCCAGTATTTAAAGAGGAACTGTGTCTCCATGGGTTGAGGAAATAAAAACGAAGAGCTGAGCTCACTTGTGAATAAACTCCATCTTTCAGATATGAAACAATTTGTTTTCAAACTCAGAGAAGGACACACTGTAGTACTGCCCATGCAAACTTTCAGCTAGGAATTCCTACACCTTAAAAATACAATCAGACTAATTTACATAGGGGAAAACATGCTATTTTAATTCTCACTGATTTTGAATAAGAAGTGAAATGATTGCATACCAACAATTCAAAATACCTTAAACGGAGACTGGCATGTATAAAGCATTTCCACTTTAAGAAATTATGCATTTTTTATGTTGGAGCTTGTAAAGAGGTAAATCACAACACATACATTGCTGTAAAAAATGTAATACCATGGTTATAGCACTCTTCATACTAATTCATAATTGCCAACAGAACCAGAAGCACATATCATGTCTTTTGCCAGCTACCAACAATCTAACCAAGTGTAGCTTTTCTACCTGAATGTTTCTTCTTGGAGTTGTTCTAGCTGTGTCTGCAGCTGCAAGTGCCTACGACCCACAGGGCTGTTAGGATCTTCAATAGAATCAGATTGATTTAAACGTTCCATCAAAATCTGATTCTCAGCGAGCAAGCTGCTCTTCTCCTCCTGGAGGGCTGCAACCTATTATAATAAAAGCATAAACTGGAATAACTGAGATATCCAGCTACAGAGAACATTTTTTTCATGTGCATAATAAAGTATCAACACAACCCACAAATAGAAACACACAGGCTTCAATAATCACATTTCACAAAAATATACTATATCCTTAATAGGTATTCAATTGCTATGTCACATAACAAACATACTGCAACATTAGAAGCAGGTTTACCACACAAAAACCATGACTAGTTTTAACTGTATTTTGTACAAGCATCTAAAAAAAAAGTCTTAGTTATCACAGAACATAACTTGGTTATAATAAACTCTGCCTACTTTCCTGAAAAACAAATAAAACCAGCCCTCCACAGTAAAGCTTTTAAAATCAATCAACATAGAATATCCAAGTTTGGATACCCAAGGGTGTGCCCTTTGCAGATTTTTTTTTTTTTAAACCAGTGTCCAATTGCAAGCAGATCTGACACAGGAACTTAGTCCCAAAGATAACTCAAGTTTCCTGTAATGTTGTGAAAACAGGCAACAATGCAAAGAACCCAAAGTGCTGCAACTCAAACAACAGCTGGAGCATGAGTTCACACATTAAATAGCATAGAATTAACATGCAGGAGGAGGAGGAGCTGAAGAGATGGAATGTAAACATCTCAACAAAGGGAAATGCTTCTATAATAGCTTGAACCATCAAATACGCCAAAATCAACTGTCACACAAATCAGCTGCATTACTTCTAACGGTTAGTGAACTGTTAGCAAAAGCCTGCACTATACACAAAGGCAGCGCTGCAATGCTAATGCCTTTCAGGGCTCCCACTTTACACTCCTCACATCTTCTGGATGAGGTATGCTTGACCTACAGCAAGGGTTAGTCTAAATCCATACAGGTGACACAGTACAGTAACTTCTATTTGGGATTTAAGTGAAACTGTTGCAGCAGCATAAATTCTATTAGTTCTCTAATGCAAGAGTTGAATCACACAGCTCAACCACTTCTTACCCAAATAAAAAAACGTTTGTTAGTGTAAACCATTTTAATACTGGCAACATCGCATCAATATAAGAAAACAATGAAATTCTCTCTGCTACACAAGTAAAATGATTACTGTGCAATTTTCCATCTCCCTTTTAAAAATTATGTTTCCACAGTATACTTCTTGTTTTAAGCTGCCTAAAAATTAACACATCTCTTGCCCACTTCAAAATGAATATGTACAATACAGCAAACCTACCTGCATATCTAACTCATGACACCTCTGGGCAATTTCTTCTTTTGTTGCTAGTGCTTCGTTCAATTCTTCTGTAGTTTTCTTCAGCTACCATGAAAAACAAACATTTATAGTTTCATCACACTCTGTGAAGTGTCTAAAAATATTCTGAACTACCTGACTGTAAAATTACTTTTATATTTAGGAAATAAATTCCTTTTTCAGAAAATAGAGGAAATTCTGCTCTTATAAAGAAATGAAGAAGCAGATATGATTACTATTTATTTTGTGTGACAGTAAAAAGAAAACATACCTAAAAGTAATATTTGGTCTTACAAAAATGTTTTAGAATTACCACATCTGTTCTATGAAACGAGTCACAAAATCCTGAAGATCTTGGATCTGAAGAACTCATCAACTCTGTACACTGAAAAAATTGTCAATACCACTTTTCTTTAGAGATGCAAAGAGTGCATAATTTCAGTCTTCAATCTACTTTCTAAATATAGGAAGGACTGGAAGGTGGAAAAGAGGGGATGGACAATTAGGGTAAAATTTGCCTAGTCACCAGAAGTCACTCTTACTGCATAACAGGAATACAACTAACATGGTAAGGGAGAAGACTACCCTTCTGAAAAAGGGCACTGAACCTTGTAAGCCATGAGCAATATTCAGACACTTCCCTTCAAATGCTTTATGTTCAAAGATATGTACCTTTAATTTTGTATATGAATGCGGTTAAGAGAATGTAAAAAACACAGCTAAAAATAATTGGCCTGATAAGGCAGATGCATGCATATTATGTACATAGAGATGTAGATATGTATTACTATATATAATGAATATGATGGGCTTTGTCAAATGACATTATCATATATTATTCTTTCAAGTTTACTTCTCAAGTGTCTGTTGACATACCAAAATTAATTCCATCTGCCAGAATTTACACACTTCTACAGAGAAAGCATGCTGGAGGAACACAAGGAACAACCCTGTACTTCACTTCTCAATTAGAAAAAAATAGAGGAAGTTAGACAGCATTAGCCTGAGGTCAAGCTAGTAAAATACAAATGGTTTTGTGTATTCTTTAAATATATCAGACAAGGAAGGATTCACTTTGAAAGCTTTCAACAGTTGCCAGAACTTCTTTAAGGATTTTTGAGCTTCACCTATGGGGTTTTTTTTAAACTGACTTTGGAAGTAGTAAATGGCAAGAAAACATTTTATTAAAATACTACACATTTTCAATCCTTTCTCTCAACAAAGAAATCCTTTTTCTCAAAGATTTACACCAGTCTGAAGTTTTGCTAAACCATGTCATCTAGCTGAAGTTGTTTTCCAAACTGAGTTTTTCTCCCTCACCACAGAAAATGGTAACGCAATTTATAAAGCCAAAGGGCTTGAAATACTGAAATATATTTTTCCACTCCTTATTTGAATTTCCCCTTTCAAAACCCTTTCATGACCAAACAAAAAAAGACAGACTTTTAATAAAGCAAAATGACTAGCCATTGAAGTGCTACGATCAAAGGAAAAGAAACATCTAGTCTTAGATACCTGTCGATCAAGGTCAACGTACGCATCATTTCCAACAGAGACTGGAGACTCTTTACTCATCAACTGGAATTAGATTACACTGGATTAGAAAATGCAAGGATTTACTTTTATATTACAAGCTAAGGTTCAATGAAATAACAAGCTGATTTCAACTTCTGGGAGCTTAATCTGACTTCATTTCGACATTTTTTACTTCATTTTTATATAAGACATATCCAGAAACAATTACAGAAAGATTTATTCAGAATTTATTATATTTAAAGCACTATAAAAGAAATCTTAGATAATTTCTTTTTTTCCTGAAAACACACATTCTGTATCTAGGATGAAACATACAGTATATTCTGCTAAGCATTCTACTGAAGTGCCATTGGAATTACGCCACTGTCAACATACCATGCAACACTTAACTCTTCTCTGACAGTGGTTTTCATTTTTTGATGACCGGGAAGTTCACAGAAATTTACTTATTTATTTAGCTAAAGTTGAGGACATATCTATCTCAGCTAACTTTGCAAAAAAAAAGGTGATAAAAATTCCTGCTCTGGAGTTGTTTGTAGTTTGCAAATTTAAAAATAAAGTCTTGAAATTCGTATTAGAATTCCTTGTATACTAACCTATTTTATTGCACGAATGGCTGGTAGTGGTTTTAGTCTAGAAAACATCACTTTTAACCATAACTTTTAAAACAAACGAACAAGAACATATACACACACAAAACCACGAAAACAAAACCAAAAAACACATCCCAAACCAAACCCTCCAAACTGAGTGATGTAAACTAAGTTTTCTTTCAGCAGTCTACTGATCAGCTACACAAGTAGTTAAAAGTTAAATAAAATGTAACTGAAAGTTACACAAAATACAAAACACAAAATGAAACAGTCTTCCACATAACAAATACGTTGTAAGTACTCAAAGAGCAGCATTACAGCACCACACTGATCTTTTCTGTCATCCTGTCCAAACAAAATATTTTATGAGTTCTCCAATAACATGATTCATAGAAGTTACAATCAAAAAGGCCCAATCCTACCAAAATCTGGACAAAATTTCTTTCCTAAGGCCTCCTGTCTGGCCTAGTTACTTCCTCTAGAGACAGGGTTTCCTGTATTCCTTCCAGAAACCAGTGCTTTTGCATCACTTTTCATTGACAAAGTTCCTCTGACACACAGCACAGAGCTTTCATTTCTTCTCCATCCTTTCTGTTTATACCAATGTGTACAAGAGAAAATCTCTGTTTGACATTTGCATCATTCAAGTATTTATACATATACATATTTCTCCGGTTCTCCTTAATTGGGATCTAGCCATGTACTACACGCTTAATTTCATCTATCTGTCCTCAGCAGTCCTTCTCAGACTGATGATGTCGGTTGCTAACTGCTGAATACCTTCCATTTTGTCTACATCTTTACAATGACAAACTACGAGAAAATGAAGCATTCTACAAAGCCCAGATTCTCTGTAACAATAATCAGAAAGAGCCTATCCTCAGAGCTGTCCTCTGAAAAATGAAGTCACAATTTTTCATTACCATATATACACTGGCATTACAAACTTGTATTTAATTTAGGTCCATGCATTCTGATTATTGTTTTGCTATCCAAACCAAGAATTTCCAATTCCTCTCTGATAAATGATGTTTATAAACATTTCAATTAAACTACAAGGAAAGACATTTGGTCTTTAAAAAAAAAATCCGCAAATTATTAAATTTAAAACATGTTATATTATACATAGCAATGTATTAATTGCAAGTAATAATGAATTATAATAACATAATGAGAAATAGGAGTGTATAATACAGAAAATACATCATTTATAATTATATATAATATTTTTGCAATATTTTTGATCACTATATCATTCTCGCTCTTCCTCTATCTTCTGCACAGGTTGCATTTAGAAATGCACATTTGCAGATCAGAAATTAAGAATCTAGGTGGTGGTAACACACCAGACCAATTTGAGTGAACTGAAAAAATAGAAGTAAACCACTAAATGCTCCTGCTTTCATTTAAAAGTCAGTTGTTTCATGCAAAAAGAAAAAAACAGAGAAAACAGGGCAGAGGTTTGTTCTATGGTGTTTTGTGAAATATTCTAATGAATGAGATGATTAACGAAAACCAAAGTATCAAAACTATTTATATGTATTTTGCTGAAAGATGGATTACATAATACATCAGTAAAGCCCAGAGTGGCCTTTTTACATACCTAGGAGAAAGAGTGCCTGCAAGTCAAATGCTTTGAAATGTTTGGATCAGGTGACATACCAACTTTTCAAATACGCACACACACATACTTTTCTAGGCACTTTATTTTGGTGTTTCCTATGTATTGTTTAGTCCAAGTCACTTGGATTCCAAGACCTGCTTAGAGTCCAAGAAATAGAAAAACTTTATATCCACTGAAATTTCACCCTGTAAAGACACAGAGTGCAGGTACAGCTCTGAAAAGACCTTCTGGACCTAAATTCTCATTAGAATCACAGAATATTTCAAGTTGGAAGGGACCCATAAGGATCATTGTGTCCAACTCCCTGCTCCTCACAGGACTACCTAAAACTAAACCATGTCACAGATTCACAGAATGGCTGGGGTTGGAAGGGACCTCTGGAGATCATCTAGTCCAACCCACCTGCTAAAGCAGGTACACCAAGCAGGTATGACCAAGATCATCGAGATGCTCCTTGAACTCTGACAGGCTTGGTGCTGTGACCATGTCCCTGTGGAGCCTGTTCCAGTGACCAACTACCCTCCTAGTTAAGAACCTTTTCCTAATGTCCAATCTGAATTTCCCTCTGAGTGAGCTTCATTCCATTTCCTCATGTCCTACCACCAGAAAGAGAAGAACAGCACCTCCTACTCCGCTGGACCCCTTAAGGAAGTTATAGACTGCAATGAGGTCACCCCTGAGCCTTCTTTTCTCCAAGCTGAATAAACCAAGTGACCTCAGCTGGTCCTCTTAAGTCTTGCCATCAAGACCATTCACCATGTTGGTTGTTCTTCTCTGGACACACTCTAATAGTTCAATGTCCTTCTTACATTGAGGCACCTAGAACTGCACACAGTACTTGAGATGGGGTCATACCACTGCAGAGTAGAGTGGAACAATCACCTCCATCAACCAGCCAGTTATGCTGTGCTTCATGCACTCCAGCCCTTTTGGCTGCTAGGGCACACTGATGACTCATATTGACATCAACCTAAAACCATAAATTTCTTTCTGCAAGGCTGCTCTCTAGTCTCTCATCTCCCAATTTGTACATACAACCAGGATTACCCCATCCCTGGTAGAGCATCCAGCTCGTGCATTGTTAAAATTCACACAGTTGCTGACTGCCCAGGTCTTTATTCCATCCAGATCTCCCTGTAAGGCCACTCTACCCTCAAGGGAGTTCACAGGTCCTCCTGGTCTAGTATCATCAGCAGACTTCCTTAATGTACGCTTGATTCCTGTGTCTAGATCATTTATAAAAACATTAAAGAGCACTGGCCATAAAACTGAGCCCTGGGGAACCCCTCTGGTGACTGGCCACCAGCCTGATGTAATGCCTTTTACTGTTACTCTTTAAGCCACACCTGCCAATATATTCTTGACTTGTCTAGCTGTATACTGGACATTTTGTCCAGAAGGATACTGTGAGAGACAGTATCAAAAGCTTTGCTAAAGTTCACCCCTAAAAACACATCTACTGGCTTCCCTTGGTCAACCGGATGGGTGACTTCATCATCAAAGGAAATTAAGTTAGTTAAGCAGGACTTTCACCTAATGAACCCGTGCTGGCTATGACCAAAGACTGTGTTGTCTTTAACCTTCTCCATAAGTTTGCCAGGCACTGAATTAAGACTGACAGGCCTGTAAGTACCAGGGTCTTCCTTCCCTTCTAGAAAATTGGGACAACCTTTTCCAGCTTTGAGTGCACTGGGACCTCTCCTCTCCCAAGGTAATTGGAAAGTTTTTGAGAAACTTTCTGACGGTTTTTTAAGCAGCTGAGATCCTCCTCAATTGGTTCTGAAAGCCTTGGACTTCTAGGCAGCTTGGAAGGTAGCACTATAATCACTCAGAACTGTACCAGTACCTGGAATTGTAAGTTCTTTGATTCATTGAGTTTCAAAAATCTGTTCCAGAACAACAGATCCTCATCCTGTGATTTCTCCCCACTTTTACTCCTCATCTCTGAAAGAGGGCACAAACACTAAACAAGTTCAATGCCTACTCAAAAAATGTGAAAAATTTTGGGCTGCTTCAGATCTGGCAATTTTATCAAATGAAGGAAATTAAAAAAAAAAATCAAGCAGGAGATTTTCAACAGAAAGAAGAAGGATAAGAGAAGGTTTTCTATTATAAGATATTGCAGAATAAAGTGATGCTGAAAGTTGGGTTTAATAAAAGAGGTTATTAGCAAAAAACATCAAAACATTGTATTACAGTTAAAAAAGACTGCTACAGTAAAATATCCCAAAACTAGTGCGTAGCAGCACTGACTGGAAAATGACTTATCGTAAGAATTCTTTCAATGCTTGTTTCAAAGTCCTCTCTGCAGTGTTATAAATGGTAGTCCACACACAGACAACAGGATGTCCGTCTGCATGGGTACAGCATCGGCCTAAGTGATAACAGGGGACAGGGTCCCTGTAGACTCACGAACATCTCTTCCTCTATTCAAACATTACAAAAAAGTAAAATTGCTCTACAGCTTAAACTGGTATTTAGTTTCTCTTGTTCAGGTTCAGAGAAACAGGATTATCACTGATTTCCTGCTTTCCTTTGTGGCCTGCCATGCAGTAAACCTCCACCTACAAAGATGGATATGGACTTCACCTATGGGCACTTTGGGCTCCTAAGAAGTCACATGGGGGCTTCATGGCTATAGCAGTCACTAACACTGTGGTTTTACAATTTTCACTGTGGCTTTAATTTACTACTGAACAGCACTTTTACAAAATACAGTGCGCTATACTTGCTAACTTGTAAAAACACACTAGCATAAACACTAATTAGCCTATTCATTAGCCTATTCATAACCCTACAGCTGACAAAAGAGTACTCTGCTCTTAATTTCTCGTGTTCACTTGTTCAGTAAAAAAACAAAACAAAACAACAACAAAAAACAAACAAACAAACAAAATAAAAAACAACACAGTTCATGGAATTCTGCAATTTCAAGGCACAAATTTTGCAGAAATTCTATAGTATTTGGTTACTCATATCAAAGTAATCTACTGCACTTTGGGAGCCACAGGGTGGGAAAGGTAAAGGAAAACGAACCCAGTATCTAAAATATCCAGAAGTTTCAACCTTCTAGATTTAAAGAAAAGTGGGACATTCAATTAGAGTTCCTGACATAAAGCAAGCCTTACTGATTCATTTTTCTAAGGAAAAATAATATATTTTTCAATGTAAAATGAAAAAAAATCTATGTCCTTTATTTACTTCCAGGTAAGTTTCAAAGTGAGAAAAAGCACACTTTTGTAAAATACTTAAAGGCTGAACTTATACACACTGTGGGCATCCCAGCATACCTCCTGAATGGCTGTCATGACAACATGTTGAACCGACTCTTCCATCATCATTATGGTCTGGATGTATTCTGAAAATAAGAGCATTCTGAAATGTTACTGTTGAAACTCAAGTCATGTAGAACATGAGGTCTGAAGCTGCATCTTTCCTGCAAATGACTAGGTGTCACAGATGACAATCAAATGTATAATGACCAGTCAAGTCCCACCCCGACAAACTCAAAAAGACTTTATCAGAAGTCTGTTCAGACATGAATCAAGGCTCATTGTCATCAATTTTTTTCCTTCTTGCATCTCACACTTTTGAAATAACTACTTGTACTCCTTTTCTCACTTTGTTCCCAAATTATTCTGGCTATATAAGTACGTGGTTCATGCATAGCTTGTTCTCCACATGTTTCCTGCCTTCCTACAACACCCTCACTTTAAGGCAATTTCATATCTGTTCTTGGTCCCTGTTCTTATTCCTATGCTATATCAAAAATAAGTGTCCTCCACTTTTTCATTCCTCACCTATGTGTAGATGTGAGCAACTCCTTAACTAAGTCAAGGAGTTATGACTTGCTCAGTATCATACCATTTCCAATCATGTATGATCACCTTTACACGTGACCTGTATTCTTGTAATGATCTGCCCGAGAGGAAGATGTTGGGCATTGGTCACCTCAACGTCACTAATTATGTCATGCTGAGTCTCACTCAAAGTACATAAGACTAGACTGTTCTAATATTTCAAACATGTACATTTGTAATGTTCAGACTGAAAGAGTAAGAGATGTATAGGAATAAGATATACTTCCCACTTGAGGATGCCAAATAGTCACCAAATAAAGGAAGATAATTTTACATAAAACAGTGAAGACAGGAGGTGTAATAAACCACAGTTACTTATATAGCCATGGAAGAAAATTACTTCTATTTTAATTAATAGGATAGTCAGACTGTCTCCTGATTCAGGGAAGAAGAAAAGTAATGTCAGAAGAAGAAATTTAAGTGATTTAGACACCTGAGAAAACTGGAAAGGGGAATCTAGCTATAAAAGCTAAGATGCACCATGCAAGCAGAAGGCAAAAGATCTGAAACCCTGGCTGCCATTTTGTCAGAAATAAAACCAAAATGAGTTAAATCAGGAGGAAACAGATATTTGATGCAACTTTAACGTGAATGTAGTAAACAGTTTTATTTATCCACATGTGTATTTTACAAATATGTTCCTACGTTTCCTGTTTTAAGTGTTAAGAATAAATGTTTGTAGTTGCTTTGTTTCCTTAACCTGGCTTGAATTAAGTGTAATTTAAAGGTAATTGGTAGCAATAAAACACCTTGCACCCAAGGCAAGTTTAGAGCAAGAAATCTGGGATACTTCAACAAGCATTTCCATTGTTCATCACATCCTCTATGGCATCTGCAGGAGAAACGAATGGGTGCCTATTTTACCTGTGCAGGTCAGATAGACAGTTGTTGCCATGGGAGTCAAGAGAGGCCGAAGTCTCTTTCAGTGCCTTGAAGTGAGATTCAACTGCCTAACATGCCCCAAGTGACATTCTGGATGCCCTTAAGGTATCGTGCTCAGTCTTCAGCTGCTGCCCAGAAAGGCATGATTGCCAACATTGCTTTTTCCTATTTCAAACCTTATAAAAAAGTATCAGAAACTACAGTACCCAAATCACACCACAACACATCTTCCGAGCAACCTCCAGTCATACTGATGGCTCTCTGCCATGTAGCAAGATGCTGACTGGAATGCATTTCTAAAACCAAGATTCATACACAGTAGTGAAATAATCACTTTTTTTTTTTTTTTTTAATTCATAACTATCTCAATGTCCCTCATAAATGGCTACAGGGTAGGCCCAAGATTTTGCCAGAGGAGAGTACCTTCTCAGCTCAGCAAACAAAACCTGAAAATATGTATGTTGGAGGCAAAATCAGTTCCACAGTCTGAGACTCCAAAACTAGTGAAGCTTATAAAAAAAGTACAGTTAATATCTGCAGGACAAAATAATGTCATCACTGAAAAAATATATATTTGTCTCTGATAGCAACCTGAGAAATAAAACTTTTCCCCTAAGAAATTGCACAACATGCTGGATTTTCATTCACTGCCTGGGAAAAAACATGCTTTAAAAATTTAATACCTTGCTTCTGTTCACAGTTCACAGCGCATCCCAAAATAAGCTGAAGCATTCTCCCAAGCTCTGCAGCATCAGCATGCTCTCCAATCAGGTTAACATCCGGAAGGGTGAAGTCATTAATCTGCTGCCCTAGAATCTGCATAAAGACCCAGTATATATATGTCTGTATTACTACATATATACATACACACATATTTCAAAACACAAAGACGATTCAGAATCAACAAGAGCAATTCACTCCTACTTTCACAAAGTTTTCAGTTCACCTTTAAAACGAAGTAAATTGCCTAACATCCAAATAATAAACCATACTGCTTGACACAACTAATATTTGGGAGAAGACAAACCCGATTGTCTCAACTAACAGAAACTATTAGTTCCAAAGTTAGTAAGACTTCTTTTCTCCAGATAAGAAAGGCAACAAAGGCAAGCTTCCACAGTGATCAGCAGCACACAGATTTTTTTAAGCATTTCATTAAAAAAAGTAATGCCTAAAACCACCTCATATGACATAATTATTGCCCATAAGTCTCACATTTCTTACCACTAGAAAGGCAGAAATTGAAATATTTCACATATACAATGTATGTGTCTAGCACTGACATATGACAAATATAAGAAAGTGAAAAAACTCAATCACTTGGTCTCATAATTTCAGAAAATGTAAGGATATTCAGCAAGTCTCACAGCTAAGAAAGCTAGTTCCATGGAAAAGAATTTGAGGTAGTAGTACAATATATAATTAAACATCCCACATGCAGAAATTTAAAAAAAAACCCACTACCATATGACTTACAATTAATGTAATCTGATTTATAATTACGAAGGATTTACATTAATGATTGTCAGTAGAAAGAATTAAACAATTCTGCTAAATTGTTCATAAAAAGCTTTCAAGGGACTGAAAATATGAATATGAAATGCAGAATCAAACACATCTCTGACACAGTAATTGCAGATAAAAAGAAACTGTCACTTCTTATGCAGTGTGCAATAAAGAAATGAGGACTACGGAGAGAATCAGTCATTTGTTTCCTGGATGCCCTTTTTCCTGTTAATACTCAAGAAAAACAGAAAATGAGGTAAAGGTATTTATTAAAAAAAACCCAAAACATTTATCAGGTATATACAAAGAATACATGGAAATCAAGTCATTTAAAAGTTTTCCAGGGTTGGGCTTTGTGGAGTTGCTGTGGTTGAGTTTGTTCTTGTTTGGAGTGGTGGTTTTTGTATTGTGGCATTATTTTTAAAAACAGCTTTCTCAAGGAACAAGCACCAACACTACTGAAAGTCTCTGTATATTCTAAAGGACTCAGATTCACTCTTGTTGGCAGAGACTTCCTTTAGGTCATTCTAGTGAGAAAATAAGAAATCTGTGAATGCATCAAGCAAATCAGAAATATTACCATTGTATATAGATGGTAATAACAGAGTAAAACACAATATAATTTTAATTATGCAAATCTGACGTATTCATATATTCATCTGTAGTTCCTGATTTTCTCTCAAATGCAATGCTGGATTTCAGTTAATAATACTACAACTGCTTCATAGTTACGGATAATATAATTGCTGTTGAAGAAAGTTGATGGGAACACACATATCAACAGGCACTATAAAGAAGCCAAGGATGAGAAGGAGTAAATAGAGGATTTTGAAATAAATAGGAGAGACAATTTTAACTTTAAAAAAATATGAAAATGAAGGATAGACTCTGCAACAAATATCTTGAGATGAAGAAGGACATTTCCCTCCTTTTAAAAAATAAATACAAAAGCCCTTAAAAAAAAACCCTAAAACTGAAAAAAAAAAAAGTTTCAGTTCCAGAGTGGCATAGTTCTGCAGCAAGATTACTGGTAACTTTGGCTTCTTGTTCTTTATACTATGATTGGCAAAGACAGCAATGTAGGATAGCTTTTGAAAGACTAACCTCCTGAATGCAATATAAATTTTTGATTTTTTGAAGATGAATAAAATTAGCACACACACTTTTCAAAGGCTTTTAGCTGCATCAGGAAAAATTCATTTACATTCACATCTATATTTTTGTAGAAGGTGACTGCCAGGAGAGGGAATCAGGTTGAGGAAAACATAACCAGGATTCATAGTGGAATCCAGATCATCTCCATTATCACCACAAGCATTGCTTCAGCACATAAAAAAAGACAAACTAGAATCTAGTCGAACGTATAAATGTGCATTACTTTTGCAGAACTTAATGAGCTGGAAACAGATAAAAACTTGCTTAATAGTAAAGTTTTCAATTTACTATTTTTATTACCATGCATATCAACTAGCCAAAAAGACGCTGGCATCACTTTGTCATAGTCCTATTAATTTTCTATATAAAAAACTTGTTTGTTCATTTCTAGAATTGCCACTTACGACCAGCTTGCCTAACCATCAATTTTCAAAAGTTATTTCAACATGGACACCTGACCATTTGCTGAATATAAGCTTTTAAGTCTAACTTTTCCTTTCTGTAAAATCTGATGATTTTTAAAGATTTAAGTTTATTAACAAATATCTTCCTCTCTAAAGTATTTATGAGAAACTAATACTGTAAGACAAGCAATGTCCAGAATGTACATATAATGGATTTTGTACTGCAGTCTGTGCAAATCAGTTTGCCTCAAAACATCACTGATACCAAAAGCATATTTTAGTTGAGAATTCACCACTGAAAAAAAGATAATGTACTCTGTCTCCTTTGGAGTGTTTCAGTTCCGAGTTTGCTCAATAGCCTAAGAAAGAATGCCAAAGGCAGACTCCAATACACCGGGATTAAAACGTTCCACTGAAAATTTTAATGTGGTAAAGGAAAGAGGCAGACTTTAGCTGGAGCAAAGGAAATAAAATAAGGAATCAAATACAGGTACTGTTAAAGCCCAGCATCAGAACACAGTCAACAAAGACATCTACTGTTTCTATGACTGAATTTGCACACACATAGGACTCCTCTGGAAGCCTTGAGTATTCAATAAAGCAGATGAGAAGTTTTATAGAAGGCTAACACTGGAGACTAGGCCATGAAACACTGTATGCCAAACATGTAGCAAGAAAAAGTCAGAACTTAATCAGCAGAATATAATTTACACTAAGCAGGTTAACTAAAGTATATAACAAAAAAAAATAATGTAGATGTAGATTACTTAAAATGGTTCTTACCTCATGGTTATAATCCAATATCCCTTTTAAAATTTTCTTCAGGTTGCTTACCTATTTGACAAGCAGGAAATAGAGTAAATGCAGAGAATATATTGCAGATAAATGATCAGAAAGCAGGTAATCACAGAAACCACAAAAATCACCCAATTACATCTATTTGTACAATCAGATTTTCTGTTTGAGCAGTTTAATTTAGAATCATAAAAATTATGCAGTAGTCCTTTATATAGTTCTAGACCTGATAACAAATCTTTATTAGTTGACAGAACCCATTCAAATTTCAAAAAACTATTACATTGTCTTGGAGAGGCCTTAAATCAGATCCCAAAGCATGAATCTTTTTTGGAGTAGTTGTTTATTATACGATTACTTTTGTACACAAAAGCTGAAACATTTTTCCTTTCTTTTCTTTAAATATCCTGGAGATCTACTTTCTGCAGTGATAAACCTTTCAAACCAAATACAGCTACTGGCTCAATATCCTCCTTTATTCCCCACCTATGTAAGCTTAATTTATTAACTTTCTCATTAATTACTCATCTCAGTTATTTAACTTTTCTTCATTCTCTCCCCCTTCTTCCCCCTCAGTTCTTTACAACTGAACGTCTTACAGAATCAAGGCAAAACTGCAAAATTCACATTGCTCTGTGATGCCTTCAGTGCCATACAATGATAACTTTTGGTCACTTGCATAACAATGGCACAAGTTAAGTGTCTCCTTATGTAAAGAATCTATGCCACATTTCTCTTCTACTCAGCTCCCATTCCAGCAAAACCATTTATATCAAGTCTCTGAGATAGAGAGCACATTTAAAAATTATAGAAATACTCGATGGATTGCATACGTGATAACTTGGAAAAAAAAAAAAATCTTTGCTGAAAGTAACTCTTACAGATTCACACCAATTATGTCTAAGCATTTAAGCAAATAATTTGGATAACAGTAGCAGTGCAGTATCTCATGTGACAGGGGAGCAGCTGAGAGAACTGTGGCTGTTTAGCTTGGAGAAAAGGAGGCTGAAGGGAGAACTTGTTCTCTACAACTACCTGAAAGGAGGTTGTAGCATGGAGGGTGTTGGCCTCTTCTCCCAAGTTACAAGACGAGAGGAAACAGCCTCAAGTTGCTCCAAGGGAGGTTTAGGTTGGATATTAGGAAAAATTTCTTCACAGAAAGGGTTATCAAGCACTGGAACAGGCTGCACAGGGACGAGTTGGAGTCGTCACCCTGGAGGTCTTTAAAAGACACGTGAATGGGTCCTTTAGGGACATGGTTTAGCGGCGGACCTGGCAGCGCCAGGTTAACAGTTGGACCTAATGATCTTAAAGGTCTTTTTCAACCTAAATGATTCTTTGGCTCTATGAACTCTATAAACAGGTTTTGCAAAGACTGAACTTGACTAAATAAGGATTCACAAAGTAATGTTCCTGACAACAGTAGTCACACAAGAAAACTGTGGAATTATAATGAAGGGAGAGTGAAAACTCTCAAATCCCAAATGTCTTTTAAAAAGCCCAAAATAACTTCTTTATTCTTGATTACATTCTAAGAATATCCAGCTAGGAGATTCTATCCATTGACAGAAGTAACTTATCTTCGAAAAGATCTAAGGAAACATTACAGAAAATACTTAGAAAACCGGGGACAAACTCAACACTTCAACACAGTCAACAGACAAAATGAGGCGATGAAAGCAAAATCCAGTCTCTTTTTTAAGAGAAATTCAGGAAAGGAACAGGCTAAACACAGACAAAAAGATCTACTCATGAAATCCAAACGGATAATGACTTGATTACTTTATTCCTACTAATCCAGTCCCTTTTGGAAAAAAGTGGCAAGAGCTGACCACTTACTAAAATATAAGAACTTTCTGTCTTCATAATCACTGAACTTCAAGTCATAAAAGAAACAAAAATCCACTTCAAAAGTGACACATAAAATATTCTGGCAACCTACAACTGGAGAGGCTATGCGATAGCAAGTATATAAAACATTTACTGCCCATCCCATTACAGCATAATAACTAGTTTACTTTCAGGTTTATACCTTCTATTCCCAAACACATACTACTTTTGTCATATTAGACATAACACGTTTCTGTAAGAACTACAACTATCTTCTAGATGTCTTTCCAAAAGAAATCACCATCACCTTTCAAAGGCTATGCACAATCACAACCAAAGTCTGCAACAGATTTAAGATTTTTAAGAAATGTAAATAAGTTGATTTTTATACCAAATCACCACAAATATACTGCACTGATTAAAGTATGATTTTAAAACTTGATTCATTAAAACCTTGTAATTCGTAATTTACCTGAGTCTGCTGCGAAAGTGTCACAGAAACATAAAGGTCATGTTGCAGAATTTAAGTCCAGCTTACTGATGAGAGCATTGTGAGGAACCTTGAACTTAAACACAATCCCAAAAAATGAGAAACAAAATGGAAAGCACCTGCCTATAAAATACTTCTTCTTCCCTTGCCTTGTAAGCATTGTTTGCATTAAAATCCCTTGAACACAAAGAGTCATTTTTCTCCACATAACTTCCACAGAGCTTAGAGTTGAGATGCCGGAACAAAATAAATGTTCATCGAAATCTGTCATCAAAACTAACATACACAACAGCACCCTCAGAAAAAGAAAACAGCAAACTTAAAAAGAAAAAAAACAGACTTGTCCTTGTGGTCCTATTTTATTCCACTGCCCATCAGTAGTACTAGGACAACTTGCTTTAAAGAGTTAACTGTATCGTCTTTGTATATGGCACATAATCAGACAATTATAAGGCTAAAGCAGCTTCTTTATAGACTAGCTTAAACCTAACGATTATCTTCAGTATTACTCCAAGGGCTCTCAATATTTTTTTTAAATTGTCTGCAGTGAATACACTTAGATGGTTCTACTGCCACTGGCACTGGGGTGGTGGCAGGGAGGGGTAGTAGCAGGGAGGCACAGGGATGGGGGGAAGGAGGGGACATAGAGTGTGCATGCATTGCTCCTACCACATACATTAGGTTTCTGCTTTAAACCGCATTTTGCAGGAGCATGTCTCTTCACTGATTACAAATGGAGCCTAGAGACTATACCATTAGCTCAGGAGGCTACCCTTATCCAATCTGCTTTCTGCAAAAAGAAATCCCAAAAGGAACAGATATAGACACTTCCTTGAGTTAAATGACAAATAAAATGTGGCCCTGAATACAAAGAACATTCCTACATTAAACTTATGTTTGGAGACATTGTTGACTTAGGAATTAAGGGTATAATGAAACAGAATTAAATATATCAGTTCCTAATTATCATTTTGACAGAAATGAATGCTGGCTTACAGTACACCTATAATCTCTCCTTGCTTGCAGATAAACAGTCACATGACAGGCTTCCATCCTTATCAGGAAAAAAAAAAACCAAAAAACAAAAAATAACCTACTCTAAATGTCTGTTCATAAGTAAGTGGTCCCTTCCCTTGCAAAGAACAAGGAAGTAGCAGAAAAGTGACACTGTACACTGAAAACAGGCTTCCATTACTCCACCAGCCAACCCAGCTTGTACTGCAGAGGAATTCCAAGAAGACAGAACTGTACTAGCGCAGGGAGTAAAAACTGAACCTCAAAAATCAGGTTAGTTTACTTAGATTACAACACTAAGTAGTCTGTACTCTAATTTCACTGAGTATTTCATTTTGCAGCACTGTATCAAGCGTAAGGCATTGAAACTGTATTAGCTTCAGAAAGGCTAGTAGCTCCTATTATTTGAATATGCTATTCAGTAATGGAACAAACACAGCTTGCTACTGTGAGAAACGCAGTTGTGATTTGTGCTGAGAAAATGTTTAAGGTTTACAGATATAACCAAATGAGGCACAGGCTCTGAACCTGAAAAAAGAAAAGGTGGTTAAGTTCTATGTAAAAAGTTGTGAAACTTGTTTATGAAGTTATATTGATAGAGGGAACTAACATTTTAAGGGTTAACCGACTACATAATAAGTGCCTACTAACGAACTAACAGTTTAAGCCACATGATGAACACCTAGTTTAGAGCCCTATGTAACCAAATGTGTTAAGAAAAAACAGAACCTCATCAAATGCCAAGATAAGAAGTTTTACAGCACCAGTTATAAATCTTGAGGAGACAAGATAACCAAGATTTACAGCAAAAGGGGGTGCCAGTCTGGTTTTGGTCAACTTGGCAGTTTGGGTTCCAGCCAATTCATCATAATGAGCCAAAAAGGTAAAAAGTTCACTGTGACAAAGCTGAAGGAGCCTTCATCCAAACACCCCCAAAGACCCCTTCTCAAGACCACCAGGTGACACTGCACAGGCACAACAGGGAAGGGTCAAGGAGGAGACTATGGAAATTATTATCTGAGACTCATTTTAATAAGAAGTGAGGAAAGGTTATGAATATGTATAGGCGTTCCTGAGGTTATTATGAATATGTAATACCTTACTGTTTTTAAGCACACTTCTTATTGTTAGAAGGTGTGTGTGTTGGGCAGAGCCAAGCCTCCGCGCAGCCAGCGCTGTTTTGCTTATGCTTTAATGAACATGTGTTTAAAGAATACACTTAAGGAATTGGATTAAACGCTGTTTATCCATGGAAAAAGCGTGAGTTATTTATTTCGCTACTAAAAACATCAATAAAATTGTACTTTTAACTGACGCTGTAGCCTGAATGCCAAAGGAAAAAGTCCAGAAGAAAAAGTCAGAAATCAAGCTGAACAACATCTTTCCTTACTTTCCCAAGCTAGTTATAACCACTCTGAATGAAAGGTGGGGGGCGGGGAAAGGGTGTCAGTTTTATCCCATCCCTCAGACAGTCAACAGCTTATTCTGTAATTGCCAAAACTGATACATGTGTATCAAATAGTTAACTCTTTAAATTTCTGTTCTGTTACTGGTATTCCTGTATGAACTGACATTGAACTATTTTTGTCTCTTGATTAGCGGGTATAATTCCTGCAAAATTTTGGCAACAAAATTATTTTCTCTACTGTTTTCTATTTTCAATAAAGGACATTTTATCTTCAAAATGTCATCTTCTTCAGCATGAAATACTAGTGTGCACACAGTTTCAACTCTGACTATATTAAAGTGTTCAGTTGTACATCAGGAAAGAAATAATGTCTTCATTTTTTTTTTTTCTACCACCACATAAAATTGCAGCTAAGGCAGCAGTAAGAAGCAGCTTTTTTTGTTGCCCAAGGGAACACATAAACTTTTATGTACACTGATGTATGCTATGCCCCAGAAATTTTAAACCCCAAAGAGTAACACATTTCTCTGCTGAAGACAGTAGACAAATATCTGCTCAGCAGATATTTACACAGAATGCTTGCTGAATGCTTCGCACTTTGCAAGTAGCCTGAGTTCTAACATCTCCCTTTTTCTATCCTGTGCATTGCTGCATCTCTCAAGTTGGACAACTTGCCCTGTAATCAGGCATATAACGACAATCCTGTGAATTTATATATTTGTTTTAAACTGGTACATCAACAGGAGAAGTATTTTAATAAGGAGGCATTCTTGCAGTTATCGGAAAGTGAATTGCAGAATGAAAAAAAAAAAAAGAAAGATAAGCCATATATTCTTGTTTATTTTCCATACAGGACAGCATCCAATCCAAAGTTAACAACTGCATGATTTTCTGAGTATCTCTTTGAACAGTGGTTAGGAGGGCTCTATCAGGCCTACACTAACCTCTATCCTAACCACTGTTCCAAAGTAGAACAACCTGCACATTACACTTGTGTGTTTGGTTTGTTTGTTTTAAATAATTTCCCCTATTACACTGACTCCTTTATGTGGTTCATAATACCAAGAGCTTGTAGAAGTGGCAACTATTACCCCATATGATATGACAAAGAGCAATCACATTTAGCAACAAGAATATAATTCAGCTCATTATCATGAGTTGTAAGATGGTGATATAACCCAATTACCATTTCTCATAGTGCTTTTTAAAATATGAAGGGAAATCTATATTAATGAGACATGCAGAGGTATGTTGCCTACATTTCAAATCTAGAGAGAAATAAATAGAAGTGCACAGATTGGAAGGTTTCCTACAAGCCAGACTATAAATGACAGATTGACTGATAAGACTGTTGAACAACTAGATTGCTAATAGTGTTTACTTGCATGTGAAGAACAGTTGGCATAGTATAGGATTACTTTCCTGGTTACAAAATAAATAATTAAAATACCACATTTTGCCTTTTAGTATTCTTCATGAAAGTGGAAGTGGTATATAAAAAAATGTATACAAAAAACTGAAGCAAACATCTCTTACAAAAAAAAATAAACAGTCTTTAGCTTTTATTTACATGGATCTATGAAAAACAAGAAAGAATGGCATCAGCAAGAACCTGAAATTTGAGCTTATGTTTTTCCAACCTCAATCACATAAGGAAGTTACTAGTTTGCTCAACCTTTTTTTTTTTTTTTTTTCATTCACACCTGCTAAGCCTCAGGATCTGCCCCAAGCTCCATATGAGAGTTACAGAAGCTGCTACTGCACTTTCTATCAACCAAAATGCTATTATAGCAAACAGTTCTCAATTTGTTGTTCTCCAAATTTAACAGTCTTTAACATTCCTTAGAAAAAAGCCACAGAAATATTTTAAAGAAAAATAACACCTTGCATACAGCTGTTCCTTGCAATTCAATATGCTTATTTGAAAAGTTCATTTAAATTAACTGTTCTACAAGTAGCAGAACTAAGAAAGCTTGTTTAACGATCATATAATTTATTTACCAGCCAGTCAATACATCCTAATCAATGTACCCACATTTTTGCTCGCAGTCCTGGTAGACAAAACCTTCTAAAGGAGCCCAGTCTTGCACACAGCTGGCCAGGCAGCAGAGACCATGCTGACAGGTGTACTGGCCAAGCCTAAACACATAGACTCCCCCTGCACTAGAGCATTTCACAGTTGCAGCCCTTCCCAAAATGCTAGAAAGGGTTTTGGTGGCCAGAACAAAACAGTTTTATAGGAAACATGAACTAGCAAGACAAACTGTCACCATTTTGTTTCCCCAAGTACTCAGGCTGAAAATGGCAATTTAGAAAGGTACATAGATCATTCTCTGAAGAAAACTGGTCAGAAACTACACTAACATCATATCTGTATTTGAAACTATGTTCTTCAGGTTTTATAAGCCAAAATGCTTTTCAGCTGTAGCACTGTAAATTCTGTTGCCTTAAGGTTTGCAGAGAAAGTACTAGAATATTTGGTAATACAAATAACCCAGCAAATAGACTGTGGGTGAAAAACACAAATTCCCTTCTTAAGACTCAGTAGTTGCACAAAGCTGCCAAAGAAAACAACACTTGCCATTTTTGTTTAAATAAATTGCTTATTATTCTGCTATTTTTTATGCAGCTGCTTCTCAGAGGTCTGTTTTTTAAAGCTCCTTTCACGCATTACATTTAAAAAAACTTTCACTCAGCATTTGAAAAACAAAGAAAGGTAATGGATGCATAAAACTTATTATGATGTTTTCCTTTGAAATTACTGAAGTGTATTTACAAACTCAAAATTACTTTTCTTCCTTAAACTGTACAGGACAATAGCAACATTAAAAAGTAACTGTAATTAAAATCATCTAAAATTCAAAATGCTGTACTATAAAGCAAGGTCTTAATCTAGAAATATACTAATATCTGGACACAATATTGTATTATGAACTGAAATACAGACTTCCAGACAAGTCAAATACCTTTAGCCTCCAATTATCTCCTACTTCTGTTTTGATCCTGTTCAGCCAATTTTCATCAAAGTAAGCTGGATCTCTGAAAAACAAAAAATTCAGAGCATTCATTAAAAACAGGTTGCAGAAACTGTGAGGATACCTCAGTGATTAAGCTCCTATCTCAGACTGAGGTTGTTTAAATTTCTACCTCTGCATCCTACAACACTGCCTGTATAAGAGTAGTTCAGAATCCTGTTACTACTCACTCCTCTAATGCCCTAAATCCTATTGACAGCACAGCTTCAATTGTGTACCATGATTAGCTAATACTTTTGGAGAAGCTGTTGTACTTGGAATGCATTTTGTCACTTTTTCCTTCTGTAAATTCTTCTTCCTCTAATTTATAAGCTGGTGCTGGAGCAATATTTGCTTACATTACTAGCAAATATTATGAAATTATTGCTTTTCCACATGTAATGGATTCCTACTGCTATACATTGCTTAGAACTATTCCACTTCTAAATGGGAAGCTTGAGACTGAACAATACGTATGTTGGTTTAATGCAGTGAGAAGAGTTAAAATATATCTTGTCCCAAGTTCCAAGATCATTTAAAAGACTAACATTTTCTACTGTTCACTTAAGTCAAATTTTCTGCATATCATAGAGAATTTTGAAAATACTGTGATCAGAAATAAGGAGAGACCACAAATAAGTGGTTTTAAAAGAGTAACTCAACATAACGCTTGTATTTTATCCAACACATAAAATTAATGCAGTCAGGGAGAAAAAAACAAACAAACAAACAAACATTTTTCATAAGCCTAAGTCTCTTAAGAGTCAGTGTGGTAGAGTTGGTTAGAATTTCACACACAGTATTCTAATTTCTGGACTTAAACTGCTGCATTTTCCACTGAGTACCATTAGATTTACTGCTATATCCTCTACAGATAGAAGGGTTCAGGACTAAGCTCTTTTTTAAGGGCAAGATGCCATGAGAACTTTTGGTAAAACCTTAAGAAAACTGTGAATGTATCTGGAGATTCAAATGACATCTATATCATATATACTGTAAACCAGCAATTATATTAGTACTTAAGTTAGGGCCCAGGCTTTGTAGCTACACTTTGTACCTGATGCACAGTATCTCCTGTTTTCCATCTTCCCCACATCTTGCTCATGATGCATCAAGGTCTGCAAGCAGCCCATGAGAGAATACACGGCAATGCGGAGAGATCACAAACAACACTGCTTCTCTGCTGATACATTCCAATTGCTATTTTTACACATTCTGTTACAGACTCTGATGAAGATTACGTATTTCCTTTCTTCTGACATGGCATCGACAAACATACAGCTTTAATTACTATTTAAGCTGATGACTCCAAATTACTCCTATTCAAAACCAGTGCAGTTCTAGCACAGACGACAATCTTAAACTATGAAACAGAAAAAGCAATGTCTTATCCATAGCTTCTCATTTTGAAATAAATACTTTCAAATAGCTTTGAAATGGCCTCTCTGCCCTCAAAAGACAGGTAAAAAGAATGAAATAGACTCCAATACATACAAGATCCACTAGAGATGAAGATGGCTTACACTCGGTTTTTACATGAAACAAACGGCTCTCTCTGCAAAAAAACAATCTTAATTTGTGTAACTTCCACTCAATCACAACAAAATCACCTAGAAAGTAATGAAAAGAATGAGAGTTCAAACCTCAAGTAGCCCTACTTGAATCCGTTTGAGGCGTGGAGTTCAAAATGCAACCGAGTATCCTACAGATGGGTCTTCTGGGAATTGCCAACAACCAAGTGAGCCTTGTTTAAAACAGACTCACAACTACAAAGTGTTTATGCAGCTGAGTGAGAAAGTAGGTACACCTCACTACCTGTGTTTCACCAGCAAAAAAGACCAATTGGACTATCCTAAGGATTGTATCTTACCATTTTAAGGTTTGCGCTTGGTCACTACCATCTTCAGCTGCTTCAAGGCCACAGTGCCATGAATATACCAACTACTGACTTACCATTTTCATTGTAAATAATGACTCCAAGAAGCAGCATAGGTGAGCATAACCAACTACGCACAAGCAAAATTATATTCAGACTGACAGGATGCCTAATACTGCATACCTGATTTTCAACAATAAGGCATTAGCTGAGGAAGAGTAAGAAGATTTCAGGGCCAGCTCCAACCCATTCCACTCTGGAAGCATGCACTTCAATAGCAACTAAGCAGTTTTTCTCACCTACTACTGTAAGAAAAGTAACACATGAACCACCAACTGGCTTTCACTGTCTTCATCGAATTCTTGGGCTACGTACACCTTTATATCATCAGACATATATAAGGAAGGGCCCTGAGAATTAATTTCATTTCTGTCCTTGAAAATCCAATTAAAGTTCAGAATTAATACCTAAAGCAATGCTTTCTCTCTATTTCAAATTAGTGGAAATAAAATCTGAAATTAAAATGTTTCCATCAGAATTTCTATAAATACTTTTTAAAAGGGGCTTCCAGACATTAGGTCAGCCACAACCCTTGCTGCAAACAAGTCTCCTTCAGCTGAATCTTTGAGAATCATGATTCGATCACACTCAGAATTCTTTAATTCCCTCAGTTAATGTCATTAAGAAAGATGCTGATGTCTCTTACAGCCTTTGAAAAAGCAACACCTAAGCAAATATGAAAATGTGTGGTTGAGAACTGAGTAGATTACAAAACCTACCAGCTCATTTTGAAGAAGTACTGCACTAAGCAAGGGCAGCAGAAAACTGACCAGAGTATCATAACCATCAGATGACTTGTTTGAACCAAGTTTGAACCAAGCATTTTGAATTCAGTAGACTCTTGAGCCAAAATCCAAGCTTGCACTGGATAACTTTCCAGGTTTATAACAGTGTACCAGTTGATGGCTGCCTAGAATCTGAATAGTACTGCATATAACTGGGACTTTTCTTCAGAGCACAAGGTATCTGCACTGTTGTTAATGCTGTATTGCTTCATGTGATGCTGTTTTCAGTAGTGCTCCTTTATACCATCTCCACCTTATTTTGTATGCAAATTTTCCTTTATTTAAGTGATCGTCTCTCCACATCATAGATGCCAAGAGACAGAAATATTCTTCTGAAGAAAATCAACCCACAGAGCATGTAGTATAACTCATGATCATTACTCATTTTAACAGTGGTGTATAGTAAGCTGCTTTAAGAAATTACTGTTTACAAAAATTTCCTTCCCCCAGCAATATACAAAAGCATGGCTTTTGTGTTCTGCATGTGTCAAAACATACACAGCATGCTGCAATGTATAATATTACAAATGAATAAGTCATTAAGAAAGGCACAATGCGCAGATGACAAATGAAAATACATGCCATCTCTCACATTTACCAAGGCCAGTATAAGAAAGAAAAAAATTAAAACAAGAGGGTCACCTGGTACTAAACAGTCTCTGGAGTGGGATGAAAGGAAAATTTAAAATTGTAGTATAAAACAGGGAATTATGCTGTTCTAGAGATATGAATAGAAAGTGAAAACATGAGTAACATAGTAAAGGCAATTAAAAAAACATAAAGAAAAAGCGGATGCAATTCAGAGGCTGTGACACTTCTGTTTGCTCTAAACAACATAAGCTACATGATTTTAGGCAGTCAACTCATAGACAGTTCAAACATTTTCTTTTGCTTTCAATCTTTACTCTGAAGTACAGCATTCTCTAAAATAATTATCAATACTGATTGTGTACAGGCATCTTATCTTAATGTATTTCATACTAATTCTAGTCAGAGGAACCAGTAACCTTACACAACTGAAAACAAATGTACAGTACAGAATAATACAAAAAAACAGTAAGTTAAAGCACAGGCTGAAGTTCTTCCTCCAAGGTAAAATAGTTAGCACTGGAGAAATCCATTCAAATGGTACCTGAAATTCAAAGATAAATGTTGTATGATAAAAAGAAAGTGTCCTTCAGGGAATTACCAACACCTGTTTATTAACAACTGAATCCACAAGAAAAATGCTCATGCTTGGGTACATGGTGCCCATTTCTGACATTTTATATCACACACGCTACATCAGTGAGAAGCTTCTGATGGTGTAAGTAATTTCCTCTGTATCCTTTATTTCTCACAGCCTCTCTAAGCAGTTTTATTACAGAAAATTCTGCTACATGAGTTGTTACTTTGGGTGAATGTCCCCTATTTACAAATGGGCTGCTACACTGAGTGCAAAAAATATTGAGAACAACACACAAACAACTGAGAATAATGGAAGGAGCCGCTGCCCTTTTCTAAACACTTGACAGAAGGCACAGCTGTTTTTTATCAGCTAATGAATAAGCAATATTCTTCCTTTTTTTCTTTTACTGACAATAAATCCTACAATTCTGTATTGTGCAAGACTTCTGTATATCTAAAACAATTCTCTGAACTAGGTTTCGCTTTGAAACTGTTCCTCATAATTAACTACTGTCTTAATTTCATCTTGTTCCTACTGTCTGCCATCCTCACAAGTACCAATGGAATCTTTCTATGAAGGTGCAGGTTAGAAAAATAGAAAGAATAGTGAGTTCAGACTTTAAATATTAAAATTTTTCAAGAAGAAATGCTATCCTTACTCTCCTATGAAAATATACCCAGATCACTGGATCACCCCACTATCTTCCAATTTTCATCAATGCTCTACCTCACTTAGAGTTCTTCACTGATTGCATTTTCTTCATTCAGAGTGAACTTTTTTTTTTTTTAATTCTCACTGGATATATCAATTTGCTTTTTCAACAATTTTTCAAACATGAATTAATTTACTACAGTAAAAGTCCCAATGCACCCAAAAGTTGTCAGATTTCTCCCTTCCCATCTTTATGTAATTAACCTATTAATGCTATTAGCCTCAAAGTACACACATTGAAGAACCCTAAACAGAAGGCATCTATACTGACATCCAAATTTCAAGGAATGTGCATTACAGAAACAGTAGTCTGCTCTTCTCAATGGAAGAGTAACAGTGTTTAAGCTTAGTGTCTCTAGCAGAGACAATAAATTTGTCCTTTGAAGACAAACTTGTTGAGTAATTTTCCTGTTAAAGCCAATACTGCTCAAATTTTCACTGCAAATGACATCTGTTCGCAGTGATCTGGTTCCTTCAGGTTGTGCTTGCTCTTTGCTATTGAATGTCACCGTGTGACTTTTCCAAAAAACTACAAGCACCCAGTTGTCTGGCTCTTACACATTTCTATGTCTGCAAAAATCTTCTTCTACATGATTATCTTTTTTGGGACAGAAACGGAGACAACGCTGTTAATATAAAAAGAAGGACAGACTGGAAAAGCGTGCTCTAGACTTGTTTCATATCATTGAACATTCCGTGATTCCTGACTAAGTATTCTTCCTGTGCTGTTTGAAGGAGCAGAAGGAAGATTCCACTGCTAGTGTCAAATCTGGTTTTGTTTTCAAGAACACTTAAAATGGCTTTGCCAACATGCTCCTGATCAGTTTTCTAGTCAACTATAAAAACACTGATCCCTGTATTTGACCTATGTTCCCAGTCTCTCATGTCCAGGGAAACAGCTATTCTGCAACCTGTGGTATTTGCCTCAAAAACACACTAAAACTGGAGCCACCTTCTGTTGTTACAAAAGAAAAAATAAAAGAAGCAATAATATTTTCCCTCAAAACTTGTCAAACTTGTTTATCATTCCTGTTTTGCAATCCAAGATGTGCCTGCTGCTATACTTCAAAGCTTATATCAACAGGAATGCAGTCAAGATTTAGCAATATTGTTGCTAAATCTCTGCATAAGAATCAATGTATTAATTGCACAAGAATGGAAAACGATAAATCTGAAGCACAAATATCAGAAAGACAGACAACTACTAACTATTACCTAGGGCATAGAGAAAGAACTTTAAATTGCTTAACTGATCTTTACATATAAACCAGGTAAACTAAAGAATGCATTCAGTGTCAGCATGGCAATTGCTACAGGAAATCTTTTAAAATCATACTATAGAAATGCAATATTTCTATTGTACATCTCCTTTCAAAACATCGGTTCATCAATTGTAAACAATATCTCAGAACAGTTTTCCTTTAATAACACCAAGACAGGGAGAAAGGCAGTATTCAAAGTCATAGTAGTACCAGTCTAAAACAGTAAGGTTATTAAGGGGCCTTTGACACAGAAGCTTCATTTTGGTTTGTATCAAGGTATATTATGGTTTAGATCCAAATTCTGATGAGTCTTTGAACTAGCCAATCAATAATATATACAGTTATCAACTGCTGGCCCGTCATTATGTTAAGTGGAAACTGTACCTTCCAGAAGAACTATGGAAATATAAGACAGAAAATTACCCACATTAAATGTGTCACTATGACATTTTTTCTATATGTATGTCACTATTACATTTTTTCTAAATGCTCTGAAAACAGATTCACAGGTGATTATTCTGAAATCCTGACTTGCTATAAAGTTTACTGAACACACTATCTATATGGTCACCACCTTTTTATACTCCAGCAGGTAAAAAAGGATGATATCTTTCTAATCCTTAAAAAAAAAAAAATGGAATGACATCCCATTTACATTGTTTAGCTTCAGACTTGTAAACTTCATGTTCAGATCTCACAAACTTAAAAGTGGGCTGACTCAAATGCTGGGTTGGAAAATACATGTGTACTGAGCATGGGGCCATGGTGTCATCTTTTATGTAGTAGCAAAATACATTAAAACAGTAGAAAGACTGCTTCAACTATTCTGAAGCCAGAGGACCACTGACATTACTTGAAAGTAATTTTGTTTGACCCAAAAATGTATAAAGACTGAATAATTCTCATAAATGATGCCTCATCTTCCTCACAGAAGAAACTACTTGCAGAAAGGAATTGTAGAATTTACATCTTCTTTGAAGTTTCAGGTAGGAAAGACTGTTTTCTACGTTAAGCTACAATTCTACTCTCTACATCTTAACTTTCCGCATGCTAAAAGGTGTTCCCTTGAAATATTTGATAACATTGAGATATCCTCTTTCACCCTGTGAACTGGCAGCTCTTTCTTTCACTGGAAGGAAGGCTCCTGCTCCACCCAAGGATTTGCAACTGCAGAACAGATTCAGTGAACCTTGTAGCAGTTAAGAGGCCAGGAACTCTGTCAAACATATTATTTGAATCCAGTAAGCCTGAGCCATGCAGCAGCACAAGAAGTGGCAAGACTTAGCAAAGGATGGAGGACCCCCATCTTCTAATTGACTCATCATCTAAGAAGGGTTTCTGCTTGATAGGGGTTTGAATTCACGACATTGTTCAAAGACTGCCAGAGCTTGTCCAGCCCTCAAACTATTACTCCTTCTGCCCTTACACACAGGCACCAGCTATACAGATATGGAGATCTGGAAAGTACTAAGTGGCTCTGGAAGCTATGATCAAGGCCCAAGGGGTGTTCTCCCCAGTTGCACTAGTTAGGGGGAAGAACCTGAGGACCAGACAGATCCTGCAAATCAACAACCCGCTATGAAGTGGTGTTGGCAGCAAGGTTTTGGTTTCTAAGACCACAGAACCCTCTTTGAGGATCAAGGACCGCTTGGAAGAGATGGGATCTACCTGACTATGGTACGCAGAAGCATCTTTACCAACAAGCTAGTCAGTCTGGTAAGAGCAGTTTTAAACAAGGAACAACAGAGGAGAGAAAATATAACCAAACATCAAGTGTCAAAGTAGTGGAGTCTGTTGGCAAGCTAAGGGTGTGGGATGATGTGAAGAAGAGATACCTCACAGCCAACACAGCAGGACTGAAGTGGGGTCACCCCAAGCATATGCACATAAATAAGGAAAGGCCTACAGAAAAACACTACAGGTAAAGCTCTCAGACCCATTCTTGTAAATAAGCATGACTGGATGCACATGTGAAGTGTGTGTGCACTAATACATGCAGAATGGACAACAAACAGGAGGTAACAGAGGTCTGCGTGTAGTTATAAGGCCACAGTCTCACTAGGATCATGTAGATGTGGTCGGGTGGCTCATATGACAAGGTTGCTGCTATGAATGAATATAGGCTTTTTAGGAAGAACAAGCGGGGAAGGCAGTGGTGGGAAGATGCCCTTTATGTGAGAGTGCAGTGGAATTGCAATAGCTCTGCCTTGGAATGGATGATGAACCAGCTGAGAGATTATGGATCAGGATGACCAGGCAGAACAACGTAGGTGACTCTGTTACAGACGCCCACTACGGACTAACTGATCAGGATAACATCATCATAGACAAACTGATGAAGCATGGCCTTGGTAAGTGACACGCGTTGAAAAATGGATGAACTGCCAGGCTCAAAGAGTTATGAGCAGCAGTGGAGGCCAATATACTAGCACCATATCCAAGGGGTCAATACTATTAAACATCTTTAACAGCAACCTAGATGATGGAAGAGAATCTAAGTTCTCAGATAATACAAAACTGGGAGGGGTGTTTAACACACCTTATAGATGTGCTGTCATTTGGAAGTACCTGGAAAGGCTGAAGAAAAGGGCTGATGAGAACCTTATACATTTCAGCAAAGGTAAGTGCAAACTTCATGCACTGGTATATGCTGACAGCCAACTAGTTGGAAACCAGTTTTGCACAGACAAAGCTTGGTAGAAACCAAGCTGAACACATTCCAGCAATATGTCCTTGTAGCAAAGAACATCCTGGGCTGCACTGGGAAGACCACTGGTGACACCACATCTGAAGTGCTATGTCCTGGCCTACCCAGTATGACAGAGACCTGAAACATACAAGGAAGCTCAGCAAAGGGCATTAAATATGATTAACAGAGTGCAGTATCTGTCACATGAGGTGAGACTAAGCAAGCTGTGTCTATTCAGCCTCAAGAAGAGAAGGCTCTGTGGGACCTTATCAATCCCATGTATAAATACCTGATGGCTTCTTTTTCGTCTTACCCTGATATAATCTTCTCAGTGGTGTTCAGTGAACAGAAAAGAGACAGTGGGCACAAACTGAAAGACAAGTACTTCCATTTGAACAAAAATTTAAAATGGCCCTGTGGGTTGTTTGTGGTTTTTATTTTTGACGGGGGGGTGGTTTTGGTTTTATTTCTTTTCTTTTTTTTTTTTTCTTAAACTGTGAGGGCAATTGAATATTGGAAAAGGTAGTCCAAAGAGGCTGCACAGTCTCCACACTTCTATATACTCAATATCTGAGTGGACACAATCCTGGTGCAACCTGCTCCAGCAAACTGTGCATTTGAGAAGGTGAGTTGGATTAAACACTCCAGAGGTGCCTTCCAATGTCTACTACTCTACAATTCTTTGATACAAACCAGAAAAACTCTAACAGAAAGCTGTTCATATCCATATTGTACCTGTCCAGTCTACATTTTCAACAAATTACATAAAAAACATTTCATTCTCCATTTACACTCAAGACAGTATCCTCTTCACATTAAAAGGAATAATGCATACTTTTTTCAAAAAAAACCCAAAAAAACAAAAAAAAAAAAAAAACAAAAAAACCAAACAACAACACCACCACCACCACAACACCACCACCACAACACCACCACCACAACACCACCACCACAACACCACCACCACAACACCACCACCACAATAACAACAACAAAACAGGTCTGTAGGAACTGGCACATTCAATTTGCATGGCTGACTGGTAAATTGCTGCTGAAGTTTCTGATGAGTGAAAGTAAGTCGTGTTTCTGTTAAAACAGGTAATTCTGCATATAGCTACATTTCAGATGCATATCTGTAGTCCCCAGAAACATCCTAGATTACACTGAGATGTTGAACTAATGCATTTTACCCTATTTGTTCTTGAAGTTCAAAAGAACAAAAACATTATCTAGCGTAACCGCTATTATTCCTTCACTTACTTTCAAGAAAGTAGTATCTTTGCAAACAACTAAATTGACAGTTCCATTCAGTTTATCACAGAAGTGTTATTGCATGAAACTAATTCTAGCATTACTGATAAACTTGACCACAGGTTCAAGCAATGATCAAGGGCCAATACCTTACCTTGTACTGGTTCCAACTTTTTAAAAACATCTGAAACTGTAAGCTTAGTTTTAATCCAACTTACTTTCCAGTATGCTCATACTTTAATAAATAGCTAAACCAAAACCATTTTTCCATTTAAAATAGTTATCCAAAAACTATAGAGAAAAAAGCATAGTAGTCATGTTCTAGATTAAAGTACTGTCCAAGCATAGGAAAAACCACATCCTTACAGAATATCAGACAAGTTTGAACTAAAATACATGCAAATACAGGAAAATGTAAAGATAATAAAACTGTGTGTATTTAATTCATTAAATAAACAATTTCTTACATTTTTTGAAGAACCTGGGCCATCACAACCCCATTTGTTAAATCTTCCACGGTCTGGCATGGTGCCTCAACATTAAACGTCTGTATCTGTGGGAGAAAACAAAGATTACCTTCTTTTACTTTCAATATAAAGGGATTTTCAAAAGTAAAAAAAAAAAATGGTGTCAAATAGCAAATCGAACACAGTAAACTCCACAAGGTTAGTGTACACGTGCAGCAATTAAGAAACTTTAGGTTTAATAGCAATCAAGGAAATGAACTATTTACAGGGATTAGCATCTTTGTCTTCAAAAATTTGTAAAAACATTACTACAAATAACAACAGTACATTCTCCAAAAGCCAAATTTTCTACAGCATTTTCTAATTTGGAAATTCACTGGGCCTTCTGTTCTCCCATTCAAGTACTTCTGGAGCATATATTCAAGTGCACTCTCACAACGGATGTATGTAAGAAACTCAGCTTTTGGAAGTAACGCTGAGCACACAAAACTCTCGTAGGGTCCCCACAAGCAGATGATATCCATACTCCAAACTTAACTATTCCATAGTATCATGTGGAAGAGGAGAGCACAATGTTGCTAGGCCCTAATGGGTCTATGCACTACTAGTGTTCTGAATACTCAGGGTGTTCTATGAACAGAGTGCCTCAAACTGGTCTCACAATAAGAAAGACCAAGATAATTGTGCCAAATTCACAATCTGACTCCTGCTCTTCGAAACAACCGTTTAAGTATTTCAAAAATAAGACAGAAACAGGTCTTTCTCTTCACCTCCCACCTTGAGGTTAACAAGCAAACAGAAAGGTTGTTTCCTTTATACTGTTTTAGGTTCACAGTTCTCAGCAGTAAAATCTGTTTCTTCTCCAAACATCATCTCGCAAGCCCCCTCAAAGAATGAAGGGGCAGAACTGAGAGCTGAAATTGAGCACATACTGAATCACATCTAAATGTGGGATGGTCTTTCTGGTGTTTTTTTGGTTGGTTTGGTTTGTTTGTGGTGGTTTTGGTTTTGTTTTTAAGTTGTTGGTCGTGTTCACTTGTCTAGGGTCTTCTGTTTTCTTTCAGAGAACTAGCAATTGTCATAAATGTGCCAGCACTATACAGCAGCTCTTCAGAAAGGATTCAATTGAAACAAGGCAGAACCAGCTACCAGACCCCAAAGAACAAAAATCTAACACTGAGTCAAAATGCACACATGAAAAATGATGTCTGCACCTCCAAATTCTGCTTTCAGCCTTCCTTCCTATTGTTGACTCACAAGGAGGGGGAAGTGGAATACAAACAAACAATATCTTATATTTTATTATCATATTCATATATTATGAGTATTACATCACTTTTTGTACAACACAATCTTTAAAATAAGTTCTTCTGCCTCTTCTTTACATCTCAGTAGCAAGTAAAAAAAAAAAACTCTAAAACCTAAAAATGGTGCTAGACACCCTAGCTCCTTCAAATATAATGAATGATAACACTCAGAATATCACTCTCTTAGACAACAAACCCTAAAACAATGGGGCAGCAAATTCTCCACTATCTTAGTGAGAGGTCATCAGAACAAAAAGTTGCTCGACCTTCCGGTCTGTTACAGCAGGTACAAGAGCCGTGATCTGCCAGATATCTCAACTCACACTCCATGACTACTGGCAAGCTCAGTGTTTTTTTCCCACAGTATGAACAGCAACATATTCAAACAGAACTATCTTCTTGAGCTGCTGTCATCACCAACACGATCAACCACACCTGAAATATGAAGTTTTCTTCAAGAGGTAAGAGATGCTGACGTGATGAAATCATCAGAAGAAAATGAAACCCTACCACTTTGTGGGCAATGATCAAGGTTTGAAAGAACAAAGAATTTAAACAGGCTTAGCAAGTCTCCTACAATCTTTGCATCTACAAGAAACCAGAAGAGTACTTAAAACCATAGATGCACAAGGATTAAGAAGAGCATAGTCTAAAAAGAAGGTAATCCAACAGTAGGAAAAAACACAGCTTTCTTAGTAAATTCCAGGAGATTTGATCCTCTTTGAAAAGGGTGCTTACAAAGCATTTACAAGGAGCCTTCTTGGGCAATCAAAATCTCTGCTTCAGTTCTTGTTTACATGGTCTCTATATTTCAAACTAACACAGGCAAATCTTTGTCGCTGGGGAGAGGCCATCACACAAAAGACAGAGATACACTGTACTGAGAAGTTTTTTCAATCAAAAAGAAGAAAGATCAAAGGATTGATACCACACAAATGGCTGGAGTGCTTTTAAATGGGGGGTGCTGAAACAGGTACCTTGTACATTGTTTACAAAATTCTTTCTCATAATAAAAGTTTTAACATGTCCATCAGAAAAACTGGTTTTGGCCATGAGGGTTGGAAGAGAAAGAAATCCAGCAAGATGCAGCTTTGTGGAGGCAGCACATGGCAAAATGGGATATTTATCACAATGAAGGAAAGAAAGTTCATGGTGTCTTCACAGCAATCTGCTACTTATAACCAGACAGCAGTGACTCTTTGAGGAATCCTCCTGTTTACATACCAATGCTAAGCAATCTTTTCAGTATCATATCTTAGGTCTATGTTAAAAAAGAAAATTTCTCAAATTACACAGCAAAAACCAGTAGCCTTTACACTGATTTCAGATACAGACATATTGAAGTGTAACTGCCACACACACATTTGACAGCTCTCCATGTTTTAAGAAATGACTTGGCAATGTATCTGAGCTAAATACACTCCTGACACTATCCACAAAGAAAAAAAAAAGTGTGTGTTCATATGTGGACTAGTCATAAGTTTTAAATAGAAAAGGTATTGTGAATCTGTATTAGATATGCTGAAACAATTTTAATATTGCAAGTTTACCTCACACTCACAGACACATTTTTCTAAACTGCTTTAGCTGCAGTGCACTTTGGATAACTATACCACAACTTATAGAATAGTCTCAGAGGAGGATTCTGGAAGATTTTTGATAGAGTAATAGTTCTGCAATCACAGTAAACTACAAACACTTCTAAAGTATGCATATAAACTTAGAGATATCAATAAGCTTCAGTCCTTCATTCAGTTTCACTGGAGTTGCCACTACCCTGGCTGCCTCAAAATAACATCATGGTCACCTGGTGAAGTGGTAGGAAGCAAAAGTTGTCACAGCTGTTTAAAATCCTGAACAAAAATTATTCAGGAATCTATTTCATGATGCTGACAAAGACTAAAGAAAAAAATAATAATTAATAATTACACCTCAAGCTAGACTGTAACACCAAAAATGAGGGTGGTGGGGAAATATTAAAGAATAAAACAAAACATATTAACAGGTAAGCAGTTTGCTCCAGCTTAAAGATACCAGAACAGGAATCACAGGCATGCAAGGTAAAAGCCTTGAGGAATATTCTCATTCATTAAAATTGTGAGCTGGTAGAGGGAGAAGCAGTTTCACCTCGCCTACATCCACCTGGAAAAACATTCTGTTTAGGCTGAACAGGTTATTGGACTCGTGGAAAGTTTTGTCTACTCTGCCTGAAACATAGAGAAACCAGTTCAAGCACTTCTATATGCATGTGAAACAAGCAATGTGGGAGGTTAAACCAGTTGCTAAGAACAGTCAGCTCCTCTGGCATAATGGAAGAGACTGGCTGTCCCAGCTATGCATAAACTGCAATTAAGACAGCTCTATTCTCCCATCTAAATGAACGATTTCCCAAGAATCATTATGGGACTTGACACAAAGCCAGGCAAAAAAAGCATCTTGTTTATACAGCCAGTTTCACTGAGGACTAAAAAACATCCACTGCCTCTTTTGCAAATTTCATCCTGGAATAAACTGAAACCACCTTTCTTCTTTTTTTTTTTTTTTTTTTTTTTTTTTTTTTTAAAAAATAACTGGCTGTTTCAAAGCCACATTCACATAAAAATATTGAAATTGTAAAAATAACCCATAACTCCACATATTCATCTAAGAAACCTGTTGATTAGTTCTAATGCTGTTTAAGAAGGACTTACTAATATTTCTGCTAACCTAAAAAGATGCAGCTATTTTCTTGAATAGCTCAATATCCAAGGAGGTGCAAGAGTAAGAAACGTAAGGGGACCTTCACAGACCATTACTACAGACAGGACAAGACTCCACCAGACAGGTACAGTTTCAAGACCAAAGATTATAAATACTAAATATTGCTCATACATGACCATATGACTGAGTAATAATTCCTACAGATTGTGAATGCCACAAGATTTTTCTGTTGCTGTGATTTCTCTCTCTAAGCTTGCCATTTTTATGTCTTTTTTTCTAGGAAGGCTTTTTGTGCTAAGGTAATTTTTTTCAAAAGTTTAGCTTTTCTAAGAAAGTTTCAAGGGTAAAGTTTGTCACTCAACAGATCAACTGCCTCAACTACCAACCTCAAATGTAGCAATAAAAAACCAAGCAACCAGACAAACAAAATCACTAGTTCTTTCCACTCTTTCTTTTAATGCAAGAAAATCAGCAGAGATATTTACTAATGCTGAACAGACTTCATAGAGATATACTTGTCCTCTTCATCTCCACAAACAAGAACTGGTGACTCTTTTATTTTCTATCAAGACTAATCTAACTTCCACTGCATTTGAACATGTGCAGAAGTTGATAAAAGAATCCTTTTGAACATATATAAACAACTGGTTTGTACTATATTTGGCTGTACAAAGAATTATTTTGGGGAACAGGGAAGTAGCCACTGCCTTCTGACTTGGCATTCTGTGATTTCTCCCACTAGTTAGCACACACCTTAACCTTTTAGCATTTTAAAAACAACTCCATTGAAATATTAACACCTCAGAATCATATTTGAACAGCACTTAAACAACTGAGTACTGGAATATTTTTCATTCTGAAATCTTTTCAGACATGACACAGACTTCTGCACAGATGCTATACATCAATGAAATATTCTCAAGTCAGTGACAATTTAGTCCAGCCTGTGACTGGATAAGGGGTAAAATCAACAGTTCAAATCACTCTTAACAGGCCATTGCCATACAGGATAAAATGCATTATCTTTCTTTCTTCAGCAGGTTACATGTTTCAAGTACAGTAGTCTCACAAGCAAAGGAAAGAGCTACTCTGTTGGTTACTTGGAAATCTGCGGAGCTAAAAACATGTTGGGATCGTGACCACTTGCTAGACAAGCTTTCAAGTTTATCCTTCTCCAGTGTCATACAGCCTTACTGACAGAGAGCACAAGAGGTGGATATGTAAACCAGTTAAGATGAAAACATATGGCAACTAGCAGCATGTATCAATACATCTTCCTCCATCACCTCTAACAGTCAGTGGATTTCCCTTGTTCATCTGCTTTTGATTTTCACAGAGAAGCCTAACCTGTCATTCCTCAGTAACTTACTCATCACCATCACAGCTTTAGCCAGCTCTGGCCTTGCACAGACTAAATGTCTGAAATAGAAAATCTCTGTTTCTCTTCAATCTTCACTTGCACCCCAGAGTTTCATACAGTGGGTATTTCTTTGGCAATTTTGCTTACAGAGAGGAATAATAATAATAATAATAATAATAATAATAATAATAATAATATTCTCAAAACCACATCCAGCAGTTACAAATAGCTTATCAATAAACTAGCTACTACAGAAATACAAGTTTCATGGCTATGTTTCAGTCACTGCTGAAATCATAGATTAGCTGCAAACCCAAGTTCAAGGTCCGCTACATTTTGGCAGCTCTCTGAATGACATCACAACTTCAAGATGTTTAGAGATCATGCTTCAAGCACTGAAACGGGGAAAGGTAATTCTTAGGTTGATACTGTATTATCTTCGACTTCACTGGTGAATTTCGTGTCTAGAAGCTAGAGAACCACTTAAAAATACAGAGAAAGGAACAGAGCAGAAGAAAGTTTCTGATCAGAGAGCCTGCCGAGCGCGGCCGACAGGTCACAAAAACACGGCACTGACACACCGGAACCGCGCCAGGAAGGGCGTGGGTCGCGGCGCAAGGATCTGGGCTTGCAGGCACCACGCTGCCCAACCCGCCCGCGGACACGACGCAAGGCGGGCAGCGCACCTGGGCGCAGTTCCTCCGGCCCTCCCCGCCGCGCCGGTTCCATTGTTTCCTCGGCGCGGAGGCAGAGCTAAGGCGGCGGAGGCCACCCGTCGCGGGCAGCCCCCCGACAGCCTGCCCCGCTGCGGCTAGACGAGGCGGGGCAGGTCCGGAAGACCTCTGTCGAGCCCCGCCAAGCAGAAGGCAGCCCGAGCGCCAGGGCGCGGCCCGGGCGGGCGCTGGGGAGGCGGAGCGAGGTCCCGTCCCCCCCCCTCCCCCCCTGGAGCAGGGCCGCGGCGCGGGGGGGGGCGCACGGAGCCATGTCCCTTGCCAGGCGGCCCAGCTCCTGGCGGAGGCCTGGCGGCCAGGGCACTCACCCAGGTGAGGAGGCTCTCCCCGAGCTCGACCCGCTCCAGGCTCTCCACGTTGAACATGGCGGGCGCGGCCGAAGGGGCTAACGGCCGCGGCCGGGTCGGTATCACCGGCGCCCCGGGCCGTGGCGTCGACACGTCAGAGCGACCTGACAGGAACCTCCCGCGCGCGCCTGCGCCGTGGCGTCGGCCAAGCGGGGGTGGACGAGACGCGGCGACGTTAGCGGGGGGCGGGACCACGGCCGGTGGCGAGCGTTGCGCGCGCCGGGAGGAGGGGTACCGAGGAGCTGCGCACCGCACCGCACCGCCCCGCGCCGCGCCGCTGAGGGGAAGGGGCGGGGGCTTCGTCCGGCCCAGCCCAGCCCAGCCCAGCCCAACCCAACCCAACCCAACCCAACCAAGCCCAGCCTAGCGGGGGAGCTTCTCCCTCTCGGCCTGTTGTAACTAGCGGAGGGCGCGAGCGGCATCGTGGGCGTCCGTTCCATCGTTTGTGTCTCTACCGGTCTGACCTGGTGTGGTCTGATCCGGCGTGGCGGTCTTGAGACCTGTTGCCAGAGGTGGCAGCGAGCGGGGGCTGACGTTGTGGCGAGGTGAGGCGTGATCCACTACAGGCCGCGGAGGCCCTAGTGCACCGCTGGGCGCCCTAGGGGCCTGTCCCACTTCACCTGGCTGCGTGTGCCCTCGGCTGTCGCCGCGCAGGCTGGTGGCGGATGGGAGCTGAACGGGAGGGTCTCTGGAGGGGCCGGGAGGGACCCGCAGCGACCTGCAGCAGCACCCCAAGTCCCGGCTGGCGCTGGCTTCGGGAGTGTGGGCTTGTGAGGACGCTGGCACACACAGGCATTCTCTTGCTAGTGTATTACATGGCTTGGCTTGTGGAAGGAGAAGCCTCTATACGAGGTTTTCATCTTTTTTGAGTAGAAAATGACATTAACTTAATCTAAGCAAAATTCAGCTGTAGTAAAAAATAATTAAGGTAAAATAAAAGTTACTTACTTAGCATTAGCTGCAGGTAATTCAGTTACTTTTTAATCTCAAAGATGAGTGTGTTTGATGGCCAGAGTGGTTCTGTGTCCTTACTCCCCTAGCCAGAGTAGCTCTCCATCAGACTACAAAAGCAATGCCTGAAGAGTTTAAGAAACTTCTTGTAAATAGCCAGTTGAATTTTTGCCCCTGCAAAGTTTGCAGTGAGAATGTCAGACATCATGATAAGCTGTACGGTTTCCTATCAGTTAGCAACTGGCCTCACTTGCAACAACATGGAATAACAAGGGCAGTACACTAGTAACAACTGAGAATTGGATAAACAACCAAGAAAGGAAGGGTTGCAGATCTAGTAACTATCACTTTGTTCCTGTTTTCTCACAGTTCTTCAATTAAGTAAGTTAGTAGCATGTGCAAACTCGTGAGTGTTCTTTTATGTTAACCTGTTTTGAATAAAACTGTATTGTAAAAGCTATGAAAACTCTCAAGTTTCCCAGTAAAGTACCTTCTCACTGATCTCATTGTATAGCCCACTGTTTTCGTTTTTAAGCTATTAATTCAATCTATTTTTGTTTAAAGGTAGATTTCCTGTCTAGGAATAAGTTTGTAAGTCTTAAAAAATCTATGTATGCTGTGGAACTATAAATTTCCATTCCAGCTTTTAATGTGTACTTTAAGTTATGTGCTTGGTACTTTTGGCAAAAAATGCTTTCACAGGTGAATTTCAGCATTTAACATTTGCTTTTATGTCTTCCTTTATGTAACTATCCCACTCTGCTTTGCCTGTTATGACCTGTAGCTTATGTTTTGTATTTCATTGGTGCAAACAAATACAGTAATGCTTTTTGTCTTGCTGTCTATTTTAAATGTGAAATTGTGTACAGAAACATTGCTTTCTACAATAAATTCTTGGGCAATTTTATCTTTAAAGCCTTTTCATTCTTAGCTGAAGTATTACAATATCTGAGTAAACATTATTGACATTATTTACTGATCAGTCAGATATCCGAACTGAAAGCATTGGCAGGCTCTTTCTCACGCTCCGAACTGCATATGAATTCAGTTCTACCCTTTGGGGTTTTTTAGGATTCTATACCTTTCAGTATGTTTTAGCCTCATAAGACAGTGGAAAACATAATGGGCATAGTTTTACATAGGTCATGCATCATCCAGAAAGAGATCCAAATAGTAATGCTATATAGACTCTTGAAGTTGTCTTTTTGCTTCAAGCCGTCAATATAGTTTCAGGCTCATGAGTAAAATAATTGGAGGCTTTTTTTGTTTTCCCAGTAGTGTCTTAACTTGGGATTACTTTCCCTTACAGAATTGCATCTGGAGTTTGCATCTGTGGTACTTTTAATTTGCAAAGCATGATTCCACCAGCACAAGTAAAATACCTACTATTTTTTTTTTCCTCTTTAGGAAAAAATGTGCCTCAGAGACTACTGATCTTGCAGAGACCTGCTTTGCCAGACAAGTGCCTCAGTTGGTCAGTTCTTAAGGTATATTGAACAAAATTATTTGCCTACTGAAATTGCCCTCTCCCTTATTTTTCCAAGACAATTTGGGCTTTTTCCTTTCTCTTTTGCAAAGACTGTGTGTGCATATAAATGTAGTCCGCATACTCCTGGAAGTAAAGATGGTTTATGGTGAAGAGAGAACCGAATATGATGCTGCTGAGTTTGGCTATAATTTGCTCTACCAGCTGAGCTTATTTGTGACTCCAAAGTTGCTGCTAACTCATGATAATGCTGCGTTAACAGACTGTGTGAAATCCTAGTAAGATATTCCCAAATTAGTATTGTAACCTTCTCACTGAATGTATATGGTTAATTTGTATAATTTTTATGTTTATATATATATATAATTTTATTTTCTCTTCGTAATGTGCCTTTTAGGTGGTCTGCACTTGATTTTTAAAATGTATGGAGATACTTAATACTAGAAATTATTGTGGATGCTTGATTCAAATAAGGCTATGCCCATGAAAATTGAAAGCAAATTAATCCTGTTTCCTCAAAACCATTTTTCTGAGTATACCATCTTTCATTTGCCTTATTTCTGTTTTATAATGTTATGTATGTCTACACCACTATTTCAAAGTCCAACTTTAGTACATGAAAGTACCTAAGTAGAATGTATCATCTCAGGATTTAGGCTAGTAAACTCATGCCAGAGTCTTCAGTGGTATTTATACGTTGACTGCTCATCATGCATGCTTAATGCCTGCTGTTATTAATGCTTTCTGAATGCAGTCTAGTCATACCTTTGAAGTCTTCATGAAGGAGAGTAAAAATAACTGTAGGATCCAGTTTGCCAGGTCAAATCTGTTCATGAAGTCCCATTCTTGACTACAGACAGTGGCCATGACCGGCTGCTACCCTGAAGTAGAATGTAATTGGACAACTTAAAAGAGAAGTCTCAAGTATTGCCTCACAGCTAAGAATTTGTCCTTATTTTGGGAATTTATGTCTGGTTTCTCTTAAATGAAAGAGAAGCACTAAATTTATGCTTTAGATATTTCAGTATAAGCTAACATGCATGCAGAGGGTGGGTTCCAGGGTAAACATGCTCCATTTAACTATGCTGAAGTTCTTAAAAGTTGATTTATGTTATCCAAAATCTGTCAATCCTAATAGAAACCTGTTTATACAAATGAAACCTTGTTGTTCTTTTTACTATGGAAGAAAATCTCAAGGAGTTAGTCTTTTTAGTCTTAGGAAAAAAAAGTTACTCAGTATTTTACTAGCTGGAAAGAGTTAGATAACCTGGAAAATGCACCATCTCTACAAAGTAAGCAGCATTTTTAAGGAGCGGAGTAATGCTTCTGCTAATAGAAGAGAATAGGCAAGATGTTATACAGGTTCTGACTTGCACCCTGGCCCACCACCACCATCTTAATTTTATAAATTTTTCAGGCATTGAGGGAAATAATTAAAAAAACCCAATCCTATTGTTCTCAACCAGTGCACTCCTGGCCAACCCCTGAAAAGATTCATTGTTATCCAACTTGTCTTTCAGATGTTGAGAAAATTGTACCATGCTCTTCAAACTAAATAAAATGTTGCTCTTGGTTGCTAATTTGTATCTCACAGCAGTATTACTTGTGCATAATCTAATTGTTTACTTCTCAGATGTAAGCAAGAGCCCCTTACTACTTTTTCACTATGCTTGTGTATTCCTTTGGGACCTAAAAAATCTATTTTTGAGAGTATATTAGCATACGGTACTTCCCCAATAAACTTTAAAAAGTTTGAATCCTTCAGGAAACTATGGGGATATTATAACTTTGGATAGCTGGCAACAAGTGTTCAACATATTGTGGAAAATGTATAATGTTTTTAATTTATTTACGAATCATGGCATGGGGTATTGTTCTAGCTGTGCTATATGTCAAACATTGAAAGTCTTCGTAATACTTTTCAAATCTGAAAAATTAACAAATAACACATTCACACTACTATATGTCCTCATGCCCTCACATATCAATGTAATCTGTATGAGTTCCCATGAATAAAATAAATTGCAATTGCAGTATTGCTCATTATGGTTCTCCTTTTTTTTTCATAAAACTGCATGCATTGTTCCTACTTAACCACAGAGGGGAAAATGTAATTTTTAAGGCCTGCAATTCTTATTTGAAATGTAAGTAAATTAATCTTGCTTTCTGTCAGTGATCACTTGCAGAAAAATTGAGAATAAACAAGGTGATTTTGTGTTCAGAGCATTAGTCTGTGATGGTTTTTACAAAAAAATCCAGTGATTTTACAAATTATAAATTCCATTCCCTTACATTTCCAAGCATTTTGTGTTCAGCTCAGTCTGAGGTTGTTTACATTCTGTAGCCATCATAACCCTAATGCAGATAAACTTGATCCCAGGCTAAGTACTGTTCTGCAAAGTCCATCTGTAACTTAGTCCAAATGGAACAGAGCAATAACTCCTTGTCTTTTTTTCTCCTCACTGGACAATTTAATTGTTTATCTTCAAGCAAGTGCCAGTAGTTTGAAAATAAGATCGAAGTGAAACTGCAGATTAGTTTGGGGCTCTTCTGTTGTTGCATTTAATGCAGGAAAAAGGCCCCAATTTTTTGTCAGATTTTTAAGCTTTGCAACTGATACTTCTAACATTCTGAAATTGATTGTGTAAATTCCAGTTTTTATGTGAGTATTGTTAGTTGTGGTTTTGTTTTCATCCCCTAATTGAGACACAGGATGGGGTTATGCTATCATTGGAGATAGCTATCCTTGTTAAATGGCTAAAAAATGGAAAAATCCCAAGTATAATGAAATATCAATTATCAAAATTTAATCTATTTTCAATTACTACCTTTTTTTCCTGACATGGTTCTATTAATTTGGTACTTTTCTCAGAGAGCTAGTGTAGACAGGAAGTAATTTATTGCATAAAATAATAGAGGTACAGCATTAAAAAATTTCAAACTTTATTTGTAATTATAATAGGGAAAAAAATGGCATAAATCTGCAGAGAAGAAAGAATTCAGTGCTGAGAAACCTATGGTATAGAATGTTGATCCGGAAAGAATTATGTGAGGAAAAGGTTGATGAAATACTGTTATTTTTGCATAACCAAATGTAATGGATCAACATAAAAATGTTGAATTTAGTACAAACCACATCAAGTTGCTATTAAATTATTTCATATTATTACTGGTTATTATTTTAGGAAAGATTAGTTGTCTGTGATAAAGCCTGCTTCTAGAAGTCTTCTCTGACATACCTTGAGTCCTTGACAATGCTGGTTGTCTCTGAAGACTGAAGGGTTTTCATAACCTCATAAAGATTTAAGTTTCCTGTAGCCTACTTATTAATTGTACAAACTGAAAGAGCACCACTGCTAAATACATGCATTGTGTGGCAAGATTCCTGAGCAGCTCTTTGAGGTCCATTAGCTAGTCTGTTACACATTCACACCACTGCAGGTGTGTTCATTGGCTGTTATGGTTGCACCTGAAGGAACATGAGCTGCAAGTCTGCAATTCTAGATATTTTATTTGAAAATGTTCAAAACAGACTTGAGATCAGAAAATTCCTTCTTCCTTCAGTCAGAAACTTTTCAAATAGTGTATTTTAGCAATGTTCTTATAGCCATTGCTTTTTTTACATGCTAACCCAAAGATGAGTAGTAGGAGGAGATTGTTACTTTCTTTATTGAGGCTTAAATGACTATTCTGAGAAGTGCTGTATGGATCTTTTGAAGTGAAACCCTTCTATTTGTAGTTCCTAGTCTGTGCATTTCATGTCAGCTCTCAGAAAAAGTGCTAGAAGTAATGAGGGTGATATGCTTAGCACTTATTGTCTGTCTAGAAGCAGCAAGTAAGTTAAAACATGAACATGAGCCTTAAGCATCGGTAGACCATCTTCCCTATAATTTAGTAATAGAAGCAGCTGGGATCGACACTGAGGAAGAGATTCTTCTCCCCTCTTTCTACATCTTGGCAATATTGATATGTAAGTGAAGAAAACGTGTTTGAGATAATGACATTTTATGTAGTAGAAAGACTATACAGGAATTTCTCTTGGACACTATGTTTGTGTGAAAATGGTTAATGAGAAAGTCATATGTGGTAAGTGAAGGAGTAGATACAAGTAACTGGTATTATGTGCAGGAAGGAAGAGAGGATGAGGATCTCTGTATTGGTTTTTCATATTCTGCTGCTAACCTTGGCACCACAGTTTAGTATTTCAGGAAGAGTACATGAGTGGAAATTCAGGCAAGCAAATGTAGCAGGTGCTGTTTATGACAAATAAGGATTAAAAGTGTTGTTGTAAGGAACAGGCAGAGAGGAAGAGAGCTCTACAGTGGGTATCTTGAAGGCTCTTCAGGGAAACTAAGTTAACTTTGTGTGATACTGACAATTAGTGTGTTCGTTTCAAGAGTGCACCAAGGAAGCAGTGACATAGGAAGCCTTTCAGGTGGCAGGTGAGAAACATTTGCCTCTCAAAGGTGGAATTAAAGCATCTGTATGTTTCTATCAGTGTGTATTTCAGGAAAAAAAAAGCATGTAAAACGTGGTGAATGTAGCTATTATTACCATGTTGATCTGTTCTACCAGCTGATGCAGGACAATGCAGGAATCACCTCATAGCAGTTCTTTGCTGTTTACTTCTGGTTTTGTACTGACTGGTCAACCCAGAAATGACAGTGTGGCACAGTAAAAATAAAATTAGTGGACTAATGATGGTACATAAGGAGAGAAAACATAGGAGTTGAAGATAAAAGCATACTGATCAAGACACAGTTGTGGAAAATGAGTGTCTTAGAATGATGTGTTGTAAGAGAGAGAGGCTTTGTCAGGATTAGATTTGCAAAGAAATAAACTATACAGGTTGAGAATGTTGAGCTGGAGTGACATCACAGCACACCTATCTGTCCAGATCCTCAGCACCAAGGAATAGAAGACTTGAACAACACCTTAGCCTCATGGCTTTAACTATAGCAATATCATGTAGCTAGCTATACAGAGAAATGCTGTGACTCCTTGTGTAGGCTTTTGTTTCTACCTAAGACCTTTCCACGAAGATCTAGTCTTTTATCCATTAGCATATATGAAACCTGTGTCAATATCAACATACTCTGAACTTGGCTCTTGGTGAGTCACTGGTGTTCCGCCTTTGGGAAAAGTTACTCTTTCTAAATATTAATTCACATTTCAGTAGCTAGACTATGGCATGGTTGCTTGTGGAAAACTGTAATTAGCAAAAATTATGACTATAGTTACAGAAATAATAGTCTCAATTCAGGTTGGATGCTTAGGATAAACTAATTTATTGTTTCACTTCACATATGTTTCATTATTTCATTTTGTTTTTCATGGTGGAAGCCCAAAAATTCAACAACAAAGGAATCTACCCTTCATTCTCCATGAGCTTTCTCTGCTCTCATGGCACTTAATTATACCACTTTTCCTTTTTTTACGATAATGTTAGAATATACCAACTTCTCTTGCATTACTGGTACAGAGGGGGGCTCCCACAAATGTGGGGGAGCTTGGTAAAAGTTCAACAACTTGTACGAGAAAAGATCTGCCAGGGTGAGAGTAGCTGTCTTATGGAAGAGGTGACACTATTATGTTATGTTGAAATCTTGGCAGGGCAGTTATTACAGATATGCACTAAAATCCAGATGAGATGTATCCCATTTCAGTTTTTCAATTAATTCAGGGCCAGGCAGTGTCTTGTGATATTTGCTAGACAGTAAGGTTCAAATTAAAAAGTTACACATGAGCTGTGAAGTAGAAAGAAACGCTGCTGAGAGCTTGCAAGCTTAAGGCACACACACTGGACTAGGAAGTAAAGTAAATGATCGCAGTCTTACCTCAAACTGATGCTGAGATTTTATGTCAGCTCTGTATGAAAAATACTTTATATGTGGACACATCCTCAACTTGACGTTTTTGGTCATTTGTCAGAGTTAGCTTCACTCTCCTGGTTTCATAATATTTGCAATTGTAGTTCATTTCACTTCTTGATAGCAACAGGAGTGATTTAGCAGTGTGTTGGAAACTGGTTTATTTTGCTTTTCTCCATCTGTAGGTTAATGCTGTAGGGTAATAAATGTTAACATCGGCCAGCAATTCTGGTTGTTGCATGTGTGCAATGAGTGTAAAACAAACAAATCTAAGCCTGATAGTATTCTTTTTCTTTCAAGTTTTTCCCATTTTCAGCTGAGTGATGGTAATGCATGGAAAAGATAAAATACAAAGCACATTGGGTCATTCCTGTGTATCCATATGGGCATTTAACACTCTAAAAAGAGCTAAACTCAACTCTAAATGTCGTTGTTTCTTCATTTAAATGGTGAAAATCAGGTTTCTAAAATCTATGTTTTCTCAGCCCAGCAGCAATGATGTGTTGTGTAATAATTAAAATTCTTGGTAATGCAGAGTCATTTAACTTTTAATGAATGAACTGTCCTTAGAATTTGTCTAATTCAGCGATGACCTATTCCTAGGCAAGTTATCTGGTAAAGATTCACAAATAAATTATCCAACTGATGTCTTTTAAAAAACTCTTTAGATTGCAACGCTCATGCTGCTGTGCAACACAGATGTTTTACAGCCCTCTCCAGCAAGCTGGGTGTTTCTTAAAAATGCATCTGTTCCCTCTTATTTACCATTTTTTTTGCCCAAGCAATGACTGGTGTGTTGCTTCAGGAATTTGTGTGTATGAATAAATGTGTATACCTATTACTTGTAACTATGTTTAAAATGTATGTATGCGTGTGTATGTTTTAACATACATATATGTATGTATGTGTATATATTTCTTTTTACATTTTAGAGCTATGATGGCCAGTCACCAAGCAGAAGTTCAGAGTCTGAAGCTAGATAATGATTCAGTTATAGAAGGAATAAGTGACCAGGTACTGGTGACAGTTGTGCTCAGTTTCACTTTCATTGCTGCTCTGGTATATACCATTTTAAGGTGAGAATATGTTGACAGGAATTAATCTACATATCTGCATCTTTAAAATTCTAACTTCCTCAACAGTTTTTTGCATTGGTATAGAGAACAACTGTGCTTTTGTGACATTAAGGAATTTATTGTTTTATCACTTACTCTGTTTAACTAGTTGCTTGGCAGAATTTCATAATTTAATTCACAGTTAAAATGAAATTATGCATTTCTCAAAAGTGAAGTTTAACTCTTCCTTATCTTCAGACAATCAAGCTGAATGATGTTCATCCTTTCCTTAACACTGAAAATGGCTGAATTCACAATCTAGATGGCTGGTGTGTCATATTTGGTGACAAAGTACAAATTTGTCAATAATGACTGCACAATTAAGGTTGGATATAATCTTCAAACGTGTGTTCTAGTTTCAGTCTCCTTCCACTCCTTTAAAAAAAAGAACAAACAAACAAACAAACAAAAAACCGCACAACCCACAAACCTCAATAAATCGACTGCTTTGTTTAGAAATTAGTATGCTGGAAAATAATGGGCTTTCTTGTGCTGCTTTCCATAAAGCAAAATGTTAAGTTCAGAAGTCAGTACTAATGTTTAAGTAATTAAAGCTTATTTTTCATTTCAGAGTTTTTCGTTGCAACCTAACTAATACCTTGGCCTTTGTGTTTTGGGAGAATAAGTCTGAGCTTCAGATTGGTGCTTTTTTTTTCTTTTACAGAAGTCCGTAGACTGCTGAACACAGACTGAGTTTGACCACTAAGATAACTCAGTTTTAGTGATGCATTGGCATTATGGAATTTACTGAGGAACCGAGGAGGATCTGTCTGTATGGAAAGTATTAGCAGGGTAGGATGTATTTGAGAGCAAGCTACAAAAGAATCCAGAAGTGGGAAAGCTTGGCTGGGCTGCAAGGAAGTGCTGCTGTTCAGGACCAGGAGACAGCAAAGGAATCTAAGAGAAGTGTAGGCACTTCACCTTGCTTTTCTTTCCAAGTCAGTTTCGGATATTCTGATGGCTTCAGGAGTGCCTCTTTTCCATCTGCTCTCTCATGCTTTCTCTACCCCTTATACTGACATTTTTAGCATTTGTGACTTGGATTTTAAGTGTTTAATTTAAAAGTAAACATTTTATTTTTGAACTTTATAAAAGAAAGTAAGGTAGCAACATGAGAGAAAAATGAGTGGAACAAGGATCAGCAGTGTACAAGAGTAGTGGGAGTTCACTCAGGATTGGAGTTCAGGGCAATAATACATTGATTTTGAAGGGTTACTTGGGGAGAAAGAAAAGGGCTAGTTACTAATGACTTCTGCAGTGTCATGAGCTAAGTAAAAAGTTTCAGTGGATCCTGTTACAGGCCCTGATGGTTTATTTTCTGGAGGGGCAAACAAACTCAGACACAGAGCTTCCATACTTTGGAAGTCTTGAAGCTTGTTTACCTCTGCATTTCATGACTGACTACTGAATATCTAATCAGCATCCTCTTAGCTCTCTGCTGTGTCTTCTGGTACCTTCTGAAATTGTCTGTATTCAGCAGCATTTTTCCTCTACTTCCTTTGTAGTGTCTCCATCAAAATATGCATAGTACAGTAGAAAATTTGTACAGTACAAAAATTGTAGTAATTTTTATTTATTTAGCACTGAGGGGAGAACAGAGAAGAAAAGGAGTATTTTCTTCTCTAGTTATCTTAGGCAATACAGTGATCTGTGGGTTCCTTATACTATGTCCTTTACCTCAGCCTATTTGTCACCCATACTCTGTGCAACATCTGAAGTACTCAACTTGGGTAGGAACAGGTCCTGGGTAAAAATACATGAAAGAAAGCTGAGAGTAATGAATAAGGTTGCAGGAACGGAATAAAAAGGGAAAGTAGGCAGCATGGAGTATCTTTTGCAGTAGATTTCAGGGGGCAGAAGTGGAATATGGAAAGAACTGTTAAGGGATATGGTTGTTTTACCTGTTTCCAGTAGGAAGAACTCAATGAAACATCACATCAGGACATGAGCTGACTCTTTACTTTTGATGGAGAAACTTATTAGCAGTAATTAACATATGTACCAAGTTGCAGATGTCTAGTTCAGTTACTATAAGATACTTCTGCAAAGCCTGTGTGTATTTGAGCTATAAATTTTAATAAAATACATCCAGATTTTTTTCATAATCTTTTAAACTTGTGAGTAGGTTGTCACATTACAAACAAGACTGTGAAAATTTAATTTATCCAACAAATCAAAGAGAGCCTGACCCTCCAGCATTTTGTATTAGAGATTCCCTACTTGTCCCAGACTACTTACCTGACTCATATTTAAGAATCTGCAGGTTCAGATCTTTTTCTCTCATTTTCCTATCCCATCATATGGTTTGATTATAGGATCAAGTCAGTATTTCAGCAGAAGTGGGACTTTAAACCTTGGAAATTAACAATGGCTATCATTGCACAGTGATGAACCAGTTTCCATGAGTACTGCCACTCACTTTCTCTGTGTGAGGCTGCATACTGAATGAGAAGGCAGCCTTCCTTGATCTGGTAATGATAGTTTGATGGGGCTCTTTGTCATACATAGTACAATCTTTCCACGTCATGGAATTTTTTTCCCTCAACTTACGGAGTACTAACACTCAGAAATGGGGAAATTAAAACATTCTGCATCTAACTTTATTTATTTATGGCTTTTGTTTGATAATATCTTTAATTGCATAGGACCATATTGTTCTTCATTTTTTTCCTTTATTTTCTCACATTAATTTACATGACAGAAGTTATGAATTGCATATGTCTTGAGCTGCGCTTGTTGCATCCTGGACATTGTGCACTATTCTACTACCTCAGCATCTTATGCACAAGTGACAGATGTTATACATACTGTACCTCTACAAATGGTCTAATGTATTCAACATAGCATGGGATACCAGAGTAAAGTCATAAATGAAGTATTTGCACAAGGATGATATGCAAATATTGCCCAGGTAACTTTACCATATCTACCTTTTAAATTTGAGGACTTAAGGTTCTTCTTTGCATAGTATAGCTTTTCACTGGATAATACTTTATTAGCAAATTTGCAATTAGGTGTTTGTGAAGAAATCAGTATAAACTTGCTTATAATCCTTCCACGTGTTTTTTATTTGAATTGAATTTCAATATATTTAAAAGTTCTGGCAAAGTGAAGGTGCAAAGTATACTTGTTTGTAGCATCTAAACAGGAAAATTGTATGCGTAACATGTACGACAGACAACATCCACAAAATCTGACCCATAGAGACCCAGGGTGGGCAAGAAGGTTTTTAATGTAAGAAGGTTTTATGATGTAAGCTTTCCATCACATAACTTTAATAGGTGTCACCCACATTAGTGTTAAATAGATTTACTTTTTACAGATAACCATGTAATTTTTAGTGTGAAAAGTAAGGGGTTTGTCTGTTTCTCTTTGAAGAATGAGTGAAGGTGACAAAATATTAAAGATAGCAGTAATGCAGTACTATGATTGCCCACATGAAGGAAAATGTTGCAGAAGCTCCTAGAGCCATTGAGGAAATTATGTAAATAGAACTGCAACCAGAAAATGTCCTAAAAATTCAGTGAGTCCAGCTGTCAGCGCTGACAGAGGATCAGCTTGCCTAGATCCGTGGAAGCAGTGCAACCTGCTTTTTGATTTAATTTTTGGTCAAAGATAGATCGCAGTACCTTGAAGTAACCTTTTCTGATTTTATACACTTAGCAGATAGAAATGCTTTTCCACCAACCTTAGAAAACTGTGCGAAATATTTGCTTGTATTTATAGAATGAAAGCCTTACCCCATTCTCTTTTGTCTCCATGAGTTCTGTATGAACTGACATTTCTTCATGCTCTCTAATGTTTAAAAAATGTGGGCAGTAGTTCATATTATCTTCTGAACTTCCTCCAACTTCTCTGTGTGTTTTTATGCATTTAGCCCAGAATGAAAAACAGAATGCAGCTGAAACCTTGACAGTGCTGAGCAGAATATATCACCAGTGAAATCCATGTGAATAAATAAAGCTTAAAAATTAACAGTTTTGATTATGATATAATATTTATGGTAACTCGACACCTTTTAATTTTGTCAGCATCATTTTTCATTCCAATTCAGTTCCCACTGTGCTTTTGAATTTCAAACTTGTAATGTATCCAGCCTCTATTCTTCAATGAGTCCCTTCCCCATGATTCCCCTTGGCATCTCTAACATGTAATTTTCTTCCTCATAAAGTTTTCCTTTTTTAAAAGTGATTTTAAAATAATTATTTATTTTTATATCCAGTCTGCTAATAGTGACATAAATTCAACATTTGAAATCTAGGGAGTTTCCCTACTCCTTCTTATGTAAATGTTATGTCTTAATGTTTAACGTAGCAGATAAAGTTGAAATAATTAGAGTTTTTCAACTCTATAATTTAGGTGTTGAGCGAAAAAAAAAAAAAACAAATAGACCAACAACACAAAAACTAGCAGTGGAGACTTAAAACTATTTCTACAAGATGAATATAAAAGCTTTCAAGCAACTTGATTTTTTCCAGGTTAATGGCTTAATTTTGTTTCAGATTAAAATCTAGTTCTAGCATGATTTAATGATTGATTATGGAGCCTCTCTGAAAAATCTTGCTGCTGTACAGCTTTAAATGTCCAGAGTAACTTTAGGATCTAGAATAAAAGTCCTGTTTCTTTAATTATTTTTGTACTTTCTTTAAAATCCTTTATAGCAGGAAAGAATGATTTTTTGCTCTTTGTTCAAATTTATTTTTTTGCAATCAGTTGTTTTTCTGTGTTGAGCCATCGTGTTCAGTTTTTCTTATTGCTTATATTTCCTTTCACAGAAATGAACATCAGAACATACACCCAGAAAATCAAGAGCTAGTGCGAGCTCTTCGTCAGCAGCTTCAAACTGAACAGGTGCTGTGCCAAGTGTTGGCATCATTCAACTACCTGTTTTGGGGTGGTGTAGATTCCTCTGAGGTTCTGGAAGAAGCTGGTCTTCAAAGTTATGGAAGCCTACTTACTGTACAGAGGCATCCTTGAAATTTATCAAATAATGAGATAACATAAGCTTTTTTATGGATAAATTCAGTAATTTAAATTAAATATTAATAGCTAGTCAGTTCTTTTTTTAAAGAAGCTTTTTTACCACAAGGTGGAGTATGTTAGATTATGTTGTATGCTTCCTGCAATGTTCCTGGGAAGTTAGTGGTAAAGGAAAACAGACCCAGTGTACAGCCTGTTGCCACAGGACAGGGGTTAGATGTTTAGACTGATAAACTCTGTGTAGCAGAACAACGGCACAGCAAGGAGAGCTAGGCAATAAAGATTGAACAACCTGATCTAGTGACAGATGTCGCTTGCCTATGGCAGAAGAGTCAAACTACATCATCTTTAAAGGTCCTTCCAACCCAAATCATTCTGTGGTTCTATGATTGCATCCAGTTCTGACATGTAGGGCAGAAGATGGGAGACTCTAGGCTAGGTTACTGGAAATTGCTGAGTCCCAGCCCTTAAGTGAAAAGCTATATTTTTGGAGAGTATCGAGGAAAATCTTTCATTGTAATACTTCTTGAAATAATTACAGATTTTTTAACTGCAGTGCATATTTATGTGGAAGACAAATACAGCAAAATGGGGAGAAAAAACATTTCATGGCAGTGACATACACAAGCTGATGTTTATGCTTGGGCTTGGGAACACTAAATACTGCAACTGGTAAGCAATGCAGCTCTGGCTCTACACAGAGCTACTTAAAATAATGAAGTAACAGCGTAGATCTGAGCTGTTAGTCATACTTAAGCGTGTCTAACCTAACTTAATGTGAAGGACCAAGGAGGTTCATTCTTTGCAGTCTTTGACTGGATTGAAGCACATACTTATGTAACAGACGGAGGGAAAATAATGGGCTTGTCACAAGGAGGACTTGTTTAGTGAATCAGTTCTTGCATTTAAGTATCTTTGATTTTTGAATTCAAATATATTTCTCTTTCATTTCTCATAGCTTAGCATCTGACTCTTTGACTTAAAGTAAATGAACACTGGATTGATTATTATTTTTTAAACTCAGTAGACTTATCTAATAATAGTATCTCTAATACTTCACATGTCTCATCTGTTCCAGCAGGATGCTTCTGCTGGTGATAGACATCGCTTCTATACAGATATGTCTTGTCCAGTCTGTTTGCAACAGGCTACATTCCCTATAGAAACAAACTGTGGACATCTTTTCTGTGGTAAGCAAGGAAAATCCCAAGTCTCAAAGATAAAACCAGAATAGAAATAGAAATTTTTGGCACTAGTATGGTCTCCCTTACGCAACACTCTGTTTGGTTGTAACTGCTTATCTTCTAGTCTGTATCAGAATTTATATAAACTGTTGAGAAAATACGTTTGTGAATAAACAGTAACTTTGAGAGTGTGACATATTTTTTCTGTGTTATCAGGATTGAAACTACAGTTAATTCAAAAATGTTGAGGAAAGAGAGCATAATTTATTTCCAGCTAGTAAAAAAAACTGAAGAGGCTGAAAAAAACACTTGGAAATTTACCATTTAAGAAAACTGGTTTAGAAAGAGTAAAAAAAAAAAATATTCTTGGTATTATCTTTATCTCAGAATGGTGTGGATTTTTTTTGTTTTCTTGGATGTCCTGGAGAATTAAGACTAAGTTCACAATGCTTGAAGTGTTTTTTTGTTTTAAGGCTCAGCTATTCAAATTTGCATATAAATATCCTGTGTAGCATTTCACTTCCTCTCCTTCAGGTTTCCAGTAGTATTATTTCACTGCATTCATCTAGTTTTACTGAGTGTATAATGTATGCTATATATTAGTCATTCAAATGAAAAAGTTTATAAATTTGGAAAGGAATTAAAGTATACAGATTTTTATATATTGCTTCACCTGTTGAAACTCTGATAATAAAGCAAGGTTTTTAGTATAAATTTTACTTCTCAATATTTTTGTGACTTCTAAACTTTAAACTGGTAAAATTTTTAATTATTTGCTTCTTCAGTTAATGATTAAGACATTTTCTGTCTTTTCCAGAAATACTACTTTAATTATTCGGTTAATAGCATTGAATTTGAACACATTGGTTCTTGGTATCTTCAGTGAATTCTGTATACAAAATTACACCAGAAAATATAGATTTAACATAGCTGCTTGTACCCTTCTGTTGTTTTCCTTGGCGTGTAACATATTATTTCAGTCTGTAACTTACCTTCATCAGGTTCCTGCATTATTGCCTACTGGAGGTATGGCTCATGGCTTGGTGCCATCCGTTGTCCAATCTGCAGACAAACGGTAATATTTCAAGTAATCATGGACGTGATAGTTTGGCTATCTAGTATATCTTACTGAAAAAGCACATACATGTAAACTGCAATGGTGAGACTGACAGAAAAGAAAGTCTGAGAAGCTGAAAGAATATGGATATGTGAGGCATAGATGGCAGACATTAAGTTTCTTTGAAGTTTTTGCTTTGCCAAATGGCTCTAAAAAATACAGATTGCTCCTGCAACTGAAATTTAAGTGAACAGCACTGGTAACTTAGCCATTTTCCTGTAAAATGTAAATGTATATAAAACCAGAAAATCCTAAGATCCTAATAATTGTTCTTCTATGCTTGCTGTTCAGGATGTTATATATTATAACTTCTTTAACAGAACTTGCATCCAAAGGTCTTGGCTGTTGTGGAAGGCTGCCAGTAGGCAGTATACTACTGGTTTCTGAGACATACCCTCTCCCTTCCTTCTCTCCCTGCCAGAAAAACTATGTCAATTTCTTTTTTTGTCTCTATTTTTAGTTTGTATGCATGAGCTTTGTAGAGCAAGTATTAACTTACTTCCTACGCAACTTACTTACATTGTCAGTTTGAAATATGTCCCTGCAACTCATTAACACTTAAGATCTCTGAGTCTTATAGTGTATGTTTGAACAAAAGAACATTTTCATTTTAACAATGCACAAACTACAGAGCTGGTAACTTCTGATGAATAATATAACATACTTCATGCTCTGGCCCATACATTGTATCCTGCTTTGATTGCGTGTATCAGACAGGACAAAAGACTAAGAACACAGAGGAAGGAAAGACAAGTTGTTATGACTAGGGGAAGAACGAGTAGCTTTAGAGAGCAGCCAGTGAGGAGAGAGACTCAAAAAATAAAGATGAGGAAGATGCTTGCATTATTATGCATTTATTCTCACCCTGTAAAGTGAGAAAAGTGAGGTCTGATTTACAAATGGGGGATGGAAGTATGTGTGCATAAATGAGTTGTACAGAAGGTTTGTGGCAGGGCTAGGAGTTGAATATAGATTATCTTCTCATGCTGTCATTTGCTAGATGTGACTACTGCACAGATATAAGATATATATTTAGTGGTATAGAGGGAGCTTTTGAAGATTGTAATAATTTAAAGTGTTATGCATTTTCTATTTCCTATGATAATCTGTCTCTTATTCCTGGACATAGCTTCCAAATACAAGTGTTAAGTTTTCAGAGACTCCTCTACAGAAAAATAACATAAAATATATGTGAATGTGACCTTACGTATTTCTCTGTGTTAGCGTCAGGAGAATGGAGCCAGGCTCTTCTCGGTGACAACCAATGGCAGGACAAGGGGCAATGGGTACAAACTGGAACACAGGAGGTTCCGCTTAAATATTAGAAGAAACTTCTTCACAGTGAGGGTGACAGAACACTGGAACAGGCTGCCCAGGGAGGTTGTGAATTCTCCTTCTGTGGAGACATTCAAAACCCACCAGGACACCTTCCTGTGTAACCTCATCTGGGTGTTCCTTCTTCAGCGGAGGAATTGGTCTAGATGATTTTTGAGTGTCCTTCCAGTCCCTAACATTTTGTGATTCTGTGTTAACCCAATAACATTGCAGAATTCTCTGTGCTTACAAAAGTGCTCAAGATTAATATATTTTTCTGTTAATTTATTTTTCTGTTTTGTTCTCCTTGGTCATGGTATGAATGTCCATATGAAAGTGAGTTTTGTTGCTTGTTTGCTGAAATGCAAGGCCATTCTAAAGAAGGAAAAGGAATGCGTGTTTAGAAAAATTTCCTGTAAACTTCTCTTGGAGGGTTATTATGCTTGTTTTTAACAATCTTTTTAAAATTAATATTGTGTAAATAATTGTAAGCCATGAATTTATTAAAACTTAGCAGCAGAATCCATGTTAGCAGTTTTCATTTTATTTCACTGCTAAATTTTTAAGTAAAAGTTTGCTCTACGTACTTAACTGAAGTTAACTGTTAAACTTTTCATTTATAGTTCATAATGCCTGCATTTAAAAGACAGTTGCACATGTAACAGTGTCTCCCTGCTGTGCCTAGGTAACATTGTTTTTACCGCTCTTTGGAGAAGATCAGCAGGATGCAACGCAAGTATTACAAGATGTCAATGATTACAATCGGAGATTCTCAGGACAGCCCAGATCTGTAAGTTTTGGACAAATTTGGATGAAAGTCACTGATTTTAGGGGAGGCTGGGTTTGTTTGTTTGTTGTGTTGGGTTTTTTTTTTGTTTTTCGCTGGGGTATGGATTTTCTCTTTATGATGCTTAGGGACTTTACCACTTTTCGTTAGGAAATTCACGTTTATATAGTTAAGGCACACCCATGACCTTGAAAATATTTATTCGTAATTTGTGGAAACATATGGAAATCTGCATTTTTGTTGTGAGTGAGAGCTGCTAAGACTTGAGCTCCCTATTCCTATGTTAAGGTCTTTTAAAATTATGAATAATTAATTTGAAAGGATTAATAATTAGTCAGTAAAAATACTTAATTAAATACATGACCTGCAAGGAAGAATAGTCACTGGATTAATCTCTTTACACTGATAAGATGAATCTGAAGTTTTATTCTGTGCCATTTTTCCTCAGATTTCAAGCTATATGCTGTCATCTTTTTTTTTTCTCCTAGATTATATTGCAATCTTTATTCTGTTCTCTGAGTGAAGAAGACAGGATTGGTTTTATATAAATAGCTAAGAGAACTTTAGAAAGTCAGACTCGTGAGCCTGTCTTCTGTGTGCATGTTCTGATTTGCAAGGTGAAATGCATGAACGTGCATACTAGTAACTTCCCTACTTCCTCTGTTCATTGGATTTGGATTTAATAACAAAACATTAGCAAGAAAAATTTACAGTCCAGATAGACAAAATGGTGTGAAATGGTGGTATTGTGGGGGGTTTTTTTTGTGTTGTTTTGTTTTTCTTGTTCGGATATGCTTTTGATCCAGAATGAATTGAAACTGCCTTTCAGGCTCCAGTGGACCTCTCTGTGGGCTCTGTGTCTACTCCCTGATGACCTGTCTGAGGTCATGCCAGAATTCTGCATTTAAAGCCCTAATAGGACAAGATAAATTGTCCTAGATTTATGCATGGCATATTGCCTTAACCACATACAAAATTCCTTTCTAGAGAACTTTTTCAACCTTGACAATAACTCATTTTAACATCATGGCTCTGTGTACAGTAGAAATGGAACCAGTATATACAAAAAAAAAAAAAAAAGGCAAAGTTCACCCTCTCTACACATCACAAGAAAAACATAAGTATTTTCTACTGAGCTGTCCCTCAGTAAGATGACGGAATCATAGCAGAAAGATAGAAGGGAACTAGGGATAGGTTCATTTAAAGGTTCTTTAGTTTAGTTGAAGCTTGATTCATTGTTTGGAAAGTTGTGTGAATCAGTGGTTTTATGCCAGGGGAGGGGGTGCTGTGCTTCTGAAGAACTGCATCCTGTTCTACTTTACCTATTTTTTTTTCTTGCAGTCCCTAGTTGTCTTCTATTCTGATCCATATTTCAGTCCATTTAACCTGTTTGCTGTTTCTCACTGTCTCAGTCATTTGTTTTACTGTAGTGATCATTGCTTTTCCTTCTTGATATTAACAGATGCCAGTGTATTTTGTTGTGAGTTAAATGTATGTTTTGTGGTATAGAATCACAAAGTTTAGCTGTTTATTGAAAACATATATACTCTAAATCCGACATTTTATCCAGGAAAACTAAGTCCAGGAAGTCTTGTCTTACTTTTTTTTGTTTTAATTCTTATAAACTGATAGATTCCAAAGCTGTAATGTAGTAATAGAAACTTCAGACTAAAAGAAAGACCCATTCAGCTTCGGCCTGTTGGTAAATCAAAATTTTAACTTTTGTTTTCTTTCTTTGTAGATTATGGAGAGAATTATGGATCTGCCCACTTTATTGCGTCATGCTTTCAGGGAGATGTTTTCTGTTGGGGGCCTCTTCTGGATGTTTCGCATCAGAATATTCCTCTGCTTGCTTGGAGCCTTGCTCTACCTGGCATCACCTCTGGATTTTCTTCCTGAAGCACTCTTTGGAATACTGGGTTTCTTAGATGATTTCTTTGTCATTTTTCTTTTGCTGATATATATCTCTATCATGTACCGAGAAGTAGTGACACAGCGACTGAATAGATGAAATAGACAAAAATGGTCCAAATGCGGAGGTGGCTGTGGAATGTTTAAAAAGAGAACTCTAACATAAGTATGATATAGCAAGGCACCTGTGTACAGTTTCAGTAGTTACAATTTCATAGCTGGTCATCTTATATAAATATCAAGGGTGAGTATGTGGCGATGTTTAACTGGAATCTTTAATTTGTGTATTACATGTGCTTCATATAGATGAGGTTAGTTTTATAGCATAATAAACTAACTTCATCTGCTTCCACCTGATAAACAATGGTATGTCATCAAAACAGAAAACACTTTTTTGTGCATGGTTTGTGAAAAAGGAGTTTTAGTAAAGGACTTGTAATAAAAAATGCTTTCGGGTAATCTAGACATGTATAATGAAATTATACATGAAATTCAGAAATTATAAATGAAATTATAAATGAAATTCAGAAATTTTTCACAATACAGTTATCACAGCTAAATTGTTTAATGTCTCTGTTGTGCGATAGAGTTTTTTAAAATAAAAGTAACATTGTGTGCCTCTGTGGAAGAAACCCAAGGACTGTGTTATACTTATCATTCTGCAGTTTGCTGTTGTCCACATGTTTTTCAAAAACAAGGAGAACACCTCAGTATTGCTTGAACTGCACCCGGTACGGTTGCATGCAATCCGTACAATTTTTTTTTTGTATTTGAGAATATACACACAGTATCTGATCTAGATAGAGAAACCAGTATTATGTACTACCAGGCTGGTTAGTGCTCTATTTTTAAACAGGAGCATGTTTTTTCTCTTCATGCTTGTTTATTTGGTAGGTACGTATCTTGGAAGCAGGGTTTTTATGCTGCTTTGGGTCAATGCAATGTGTCTGAAATGAGAGTTTGCATTCCTTTGGTTGCATTAAAACATTTAGCTAATGGAGAGAACCCTTGAAGTTTAGACAGTGTTTGAAGAAGAGAAGTCAGTATTGGATGTTTGCACTGCAGAACTTTACCTGAATGTACATACTGCAATATAGGTGTTAAACAACTTAGATATTGGGACATTTGATTTTCCATTGGGGTTTTATTATTGTTTGGTTTGTTGATTTGGATGTGGGTTCTGATTACCTTGAAAGAAATTTGTTATAGGGGACCACAAAAAATGCTGGAAATGTTTTCAAATATACCAGGGTATTAATTAACCTTCAAGTTGATTTTTTTTTTTAGTGTTGAGTTCAAAATGTGCTATCATTGCTACAGAAGTAATTTGAAAATATTTTCATTTTAATAAATTAATCCCACTAGAAAGGTCAAGGATATGATAGATCTACGTACTTTTTAGCCAGAGGAATTATGATTGCCATTTCATTTTAACTTCCTGAGTACTTGAACAACAGTGATTAGACAGGTGATTCTTTGCGTGTTTACATATATGGGATGAGGCTTACAATGAAAGGGACCTTTTCACAACTTCTCTGTTTTGCCCGTGTAGGTGTCTTTTCTAAGCATGTGCAGGGAGATGATAAAGCTGGCACCTGACATGTCAGTGGTTGTAGTAGGAGATTGTCCTTCAGTGTTTTAAATTACATTCATTTAAAAGTAAATTCACTGATTCTTCATTAGAAAATTTGCTTTTGAAAATCCAAAGATATTTTACAAATGAACTGGAAAGCTAAATTTTTCCTTGTTTGTTATTGATGGACAAGAGGAGAAACAAGAAGTGAAACAAGGAGGGGAAGGAGGAGAGCAAGACAGAAAATTAGATTTTTGGAAAAAAATTCTGTTGGTTCTTGAGCATCTTAGTTGAGCTTTTTCCTTTGTGCTGGCATCACTAATGTATGGTAATGGTTTAGTGGCTACCTCAGTTAAAAGTTAAGGTATTATTAAGTGTGGGATATTCCTTAATTGTTGGTTCAATTTACAAAGAAAGACAGTAGTTTAGGATGTTAATTAAGACAGGATTTTGCAGTTTTGCTGTAAGCATTGTTTTGGTTTTGTTTGGATATTTTCTTTTTTTTCCCAAGAGATCCAGTAGAGAGCAAACTCCAAAAAAAGTATTTTTCTTTTCTCCTGGAGTTTAGCTTGTGGATCTGCTTAGAGAAGAGTGTGAATTGCTGTTGTAGAACAACTGGAGTCTGTTCATAGAATCCGTTGATCTAGTACCTCCTCCATATGTTTATTCTATGAATGTGCTTATACTTTTTCCCATGACTCTTTATATCTAGAGAGGATCTAGATGTACATTAAGCTTCTTATCACAGATTTATTTTCATTGAGCTCCCCAATGCCACATGCTACTGTGAAGTTCATGCCAAAATATCAATCTAAGGGATCTGTTCCTAAAGAACAGACCTTCTTGTGTACCTGAAATCATGCACAAGCCACATCTGAGTAGCTGTATAAGGTTTGCTTGTGTTCTGTTTCTTCCTCCACTACATTTCTGCTAGCCAGAAAGGGTTCTCTCAGAGGCTTCTGCTTATTTTTGAATATTCAGTAACATTGTAAACTTAAATTCAACACATTGAATGCTTGACAGAATTAGGACCATCCTTCCTGTTCACCGGTATGTATGCTTGCTTGTGGAGGAATTTTTTTGGTCCTGCAAACCACTGATTTATGACTTGCTCAGACCTTTTTTTAAGCACCTGTAATGTGAAGATATATCTGTCCTGCGGCATTTGCCTGCTGCTCCTTTACGCACATCTGAACTAGCTGTGAGTTAGCTGTCTTGGGTACTTAGCTCACACTTAACTTAAATGTTAAAGCTCCGAAGAAGCTGGAGATTAATGCATGAGCATGTAGGATTCCTGAACTGTGTGCTACCAAGTTGTTCTGGCAGCAATATTAAAGGTAAATGCAAGAGCTGAGTAACAGCTTCAGGATGTGAAAGAACTATATGATGCGGTGTGAAAAGTGACTGCAAACTTTTCTGCGGTTTTGTCTCCTGGAATGGGGCAGCTGTGTCCCTAAGTGGGGAAAAGAAGGAAAGGGCAAGCTTTAGCAGCAAATAAGAGATGCAGAGAAAAAAACATAGTTCTAAAAACGTTCTTATGGCTTCCCCGAAAACTGTGAAATATTTGATTGTTCCAGCAATATTAACAAAGAGAAAAACTAAAGTTATACTTAATAGCTCTTACACAATTATTTGTAGCATCTTGAGGCCTAATGATCATCATTATGACAAGTGCTTTACAGAGCCATCTGTTTGTGTTGTGTTCCACACCACTGATGTCTATGAGAAAGAGGCAGAACGGTGTGATTTGGGGATACAGTTTTGCCATAGGTTTCATAGAACTGTAGCAATGACCTGTGTGTTACACTAGATTTTTAAGACAAAAGGATTTAGACCTACTTATTGTTACTTTTAATTATAATAAAATGCTATTAAAGGAAGAGATTCTCTTGATTTATTTCATTGACTTTCTGGGAGGAAAATTCTCCATTCCCTGGGCTAAAGCTGGTGGTAACTCTTTTGTAGTCTTCATTGATTCCAGTACAGATGATTAATTGCATCTTCAAGTATCAGTCCTCCATGAAAACAAATGCACAAAGCAGGTAGGTGAGAATCCTGTAAGTGAAGTAAATGGAAGGAAACAGGAAATAGTCTCTGTAGGTTTACAGGAAAGACACAAATGTTGGGTTGGGGCAGGGAAGAACTGGATGTGACTGGCCTGTGCTGCAATCCTGTGCTTTTCCTAATCCATGTTGTGGAAGACCTCTGGGCATCAGGAAAACATGATCCATTCTGCTAAGGAATGTCCAACAAGTCTTAGCTGAGAAGTCCAGTGCCAAGTTGGGCCAAGTCTTCTGGACTCAGGTGAACTTTGCAGCCTGCTTTGGTACATGGTTCCAGTGTTTATGGAAAAACATGCAAATACATATTTAGTAAGAAGTTATTAAATCAGGTTGAAATTTTGATGGGTACACACATGTCCTTCCATCTGATTCCTCTGTGCTTGCTGTGGTAAGCTCAGCTAAATACTCCAGAGTTCCTCAGCCAAGGCTACCAGAGTAGGTGACTGTTTTAGAATGTCTGTTGTGTAGTTGGAGTAGGTAGGTTTTCTGCTTCCAACTGCCGAGCAAACAGGCAACTGCCCGTCGATCATCAATACTGGAAGCCATATGGACGTTGTTTCAAGAAGACAGAGCAGTAATCTCATTACCCCAGTTTCTTTGAGATGTAGTGTCCTAGTGGGTTGCCTTCTTCCCTGTTATGGGCACTAGGGTTTTGACCTGGGGAAGAAGCTGCTAAATTTCATTCCATTTATGATTCCCTCAGCTCAGGGACCTGTAGCTGTTTAGGGCAGAGATAGGGCTGCAGCTGCTGTTCCTTTGTGGACCACACATCATTATACTCTCTTGTAAGTAGAAGTGCTTTCTGTAAACCAGATCTTCTGTTCATTCAGGGAGTGAGAAGCCAATCCAAGCTACAAAATAAATAATACCACAAAATGAGGCAAGCAGGAGGTTAGAGTTGAGTTTCCTATACTGCAGCTTAGATTAAGTCTTTTTGTATGCCCCTGCTCTGTACCACATTGCCTTATGTAATATGTTTGTCACTTCAATAGCCATGGAAGATACATTTCATCCGTCCCTAGGTAATCTCAGATCTTGCCACAGGTATTTCTACTGTACTTTTCTGTCAAGTGTTAGGGCTGCTTTGTCGAGTGGATTAAATTAAAGGGTGTGGCAGGGTTGGGTAGAACAAAAAGGGCTCTCTTAAAGAAAACTTCTCATTGTGTTTTCTACTCTTATTGATACTGTATGACCCTGTATGAGGACATCTAAATATCTTGTCTCTCTTTGTTTATGCTAATACTAGATAAAAGGCACAAGAACATTGAAAACTCTAGAAAAATATATCTGTGAGATATTGGAGAGACTGATATTATGCCTATAGGGTGGGCTGAGGAAGTCTTGAGTCTTCAAATATTTTAAAAGGGGATGCTTTTCTCTGCATTAGGTATGATTGGAGGAGGTAGCAATGATCTTGAATTGCAACAAATGAGACTTAGATTAGAAGAAACTTGCTCAAGTGAGTTGGCAGAGGATATTGTCCGGGGCTTCTGAAGGCAAGCTAATATCTGTGGGGACTGGTTTCTGCACTGCTAGTCGTGCCTGGAGAATGGGCAGATGAATTAAAAGGTATCTGCTTTCAAGGCAGCGGGTCTGGGCCTTAACAGACATGGGACCAGAGAAGTCCTGATCTGACACAGTCTATCCTTGCTGCTGGTGTTTCTGACAGATGTAACCTGTATGCATCAGCTGGCAGACCTGACCAGCTTACCTTTCCCCAGGAGTTTTGCTAAATACTAGTGCTCAAAATCCCTGATGTAAAGATATGGCTCCACCTTATTTCAGGATACCTTAATGATGATTTACAATAATATTCCATTTTATTACAAAAACTGTTTATCCCACATTTTCCAAGAAGAGGATTATTTCTCATGGTTAACAGATGCTTAATTGGTGGGAGGGAAGGAGAGGGGAAAGGAACATAATTGATGATATTGAGTCAATTGCTTGTTGCTAACAGGTAGCTGATGGGGAACCATGGCTGTATCAGGTGTTACTAATAGCTTGGCTAGAACATGTTTCATGGAAAGCTGTTCAGCTTCACGATAGCATATGTTGTGCTTCACAGTCAAGAATAATTTTCTCCCCCCTCCCCCTTTCTGCCTTCACTCTAGAAACTTATTTCTTCTTTAACCAAGATGAGGAGGCAGCAGAACCTGAAAACAATATGCCATACTTTATGCAGGGCTGTGTGAACAGTCCTGTGTAAACCACCTTTTTCAGGGAGAGGCCTCCCATCATCCCATGTGACATGTCCTTACTCTCTGAAGTAGAAGGTCACGCTTTTGTCTTTCTTGACATTTTCGACATCTAGGCACCAGCAGTTGGTGTTGCCTGATGATGTTGCCTTTGTGCCTGGGCTCTGAGTAGAGTCACAATACTCAATTTAACAGAGATTGTTTCAAAATAACTATTATAATCAGTGAGCTGTTTTATGACAGTCTTTGATTTATGTTTTCATCTCATCTAGGGTCTTCAGCATCCAATGGAACAACCTGACAGTGCTCTAGTCTCATTTCTCTTTTTCTTGCAGGTTTTTGTTCACCCCCTTCCCACTTTCTCATTGTGGTGTGTAAGGACCACAGTAAAGATTACAAAGCAAATTTTGATTAATCTCTTGGTTGTATGCCACAACAGTTTACACCTTGCCCCTAAACATCCCTTCCAGCCAACGCCTCAACTCATGCATCAAGAAGGAGGGAAGGTAGTTAAATAGTTAGAAGGTGGTTAAAAAGGTGGTTAGGAAGGTGGTTAAATAGTTAGATTCCTCATGTAAGAGCATGAAGAAGACAGTTTGGTACAGCCCTGTGGCCCTGTGGTCCTGCCTCCTCCCCACACAAGGAACTGGGCACCCTGGGTCTGCTGCCTTTCCCCAAGAAGCATGAAGTACCTGAAGCCCACCAACCTTTTGTCTTGTGCCTAAAATTTCCCTCAGCAGTGTCTTTTGTTTTGATAACTGCAAGTATACAACAAAGACCAGAAGAAGCATGGCATCAAAGCAGACCTCCAGTTAGGCATGGCTGTATTTGCACCTGGGAGGCTAGAGAAGAGCCCATGTACTAAAGAGCTATTTCATAGTTTCAGTCATGTCTGGTTTTCTCTGTCCCTGAGGTTGCCATGTACAAGTATTTTTCTGGATGAAAAACAAGGCATTGCTTTGAAAATAATCTCTATGGTGTTACCCTTTATTTATATACAGGTATTCCGAGTCCCTGAAGTTCTTGTTCTCAGCTTCCACAAGCAAGGATTTTGTCAATACGAAAACATGAACAGAGAACTCAGTAATCATATTGCAACTGCAAGAGCCCTTGCGAGGAAACAAACAAACAAACAAAAACATATAAGACACATTATTAAAAACACAAGGACTGGCAACATGGTGTCAGCAAAGCTGCTTCTCTTGAAATCCCGTGAACTTCCCATTCTGGGCTGCTAGGCAAAGCCTTTCCTGCATTCAGATCTTGGCTGTTGATTCACTTCACGTTGCTCAGAAGAAATGAGTGATTGATAGCAGTAATTGTAGATGTTAGATTGGCAGCAGTAGTAGCCATGCTAGCCAGCCCCAGCAGACTTTTCCTGCCCTAACTCTTGCTCCACAGTGGGATGCTGCCCCCACTGTGTGCCTCACTGACTGGTGGGGACACTGCAGATGCCACAAGAGATCCGGGACAGAGGGAATGGTGGACACACCTCCTTGCAACCCAGGAGATCACATCAGAACTGGTTCATTTGCAAGGAATGGAAGAAGGAATTAGGTGTATCCTCACCCTTCTAAGGAAGGACAGGTACAGAGGGAACCAGGGGACCATCCACCTGCTGGCAGATGTCTAAAAGAACAGCCTCCAGTAACCTATACTGCCTTGTGAAGTGCAGTGAGATCAGATCCTAACAGGGGTGCAGGTTGATCCCATGAGAAGTATGAGACGGACAAAAAGGCAAAGACAGGGTGCAGCTGCAGCCCATGCATGAGTCCCAGCATTGGCAAGCTGGTGGAGAGGAGCCACAGCAAGACAAGATTTGCCCCGCTGCAACCTCAGTGACACAGAGCAGCTTCTTATGTCAGAGAGGCAAGCCCATCCCTAGGGCCAGGGCTGAGCTGAAGGTGGCAGCTGACCCAGCATCCCTGTGAGCTGATGGGATTGTTAGGAAGGTAGGTCTTCTCATGCTGTGCTCTTTGATGTGGCTGCAGGGCTCTTCAGCTTTTTTGAGGGCCACCTGGCTTTTCCAGGTCTATGGTGTTGCCTTTCTTCGAATTGCTGCAGACAGAGGGACCTGAGGCCAGTGGGAATGAGTTAGTTGCACGGCTCCTCACAAAGGAGCACAGCATCAGCTTGCTTCTGTCCTTCTTGATTTGGCCCAGGGGAACAAGTCCCCAGTAGTGTTGTTCCTGGTAAAGAAGGTTGCTGATAACCAGTGGCTGCACAGCCCTAGCTCTTCCTGCCATTATGTGAAGTTTCATGAATAGACTCAGGACAGGTCAGGTCCTCGGGGTAGTGCACCCAATCTTTGTGTCTTGCCTGACTCTTTGTAGGCATTTGCCATGGTTTCTTTAGCAATCCGTTCTTTCTGTGCATTTTCCTTAATTATTTATGCTTTCTTGGAGGGGCAGTATCCTATAATCTCTCCTGCCTTTGCTTTTACCATACACTTGAGATTTGCTCCTACATATAAACATTATCGGGGTTCTGCCTTAGAGCCAGCTGCTTGTCCTTATAGCATGTGAAAAATCACAACAGATAGACCCTAAATGGTTAAACTTTATTAGGTACCAAAATGTAGTGAAAATAAAATAATCCGAATGGGAAAGGGGAATCAACTTGGGGATTAGTCATTACTGAGTAGGATTTACAGAGGAGTAAAACCAGTGTAAAAATGTAAACTAGTTTTGCATCCACCCACCATACCATGTTTGCTTGCTACGAAACACCAAGCAAGAACAAGTAGGCACATCATCTGATTTACTGCAGCAAAGGTCCACAGGTCAAAATAATCTAGCAAAAGAATGACATGTCAGACAGCAGATGCACATGCCTGAGCTGGGAAAGACCTGCTTACAAATGCAGTGCCCACTGGTCCATTGGCCACCGTGGGGTCCTGCAGCCCAGAGATCTGCCTGCAGGTCTTGGTATTGCCTGTGTGCCCGTTCTCCAAGAGACGTTTCACAGGGACTCTTGCAATCAAAAATGTTTTCCTCCCAAAGCTCTTCATTTCCTCTTCATTTCCAGATTGGTCAGGAGGCTTCCATCAAGCGGTACAGCTGTGTATTAACAGCTGTTTACCACTGAACATGAAGACGGTGTCTAACTAAATGTGGATTTTCAAAGTGAAAGGATAATTGGTAGAAAACTAAGGACAAAAATTCTGAAATCTTTTGGGAGAGGGGCAGTTTGAAATACAAGGATCCCCTTGCACTCCTTCCTGCTGGCAAAAGGCGTATCAGATCCTTGCTTGCAGACAGTACTGCAGCATTGATGAGGTTGTCAGCAGATGCGCTACCCCATGGAGAGCTCCTTTTCCTCCAATACGGCCCTTTGCAGTAAGGATGCAGATCAACCCTGCTGTGTCCCAACAACCTTCTCATGTCTTTGTCTAACAGCCCTCTTCCACCAAGCCCCAGCCACCTCCCAACAGATGGCAGCAGCCTTGCACCTTGCCAGTGCACAAGGCTCAGCACTGTGCACAAGAATAATGCTTGCATCTGGCAGTTTTGGGGACCTTTTTTATACCTAATCACCCAAAGACCTTTTGTTTTCCGGGCAAATGTAGTCTCATAAACAGATTTCAGTCTATTCTGTACCTCTTCCCATGGCCTTAATGAACACCTCTTCTTTTCTTCTGACAGCATCAGTACTGCTAAGTCAAACCAAGCTGGCAGCTTGCTTACAGCCCATTTTGGGAGACCCATGAGTATGGGAAAGTCCTGGTTTACATTAACCCTCCTTCTCACCCAGACTCATATTTCCTGAGAAAAAAATTATATCAGGAACCCAGTGCCTACAGCCTTGTATGCCAAAAGAGGAACAAGAAGAAAACAACTGCTCAACTCCTGTTTTGCTAAGTTTTATATTTCTGAAATATGCTCATGCTTTTCTAGGTCTTGAGTCCAATCAGCTTTTGAAGGTAGTATTTGTCAGCACTAATGCTTCTTTTCTTCCCTTCCCCTCCTACTATAAGTCCATTTCCTCTCCCTTTTGTCTTCATGGCTTCAGAGACAGCTTTTCCTCTCCCCATTGCATGACTGGGAGAGTTTCTGCTTGCTTATTCCTCTCCTCTCTGTCTGCATCTTTGGTGAGACATCTCTTCACAGAAGGCAACAGAAGGGTGAGGAAGGTCCTTCTGCTAAAGACCTCAGCATTGGTGTTGTAAAAGTAAAAACCATAGGCTCCAGAATATGTGTGAAGTTTTAGATACATTTCCCCCCTAATTTAAAAGAAATAATTATGCCAAGCCATCTGTTGCTAATGTAAAAAAAGATGTAAATAGATGATACATAGTTTATGGAGTGTCACATGAGTGCTCCATCTGCTGTGGGGAAAATCACCATTCCCCAGCAACAACACTGGGTGCTGATGTGCAATCCAAGGGTTTGGAGCAGCCTTAGGCTTTCCAAAGGCATAACCAGCTCCAAAGGCTGCCCAAAAAGGAAAACAACTCAAACAGGGTGGATGGAGTAGGATATCTGCATATCAATTCTTCCTCTCTGTTTTTCTGACAAGTAACAATAACGGCTATGTTGGAGACAGTGTTAAGTTATGCCTTTATGTGCTTGTTTCAGACACTTTGCAAACTCAGGGATCCTGCTCCCTTATTTACATTTTCAAGGTTCACCTGACAGATAGGAATCTAGTGAGCTGTATCTCTACTTAATGACAGCAGAAGTCTGCCACATGTCAAAGTAACTGGGCAATAAAGTGGCAGATAAAACTCAGCTTTGATGAACATGCAGTAATGTATATGGGCACAACAGCCATCCTTGCCTTGGCTGCAGACTGATGGACTCCATGTCAGCTGTTGTCATTCAGGAAGAGACACAGGAAGTGCTGCGAATGGTTCAGTGTGCTCAGTAGTGGTCAGAAGTGGAAATAAAAGGTTGAGAATCATGAGGAAGAGAATAAAGGTAATTAACTAATTTAATTAATTAATTCTCTCGTGTGTCTGCACCTTGAGCCTTCTACCTAATTCTGGTCTCCCTATCTTAAAATGGGTGCAATGACAGGACAGGACAAACTCCAAGGACCTGCAAGTATGGAGTAGTTCTGTGCCAGGACATGACAAAGGTACTAGGACTCTTAAACTGCAAAATAGAAACGGTATGGTAGAGGTCTAAGAAACAAGGATTCCAACAGGAAAAGTGAACAAGGAAAACACTATTCACTGCTTCTCATGCCACCAGGTTTAGGTGGCACCCCATGGACCTGGCAGCACAGTTATCTTCTGCTACTGGAGCTGGCGATGTCAGGAGCTTGTGCAGTTCCAAAAGCTTTTAAACAAACCTGTGGCATGAGTACCACTAGAACTATTAAATGTGGAGGCTCCAGGACCTCTCCCTCCTTAAGTTCCCAAATGCTCATGGGCAGTAGGTGGAGGAAGATCTTTTATCTAGCCTTACGCTTTTCTGAAGTGCATGCTGCTGTCAGCCAGGGAGCTGGCTCAAACAGCCCCACAAACTCACCAACCTTGGACCAGCAGTTTCCCAGAACCCAGTATCATGTTTTCAGCTTGCAAGAGATTTGGGACAAGAGAGAGTGCAAAGCAACACAAATAAAAATCCTTTGCCTTACCCTGTAGGAAGCACAGCTTGGTTGAGAAAATGGTCTCCTTCCCCAGAATACCAACAGTCCTTCCTCCCCTGGGTGCTCCCTGCAGCACGCAGGCTGGATGCCTGCAAAAGGTAGGTTTTTCCCTCAGGGCAGGGTCCATGTGGCCCTGGACTGCATGCAGCCCATAGGTGGGAAGAATGGCAACAGCAGGGAGCAAGGCAGGTCATGGTGGCTGGACCTCACATGAGCTTCCACATCCCTTGGTGTCCTCCTACCCCCAGCAGTTACTACAGGGAGGAAACATTATCCAGTCCCAGAACAGAGGATGAACTCATGCTGGGGACATGCGTGAGCATTCCTCTTGCTTTTCTGGTGTTGTAGCACATCATTCAGACCCTCTTCATTTCCAGATGGGTCAGGAGGCTTCTATCAAGCGGTACAGCTGTGTATTAACAGCTGTTTACCACTGAACATGAAGACGGTGTCTAACTAAATGTGGATTTTCAAAGTGAAAGGATAATTGGTAGAAAACTGAGGACAAAAATTCTGAAATCTTTTGGGAGAGGGGCAGTTTGAAATACAAGGATCCCCTTGCACTCCCTGCCTGGCCCAGAGCTCCACTGGTTTTCAGCACTGGGGGAGCCATGGACATTGTCACATTAAGACACTGGCTTCTGGGGCCAAGACAGCTGTTACCACCTGTAGGAAGTCTCACCTGTGCTACCCAATCTGTTTGAGGAAGTAGGATATACATAGATTTTGTAATCAGCTAAAACAGGTACAAGAAAAGAAGAATGTCACCCCTAACCCCAAACCAAACATTGCTGATTAAGCAGACAGCCTGAGTTCTTCTGTTACTTAGAAAAAGCCACCACAAAATACTATTTTGTGCATGTTTTAATCTGATCCCTTGAACATAAAGGAGGTATAATTCTGCCTAGCCTAGTGCTTTTTTGGGGGAGAAGGGACAAGCAGGGTGGTGATGTCTGATCTGCCCTTGCACTTTACTAGGTAGCAGAAATGTTCCCAGCCATGTGGATAATGCCACAGAGCCAGAGGGTGGCAAAAGCAGTTTATTTGACCATGCAGTGTGCAAACAATAGGTTTGGAGGCTCAAGATGTGGGCAGGAGTTGCTCCCCAACATGCCCAGCTGGAGGTCAGTGATAGGCAGCTCCTGCTGCAGAAGTGGAGGAAGACAGATGGCACAGAAAAGTCTTTTCCCTTCCTGTCCCTGCCCAGAAAGCTGCTTTTCAGAGGTACATGCCAGCAGAATCAGGTAAGTCACCTCTGAGATTATGCTCACACTTGTGCTCAGAGGGCATTTAGGCACGTGCAGACTGGCTGTGACTGGACCACTCCTCTTCTTTGCATTTTACAGCTGCCCAGAGGCCTGTCTGGCATTTATGTCCTCTGCATGGCTGAGCAAACAGGCAGTGTGTCATCTCCAACAGACTTCTCCACCCTTTGCTGGCTGCCTTTCAATTGTCTGCCAAAGTGTGTTGCAAGCAAATATTTGCTCTGTGGTCTCAGATGCTACCTCACTCCTGTTTGCCCAGGCTCTCACTTCAGTGCCTTGAACATGGTGCTTACTCCACCCTGGGGTGTTCAAATAGATGCCAAGTCACAAGGGCACAGGTTTTGTGTCCGTTGCTCTCTAGCATGTCTTCCTTCCCTGGTGCTGGCAAATGTGGAGGAAGAAGAGAGAACCCAGGCACAGAGATATCCAGGCTGTCAGACCTACCTGGAGACTTTGCAATGAGTGCGTCCTTGCTTGGGATCGTGACAGCCATAACCAGCACAGCAGTAAGCACCAGGAGGCGAAGGGCAAGGACAGGAACCAGGCCTGCATTCTGTAGACCTTTGTGCAAAGGCTAAGACCCTGTGTCTCAGTTTGCTGGGACTCTAGTCTGCTGCAGGCCCAGAGAAGTGGAGGTTTGAGGTTGCACATTTTTTACCCGCTTGCGTGCAGAGCTGTCACTTGGGAGGGCTGCATTCAACTATATGTGTAGTTTTATTCTGTTGGGCTGTGCTCCCATGAGGAGATGCAAGCTGGGTAAAATTAGTAGTTGCAGACCGTGAGGAGTGCTGCGCCTGAAATAGCCTGGAAAGCCACTTGGGTCTCCTCATCTCAGCAAAATGCTGCTGGTAGGGGTCCTCAAAACTCCTACAGCTTCTCAGGCAGGGACAGAACTGTCATCTTTACCTACAGACTCCACCTCATTGTTTCCAGCACTTGGGAACAGGAGCCAATCAGTGTGGTCCTTCCCTTCCTCCACAATGGGATACTGTGGGGAGGCAGAGGAGAGAAGTATCCTGCATATGTGGCCAACCTGTGAGCGTGGGTAGGCTCAGAAGCCTTGTGTATGGCCTGTCTGAATAAGGCAGGTGGAGGTCCATACTTCCCAGGTCTCCCTCAGTGGGATGTTCAGTTCGACTGGTTACCCTGTGCTCCTCTCAGAAGAGCCCTGGCATAGCATGCAAGGAGCAAGAGGAAAATAAAGTTCACTGTGATTTTTTCTCTCCTTTTTTATTTCCTTCTCACGAGCTCACAGCCTCAAAAGCTCAGAAGTGCAGCCAGACCCTTCCTGTTATATGACAGGGGGGCAAAGACCCCCAAAGTCCTCCTTATGTGCCCTGATAGCAAAGATAGCCCTGACGCACCCAGGGAAGTTTAGACAGGACTAACACCATTGCTGATGCAGACTGCAAGGATTGTTTGAGTGAAGCAGCAGCTTTGCAGAAGATCCCACATGGTGTTAATCTGTCAGGTACCAAGGGAGAATAGCCCACTGAAAGGTCAGGTTCCAGCTGTTTCAACAGTTCTCAGCCAGATGGACAGGTTCTGCTGCAGGATACCTGCACTCGGGTAGCGGTGTGGCTGCTACAGCGGCATGAAGCAGTAAGAAGCAGTACGGAGGGGTAAATATGATGCACCAGTTGAGCCATCAGCACCACAGTACCTAGCTGTAACAGCAACAGATCTGTCTGAGAAGGAGGGACTCACCTTCCTGCAGCTTCTTGCAGAGCTGGTGCATGTAGCAAGGAATCAAAGTGTGTAGTTTTAATAAAGCAACACCAGCATGCAGTTTGAGATGTAACACATTCTTTCCTTCAAGCAATTTCTCTTTCTAGCTCAGCACATTCTGTCACATAAAGGCAATGGAGGACACCAGAAAGTGTTTTATATGTTGAAAGTAGAAAGGAAAGGGAGCAAGGGCAGTACATGGCTGTGCATTGATCCCAGCTGCATGGCACAAGGTGGACACTCCCCTGGACCACACTTTGTAATTCTGTCATTTCCAGAAAACGACAATGAGTCATGTTTGCCCTGTGTCTCATTCAAAGAAACTGAAAGAATTAGCTGGTAAGGCATTGGGAAAGGCTTGTTATGAGTCATGCTGCCAGAGCCATAGCTATACAGGCATGGGAAAGCCCATATGGCTGTTCCCAAGCAGTGGCCCATGGGCAAGAGTGTCCCTTAAAATCTCCAGAAATGGTGATCAGAAGGACTCCAGAACCTTCAAAAAGGCAGGGCTGATCCAAGGGGGATGTTGAGGGTTAAAGATGTTCAATGATTTAATGAAATAGCATAATTTGCACAACGGGGTTTTGGCTCAGGTCTGCCTTATCCACAGTACATGCTCTCAAGCGACCTGGAAACAGATTTCAGAATAGTTGGTAAGAAAGCATTCTGTCCACCACTCACTAAAAGTAGCCACACTGTAAAAGAGAGAAATACAAGAGGATGGAGAGTTGTTAATCTCCTGAGATCAACCCAGCTGGCCAGCAGCTGGAGTTAAAGCTCCATCTTTCACCAAAAGACTACAGTGAAAAGCAAAAGAGACTTGAATACTTTCCCTCCACTGAACTCTTTCTTAATCTCCAAATGCAAATGCTGAAGAGCCTTACCCTGTGGTAAGATAGCAGAGGTAATCTGGCACTGTTGTTGTGCTTTCTTAATTACCTTGAAGTTGCCAATTTTCTGAAGTGTGCTTTGGGGAATACTTACAAGTCCCCCCCATGCTGGTGTTTTACCCCAAAGTATTTACATTAGTCTCAGTTTTGTGTAATTTTCTCTCTGAGATTTTCCTTCATTTTCTCCCCCACCTAAGCATGCTAAACATGGACTCCAAATTGAAGTGAGATTCAAGAGCTCCTTGAAGACGAGGGGAAAATCTGCAAAGGCCACCCGTTTTTTAGGGCCATGTTCTTGCTGTGGTTTTATCTTGGTCCTGCCCAGCATGGGACAGCAAGGCTATGCTGACTCTGCAGGCTCAAGGCACAGACATGTTAGGCAGTGCCTCTCCTCTACAGCTGCAGTAGTTGGTCAGTTCACTAGTTCATTGAACAGAGATGTTCCCCTTTTGTACACTGACTGATGAAACACTGGAGGGGACCACTCCTGCTGGTATGCATTCTATCTGGCCCCTCTTTGGGACGGTTCATTCAGTGATCTGCAGACCAGAGGAGTATCCCTGCATACCTGGGCAGGGAAGGCAAGTAGCAAGGGAGGGGAGCTGGGGAGCAAAGGAGGCTGCCATCTGCAGCCAGAAGGAGCAGGTGGAGATGAATCATTAGAGAAAAGTGGTGAGCTGGAGGCACTGAAGCAGAGCTCAGGCACAGAGAAAGTATATGAAAGGGTTGGACAGGAAGGCAGAGTTTCTTTTTGCAACTGTGTTTAAGCATAAGGACTTGCAGAGCATCAGGAGGTCCTGCTACTTGCTGAGGAAAAGAGTAATGTAACGGCTATTCCACTAACGAGCTCAGGCCACAGGCAGCTGGAAATCTCCTTCAGTACTAAGATTTGGTTAAGGCCCCTCATTGAGGCTGCTAAGCAGATGCAATGGTTGCAGCTAACAATTCATTTCGTATTTGTTTCATTTGGGCCCACAGCTCAGAGCCATGGACAACTGAGTTGTTTCCTGTCCTGCCTGCCAACCACCAAGAGCAGCAAGCTCCCTATGGAAGCTGTAGAGAGACTGTTCTACCAGTCTCAAAGGAAAAAACTTATTTGGTTAAAGTAAAGCAAAACAAAATCAACTTGGGGGAAGAAAAAAAAAAAAAAAGGACATTTAATCCTAGGCTTATTAATCTTAGGTAGTGTGGTTTTAGAGCTGCTGTGTTCCAGGTTATGTGACTCTGTCGCTACAGGTGCACAGAAGCTGCCAGCTCTGAGCAGAGCAGGAGTCTATCTAACACAACAGGGTGACTCCATGTGTGTCCATAGATTAGTAAAGCTGCAAGGAGGTGATCAGAAATTATGTGATGTAGCTGTCCTTCCTACTTGTCTCCGCCTCAGCCTCCTGGTCTGGGTTATTTATTCCTGAAGAATGATCTTTGAGATACCCACCAAATTTTAATTATTAAGATGCATTACCAATAGCAGGCAAATCGTTTGCCATGAGATGTATTCCGGGAGCTGTGACTGGCCTTTGCAACTTGGACTGTCAGGAATCAGGCCTCCAGCTGTGCCTGACTTACAGACCACAGCAGCCAGTAGGAAGCAACCTCCATCTATCCAACCACCTCTCTGAACTGATACACTCAATTATAGTCACCAGCTCCCCACCTCCCCTGTGGCAGGATCTCTCTGGGACTGACTTTTGAGATCTGCAGCAAGAATAACAAAAGGCACGAATTTTGGATTCATCAGGATGGTCAGATGATGAGACATCTGCCCAAATGTACTGAAATACTGTCATTTACACTTCCTGGCCTCATTTACAGTTGGTGGGGGGAAACCCAATGCAATTTGTGTGTCATATCTTGCACATCGCTACATCACGTCAGAGAAAGCAAAAACTTAAAAAAAATTAATGCAGCCAGATGCAGGTGAAACAGAAAGTAACCAGCCCACATCAGGATAAATGACAGAGGTTCCCAGCTTTTTTATGTCACCTGCTACTTGATTTCTGGCAACTGATGCCATTTCCAGATCTACCTGAAGGGCATATGTCAGAACTTGAGTTGCCCAAACTGAAGGAAAAGAAATATTAGGCTGCAAGAGCATCATTAAGCCTTTGCCTCAGTCTTGAAGACAGATAGTCCCAAGAATAAGTTCTAATCTGTTGAATTACTCCATTAGAACACTAATTTTCAAAGCTGTGCAAGAACCCAGAGACAGAGCGTGAGTGGAACGGGATCTCAGAGTCAAAAAAAAGAACACTATCCTGCAAGCAAGGCAAATCACCCAGCTTTTACACCACATCCTGTGAACAATAGGGTACAGTCTACACTATCTGCTTCCTAAGTGCTTCTGAAGACACCACTCTGAGGCACTCAAGGCCAGAAGAACTGAAAGCTTAAAGAGAAGAAGTAAACACTCCATCTGAAGCTCTATCAAAGTGTTAAAGGCTCTCACCATCTTGTTTTTCTGCTTCTCTTCTGTATTTCATTTGAAAAGCATGAAGATTATTGCAAGAGTGCTACAGACTCCTCCAGGAAGAAATCTGTATTGGAAAGGAGTGGAAATCTGCAAGGAGTGGTCTGGCTAGCATGTGTGGAACATAGCCTACAACCATGTACAATATGGAGATTAAAAAGCATTAAGTAACTCCCAGAGCACTGAAAAAGGCATGGTTTGCATTTAGAACCACAGTGTACTCACAGTTTCCTTTCCCCTGCTCCTCTAACTTTTGCATGCTTTTGAAGTCTTAGTATTCGTATCTTAAATCAGAAGAAACCAGTCCCTCCACCATTTCTTCAGTATCAGAGAATGAGCCAGTGTGTGCTTGGAGTGTGAGCTGGTGTGTTCAACACCAGTGGCATTGCTGCACTTCTCTACTCTTGCTTCAGCTTGGTGGCCTCAAAGCATTCTTGTTAGGTCTTGACACTCAGTCCTTCCTGTCATCAATGGGTTTGGAAGGATGTGTCCAGAAAGCATGGCTGCCTTCCCAGAGCTGAGGAGCTTTCAACCGGCATTTGAGAAGTGTTTTTAGTATGTGGGGATGTTTGCTGAGTAACTCTCCTTGGGGAATATGTCAAGACATAGCAATGGGCATAAGAACTATCACAGGAAAGAAAGAAAGTTGCCTTATTCAAGAGATTTGTTCCAGATGTGACTTCAGAACAGTTTAAATGGCAAAAGCTTTTACCATTGCTGCTTCTGCTGAAACAGAAAAGTCAAGACATGGACAACTGGAGTTCTGTCCAACAGTGCTGATTACTTTTCTTAGCTTTTCTTAGTAACAGCCTGAAATCTGGTGTCACCAGAGCTGGACTGTCTCTTCTTCTCTTTTTTTTTTTTTTTTTTTTCCTTTTTAAGTGTAGTTTTTAAGTTGCATCTGCACTAGCATATAGGGAAGTTATCCTGAAGAACAGCATTTTTACAGGAAGAAATTCTTCTTTCCTTGCACTTCAAAATGTTGATATGACCAAAAGAGGCAGCACATGAAGCATGATTAAAAAATACATTTTAAAAAGCCCAGATCAACAAATTCTTCTTCGATTTTCCAGCAAAATGACAACTATGCCTTAAGCTGGCTTTTCAATATCTTGCTGAAATAATGAAGAACACAGCCAAAAATATGAATATAAAGCAACTTTAATTTTCCTCTAGATATTCATATTAAAGAAATAATACTCATGTCCAAGTACTGTACATACAATATCTTCCTTATAAACTCTTTAGTTTAAAACACATACAAAATTGCACATTGCAGTTTGCAAAAAATCATAAATACCTTTTTGCATGTAAATAATTCCAGCACAAGGATCAATGTTATACATTCCAAAATGTCAAAGTGTCTGTTCAGAAACAAACAGAAACAAACAAACAAATCCACTGTGATCTCCAGGTCCTAATGTTACAAATCAATCATTAACAGATATCTAACTGATGTTCTACACACAGGGATACAAAAATGAGCACAAGGCAAGTCGCCTTTTAGTCATAAGTACTTAAGACAGAGGCTTGGAATACAACTCTGCTGCCATTTAAACCAGTGGTATCCATCCCACAGTATTTAATGGTAGCAGCATTGAGTTAATTTTTCCAAGATTGCAAATCACAGTATGCCTTACTTTTAATTCTTAAACAAGTTGGCTACCACTGAACAGTACAAATTGGAAAATTATTGTAAACACAGTTATCACTGTTGTATATTCAGTAAGTTACAGTATTCTCTTAAACACATCACTAAATTAAGAAAATGTTTTTCATTTAATCAAGTGCAAGATGCCAACTAATATTGTCCACTTGGTCTCAAAAATAAGTATTTTTGATATAATAGTACATAGTTTGTAAAAGTAACAAAAAATTACAATGGACATAATCCTCAGTTGTATATTATTAAGCCCTGTAGCTTCATTTTACATTAAAAAAAAATCACCGCATCAGAAAAAAAGCTGCCAGATAAACCTCTCCTGATCAAATCCAGCAAATGAGTAGCTACTGAATTTTGTTTCACTATTATTGCCTCCTTGACAGTACACCTGTTTGAATAGTTCCCCAAAATAATCAGATTTTTTTTTTTTTTAAGTGGAAGTATTTCTGTATCCATATGAAGTAATTTATTTCTGGTTGGGTTTTGTCTGTTTGTTTGAAACTATTTAAATATTTTCATTTTAAAAAATTCTTCCTTGTGCAGAGATTTTGAAAGGGTTTCTCAGAGGCTCCCTCTGTGCCAGCTAATTTAATAAGGCAGAATAAGAAGGTACACGTAAACCCAGCTTACAAGAACCCAGGAAAGGATGTAGGCAGACAACCACCCACCCATTAGTTGCATATAAGAACAATGCTAAATCTCCACTGTTCTGTCTCCACCTTTTGTTTTGAACAGCTATCCTGGATGAGAAAGTTTCAGTGCCATGCCCAAAGGCCAGGAAGAGTTGTAGGAAGTGGCAGTTGGTTCACGCATCTCCTTTTGGACAAAAAGAGAGGTTGGGGATGCTGGTGGCTACCCAGCAGGGAGAGGTGGCTTCTCTTTTTCAGAATATCCCTTTGGTCCATTGACCAGCATGTGGCATGACTGCAATGTCAATGAGGACCACAGGACTTGCATGATCCTAGCAGCAGCCCCAGCACATGCTACTGCAAGGCTTATGGTATTGCAGGGCATCAAGCATTTTCTATACCACAGAATTTCAGCAAGAACACCACCAGAAACCACCAAGCGCTTTCAAAGCTGGGTCCCATTGCCCAAGAGCTCTCTCCTTTTTAGCTGATGGGAGTTAGCTGCTTTGTTCAACTGATTAAAAGACATATTGCTCAAAGAATAATGGATTTCATCTTTCCCAGTTTGCACCTATCTGGAGCTGCTCTTTTCTTAGAGGGATATTTTGATTAACAGAACATTAGCCATCATGAATACCACACAGCCAGGGCAGGGGTATGGTCCTCTAAACCTCAGAAAAGCTTTCAGTCTAGGCAGAAACTGCAGAAAAAACAAGCAAGCCTTAAATTAGCTGCTCCAGGAAAGAGAAACTACTGCCCTGGAAGAGTGTCCTACAAATCCACAAACTGAAAAAAAAAACACAAGAAGCTGCAGAGCTACTTCAACAACAAGACTTATTCAGCAATACAGACCCAGTCACCTGTCCTGGTAAGACCCTGGCTAGGGAGCCTAAGAGTTGCTTTCAGGCATCATAAAGTAGAGGTAATCCAACAGATAAACTTGAGTTTTAAGGCTCAGGAGGCTCAGGGCCTTTCACAACAGAGCAGCACTGATACTGCCCTCTTTTAAGATGTCTCCCTTCTTTCCTTTTGACCTTAAGAAGCCAGTAGACCCACTCCTAATTAAGAAGAGTGAGAGTGGTAAGAATCAGTGCCCATACTTTGGCGGGTAAGAGGCCTACGCAGACTTGCTCATCATTTTCTGTTTGAAAGCCAGGAATTGCACAATACTATATTGCAACTTTTATTCCCTTCCCTTTGTTCCCTACAAAGTAGCTAAGTGTAACCAAGGCAAAATCACTGGTGCAAGAACTGCACTAAGAGTCTCTTTAATGAACAAATAGCACTTTGCAACAAAGCAAAACAATTCGTTTTGCTTGTGTTAGGTCTTTTGTTTCTGGCTTGGTGGGGGTTTTTAGGGGTAGAAAGGAGGAAAAATAAACAAAGCCTGAGTATCTAAACTGTTACATATAAAGGAATGCTCAAGGGGCTCACAAAAACTTGTTTTGCTACATGTTGAGCAACATCACATGGGAAGGCCTTGAAATTAGAGCAAATGCTTCAAGACAGGGCGTAGCTGCCTTATGGAGCTTGTCCTTCATAGGCCGCATTTTATTAGAGAGCAAACCTTTGCATCATCAGTCAGCATTCAGACCTGGGCTGTACTTGATGACATTTCAGTATGCTGGTTGCCATGGCTATAAATAAAAAAGAATAAGTGTGAAATTAACAGTCATCAGGCCAAACAGGGAGGGGCACAGTTTCTGAAGAAGTTTAGAAGACACTAAAGCAGTAATAACAAAACAAAATACTCTAAAAAGCATTACAAACAGCAATCTTAATTCTCTGACACTTAAAAATACAATAAATATTACCATTAAATTATATATCAGAGAAAAAAAATTATTTCTTCTTTGGATTCCCTGTTTTGTTTTGTTTTGTTTGTTTGTTTGGGATTTTTTACTGTTGCTGATTCTTCCAACTGTCATTTCTATTGCCATGGGGGAAAGAATGGAAAAGTAGACTTTATTATATGTTTTTGGCCTGCTAGGAAAGTGGTATCATGCCACAAAGGTATCACAGACATACCAGCTTGTGCTGTGATTTCAGTTACAGTGTGCCCAGGAAGACTTTCAAACATCATCACAATTTACAATACCATTTTAGTAACTGGCACAAAATGGTTTGGGCTGCTAATGACACTTGGGATGCATTTTAGAAATTCCTGTTCTGAAGGTGTCATCTTGCAGACTGCAAATTGAACAGGTGTCCTAGCTACTTACAGCCACAGCTTATGTGACATATTATCTATAACAAGATTATTTAACTCTCCAGTACTAAGTATTTTCCCCACTATTTCTGTTACCCTTCCATCAAGGATATTAAAAGACAGAATGGTAAAAGTAGGAAAAAGAAGAATTTGACCTCTGGCTCTATTAATTAAAGGACGACAAGATTTATACCAGTATCTTCTACTGGTATCTTTACCTAGCAGTTACTAGGTAAAAAGAGGGAGAGTATCCCCAATACACTCTCTGGAACAGCCCATTAACTTTATTCCATGCCACCACATTGCTTGTGTCCTGCACTACAAAAAAATCTGGAGATTTATGAAACACAGGTGTGAGAAAGGTTCTCAGGCTCAACATGTTATCCTTCAAAAGGCTCAGCGTGAAACACAAGACTATCTTTATACGCCTTTTTTAAAGACTGTTCATTCTTAAAGGTCAATTTTCCATGTTGGGCAGGAGGGTCATGCATCCCTCAGGGTGTGGGAAGCTTTCTGCAAAGGATAAGAAAATGGTATCAAACAGTTCTACAGAGTTCAAACTACTTGTTATAATTTTTTGATTCTTCAGTCCATGGTCTCAGAAAAAGGACATGGTGAGAAGCCTGACATTTAACCACTTCAGCCTTCTCCATCTATGACAGAAGTAATACCACCACTGATTGTAACTGAACAGTTGCAAGAGAATCTTCAAAGTACTTAGCAGAAAGGTTTTCAAATTTATTTAAATAAATTTTAAGAGAAGAGTAAAACAGAACCTTAAGTAGAAAATAAAACAAAAATGCAAAATCAAAACAAAAACAAAGACTGCAACCAAAGATTTTTTTTTTTTTCTGGGAAGTGATGGAGGGTCTTTTACTGATCTCCAGTGACACAGCTCTCTGACTGTGTGGAGCTTATTTAGGCAGCTTACAATTCCACCCTGAACTAGCTCTTAACCAATAAGTAACAGAAGTAAATATTTTCAGCAGTGTGCTAGATATCATAATCTAGCAGTGTATTAATGCACAGTGAACTGGTCATATCTATTATCTCCATGTGTTAGCAAGGCTTCCTAGTCATCCAGAACTCCAAAGCATTCCTACAGAAATCATAATTTCTCCAGAAAAGCCATTCAGCCAGCACCTATACTCCTTAAACTATTGCAGACTGTGTTTTTACGAGCACTAGAAATTCAGAGCAAAGCTCAATTTACAGCTAGCCATGCTATGGATACAGATGTTTTCATAACAGACAAAAAAGGAAATGGCAGGCAGGTAATTATTTAGGGTGACTCCCTTGCAAATATTATTTGTTATAACCCCTCCTTCACTTTGCAGCAAATTACTACATATGATCTGGAGCACATCAGATTACATTATGGCTAAACATGACTTTTAAATTAATTATCTTTTTGTGTTAACATAGCATTGCAAGATTTCACAGTCTTCCAGTTTGACTGGAAATCTAAGAAATGAACTTGCAATCACACACAGAATTGCAGCTTAGTTTTCTTTTGGGAGAACTCAACCACAACAAAAAGTATGAATTGCATACTGCTGCAGCTAAGAAAATCACAGTTCCGCTCCATTTGGTCCTTCTCTATGTACAATACTGTCTGTGCACAACACCTTGACATGTTTGCAGGTATCTACGTTTTGTTCATAAAGGTTGGATTTGCTGGCTTTTCCTGTATCAGCAGTTGGCACCAAGCCGAGAGAATACCAAAGCAGAACTCCAGCACAAGAACTCATGTCCTGTGCAGGCACAAGGCCAAGATTCAGTGCTTTCACATCAGTGACATGCTTTTGTCAAGACTACTCAACAGAAAGCTGCATTTCAAAACACAGTGCTGGTGTGAAGATACAGATCCAAGATTGGTTTCCTTCTTCTCCCCGCCACTGTTTCCTCAGCAGGACCCTGCAAAGACAGCTAGTGTGTGGCATTCTGGTTGACCTACATGCAGTGGACTGTTTCAACATCCAAGCAGGGATCTGGTTTGTGACTATACTGACGCAGAAAGTAAACCTTCTGGTATGCAATAGCTTAGGAAAACTGCTTCCAGATCAAAGCAAGCAGCAAGAATCAATACCTGTAGCAAGTCAACAGGATGGTGACTTGGAAAGCTGCCCTCATTATAAATTAGGTGTGTACGTTTATAAACTATTTTAGCAACACATGGACAACAGCAGGTTCTCCATTGTGCACTCACTGCTGCAGTGTTTCTCAGAAACCTACATTTAGTTTGTCACAAAGAACTACTTTGTGTAGAAGTTGCTTCTGTCTGTCCCGCCTCTGAGTTACTACCAGCCATTATGAAGAAAGAAGTTTCACAGCACAAACAGTTGCAAGGATAAAAAGAGAGATCTTTGAAACAAAGGACAGGAAAAACTGAGAATGAGTAAGACCTCTTGTCTCCCATAGTGTATCATAACGGCCTAAGATTCCACAAATTTAGATTTAATTCATCAACGCCTTCACAGTAAAGTTTGCATGTGCAGTAAGATTAATAAGTTCATAAGAAGCTTTAGATTCTGCAGTTTGTCACAGGAACATCACACAGCACTGGGTACCATAGATGCTGATGCAGCCCCACAGCAAGCAACTGTGGCACTAAAAAGATCAGTCAACATTTGCAGGATTATCACACACTGAGAAAGCTTTCTGTTCAAGGCTTTTTCTGCTGATACAGGTCTTGCCAAATACTAAAAAAGATGAATCCCTGACAGGCTGCACTGTCCATCTCTGCTGGAAAATGCATGGTCACGGCATACAACACTGATTAAGTGACCAAAGAGTGTCAAAACAGCCTAGAAACTCTTCGACACCCATTCTCAGTTAAAGTAAAACAGTAAACAAAATACTTGGAACATGGAAGTGGTTTTGTACAAATTAAATATGTACACAGATATGTCATACTCCAATTTGTCTACTTGCTAAGCATAGAAACTTAGAGAATCAAGTAAGGAAAAAGCAAAATTATACAGCAGCAGATACAGCTGCACATAGGAATAAAGGAAAACGTAACTCACTGCTTTTTCTTTTTTTAACTTACACTCCAGAGCAGAAGGACACATAAAATGCATTGAAGAGTGACTTATGTTACAAGTAGATTTTTTTCTTGCATATTAATTTCAGATATAGAGAAATTTTCTCTAAGAAGCTACTAGACTGAAATAGCCAATGGCAGACAATTCACTATTTTCAGCACAACTAGTAGTTCAGACATAGCTTTTATCTGTACTTCAGACACCACCAAACAACACTATACAACAATTCTGAAAGTAACATCAAGCTGTATAGTTGCCAAATAAAATTTCCACTTTAACAGCTGCAAACTGCAGAATGCCTCAGGAATTAACTTTGGGAGATCATGCTTTTGTCAAAGGTGAGACACAGTCAATCAGATATTTAAACAAACAAACAAAAAAAAGGGTGCCTCAGGACTCTTCCTTCAGTAGTGACATAAACATGAACCAAGATGACAGAGAATTGTAGCAGGGCCACTCTGAACACCACATAATATTCAAGTGATTTATGACATGCAGCGAAGAGTCCAAATCATTAGAGGTTTTTACCTCTTGCAAGACTATTACAGGCTCCTGAGAAAAACATCACCACCACCCACAGAATCACCCCTCTCTGTAATCAGGACTTATTGCCCCCAAACACCTGCACTTCTCAATATATGCAAAGTACTTGTGTTTTACAAATTGCTCTCTAAGCCTGCCAAATGATCTCATCCTGGAGTTCCAGTGAAAGTTGTAAGAACCACTCACCAAGCACTAAGAGCTATCTGTACACCTTGTGATACTGAGAGACCTTACTACCCATTTTATTTTGGGGAGGAAACCAATCAGCTTTTCTAGTAATGACATAATTTGAATCAAGCACTCTCCCTGCACTCACAGCAAGCAGGGGCAGACCTGATGGCAGCCCCACCCTCTGCCAAAGGAAGGACTCAACAAGACTTCCCTCACCACAAAGACTCCTCCTTCCACTTCACAAGACAGAAAAGGCCTCATAACAATTCAAAGAAATTAGAGCCATTTATAAATCAAACTATTTTGCTGTAGCACCTAAATAAGAAGGCACTTCACATCTAGATCAAGACATCAGTTCACACTGCTGACGGAGCTGCAAAATGTGCACAGGAACAAGCTTCCATCAACCAAAACAAAGGAAGGGACTACATAATCTCCAGAGCAGAGATTACAGCTATGGCAAAGAAACAAAGAGGGCTGTTTGTCATAGATTTGGATCTGAATGCAAAACCAGTTCAGAAAGGCATGAGGGTGACCTGCAAATCAAGTTACACAGTGAGAATCTTTGTAAGGACTAGTGAATAGTGTGCACAAGTAAAACAAACATGGTACAGATTTGAAGGAGAAAGAAAAAAAGCTAAAAAGCACTGAGTTTCCACTGAACATAAACTATTTTGTTATGGTTTTTTGGTTGTTTTTGTGCGGGGAGGGGGGTCGTGTTGGTTTGGTTGGTTTTGGTTGGTTTGTTTTTATAGCAACATACAGCCAATTTGCCTGCAGTTACTGAAAAGGAGCTATGTATGTAAATGTATGTATATATGTAAATAATATAAACAGTCTGGAAAATTTTTACCCAGTATCTATCTTTTAGCATCTCACAGTGACCAAAGTTTTAGGCAGAAAATCAAAGCCTAAAAGAAATAGACATGAAAATTCCTGCAAGGAACTGAACAAAAAAAGGCAGGACAAAATAAGGAGGCCACATTTAAAGATTTAGGAACACAGCAGGGATAAAAGTCAGAGTGGTGATATATACTAGAAGACATAAACAATCAAGCCTGATGGGAAAGCACTCTGAGTCTTGTGATACTGGTTCAAACTAGGTGCTTAGGCTATCCACTCATATCTCTGTTACAGCTGCAGCAACCTCTGTGGCACAGTCAATAGTGAAGAAAAAACAAACCAAGAAAACCACCACCTCACACTATTCTCAGATTTTGGTCACATCAGTGTTAGATCCTCTGTCTTCAACTAAATACCAGATAAAAGAACAAACACATTTATGAAGGTAACCTCTCATTCTACAGAAAACACATTTGGACAACTCTACTAGCAGAATAGTAGCTTCTGGCAGACAGCTGGAGCCACTAGCCTCACTAGTAACCTGTCATCAGAGTAACAGAGCTGGCCTGTCAGCACTTGTACCACCTAACAGGTATCAGCTAGAACATTAACCAGGCTATCAAAGAAGTTACCACATGAGATCTTTGAGAAGCTGGATGCAGGACTGCTCTTGCAGAAAGCTCAAATGAGAACGAGGTAATGTGTGGTGGTTTCCAGTTTTAAAACTACTATGCTAAAAAGGGTGAGCTCATTATAACCCTGCCCAGTTGTAGCCTATTATAGCCCTGCCCTTGGCTGGGAAGGGGAATCGTAGTGATTTCATGTGTCTTATGGATCCCCCACTTCTCTTTGGACACTGCTGATTTATTCTGACAAGAAATGGCAAGATAAGTAAAGAACAAGTACTGCACAGCTATATTTATCACTGTCCTGCTTCCTACCACGAGACCTTTACTTAACCCTATGCTCATTTGCAAATACAAGAACTGAAACAGCAGTGCCCACATGTAATTTTTATGAGTTATTCCAGGACTCCTTAAAAAAAACCCACCTTGCTACATATACAGTAAAGCTAAGCATCTCACATCCATGTATGTACCAAGCAGCATTACCTCTCTCACTAGGGAAAGTGTGTTAAGTGTCAGGGGAAAAAAACCCAACTTTTAATTTCTCCAATCTTGTAGTATCTTCACAGATAGGTGATACCTGCCACATAGTAAAAACCAGTTATTTTTCACCCAGTTATTACGTAACAGCCAGTGCTACAGATTGTATGCTGTCTGGTTCAGAATGCCTGTAAGTATTTAAACGTGTCTTAAGATCAAAATATTTTTTTATGTGTTCATTAGCATTTCTAACAGCAGAAGGTACTGTTACAGGCAATCATTTCAACTACTGGAAAAGGTTCTGGTGACATGATTAAACAGTTATACAATAATTAATATGGCTTCTACCTAATTTGCATATGCATTAAGAAAAGAAATATCCTCAGAGCATCTCAGCTACAATAATACAATTACTATGCATTGTCGTGTCATTTCACATATGTGTCAGGAATGACTATGCACTATAAGAAAAAACTCACACACCTGATTGCTGTAGCTCAGCTTTCTGAACAGATAGTACTCACACATCCCCAATAAAAGCAAAAAAAACATGTGAGTCTATCCCATTGTTCTTGAATTTCAAAGCATCAAGTGTAGCCTTCAGAAGAAGTAAGAGATGCCTAACAGCTCCTGAGTGGGTTTAACAGATCTGAGCAATGGCTTGTACAAATAAGGATGTCTATGCCCCCTTGGCTCCTCACACAATCCCCCATTTTTACCAGCTGGCACAGACACATATCCCCATGTAAGTTTTGCCTCTGAGTTCAAGTAGAGTTTTTAGTGCAGTTTCAAAGAGGGGAGCAGGCCCTGCTCTGCAGCTAGATCTGCTCAGGAGAAGCCCTGCCCTCCCCCAGAAGCAGGCCCGACCTGCGGCCCTCACGCTGAGGGGCTTCTGGTGGGGTGACCATCACACTCTGACAGAACCTTTCCACAGCACCATGCCACAGGGCTCGGCAGCGCTCTGTTAGCGGCTATGCTCAAAACATACATGTGAAGCAAAAGCAAGGTAGGCAGCAGTACTGAGCAAGGGATCTAAAGCTTTTGAAAACTTATTGAGGATTATGTCTAATCAGAGGATTGCCACTCTCTTCTACTAGTAAAATCTTGACAAAGTCATAAATCAAATCAATTCCTCCCAACTATTAATAGAAAAACATTTCACATTCTAGCACTGACTTTGTCTCTAGAGCATTACAGAGAGTTTCTTTAGAACAAAGTAGAACAAGAAGCAAGATATATAGATTTCTACTGAAAAATAAATCTATTTCTCCTTATTATTTCTGCAATTTATTCAAGCATAATACAATGGAATTACCACCTTTATAGCTAGCCCACCCCAAACCTGAGCCCTTTTCTGTATCACACAGAATTGTTACTATAGTTATATAGAGCAAACACTACTGGAATGTACACAGTGAAGGAAAAAAAAAAAAAAGTAAAACTTTACTTGCCAAAGTAACCGTTTCACTTCTAACCTGTTATCTAGAAAAATAAGGTCTAAGCAACATCCAAAATGTCCAAGTTTCAATAAATAACTATCAATGCCTCAAGTTTGCACTGGCACAAGAAATATGGAGCGTACAGTTTAGAAAAGTATTTTCAAATGGCTGAGTCAGGAACGCATTTCATCCTGCTTAAGATTTACAATAAAAATCACTTCCCTCCAGGGTTCAATTTTAAAACTTTAGTCATCTAAGTGCAAGAGCACCCACATAGTTGTCTTAACTCTCAACGGCAAATTAAAGCTCTAGAGAAAGACAGCATTTTTTAAAAAATTCTTTATCAATACCATGAAAATATACACAGCCATATTATGTTTTAAATATATATATACACGCACATCTCTTCAAAAGGGTATGATTCTGGCTTTTTTTTTTTTTTTTTAAGTTTCAAAAGCTTATCCATTGCTATACAGTTCAGTAAGGTGTATTATGAAACAGAGTTTTTATATCCCCCATGAAAATAAAGTTGAATCTTTCTGTAAACAGGAACTTCCTTAATTTCCGAAATCTCTGCAGACCTCAAGTACTTCACTGAAAAAAAATTAAAACAACCACCTGCCCCAGAACCTCCCACGGAGACCCTCGCTGCCGAGTACAACATCCACAGACCCCGGGAAACGCTTAACACCACCCGGGTCCTGCAACCGTCTTCTCCGGACGCAAATAAATACTTAATTTAATTAACAATAATAACACAAGAACGACGGCGGGCGAGCACCTCGGCCCCACGGAGCCTCCGCACCGCCCCGGCGGCGGGCGGGGACGGCGCAGGCTGGCGACGGGGCGTCCCTCCTCAGCAGGCGCTGGTCTCCGGTGCTGCGACCGCCTCGGGGGGAGCCTCCCGCGGCTGAGCGGCGGGAGGGGGAGGATGGCCGGCGGCGTTGATGTGGCAGCCGGAGGAGAGGTGGCTGCGGACGCGGCCCTGCAGCTGCGTGACCTGGGCGCGGAGGAGGTTGGCGGTGGCGGCCAGCTCTGCGTTCTGCCCCTTGAGCGCCTTCACCTTCTCCTCCAGCCGGGCGATGCGCTCCAGCTTCCGCCGGCGGCACTTGGAGGCTGCGATGCGGTTCCGCAGCCGCTTGCGCTCCGCCTTCAGCCGTTCCTGGCTCTCCGCGTCCAGCGGCGACAGTGACGGTGGCGTCGGCGCGCTGCTTCCGCCCTCCCCGGCCGCCGTCGGTGGCACCTCGGGCACCGTCTGCGGCTCCTCCAGGGACCGCGCTGGGGGCAGCCGGCCGCTCCCCAGACCTGCCGCCCCGAAGGCCAGGCCCGGCGGCGGGGCGGAGGCGGCCGGGTACGCGCTGCCCGAAGGGCTCAGTGGCCCCGTGGGGTTGAAGCCGCTCAAGTTGGTGTAGACGGCCGGGGGGTCGGCAGCGGCGGGGGCTCCCGGCGGCCCTGGGCGGCCGGCGCAGCAGGGTCCCGGCGTGGAGAGCGGCGGCGCCGCCAGGAGCTGGTTTTGCTTGTGCAGGTCGGCCAGGGCCTTAACGAAGCCGTCGGCGAATCCCTCCTGCTCCTGCGTCACGGGTTGCCGGTAGAGAAACGGCCCCGCCGCCGCTGCTCCGCCGCTCCCCGCCCCGGGCGCAGCCGGCCCCGGGCTGCCAGACCCCAGCCCCGCGCCCCCCTGGATCAGCAGCTGCTCCAGGTCGGCGGCCGGAGGGAGTTTCAGCAGCGGCAGCTCCGCAGCGGAGCCCAGCGCAACCTCCGGGCCGCCGCGGGCCGCCGCCGCCTCGCCGCCGCCCGCTGGCTCCGCGGAACCGCCGGGCGGCGGCGGCGGGGCGGCGGCCGGCGGCGGTAGCAAGCGCAGAGCCGCCGCGCGGGCGCCAGCGGGGGGCCGAAGGGCGAAAGGTCCTGGGAGCGGCGCGGGGGCGGTGGCCGCCAGGTCTCGCTTCTTCCCGGCGCCCAGAAGCAGCTTCTGCCCCGCCGCCGCCGCATCGGCTCCGGGTGCGCCGGCGGTACCGAAAGCCGGCAGCGGCACGAAGTCGGGCAGCAGCTCCAGTCCTTCCTCGGGGTAAAACGGCGCCTCCATCTTCACGGCAGATCGCCCGCTACGCCCGCCGCTCATGCTGCCGCCCTCGCCGGCCGCCGGCGGCGGCTCCGGTGCGGCGCCGCGCTGGGCGCCTGCTCCGCTGGGCCAGCCGCCCTCGGCTGCCAGCGGAAACTGAGCCGCCTCCCGGCGCCGCCGGCCCCACGCTCCGCCCCGGGCCCGTCGACTGCCCGCCCCGCCGCCGTCCGTCCCCCTCCCGCTGTGCTTGCGCGAAAGGGTTTGACGCCGCAGCCACTGTGTTGCGCCGGTGGGGTGCCCGTGGGGTCTCCACGCTGCCTCCCCCCGAAAACTCTCCCCGCGGCTGCGGTGCGGGACAGGAGGCGCTTCCGGCGGCTCTACCGGGGACGAGGGGTTTCCTGTGAGCGTCACGCGAGGATGTTTCAGCCACGGCACTCACGCGTGGCGGCTGCTGCGGGCAGGTGCTCGTGGACTGGGTTATGATGGCTGGGCACAGGATAGTGCAGGTGTCGATGGTCAACGCTTCCTGAGAACATGGGTTGGAAAGTCTGCTGGGGAAATGCTCAGCCACAAGAAAACAAGCTGAATTGTCAAAGCAAAAGCCATTCGCAAGAAAGAGATGGATCTGACATAGTTCTTCTGAAAAAAAAATGGTTTAGAGAAAGGGTCTGAAACAGCTTAGATGTCTTTTCAATGTTCTTGAAACGTGAAAGTACTGTTTTCTGGTTTGGGGGTGGTATTTACTTGTTATCTTCAGACAATTTCCCCTGTCTCTATTCAAGTCTCTGAAATTCTTGGAGATTCTGAGGAAATTGCTTTACACCGAGTCTTTTAAAAATCTGTTCTGCTGAGGATACTAATGTGATACTCACAGAGCTGCTAAAAGCTGCTTTTTAAGTTGACTTGCTGACTGAGAGCCTCAGTGCCTCATCTACACATTCACCAGTTCACCCACCCACAGTGGGATCCACCAGCATCCCTTCAGTTAGGCATCACTCTTCTGCAATCTGCTTGTGCTTTCTCCCTAGACTTTTCCTCCCTGCACATCAAAAGTGCCTCTTCTCCCAGGGCGTAGCAACGCTGCTGAGCTGTGCTGTAGCCTCACTGCGTGTGTCAGCATGCTGTGACTCCACTGTACGCAGGTTTGATCCAAGACTGGGAATGGGGAAGGAGGTAAAGATGCTGGTGTCAAGTCAGGAAGGGCTTTGCCCCAGACATGCCACTTCAGATCCACAGGAAAAAAAAGAGTCTAAGTATACCAACTAAGGCCTTGATGATGCTGAATCGCCTGCCTTGGGGCCCCCAACTATATACCTTGTCCATGGGACAGGAGTTCCATTTCAGCTCAGGTCTGGGCCTTCAATCCCTGCCTAGCTATGTTGCAGGTGTTCTCTCCAGTCCCATCTCCTGGGTGAGCCTTGGACCTGCATTTCACGTCCTGTTCCTGGTACCATCTCCTGCTGCTCCTGCCTGGACTACCTGAGTGGATCTCATACCTGGTTCATCACCTCGCCCTGTCTGGTTGTGTCAGTGGGTCAACAATTAGTGCCTGTTCTGCCCACCCTGCTCAGGCACTGCAGGACACTGCCCAGGCTGGTGAGGGTCAACACTTTGGCTTCAGCCCCTCCCAGTTCCTGTGGGGCAGCCCCACTTTGCCACTCCCTGAGGTGGTGGCAGAATCGCTGCCCAGAAAACTGGCAGCAGCAGGATTCCAGCATGAAGAAAGCCATCTGGCCAAATCCAGGAAGAGAAGCATTTGCATGGACAGGGGAGAAGTAAGCAAGTGTGTCTTGGTGAGAAAGATGGTGCTAGAAAGAGCTTATTCCTTGTTTCTTGACTGCTGTAGCAGCAGAAGGACAGAGCTAGCAGTACTCAGCTAACATCAAGTACTGAAAACAGCTAATGTGAGTGGCTTTGTGGAAGTACTGCTGCAGCTGCATGCTGTTCAGAGTTTTCCTGTTGTATTCCTGGACAAGCAAATGGCAGCAAATGGCACCTTCTCTGCTGCCAGGCAAGAGGGCTGTTAGGCAGAGAAGCCATGGTCTCCAAGCTTAAGTTAGTACAGCTTCTCTTCTTTCTTTCATGAAGCAAGTGCAGAGAGGGCAAGTAATCTGAGAACAAAATGAGGTCCTGGGTGGGGACAGAGAAAAATCTGGGGACGTTCTCTTGTCTCTGAGGTCATTGCAAGAGAAATTCTAGCTATGATGTCATATATGACAGAGGTGACACTAGAGGTAGGTCCCTTTGTCAGTCCCCTGACAAGACCTCTTGATCAGTTATATAGGATGGTTTTTACTTGCTGATCTAATGCAGCGTTGGAAAGTGAGCCTACAGCTCATCAAGCCTACAACTTATTTATTGAGGTTGCTCTCTAATATTTGCTGATGTATGTGCAAGCCAAGTTTCGGTCAGTGAAACAGAGTTGTTTTACATGTCCCTAATGCAACTGTATGTCATGACAAGATGTGCTTTTTCCTGTTTGCTTTTTCTCCCCTTCCCAAGCCTCCCTTTTTCTGCTGAAGAGCCTGGAAACACTTCGGGGCTTCAGAGAGGCAACTTCCGCGCGTGCCACAACCGTGCTCTCCACTCCCGCCTGCCGGGTGCGGTGAGCATCCCCGCCAGGGCCCCGGGCACGGTCGGGCAGAAGAGCTCGCGGACTAGTCCCTCTCCCTGCTGCCACGGCGGCGGCCCGGGCACTACTCCCACCACCACCTGCAGGCCTTGGCCCGGAGTGGGCCCTGGCTCCTTCCGTCGCCGCCTGCGGGACTCCGCAGACCAGGCCGTCCGTCCGTCGCCTCAGCCCCGCGGGGGCTCCTCGGCGGACATGGCGGGAGCCGCCGCAGGACGCGGAAAGGCGATGTCGGGCCGGCACAGCCCCCGCTGCCCAGATGCAACAGAGGGCGGGCGGGGCACGGCCGCTGGGAAGGGGGCGGAGCGGGCGGAACATATCTCGCGCTCGCAGACGGCAGGCCGATTGGAGGGCTCCCATGGGGAGGCTCCGCCCCCCGCGCGCAGGCCCGCCAATGGGCGAGCGCGGTGCACGCAGCTACCGCGAGACTTGCGCTGAAGCTGGCGCCGCCATCTTGGAGTTGGGAGAGGCCGCGTCCCGTTCCTCTCCCTCTCGGAGGGCCACGGGTGGGGGGGGAAGGGAAGGAGGCGATGGGCGCCCGGCCCTAAATTAACGGCGTCCGCTAGCTTGTCTCCCCGACGCTGGGCCGCGGCGGGGAGTCAGGATGGTGCAGTCCTGTTCCGCCTACCGCTGCCGGAACCGATACGACAAAGAGAAGCCCATCTCCTTCCACAAGTAAGCGGGGGCGGCGGGGCGGGGCCGCGCCGTGGAAGAGGCGGGGCCAGGGCGCTGGCGCTCGGCGCGCACAGGGATGGGGGGAGGTGTGGAGGGACACGCGCGTGGCGCGGAAGTGTGGGTGTGTCACCGTCCGCGGCTGCCGAGGGATCAGCCCCGGCGGACCTCGAGCGCGTCGCCTTCCGTGTCCCCGGGGGTCTCTCTAGGGAAAGCCGAGGGCCTGTACGCTTTTTGCTGCCTTTTTCAGGGAGTGGGGGACCCCTCCCGGGTGTCCGAAAGGCCGAGTCCCCGCGCCCAGTCTGTGTTGGCAGGAAGAGTTTGGCTCGGATGAGCCCGTCGGAGGAAAAAACAAGCGGTCGTGCAGTCAGTCACAGCAGTGCTTACCTGTAACCCGACATCACGTTAAAAAGCTTTCCAGAAAAGCTGAAAGTACTTCTTATTTACAGGTTTCCTCTTACAAGACCTGATCTTTGCAAGAAATGGGAAGCTGCTGTTAAAAGAAAAAACTTCAAGCCAACTAAGTATAGCAGCATTTGTTCGGAACACTTTACTCCTGATTGCTTTAAGAGGGAATGCAACAACAAGCTTCTGAAAGAAAATGCTGTACCCACAATATTTTGTTATACTGAGCCCAGTGAAAAGGTAAACCCGAAGCACTTGTAGTTTATGATACTGGAATGCGCGTCAGTTGCTCATATTAGCCTGTCAGGGCTTAAAGTAGCAGAGCAGCGTGGAGGAGATGCAAGTTGTGGAGGATACCTGCTGGGCTTGTGCAGCTGGAGACATGTGGAGGGTTGTGGTGCTTGAAACATATACAACAACTGTTCTCATTTGCTTTGACAAGAGCAGAAATGTAGGCTGTTTGAAGCTTTGGAGCACACAGAGCATTGTATGGCAGCGCAGTGGCTCTGGTCTGCTCTTGTGTGCATGCACAGAAACCTGAACAGCATGACTTGAGTTTAGAGCCCTTTGCTGAATTAAATGGAACAGCAGCAAAGTATGAAAGTATGGGCCTGTTGTTAAGTTGTTGAACTGTATTTGTGGCTTATTTGGAGTCTTACAGAGCCTTCAATAATACTTGAAAATTGCACTGTACTCTCCCATGCTGACTGGTGACTATCGCTAATGTTGTAGAGATGATGGACCTTAATTCTGAAACTTAACTGTCCTCTCTAAACGTCTCTGTTCCTCTGGCTTTGCAGGGTGAAAGAGATGCAAACAGAGGGGCAGAAAAGTAGCTGCACCTGCTACCTATCTGTGGTGAAACTACCTCTCTTTTGCCTTAACAGTTACCCTGTAAGTTGCCAGACTGGTCCTTAATTTCTGCCTCTGAACTTCTGATGGTAGTTTCTTGTGACATATATTGTTCCCTTCACTGTGCTGCTAAAGCAGCTTACTGTGAGATGCAAGTCAGTTACAAGCTCATTCTTCTTAATGTAATAACTGCAATAGAAGAATGGAAAAGATTGATTCTTAGCTCTTATAAAGGATATAAAATGTTACATCTTGCCACTTTGCTCTACAGGAAGTGGCAAAGGAGAGAATGGATATGATAAGGCTGTGGGGTGAAAGACTGTAATGGGATGAAGCACACAGAGGAAAACTGAGACTTTGGCTTGTTTATTTTATATATACAATATTGGATTTGATGCAGAGACAAAAAGGAAATGTATTTGAAAAATGAAAAGTGGTTAATGATAGACAATATAAGTAGAAGGTATATAAGGAAAGACAGATAATTTCCAGGTAAATATGGCTGTGCTAAGTTTTTTGTTTGATTATGCTTCCCTGCTCTCTGTACAACACACCTTTTTTTTTGTCGTGTGTAAAATGGTTGCAAAACTTTTTTAGTCTTAAAAGTTGAGTGAGTGTGTAGGGTTATCTGCAAAAGTGTGATTGGTGCAGCAGGATTAGTGATGAGCCACATTCTCTATTTCATTATCATGCCTAGATCTGCAAAAACACAAAAGAGTGCCTTTTAATTGTGGAGAAGGATTTAACGCTATTCCTGTTTGTCTCACTGCACTTTTAAATGAACTGCCACATGTCTTCAAGAATTAGCGTAATAACAAGGAATAGTAGATTATTTTGGAATTGATTCCACACTGATTTTTATATACAGCTTTTTCTCTTTTGGATTATATAATTTGAAATACTTTGTTTTTCCCATGTCTTAGGAGAACCATTTATTGGCTGTAATAAGTAGTTCGAATTCACTTAAAATGTATCAGTGATACCAGAGATGTCATGTGCTCGATAAGCTGCAAATAGAAATTTCTGTGTGAATTTAGCTGTCCAGCAATGTTCCTTTTTTTTGCTTGTGCTTCTGACAAGCGTGAATTTCTCTTTGCTCATTACATCTTTGGCTTGTAGTTTTTCTAGCAGTAAAGTTTGAAAGTGGCAGCTGATAGCATCAAACTCCTTAGAATATTTATGTGTGAATTAGAAAGGCACACCGTTAGAAGCAATTTCTTATAATTGAGAAATAAGAGTGGTAGTTGGCTGGTTGTATACTTTGAAGTATTCAGTAATATTTGAGTGCATTATGAACCTTCCCTTCAACAGTAGTCACAAAACTGCCTTCTCAGTTGCTATCTGCCAAGTGTTGTAGTTTCTACAAGAGGAGTATCTAGACTCTCCAGTATCAAGTATTAGCTTGTTTGCATGTGAAGTCAAGGAAGTTAATGACAGATCTGATGAGCTTGATATTTAGATGATGAGGATTGTCAGCTGCTTTTATAGTCAACATTGTCCCTCTCCTCATGATTTTATGTGTAGTAATAATACAGGGTATTTAAAAAACACAGACCCAATTTCAAACCAGTATGCACATATCATTGGGTTCATCTTTTTGAAACATGCTGTACTGGCAAAAGGTGAGTAGTTAGAAAATTGATTCAGTGCCTCTTTCACTGAGAATGTCATAGGCATTCTTTTTGACAGGCAATGTGCATGTTCTTTTGTTTAAACGGTGCTTTTAAAATCATCATGTGGACAGAAGCATTTCTGAATTATACTGCATTTGTTTGGGGCGCAAATAATCTGATTTGCTGCCCTGGCCCATACTCAAGTGGTGATGGATCTGTGATGTCCTGAACTGTACAAGTGAACCTATTGAGAGCAGTACGATAAAGGCTGCAGTTTTGTGTGGAGTTGAGCCAGTTGATACTCTGCGGCTGCCAGAAGGGAGAGTCATGCTTGTTCCTTCTCCATCGCATCTGCCAGCCATGCAGTCCTGTTTCCCACTCCTTCCACACAGCAGCACAGGTGTAGGTCATACCTTGTCTTGCATTGCTTTGACTTTTAATAAAGGGCAGAAGATTTCTGCATTGATGGAGGGAGAATGAAGAGCGTTCTGTCATCTTAGCATCTTACTATGTTTGAGCAAAGAGTACTCAGAGCTGGGAGTACTGCTTTGCTGTAGAAGAGCTGTTTATTTTGGCTTGTCATGTCTCTTGAAACCAAACCCTTATGTTGCAGCTCCAAACCAGTGACACAGTTTCTTGCAGTTGTTGAGAGGTGGGCCTGCTGTGTCTGCTTCTCTGCTCTGCCAGTTTGTCCGAAACCCTCAGCAGGTGACCCTTATTCTACCTTAGCAGAAGATTATCCTCTTCTGCTGTGTTTTTGATTAAGTTAGCTGATATGTTTTTAAGTATATAAAGGTAAGATGCAGCAGAAAGAGGGATGGACAAGGGGGAATGGGTTGGCAGTGATGAGTTGTTAGTCAGCTGAAGTCTGTTTTATGGAACTGCAGCCCATGGTCTTGCTTCTTAGGTAATCATAGATATGTATTGGACTTAAGTCTTCAAGTGAGAGTAATTTCTACATTCTTCAGGTTTTTTTATTTATTTGAGACATCAAAGCCCTGAAAATGAAGGTACTTAAAAATATCTCCAGTTGAGAAGTCAGACAAAACAGGCCCAGAATTGTCAATTTTGAAAAAGTAGGATTTGAGATTTATATTATCAATTTCAATGGTGGTTGTTTATGTTATTCTGGGGCTGTAGTAAGGGGATTGTGTTGTAAATGATGTTAAAAATTACTTTTTTCTTGTTTCTAGTCTGAAGAATTTGCAGAACAGCCAGAAGATCCACTACCACCTCCTCCTCCACCGCCGCCACCACCACCACCACCAGCTCCAGTACTACCACCATCTCCATCAACTCCTTCTTTTCATTTGTCTCAAATAGATACCAGATTTGTAGATCCAAGTATTGGATTATTGATGCCTCCTCTCCAGACCCCTAGCAATCTTGCTGTATTTTGTGATCACAACTATACTGTAGAGGATACAGTTCATCAGCGAAAAAGAATTCAACAGCTGGAAGAACAAGTTGAAAAACTACGGAAGAAGCTCAAGACAGCGCAACAGCGATGCCGACGTCAGGAACGACAAATTGAAAAACTGAGGGAGATAGTTCAGTTTCAGAAAGAAAAAGACATATTGGCAGGAAAAGGCTATGTGATTCTGCCCAATGACTATTTTGAAGTTGTAGAAGTACCTGCCTAGAAGTTATGAACATCCATTTTCACTTTGCTAGGCCAAGAAATTTAGTTTAAAAACCTAAATGCTCTCTAGTTCTGTGTGTAAGACTCTCCTGAATTTTAAACGAGTAAATTTGCACTCATACAAATGAGATCACATATTTTCTTCATTGTAATTTCAGTTCGATACACTTCTACTATATTGAAAATGCAAGCATCTCAGAATATGCATTTAGTTTACAAAATCCTAATTGCTTTACAGAAGGAAAGAATGCAAGGTTGAATACATTTTAAATATGTTTGTTTGGAGTTTTTGTTTGTTTTTTGTTTTGTTTTGTTTTCAGGTTTTGTTTTTGTTGTTGTTTCACAAAGACTGTCTTATGCTTACAGGAGATGGGGAACTGAATCTGGCTGAGAGTGAAGTTGAGGTTGTTGTAGACTTAGTGTGAAGCTTTGTCAAGGCATTTAATATTGCCTTTGGTGATCCCTAGGAAGTAGTTTCACTGATTTCAGAAGGAGCAGAATTAGGCCAGCTGAGTACAGCTGAAGTGCTGCAGAAAGAGAGAAAGATAAGATAAATGTTTCAGCCTGTGAAAACTTCCAACCATAGTTTGCTGTGCCTTCAAAGCACTGAAGAAAGTCCAATTCCTGTATCCCTTTGGTGAGGGATGTAAACAAGCCTCTTATTTTGGAATAACCTGTTACCACATGTGTGTTGTGAGCCAGAGGAAGAGAATTCATCAGCATAGCTGGTGAGAGCTTTTGTTTTGAGGGCAATTGAAAATTCTCCTGAAGTGCTAGTGCTGCACTGAACATGTATGTTATTGGTCTGTTGGTAGAATCAAGAAAGCAGTGTACTGTTTAGGGTGGCTGCTTTTTAAAAGTACCCTGATAATAAACAGTCTCCAATATATTGGAATGTGATGTTCTCGTAAACACTGTAATGGGTAGAATGTTGTCCTTATCTTTGAAATTGTTGGTCTTAGCACACATCTCAGACATGTGTAGGTTCAGGACATTAATAAGTTTTTTACTTTTCCAGAGTGTCAGGCATTTGCAATATACTGTGATTTTTATTTTTTTTTATTATTATTATTATTTCTTTTTTTTTTTTTTTTCCTTTCCCTGCTCCCTAAAAAGCATCCACCAAATGGCAGTTACAGAATTAAAGTTTGGGAATTGTTTGGTGCTAGACTGGTTTTTAATATCTCAAGTGCTACTGCCTCTCCTTCAGCCTTATTAAGATGCTCTTTAAAAATTAATTTAGAATGGCAAAATAGTGCAGCATTTTGCACTTACCGTCAAATAATTCAAAATCAGATGAAATAGCATCATGCAAATCCTTCTGTAGCCTTCACAACTGAAATTTCTGGATATATTAGACATGAGGAAAATTACTTTTCTCAGTACATGTCAAACTTGTGTGTAGTGTGGATTCTAGCTCTGATACTAATCCAGCCCTGTTGGTGATGGCTTTAAAAGCTTCTCTTAATATCCTGTTAGCATGACATTTTGAAGCGTTTCGAACCTGTCTTGGTACTTCTGACCTCACTCATGCCATGAATCTACTTTCTCTACCATTTCATATACTTAAGGTGAACAAAAATGTTGATGCATCCTTTTGTGTACATTTATTATACCTGGCTAAAAATAAAAAGCAAATGGTGTGTTAGATTTTTAACTGTTCTCTCTCTTTTCACAGGACTTTGCCAAAACTAGTTTGACATTTTGTATCTTTTTCTAAAGTAGTTATCTGGTTTAGATGCTGGATTTTTCTGGCAGTGTTCCTGAGTCTTGTTGCTGTTACACTTTGTACTTAAAATAAATTTGCAGAAGCTCAAATTCAAAAAGTGACAAGGAAAAGACATTTAAACAACAGTTCCTATGCTGCTGGCATGTGTGGCCAGATAGCATATTGTTTCTGTTTTCTCTGCAAAACACCCTCTCTTCTTACTCTCCAGGTATTTAAAGTGTGCCTTCAGAGACATGATGGGTTGCTGCAATAGCATGCCCCTGTGGCTGCAGTGCTCCTGCATCCCCATCTTTGCCCCGCTATTTGGCTGTGTACTCCCATTACCACCCTTCTTATCTGCAGCAGTTCTGGTGCTGGTTGCATCATTTTTTGAAGCAATTCAGCTCACTAACGCAGCAGGTTTGGGTCATAGCAGAGAGGCAGAGGAAGAACAACAGTATCAGGTATGATATGAAAAACAGGCAGGGCCAGGAGCTGGGTTTGGGGACTGCTAAGTCATAGAATCATAACATGTCCTGAGTTGGAAGGGACCCACAAGGATCATTGAGTCCAACTCCTGTCCCTGCATAGGACAGCCTCATAGTGCACCATGTGTCCAAGGGTATTGTGTAGTCTCTTCTTGAATATTGACAGACTCAGGGCTGTGACTACCTCCCTGGGGATTCCTCTCCTCTGGCTGCAATGAGATGTTGCATTACATCAACTGCTTCTGAAAATATAAAGGTAACTCTATACTCTTAAGGTTCAGCACTGTTTCCTTCCACCCTGGCCAACGATTCCCATCTCCCCCAGTCTTATACTCTGGCTGCTATGCTTGTCAGGCCCTTCCTGTGGGTATATTAGCTTCATAAACATCAGAAAAGCATCCCAGCGAAAGTGAGTCAGTCAGGTATCTTTAGGGCATGCTGAAAGATGGCTGGTGTGTAGAGTTCTTGTGTGTTTAAGCTTCTCATGTTGGTGAAGTTGGTTTAATGACTGACTCAAGTAACTGTTCTTTCCATTGACAGGGGGGATTATTGCTTGTCTTGAGGGTTTCTGTAATACCAGGTGGAAAAGGTGACTGCTGACCAATTGCTGATGCTTTCTTTCCTATCATTAAACTTTTTTTTCTAAGAGATGCATTCCATTCTGGCAATGGGCTTGAATTTCTCCTGCAGCAACTCTCTTTATTTTTTTTTCTTTAAAAAACCCCTCGCTAACTCCTGATGGAGTTCTGTTAGGACTAGGTGTGGTCTCTTGTAGGCCGATGAAGCCTGTCAATGCTGCAGAGCTCTGAAGTGGGGAAAAAAGGCTGGCATGAAACAACTGGCTGTCTTTCAGCAGTTGACTTTTCCTGCACTGTGCCCAGCCCTACACTATACTGCAATCTCTGGTCGAAAACAATACAGAAAGAGAAGATAAAGGCTGTCTTGCTACTGGCCTGGCTAGAAAAGAAGTTCTAGATTTTTCATGTAAAATTAATAAGCCAAATAAGTTCCTCAAGCATTTGTTAAAATTCCTTCTTTTTGTAAAGTGGGATGTGTTACATTCACACAAGCAGGTGTAAAAAAGAGCTGCATCACTTAATGTTTGTAGTGGCTACAACTGGTACATGGACATAGCAGCGATTTCATAAGCATCTCTGAAAAAAGTGGTTGGGAGTTAAGAATGCAGAAGTGGCAATGTAGGATGGCATATGTTTGTCTAATTGTGCATCAAGTAGCAGACATTTGTTTAAATGCAAGTAACTGCCCGTCACTGACCCTGTTTTATAAAGCAAACAATTAAGAAAAATTACAAAGTAGCAAAACTGGCAAAAATGTTCTGTCCTTAAAATCAGAAGAGAGAGATTTGTTTTGAAATGGGCTGATGCTTCAACAGGCAGAAAATAGAGCCAATTCTAAAATGAGAAGTATTGGCTTACTTCCCCCTGTTGCCCCAGTTTCCCTTTCACTCTGGTATCTGACCTGTGTGTAGTGTTTAGTTTTTTTGTCCTTACACTTCTGCAAAGTTTTAGATTTCCTATCTTGCTCAGATTTCATTTTCCTTCAGCTCGATGTAGGGTTTAGGGTACAGGTGACCTGTGTGAATTTTGAAGGAGTTCTCTCAGAGCTGAAGAAAGTGCAAAGCAAATCCCAGGTTGAAAGTAGGAAAGCAAAGAAGTTGCTTGGGTAAAACTAAAGCCACAACAGTTTCTAAGTCCATTTCAAAAGACTTCTCCTACTACATGCTTCTCTGAAATGAGGCAGTTACTCCTAGTTGCCCTGACATCTGTTTTAGGTTTTAGTCTATAGGCTTATCTGGTTTTTGTTGGCTTACACTTTCATCAGGTGGCTTTGGCAGGGTGGAAAGGGATGTTTTGAGCTGTTGTCTCATTTTAATAACTGGAACGCAACCTGCCAAAGCACATCGATGCTTACAGTCTGTCATGACTACAAATTCAGGTCTGTAACTCTAGCTGTCTTAAGCATAGCAGGTTATTTGCCATACTTTACCCATGATAATGTTTTATTAATCAATGAGAGAGCAAAATAGGACACGATTCAAAAATATGATGATGACAGTAATTGCTATTACAGATTTTTCTTTCTGCATGTTCAATACTTTCAATGGAAATGTTATCTTCTTACAGAGACCTCTTGATGGAACTGCAGCATTTTATTGCTCAAATTGGGTAGAAGGCCTTACGATCTTAGGCACATTGAAGGAGTTTAAAAGTGTGCAGAAAAAAATGTGTTGAAAAGTTGTTGTTTAATCCACTATGAATAGCTTGAAACAGTTTCCAAAGGAAAGTCATCCTAAATACTCTTAAGTCAAAGAAAACATATAAATCAGTTACTCAGAAGGAAATTTTCAAGAACTTCTCTTGAGAGAAATTTACCTCTAAAGCTCCATGACCTTTATAGAAAGTGATTATCTTCTCATCCTTCTCGAAGTTTTGATTGTGCCTTCTCAATGCAAGGATCAGCCTTTGCAGAGCCTGTCTTCAACTATAGTAAGATAGTGTCATTTGTTACTGCAAACAAATGACCTTCTGTTTGGATGTTGCGTCAGAGAACTCGGAAGACAGACAGATGAAGGACGACTCAATATGCCTTCTGTAGCATTCTCACTACACGAATCCCAGATATGACTGAATATACCCTCATACTCCCAACATTGTGCCTAAAAGTGTGCATAAATATACACACTGACTCCACAGTGTGAATGCTATTGAATTACGGTCTTTACACAGAGAAGTAAAAAAATAAAGTCACACACACAGGGACCAGGGCAGAGGAGGGCCTTATTTACCTTGAATGCAGTACAAGTATTTCCAGCACCCACAAAACAGAACCTGACCAAGGCAAACTACACAGCTTGTGTGCTAGAAGCATAAAACTAAGGAAAATTGATCTTAGTCAGACACTTCTCAAAAGTCCTGAAAGTTACATCAGTCCCAAGCACTATGTAAAGTGTTTAAGTTGCCAGTGACACTGTATCTCTCCTGCTCCCTTTTTGCAGCTGCTCAGCCTGAACTGTGACCTGTAGGGATCAGAGAATAGAAGAGTGCTATTGTGCAGCATTTATTGTAAGTTCTGTTTCTCAAGAGCTTGGACTCCTGAGGTAAAGCCTTTCTTCTCCACTGCTGGGCAGTGTTGCAGGCTCCCCTTCATCACCGGATGACATTCAGACATGCATACCATGCTGCCTGAACAAATGGGGTCTCACATGCTGGGGAGAGTGGGGAAGATGGGGAAGCATGGCACCAATTAAATGTCTCCACAGTCCTGCTATTGCTAGTTCATTTAGCACTAAGTATCAAGCCTTTTATTCCCTGTCATGCAAAATGATCTAGTGATCCTTTTGTATCTGCTTCCTCCCATTGTACAGGGAAAATAGACTGTAAGGCCTGGAACCTCTCAAAAAGTGATTGTCTTCTGCATCTTATTTGGTTCTAGTGGTCTATTAAAAGGTCTTTTAGTTAGAGAGGAGCATGAAAAATACCATGAGGTGAGTCAGGAGTTTTTTGTTTACTTCGTGCTGAGTTGTTTTTTTGTGTGTGTGTGTGTTCTTTTTGTTTGTTTGTTTTAAACTCAGGGAGGGCTTTTGTAAATCAGGCAGTCTTGTACTTTCCTTTCAGTTTTCACTGGATGTGACTATTAAAGGTTCAGGGTCTGTGGCTATATTAGTTATCTATAGATGAACCAACTCTTCAGTATTTGAGTTTGTGAAAGATGTGATTTTCTATTGGGAGATCTTCAGTTGAGTGACCTGATACCATCTGACCATCCAGAAAAAGGAGGTTTTGCCTTCAGTAATGGTTTCTTCTTTCATCTTGGGCTCATTTACCAGCCCCCAGACAGAGTTCAGTACTCCCTAACCAGTTAGTTTCTCACTGATGTACCTAGGACTTTGATTTAGCAGGCTGATACAGCAATTTACTGAGATTGCAACACAAGCACAGTATAACAATTGCCATATTCAGGGGAATCACAATACAAACATTTCATACAAATTACCATTACTGGTCTCTAAATGCTTACTATCCTGACACCGTGTCCCCCCAGTTGCGGGGAAGGAATATGTGGGTTAAACCCAGCTCAAGCCCATTTTTCTTTTCCAAATTGATTTTATGAGTTGTTCATTTTTTTATACTTTATGCTGGGCTGAGTCACATACAGACTCTCCTCTTACACTGGTCTGGCTAGCTCAGGAAAAGATTACTCTTGACTAATTATTTCAGGGAAAGCTGTTTGTGCAATCTGATGACTGAACAATAGAGCTGTATACCTAAAACAAAGGTTACCATCCAGTCTCCCTTGTGTTGAGATAATTTTAGCTTTCTTTATGACAATATGTTGCTATTTCTTATATTTTCCCCTGAACTCATCATTCTTGCTCATCTCTTCTGGGCCTTCTTCCAATGCATGGGTCAGTCACATCCCCACACTGTCTCTTTTCCAGAGTGTCCTCAGGCATGTCTTTTGCAGGAACATTTGCAGTGAACATTTTTTGGCCTCAGGTGCTTTACAGTCTGGATCCATGGCTCAAAAAGGATAGAATTTTCAGGACTGGTACTTTTTATGTTCAGAGGAAGGGATCTTGATCTGGGCTTAAGAAATCCTAAGACTTTCACCTGCACTTTGAGATTTAGGATAACCACAGGTTTAGGATAACCACAGGAACAATCTTTTTATTACCTTTCTTTTCTTTGACTGACAAGGGACTGAAATTGCTTAGTTCGTTTGTATGTCCACCATGGCGAGGAACTGGGGAGGTTCTGCACTACAGGTACTACAGCATGGAAATTTCATGGCCGTGCATAATAGGAAAGATGTCTATCCTCCTAGGTAAATGTCCATGTGGCTATTTCAGCTTGAGGAACTTTAGTTATTTTGAAGTAAACTATTAAAAATACACACACACAAACCATAGTTGTAGTATCAGTGGAGTTATCTTTCTTCAATACTGCTATCAGCTGACAAAATTGGATTTCCTGATGCTAACTTTTCATATAACTAAAAACATATATATGTATATACAATACCTTTTACACTCAAATGTTCAAGCAAGCTTATGATGACATAATCAATCTAATAGTATCACTCTGCTGATAAACATTCTTCCATCAATATTGACATTTATCCCTTGGCCTGTCTACTAAGGTTGTTATGATTTACATTTTTTGCTCCATGATATACCAGCTTAATAGCTGTCAGGTAATTGGCATGTTGTCATGGTTTAACCCCAAATGGCAACTAATCACCATATAGCCACTCACTCACTCCCATCCCTTCCCTCCCCAGCCCCCATGGGATGGGGGAGAGAATTGGAAGAGTAAAAGTGAGAAAACTCATGGTTTGAGATAAAGACAGTTTAATAAATAAAGCAAAAGCCACACACACAAACAAAGCAAAGTAAGGAATTCATTCACTGCTTCCCACTACTTCCCCAGGCAGGTGTTCAGCCATTTCCAGGAATGCAGGGTTCCATCACGTTTAACAGTTACTTGGGAAGAAAATGCCATCAGTATGAACATTCCCCCGCTTTTCTTCTTCTTCACTCAGTATTATATACTGTGTATGATGTCTTATGGTATAAAATATCCCTTTGGTCAGTCAGTGTTAGCTGTTCCAGCTGTGTTCCCTCCCAACTTTTTGTGTAATCCCCAGCCTACTCACTAGTGGAGTGGTGTGAGAAGAAGAAAAGGCCTTGACTCTGTGTAAGCACTGCTCAGCAATAACTAAAAGTGTGTTATTAACACTTTCCAGCACAAATCCAAAACATAGCCCTATACTAGCTACTATGAAAAAATAATCTCTATCCCAGCTGAAACCAGCTGTTAGGGAACAGACAGCCTTAGTTTGTTATGTGGTAGACTGCTTCTTCTAGAACTTGTTTAGAAACTGGTTATAGAATTCACTTAGCATGAGTAAATTTGCTTAGCATAACTTCTGCAAGCTGTGAACTTTTGACCTTTCTGCTTCAGTAAGTAAAAAAGGTCAGAGAGTCTTCAAGCTAGAAGATAAGGGGAACTGCATACTTGGAGATAAGGAACTGAGTGGCATCTAACAGAAGAATGTTTTGGCTGTTACCTAGAAATTATTTTCTCCAGCTGCAGGTGCCAAATAGCAGTTTAACTTTAATTGACAGCCCACGTGATGAAATTAAGAGATCCGATGAAGAACAGCAGGACTTCAGACTCCGATTTTGCAATTGGCCTCGAGTGATGTGCCTGATAGACTGGAAACCTACACTATCCTACACCAAATAAAAACCAAGCATCCTTCAACACCTTTTATTTCTTCAGTCATAGAAGCTTGCACATGCAGTAGATGACATTGGCTTTGCTTATTTTTTCACAATACAATCACCACAAAGTCTGGTGAGCATGCTGTCTACTGAAGCCATCATCTCTGTGACGAGATATGACTGTAGAAGTAAGATTTTTCTCTCCACTAGAAATGTATACTAATCCTGAATGTTGTCTCATTTTCTCTGACTTTTTCTGTGTGCCTTGCTTGCTCCTCTACAGCATCGCTCTTCTCTTTTACCAGAGATTGATTTGATCTTTTCTATTAATACTTTCAAAATATAAATGCTTGTACTTCTTACCGCATTTGCCTTTTCTGATCTTTTATTCACAGGAATGAGACATTGACCTGCTCAGTTACAGAGCTTGTCAGCAATTGAGCACTGAGGTATTTGGAATGTAGGGCAGTTACCTTTTATTATGGACTGGTAACTTTTTACTGTTTCGTACTACTAAGTGTGCCAAAGAGATAAACATTAAAAACCCTGTTCGAAATTGAAGATTGCTTGGGGTTAAGGGATGTGTTTGGCCCCAGGAAAGAGGAGGCTTGCTTATTAGTTCATTGGGTTTTACTGTCTGTGCTTTCAAGCTGAGTTTTTACTTTCATTCTACTTGTCTCTTTACTCCTATGTGTAAGACAATATATAGGAGATATAAAAGTGAGCTCAGCAGTTCTCAGGGGAACCGAGAGCTTTCTGAGCAATGCCCTCACCACTGGCATGACTTTTTTTCCCCACAAAAACCAGCAGATTGTGCTGAAATGGTGAAAGCCTATCTCTGAACATATTTAGCAAGGTCTTGCTGAGTCCCATGAGGGTGGGATTTCTTGTTTGTATTACTGAAAATGGTATTTTTTTATTGTTTGAAAGTCCACTATGGGTTTTTCTCATGGAGCTGCGTCATTGTCTCAGACAAGACTAAGCAGCATCATTCTTTGGCAACAAAGTCATGAAGTCATATATGGTGTCAGCTGCAAAGTGTTTGCTCATGTCACAATGGGAGATGGGCTCCATGGCAGTGTGACCATCTGCTGTGCTGCTATGAGATCATGGTAAGGTAAAATCCAGCTGCAATGATAAATGGTTATTTACCTGAGTGAATAAGGTGTCTGATTGCATTCCTAGCCAAATTGTCATCTTCAGTACCTGTAGAGGATTTAAACTCTGAAGTGCTCCTGCAACCTCTTTTTTAACTTTTGAGTTTTCTGATTATCTGACCCATCTGGAAGTTAACGCATCATATTCTCTGGGCTTGCTGAGAGCCTCAAAGCATTGTAAACCTTACGAAACCAGTCTGTTGGCTGTCTGAAATGGCATTTGCAGCAGGCTCATTGCATTGGAAGTGAATGTGAGGAGTTGCCCTAGTGAGGACAGTGATAACATGATGAACACTTACAGCAGCCCAGTTTGTTTCATTATGGCCTGAGGCAGTTAAAGGGTCTTTTGGGTCTTTGCGAAGTTAAGTGGGGGTGGTGTTTGTTCTGCAACCTCTACAACAGGCATGGCAAGCTGTCTCCTGGCACTATGCCTCATCATCCAGCAACATGCCAGGGTCTGGCCCTGCACTTATTAGTCTTTGGAGAGCTGGACCTCTTTCCACCCCCAGTCTCCCTGCACCACAGGAGTAATTTCCAGAGCATTTTGGCTGTGGTCCCACATGTGCCTCCTCCTGTGAAAAACTCTTGGACTGTGCTCCTAGTTCAGGGAGTTATTCCAGCCCAGGCTTTGTTTGCTATTAGATGAAGCTACCTAAATTGCCAGTCATGAGTGGTGTTCCCCAGGGCTCAGTATAGGGGCCAATTCTGTTTAGTATCTTTATCAGCAATCTGGGTGAGGGGATCGAGTGCACCCTCCGTCAGTTAGCAGGCAACATCAAGCTGCATGGGAGTGTTGATCTGCTGGAGGGCAGGAAGGCACTACATATGGATCTGGACTGGCTGGGTCAATGGGCTGATGCAAATTGTATGAGGTTTAACAAGGCCAAGTGCCAGGTCCTGCACTTGGGTCACAACAACCCCAGGCAGCGCTACAGGCTCAGCGAAGAGCAGCTGGAAAGCTGCCAGGCAGAAAGGCACCCAGAGGTGTTGATCGACAGCTGGCTGAACATGAGCCAGCAGTGTGCCCAGGTGGCCAAGAATGTCAAGAGCATCCTAGCTTTTATCAGAAATAGTGTGGCCAGCAGGACTGGGGAAGTGATGGTCCTCCTGTAGTTGGCACTGGTGAGGCTACATCTTGAATCCTGTGTTCAGTTTTGGGCCCCTCTCTATAAGAAAGATATTGAGGTGCTGGAGAGAGTTCAGAGAAGGGCAACAAGGCTGGTGAAGGGTCTAGAGAACAAGTCTTATGAGGAGTGGCTGAGGGAACGGGGTCTCTTTAGCTTGGAGAAAAGGAGGCTAAGGGGAGACCTTATTGATCCTTGCAACTAACTATCTGAAAGGAGGTTGTAACATGGAGAGTATTGGTCTCTTTGCCCAAGTAGCAAGTGAAAGGATGAAAAGAAATGGCCTCAGGTTGTGCCAGGCGAGGTTTAGATTGGATATTAGGAAAAAGTTGTTCACAGAAAGGATTGTGAAGCACTAGAACAGGCTGCCCAGGGAAGTGGTGGAGTCAACATCCCTGGAGGTGTTTAAAAGATGTATAGATGAGCTTCTTAGGGGCATGGTCTAGTGCCAGAGTTAGGTTAATGGTTTGACTCAGTGATCTTATGGGTCTTTCCCAGCCAAAACAATTCTATGATTCTATGAAATACCTTTAATTAGGTTTATTCTTCTGATGAGGCAAAGGCAGGCCATTAAAACAGTTACGGGAAATATCCTGGCATGGTGGAAAAGGCAAAACTAGTTTTCAAGTGGTTTTATAAGTAACACCAATTGTGCCTTCTAATGAAGTAAAGCTGTAGACATTTGGGTTTTGTATTCAGCTTGTCTGGCTTGTCAGAAGCGAGATAAATACAGGTATCAAAGATGTCATCCAGTAGAGACAGCTTTTGTCTGTCAAACCCTCTCAGTTTGCTGTTTTAAAACTTTAAACTATTTTATGAGCTTGCACACTTTTAGGATATATCCATTGGTTACGTATGCCACCAGATAATTACAGGACATTCTACTAGTGAAACTTACCTTCACATCCCTTCTGTTATGATTGCATGTTACCTAAAAGTCAATTTTTGCAAATTACATAAAAATCATGCTCTGACTTCACTTTTAAACATCTGATACACTGTGCTTTCTTTACATTCATTTTTAACATCTAGTGCTTCTCTAGTCCCAGGCTAACTGGCACTACTACTGTTCTGTTGTAAATATAGGCTATCATCCATTCAAGCCCAAGGCCTTTATTTCTTCTATAGTTAATACGCTTAGACACAAAAGATGAAAAACAAACAAAGAAACAAAAAATCACTTAATATTCGTAGTTTCATTTGTGCCACTCAGAATTCTAGCTGCATTTTCTTTATACATATTTGTGAGCACAACTGTGAAAAACTTTAGTTTAACAAGAAAATACTTGGGGGTAGATAACAGTGAATTTTAAGCACATAGGTAGACATTAAATGGGACTATATCTCCTTTTGAACTGCTAATAGTGGCTTCATGTAAGTTATTATGGACAGGAAATTCCACAAGTTATTGTATGTGAAAGCTGGTTTCTGGGTCTACATTTATGTGTACTATCCATTCATGAGTGAGTGAAAATTGAAACCCAAAATATGCCACAGACATTCAGAATGATGGTCCTACATATTCTCTCTCTGTGGTTCCTACCTGGGAACATTTCTGTCTAATCTTAAGAAAGCTCTAGAAGGAATAAATATTATTCTTTACAGATTATTTGACATTAAACCAAATCATACAGACTCAGCATAACAAGCAGGCATCTGCGTCTAGAAGGCTCACATCCTAGATTAAACCATCAGGAGGTAGTCTTCAGAAAAGCAGTGGACTGACTCGTGCCCTGCTGTGATATGACTAGAGAAGGAGAGAAGCAACTTGGAGGAAGGTATTAAATGAAGAACCTCTTGCAGACTCCCCTACCACTCTTTTCCCACGGAGGAGTTTGCTTTATGGTCCTGGTTAAGATGAACACTGTGAAGAGGTGAGGTCTGGTCTGCTGACTGGCTGCTCTCAGAGCAGTTTCTGCTTTTTAACTAGGGATGATCGAAAGTAAAATACACTCACTTCACAGAAGCTGCCCCATTCAACTGAATGTCCTGACTGCTGTGGTAAAATTCTCACTTTGAAAAATTCTTGTCTGTAATGTAGCTGGGGGAGGAGGCGGGGGCTTTGCTCTCAGTGTGCCACAACCTCCAGAATATGAGTCCGGGCTGGGTCCAGCCCAAGGCCCAGACCTCCTTCTTCAAGGGCAAGAGTTGCAGTCATCTGATATCATGCAAAAGATGAGTGCATCTCAAACACCAAGGGTCTTGCTCACACAATGACTAAACAGCCTCAATCATGGATGACTGAAGATGCTTGTCATTGCCAGTGGCTCTTAAGTAAACCCAGCCACCATTTAGAGAGGGAGCATTTTTAAGTGGAACAGGCTTTGTTTCCCTTTGCAGAACTTCAGCATCTTCTCATTTGGTGGACACCTATAAAGTCAGGCATGTAAAATCTCAGCAAAGCACTGCTCAAATGAGATGGCCGTATCACACTCACATTGTCTGTCAGCCAAACAGGGACCCTTTTTACATTTCTGGCTCTGGTTTTGAGAGAGAGGTTATGTAAGGGTGACAAGGCATGTTATTGATGCATGGTTGACATAGGAGCTTCTGAAGACCCCTTAAGGTGAAGGGAAATGGTCAAAAGAAGTCTGAATCAACCTGAGAGTGGCCACCTCAGCACCCGAGACAGGATTTAACACTTTTTTCCCCCCTCTTGTCTTCTTCCAACTTGTTTCTGAAAGTTAAAGATGAAGGCACAGACATCTGTCCTGTAGCTGAGTGGCCCATGTTGAGGAGCTGTGTTTCTCATTCCCTGAGTTTTGTCAGGCTGAACGTGGCTGAAACAGTTGGTATTGCTGCTCTTGCATTTTCTGTAAAATTCATAGCTTTCAAAAAAAATGGTAGAACTCATGACATACAAAAATTTGAGTGTGAGGGTTGTATTCAAGAAGCACAATCTGATAAGGTTATTGTGTACTTGTAGATTTGAGCATATAATATATAACACTTTTCCACAGAAATGCAACTCCTAATACATGTGCTGAAAATACACATGATGCAGAACTTGTTAACTGTGGAAATAACTGTCTTTCTGTAATCCAAGCAGGGAGCAAGAGGCATAGAAGAGCAGAGGAAAATGCACAACAGCAATTACACTTAATTTTATTGAAATATTACGAAAAAAGCCACAAGCACCAGAACAACTTCCAGTAGTGTAAGGAAGAAAGAGACAAAAGAATATGGAACTCTGAGCATTCCCAGCAAATGTGTTATGTTTTCATCTTCTGGACAATAGGGAATTATTATCTGTGTCAAGGTGCATCTGTAAAGCTAAAAAGAAAACTCCTTCTGAATCACGTGTGGACGATGTGAACCCACAAAGCAACCATCTCTGCTAACTCAGGAAAATATTTTGAAGAGGAAATGCCCTCAAACGCCTGCAGGAACAGAACTCGTAGACCTCATCCAACTTCTGACAAAGCATTTGGTTTTGCTGTGGTATCTTCAATGGAGTCCCCCAACCTCCCACATCAGATACAGCAGCTCCAAAAAGAAAGTCTGTCAGCTACCACCATTCAGGCAGTGTGGCGGGGCTATCGCATTCGAAGAGTAGTGGATGAAATGAACAAAGCTGCTGCCAGGATTCAGGCAACTTATCGAAGCTATAGGGTGCGGCAGGAATTGCCCTTAGGGTTTTATGATTGTCTTAGGTATAAAAAGGCTGTGCTAAATCAGAAGGAGAAATCAGAACAAAGGGCAATGGCTCTCCCTCTTGTCATGGAGCGCTGTGTGTATTGGGATAAGGGCTCTCAGACAGCAAATGTTCCCACTGAAAATGAGAAGCTGAGAGGTCATTGCAGAGATAGGCATGAACCAGGCGCTTCTGTCATTCCCAGAGCAGCTGTCTTCAAAACAGAGTTTTCTCTCATACCCTGCAAAATCTTGACCCTTACTAATAATTTGCTTATCCCTGAAGTCTTCCAAGCCTTGACATCTGAACAGCAAGTCTATGATGCTGCAGATAAAATTCGGGCTCCAGGGAGTGTTTACCAAAGCAGAGATGGGCTTAATAAAATGAAGAGGCAAGCTGAGAAAATAGCAGAGCTGAGCCAGATCTTTGTTTACAGGTATCAACTCAAACTAAGCAGTTGTGAAAATTATCATATTTCAGAGCTAGCTAGTGCCACCAAGATGCAGGAATTGACCACAGACCTCCAAGATACAGTGCCACAACCTGAGCAAGACCTCACTGTGAAGCTGGAACTGAAAAAGGAAAACAAAGAGTCTAATGCAGAGGGCAATGTAACATCGATTAGAAATATTAATGTGCATACAGTGGTCAGGAGCCTGTGCACCTCAAAAAGGTCCATATCCCTGCTTGTCTGCAGTCCTAATGGAGCAGTGGAAGGCTTTTACAGGGATATGGGCAGTGGCCAGTTGCATGGACTCTATACTGTGAGAAAGCACAGGAACTCAAAGCTGTCTCAAGTCTGCATTCACATAAATGTGGTGGAAATGGGAAAGACAACAGACAGAAATTCATCATGGTAGGAAAGCACCAAGGAAACCAAGGACTGGAATGACCCTCGTTCTGCAAAAATTTGTCCCTGTACTTGCAGAGCCTGATCATCACTGAAACAACTGTCTGAGTGCAGCTTGAATGTGAGTTCAGTTCTGGCAGCTTTTGTCAAGGGTTCCTGTCAGACCTCTCCCACCTTGGTGTGCTAAGTGGCTGCTTGTTGTCTAGCTGACACAAAGACCGCTCTTTTCTTACCCGCGATGTGAAAGAGGTTAAACCTCTCAAGGAAAGATGTAATTGCTGCCACGAACAGGTCCATGCACAAGTGCAAAACTCTTACATGTTATCTAGCCTCAACGAACATCATGCAGAGTTCCAGCTACAAATGTACCATTCAAAGCATGAATTTTCAAAACTACAAACGTTATACTGGGCTCCCAAATAAAGCTCACACAGCCCGTAATCTACATTCATTGTAGCCCAAACGAGTCCGATGGACCAATAACATGCACAGACCTTCACACAGCAGGTACCTGGGCATTCCCGCGATGCTGCCTGCACTGCCCGGGTGCTGCCAGGAAGCGGTGCTGAAACAGCACGGGAGAGCGGGGAGGAACAGCCACAGCAAGGACTGAAAGGGAAAAGGCAAGGGGAAGGTGAAAGGACATTCTGTTGGAAAAAAAAAGAAGGAGGAGGAAAGTGGTGGCTCTGCTGGGACGTCGCGGGAGAGATGAAGGACAGAGGGATGTGGTGCAGCTGCCCATGGGGAAAGGGCGCATGGAGGAGGAGGAAGGGATGAAGGGCAAACAAAAGGGAGGGAGAGGCTGAGACATGCTTACTGGGGACTGAGCAAGCCAAGAGGAGTGACAGCAGGAAGGTGCCTGGCAGGTACAGGGAGGTGGAGGAGGGAAGAGAGGCTTCAGGGTTGCGGGCACGTAGAAGTGCCTGGTGCTGCAGAAGTTGCTGGTGAGCTGTGCTAAAAACATCCCTTGCCCAGAGAAGAAGCATGTTTTAGGAAGCTGCTTTTGTGGGGAGTTGTCTGCTGACAGCAAGGACTGAGAGCAGAGAGGATCAAAGGGGAAGCATCAGGGCAAGGATGAGGCTCCAAGAGTGCTGCCTTTCTACGGTGATGAGAATGATTCATACAGAGACACACAGGCACAGAGTTCTTACTAGTAATGAGAGCAGAGCCAGGAAGAGCTGGGCCAGGCTGAGCTCACTTCTATTAACAGTTCTCAGTTTCTAGGTTTACAGATATGTGCCTGGACGTTTTTTCAAAAAATGTTATCCCAAACACACCACACTGATGTTGTGACTGTTTTCAGTCACGTTCCCATGCATATCTTGTGGGTGGCATTCCGACCCACTTGTTCACACGCCCAGGCCCAAAATTCACACATTATACATATGGGGGTGGTTTTCCGACCCGAGATATCATTCTCACTGGCCTGGGCTATCACTCCTTACACTCATGAAAAACATACTTCTGTATAACCTGTCCATAACCCATGCCTCTCTTTTCTCCTTCCTGCAGCTAACAACCCTGACAGTGCTGCAAACCCCTCTCCATCTCTTGGTTCTTGATACCAGGCCTCTCAATTCTGGTTCACGGCATTTCCTACCCATGTCCTTCCACCCCACCACCCTTGTACCCTCAGTCCAAGTTCCTCAGGGTCACCAGCTGGCACTGCCACCTCTCCCTGGAAAATGCATTTTCCATGCTTGGCTGTGTGATGCCTTTGGGTACATGGTTTGCCACTCTCCATCATAACCTCAAATTTTCAGTTGCTCTTAATATTAACCATGTGTGCTCAAACCAATGGATTTGTGCCTCTAGGTGGATTTCTCCCTCCTCTTTTCTTTTTTTTTCCCCAGGGAGTTTGAACTGCCCAGAGACTGAAACCCAGTTCCAGTGTTGCTTGTTCTCAGGCAGTTTTCTGTGCTTTGCAGCCTGGAATTGCAGCCTCACATCAGTTACAAATGCCATGAAACCTGTGGAAAAGAAAAGGCAGGCTCTCAACAGAGAAGATTCAAGTTTTACCCAGGAATTCATTTGCTACATCAGGGTGCATGTTTCCCGTGTTTCATTGGCTGGTTGGTAAAATGGACTACTCGTGTACCTCCCTTCCCAAAATGGTGAAGAGCATGTCTGAATAAAGACTTGTAAACAGAAAGCGTCATCAGCAAGCAAACAGAATTTATTTCTCCAATACATTCCTCTGTTTGCCAGATAATGCTGGAACTCAGAGGCCAGGCAAGCTAGATGTCATAGTTTAGCCCCAGCTGACCTGAGCCAGCAAATAAAACCACCTGCTGCACACTTACCCCTCCTCCTACCCGAGGTGGGATGGGGAGGAAAATCAGGAAAGAAAAGGCAAAACTTGTGGGTTGGAATATTAACAGTTCAAGGAAAAATACCCAAATAAACAATAACAATAATAATGAAAGAAGATATAAAGTGATGGATACACAGAACAACTTTACCACGTGGCAATCCTGATGCTGCAGCTCACCTCCACCGAAGCAGCAAGTGGAGCACAAGTTTCTCTCCAGTCTGTGATACTATGTTGTCTAACCGAGCACTGCCTGCATGCAATCTCAGGCAGTAATTATGATCAGAGGTGTCAATGGGTAAAGGCTGGGGCTTGCAGTCATGAGGCTGTGGTTCAGCAAAGATGATGGATGATGCGTGAGGGTGCTGAGCCCTGTACAGGACCAGAAACAGGCTGGAAGGCACAGGGTAGTCTGCGTAGCACATTTTATGCACATTGTTGCATAAAAATTTGCATCTTGTGTTTAGTTCATACTCACCTTTATGGCATGTTGTGCCACTATCTGTCTGTACCACTCCAGCCAAACGTCTGCTATTCTCTTGATGCCAGCATCAAAACCAGACTTGTAACTCCACAAGTCATGTGCTGATGCCTGGTCTGGATCTAATGGGTTAACCGAGCAGTCTAGTAGTGGTAGCAGCTGATAAGAAGACACTTCATTCAAGACCATCTCTTTGTTAGAGCTCTTGGTTTTGAGTTGCTTTCTGCAGCTGGGATGAGGAAAGGTGCACGGAAAACCACCTGTTCCTCCAGCCCTGCCAGGTGAGCCCTGGCAGGGCCAAGGAGCTGATAAGGGCCCTTGCAAATCTTCTGTGTGTAGTACAGTAGCAGAAAAGGCAAACCCATGGAGCTGCTGCCAGTGGCCTGAGAGCTGCAAATGAGGCAGGCTGCAAGTCCACAGCAGCACAAATAAGGTGGTAGGACACTACAAGAATGTTATTTCTAGCAGCAACCTGACTTTGAACATCTTTTTCATTACAGGAAGCTGAATAATCTGACAAGGTTACAACTGTCAGTTATAAATCTTCTTTGAGGACTTTTGATAAGGCAAATCTGAATCACGTATCTTATGACTGTGCCAAAATCTAGGCCACTGCAAGAATCGGGCCCAGCTGTTTCTGAAAGAAAAGGCTTCCTATAAAAGTCAGCAAGCAATTACGTTCCTCTAGGATACAAGTGTGTTATCAGTGGATGAAGACAAACTCTGAGGATATGCAAATAGCCATGAATGGTTTTGTTTGCAACAAATGTGTGGGATTACTGGGCCAGTACAGAGGTATAAAGACTATCCAGAAAGAATAAATTAAGGCAGAAGAGTTTTGGGTCTTGGTGCAAACTAAAAGACTTTTGCACTATTCTTGATTGAACTTGAAAATTTTTGGGAAAACATCCTCTTTGGATAGAGATGGCAAAGTGACTTTCATTTGGGAAGAAATTTAAGAAGATCCTGAGATCTCATGGTAGAGGATTGTCAGTGGGACAAGAAAAAATGAGCCGATGTCCCTTTTGATTTCAGCAAGAAAACAAGCCCAGTCAGCATGGGTTTATGAAAGGCAGGTCCTGCTTGACCCACCTGATCTCCTTCTATGACAGTCTGACCCTTTTAGTGGATGGGGGAAAGGCTGTGAATGCTGTGTACCTCGACCTCAGCAAAGCCTTTGGCGCTCTTTCCCACAGCATTCTCCTGGAGAAACTAGCAGCTTATGACTTGTGTGGCATACTCTTCCCTGAGTAAAGAACTGGCTGGATGGCTGGGCCCAAAGTGTTGCGGCAAATGGAGCCAAACCCATTGGGCCAGGAGTGGTGTTCCCCAGGGCTCAGTATTTGGGCCAATTCTGTTTAATATCTTTATCAATGATCTGGATGAGGGGATCGAGTGCACCCTCCATCAGTTTGCAGATGACACCAAGTTAAGTGGGAGTGTTGATCTGCTGGAGGGCAGGAAGGCACTACATATGGATCTGGACTGGCTGGGTCAATGGGCTGATGCAAATTGTATGAGGTTTAACAAGGCCAAGTGCCAGGTCCTGCACTTGGGTCACAACAACCCCAGGCAGCGCTACAGGCTCAGCGAAGAGCAGCTGGAAAGCTGCCAGGCAGAAAGGCACCCAGAGGTGTTGATCGACAGCTGGCTGAACATGAGCCAGCAGTGTGCCCAGGTGGCCAAGAATGTCAAGAGCATCCTAGCTTTTATCAGAAATAGTGTGGCCAGCAGGACTGGGGAAGTACTCGGTACTGGTGAGGCTGCACCTTGAACCCTGTGTTCAGTTTTGGGCCCCTCTCTATAAGAAAGATATTGAGGTGCTGGAGAGAGTTCAGAGAAGGGCAACAAGGCTGGTGAAGGGTCTAGAGAACAAGTCTTATGAGGAGTGGCTGAGGGAACGGGGTCTCTTTAGCTTGGAGAAAAGGAGGCTAAGGGGAGACCTTATTGATCCTTGCAACTAACTATCTGAAAGGAGGTTGTAACATGGAGAGTATTGGTCTCTTTGCCCAAGTAGCAAGTGAAAGGATGAAAAGAAATGGCCTCAGGTTGTGCCAGGCGAGGTTTAGATTGGATATTAGGAAAAAGTTGTTCACAGAAAGGATTGTGAAGCACTAGAACAGGCTGCCCAGGGAAGTGGTGGAGTCAACATCCCTGGAGGTGTTTAAAAGATGTATAGATGAGGTTCTTGGGGACATGGTCTAGTGCCAGAGTTAGGTTAATGGTTTGACTCAGTGATCTTGTGGGTCTCTTCCAGCCAAAATAGTTCTATGACTCCATTTCTGGCAGCTTCTGAAAGGAGCCCTGTCCAAGTTGTCACTGTGGGGGAGTGACATCTACAGAGGAACTGGCTAAATAATCAAAGGCCCCGTTGCTCTCATTGCTAAACATAAAGCTCTGGGGCAACATGTTCTGTTAAGCTATGCCAGTAGTTAGTACTGTGCAAGCTTTTCTGTGCTATTTTCTGTGATGTTTTGAGTATGAGTGATAAGATATAATTTTAGAAATCAGCCCTTTTTACCTGCTTACATCTTACCGTTTCATTCCTCCCCAAATCTACCGTATAGTGCTAAAACATCAAGTGTAGTGTGAAAACTGATTGAACTTACTTAGGTCTGTAGGAAGGCTGCCTCCTTTATTAAAGCAGCCAATACAGCTGGAGCAAACAGATAACCTTTCAGGCATTTGATCCATCTTTGGGTCTGATCTGCAGCCTGTTTTTTTTCCCCCAGCTGTAAGTGACAGCATAATAAAAGACATTTCTCCTCCTTGAAAACCTTGCCTTACTTCTAATCCTAGGCTGCAGTGACTACAGCCACCTGAATACTGCCACAAACAAATCAGAGTTTAGGACCCAGAGCCCTATTTCAGGCTTATGGGATGTGACAGCTGACTGAAAATCAATGGAGCATGATTTATGGAGCATCATAATGAGGCAGGATAAGGCTGAAAAGCTGCTGTCTTGCCTTGAAGAATCAACTGCCTGCCTTGATTTTTAACTAGATTGTTTTCAGCCCCCTCCTAGGATAAGAATGATTTGCTTATGAAAGCAAAAGATCAGATTTAAAGGAGAAGCTGCAGTGGTGCCCATGCTTTGCCTAGTGCTTTTTGCACTGTGTCTGAGTCACTCAGGTAAGTGTGATTTCTTCTTCTTCCAAGCTGAGCTGCAGATTTTCAAGAGTTTATTTCTGCTGGCCAGTTCACTGCTGCTTGCTTGGATGAGGTGGATGCTGGCTTCCCTTTGTCCTCTTAACACTGCATGACTAGCAAAAGAGAGCTGGATCAGCTGCTGCCTTTGTATTGCAACCACAGATAGTTTGGCAATAAGGTTTTAATAACTGGGGTAGGGGGTGGTCACTGGATAGAAATTGACTAAAAATCTAAGCTTTAGTCTCACTGCTAAAGGGAGTTACAGGAGAATCACCAGCACCAAGAGGAAAATTGAAATGCCTCGGGTGAGGTAATGAAAGGCTAAGTGTCATGTATGTATTTCTTGGCATGTTTTGCACGTCTGTTTAGCAGACTCCCTGTTACAGCAGTTCTGTGCTTGTGGAGAACTGGTCCTGGCGCAGACCATAGAGAGAAAAGGGAACCTGGGAGAGAGGGGAGACATCAAACAGTGCTCAGTGAATTGCATCCATGGTAACCTCTCAGAGGGCTGCTCAGCTTTTGCTTTCTCTGAGGACCATCTGGTAAATTCAGGGATACACCTGTTTCTATGGCTACTCTGTTTTTTTCAAAGGCAGTGGTACTTTGTTCAGTGTTTTCTCCATACCTTTGTCTAACTTAATCTTCAGATGGGGCTTGATCAATGGAGCTGTTAGGCTACTTTTTCCACTTGATGTATCTTCCTTCTCATTAAAAACTTCTGCTTTTAAACTGTTCTCCTGCAAGTACTGAAGCTGTCTTATAAGGGCATAGATCTTGTTCTTTTTGGCTTTCTTCTTTTGGGGACTTCTCAAGCCTTTTCCACTCTTTTCTGTGGCTTCCATAACAACTGGGAATCAACACATTTAGCCCCAAATCCAGTTTTACCAAGTCTCTGCTATACTGTCTTAGAACATTAGGGCCCTTGGACTTCATGTGAGGTACAGACTGTGAAATGGCACTGTTTTCCTATGAGGCAGTTCGTACACAGCTACAGATGCTGTGCCCATGATGCAGGTGGTTGTGTGGTTGCGTATGTGTGTCCAGGGATTTATACTCAAATAAATCCAGAGCAATGCATTTCAGCATTAAGACAAAGCTGTTTTGATCCTGCATGGTTTTGGGTTGTGGATTTTTTCTATTCAATGGCTTTCCCATTAAATTTCCTGTGTTTAACATGTTTCCCACGTTAGGTGCATGCCCAAACATGCACCCCTGTGAACCTCCTAAGGGAAAGCAAAAGGGCTAGGAGCTGGCATCTCTGCAGAGATTCCTATACATTAGGGGATTGGATCACTGAGGTTGTGGTCGTGAGTGGGGAGAAATATGTTATTGCTCTTCCTTTGTTTGTGGATGCAGTGCCTATCTGGTGTGTTTGGGCAGGCAATCTCGTTTCCTAGGACAGACTCTGTCCCTTGTTTGCTGTGCTGAAGGTAAGGTTAGCCTTGGCATGACAATGAACCCTGGAGCAAGCAGAAAGGGTATCTGTGATTTCCCAGACTGCTATAGTAGACCTCAAAGGCTTTTCACAAAGCAGCAAGAAACAGGATGGCCAAAGAGGCTCCTAGAAACTGTATGGACAGCTGCATGAGCCCATTGCTGGCTGTGGTGCAAAGCAGGTAGAAAGGAGTATGAAAGCTCCCTCTAATCAGGTGGCCTCCACCTCCTCATGCCTCAGACCATCAGGTGGCCTCCACCTCACCACAACTGTGTCTCCAACAAGAGAGGAGAAGCACAGCCTGTGCTAGAACATCTGACAGTAAAGTGATTGTTGTTGCTCTGTCAGTGACAATCATTAGGCTTCAGAGTTTACAGCTTCTCAAAGAGGAATGGGCATTTGCTGTGGCTGAAAGTGGGGGATGATAGTTGCTGGAATATAATGGAAGATTGGTGAAGAGGATTGTAAACATGCTTAAGTGAGGAGAAAAACACATATATCATACTAATTGTCATTTAGTCTTGTGTGCTTGACAAGTAGAATGTCTATGTTTAGATAACACAGGCTGGTGATAGACTCAGGGGCACCCTATGCTTGACATTCCTGTCCTGCTCTGGTATAGATCAAATGACAGTGAAAAGATACACCTGTGTGAACCTCCAATATACAGGTGAACATAGCAGGTTTGGTAACTCTCCAGCAAAGACTGAGCTCTGTGGTGCCTGTGTTCCCACTGGTGTGCCTCTGCCCAGGTGCTGCTCCAGGGATCTCCTGGTTCACAAGGTAACAAAAATAAACTTTTTGCATTTCATCTGTGGTTTTGTGGTTGTTCCTGCATCTTGCCTTTGCTGGCTCACACAACAGTGCTGCTTGCACCTTGTGCTACGCTGAGATAATCCAGACCAGATAAGGGAATGACTGTCCAGTGGGAAACTCTGGTGTAGGAGCAGGTCTTTGCTTCGGGCAATCCTTCAGCTGTGCCTCCTCCTGTGAGATCTCTCCCTGCCCATGGCCTCACACAGACCCTGTTGAGGGAGGCCTGTCACCCTGAAGAGATGGGCAGCAGCTGCCAGGGGTGGAGGACATAGACAGAGATGGTGGTCTGCAGACCTCTCCTGCACCAAATGGCTGGCAATCCAGGCGCAGGTGTCTTGCTCACACTGAGCTGGCAGAGCAGGGGTGGCAAGGGGACAAGGTGGGCCCCAGGCAGCGCCCTGTGATGTAGTCTTTGACTGCAATATTGTCTGTGACCCCCACGGCACAAGGCCCATCAACACGAGCTCCTTTTTCCTCCATGGTGCCTTTAAAAACTGGTGAAATCTTTCTCATTCTTGGGTGCTGTGTGTGTGCACAAGCAAGAGGTGGAGGTTGTGTCAGGACCTCGGCATCATGGAGAGTGGGTCTGGCATTTGGGAAACAATGGAGAGTCTGAACCGCCCTTTCCCCGTCACGGTAGCAGGGGGAAGAGGGACCATGGTAGCAGGGACCAGAGGAGTCCCAAGTCTTGCAAGTTCACATCATGATGGCTCCATGCATGATTGCATGCAAACCTGGCCCTGACTGCATCATCCAGCTCCTCCTGCTGCCAGGCTCCTTTCACTTTTTGCTCCGCTGATGCTGTTGCCCACTCAATGCAAGTCTGGGAAGCAAGACAATTCAGCTTTCTCAAAGATCCCCTGCTATCCCCAGAAGAAGGATTAATTTCTAAGTGCTGCATGAGGCTCCCTCAGAGCTGGCTCACAAGCCTTGGTAGCTTCCAGCAAGAAAATACCACCACCCCGATCCTTGTGCAGGGCAGCTTTAATCTCAGGCCATAAAAACTCACCAAGTGCAAGTGAAATCCCTAGGCTCTGAAACGCCCACAGGATATTGCTACCATTGCTTCTAGCTGCAAGATAGCCAGCAAGCCAGGTATTTCTGCACAGCAACCAGACCTCTCCTGCAGCCCCAGCTCTCTCTACTATGCCACAGGTATCTGAAAAAACAGAAGTCTTTCTTGGGGTGGCATTTATGAGGCTGGATATTTACTGTTCAAGAGGGAAAGAGAGCTGATGCTCTGAGTCTGCAGGTCTTCTAAGGAAAAGACAAAAAGGCCACAGAAACCAGAAATTTAGTACAAAGTAATCACTGCTCTGGCCTGATGATTTTTTTCTCAAGTGAGTTGGGCTTGGGCTGTCCTGTTTTCCCCTCCTCTTGCCATGTCGCTAATGAGAGCCGAAGCATCTGAATTCCTACAAATTTTACTGATAAGAGCTGCCCAGAGGCAAATTTGTCTCACATAATCACTCTGCCTCACTTCTTCAGGCTATGCCACTTTCCATGTCTGTTTTCTGGCATGTCCCCACTGTCTGTTGCTCTCTTCCAGATGTGGCTGCCTTCAGTTCAATTGCTGAAAGTGAGGACATGCTCCTCAAGCACTTATTTCAAGGCTATCAGAAATGGGTCCGCCCCGTGCAAAACTCCAATGACACCATCAAAGTCCATTTTGGATTAAAGATATCACAGCTTGTGGATGTGGTAAGTGTTGTGATTGGCTTGGTAAAACATCCCTTCTTTTATAGACAGTCATGCACCCACCTGGCAGGCCTGGTGATGCTGCTAGCTTTTGTCTCCTGACACATGAAATGCAAAGCAGTGGTCAGACAACAAAGCACTGAGTGTGGTGTGGTGTGACCTCCTGCCTCATGCCCATCATGGGCCATATGACTCATTTATTTTGCAGCAAACCTGAAGGTCCTTTCCCCCTTGCTGTTCTCAGGGAATAAAGCCTCATTGCATCAGGTGTTAATCAAACAGTCCATACTGGACAGTCCCTGGTGCCTACATTTGTAATTTAATGACAAGACAGCTACAGGACAGGGATGAGGAAGGGCAGAGATAGTTGTAAATCATTCACATTAAGCAAGCCTGTATCCAGGCCAAAGGCAGCTCGTATTTTGACCCAGCTGGCCACTCAGATAAGATACTAGGAGCAAACCAGATATGCCATATTTTTGCGCACATGAAAAGTCCCTTTTCCCTTTCCCCTCTGTCACTGCAATGCACAGTGGAATTTGCACAGAACCCAGAGGTACCCATGCAACAGCATGCTCTTGCAACCCCCAGCCTCTGGCAGCATCCCCTTGTGCTGTGGAAGTCAGACTTTAGTTTTGTGATTTATTTACATATTCAGGACAATGTTTCAGCTTTTATCTTCCCCAACTCACTCCAGGCTGAGCTGTGTGTGGAGATGAGCCATCCTGTGAGCCCACAACCATGTGTATCCTGACCCCTGTTGCTGGCTTAGCCCTGCTATTGTAAACCTGCTATTATTAATACCTCCCTGCTCTTTGGCATCTGATTCCTATGAGCTGCTGTGAAATGCCAGACCTCAGTTTTCTAGTCTCGAAAGCTCCCAGTGAGAGCAGAAGCAGCACCTAGAAAGTCAGTTCACTTCCCCCAGCAGTGACTGAAGAGCTCCAGGTCCATGGGGAAACAGGACCAAAGGGATTGCCTCTGTTCGTCGCAGGGTTGGACTCAGCCTGCATAGGGTCTGTTTCTGCTGGGTGTTTTGGTATTGCAATCATCTCTATCTTGTGTCATCCTAGGATGAGAAGAATCAGCTGATGACAACCAACGTGTGGCTGAAGCAGGTAAATTAGACCAAATGAGACCTCCCCCTCAGTGTGTGGCTGCTGGGCCAAGTGGCCACCCCAGCCTGCAGCCCATTGCACCATCCATCCCCTTTTGTGATGCCAGCTGGTCAGAAAAAAAGCAGCACCATGTTACCTTGCCTCAAGTTTTTATTTTACTCCTCTCACTTCAGCAAATGCATAAAGGAGCAGAAAGGCAGGCAGGTGGGCCTTTAGGAAACAGAATATCCTCTTCTCCTGGCCTGCAAGCCAGCTCTGTCCTCAAGTCATCTGTATTTCAGGGAAGCAACATCTCCTGACACTGCAGTGAGAGCCCCTGAGATGCTGTGTATGCCCTAAGGGACTATGCTCTCTCAGACTTAGAGGTCATGCAAGTCCTGTCTCTCTTGCCCAAGATAAGAACGGTGCCTCAGACAGATTTCATCTTCAGCATAAGTAAAGAGAAAAAACGGCCAGCATGTTACTCCACAAACAAAATTAAAATCTGTGGCAAATTAATTAGATCTAACATAATTGCTTCTAGAAGTGACAATAATTTATACAAATGGGGGAAAGGTGAAAGTTGAACTGTTCTTCACTGAACTTTCTTCTTCACTCGTGAAGAGCACTGCATTTGGTTTAGATTACATTGCATCAGTTTACTGACCTTGTGACAATTATTTTAAGTCTGTCAGCCACGTGAGTATCTATAAATATGTCAGCTGATCCTAGGCAGAGGACATAAAACACAAGCCATACTTGAAATTATTACCATGGGAAGTAGTTCCCAGGGGTCATTGGGCTGGCGGAGGAGAAACGTGGCTCCGTATTTGTTCTCAGTCTGATACCTGTAGTGCTTCTGGGTAGAGCAGAAAACCCTAAAGACTGTATGAACATTATATGTAAAGCTGGTCACTCCCTTGAAGACGAAGAAGATCAGACTTGCCCTCACTGCAGGGAAGACGTGAATTTCCCCTTTTGCTGCGTAAATTCGCCACTGATTTGAATCCAACTGCTGAGACTGCCCTGAAAGAGCCCTGGTGTTATATTCTTTTCTACCTTCAGCTCCAATTGCAGAGTCTCTTGTGTGCACAGGGCCAGATCTTGGCTTCCTTATTCTGTTTGAGTAGCCACTTGGGCAGACAGCAGAGCCTTCCTGCAAAGGTAACTCCTTGACCCCTGTCTGTCTTCTCCTTATTCCCACCTTCTTTCCTTGGAGGCTGCAGCACCCACCCTGCCTGCAGGTCCAGGCCCTGCAGTCTGCAGGTGTGAAATCAACTCGCTTTACCCTCCTCATTCTCTCTGTTCCTGCAAGTGTCCCCAGAAAGATTTTACTGGTCTTACAGCCTTTGACAGAGTATTCCTGGGTCTGACTGTCTCCTTCTTAGGGAAGTCTTGCCTGCTTGCTCCATTCAGGACAGCAAAAAAAAAAAAAATGCCCTGGGGCAGCCTTCATCTTGCTGGCTGGGTCACAACTTCACCCAGGTTACAGTGACTGTAGAAGAGGCAGGCCTGACTCACCCTAGCAAGCCAAATCAAATCCTGATCTGTCCAAGGACGTTAGGCCTGAGATGCTAATGCAGACAGACATCTATCAATCCTCTTTCCACTGCTGCATGAACATATGTGGGGACATTTTGGGTTAGCCCATCCCTGCTTAGCACTCTGTTTGTGTTCAGCATTGACCTCCCCAGAGTCATAGCCTGAAGCCTGTGTCACCACTCCTGCTATGGGAAATGAGGTTCTGCTGCAGGTTACTCCAAACATGCTGCAGGAGGTAGGGACATGCCACCATCCACTTATTACCTCTTGGATGTGAGGGAGGATGACAGGGAAGCCACTTTTTCTGGTCCTTCTGCCTCATGCTGTGGCTAAAAGAAGGACTTACCCAAGAGTCTGTACTGTAGACATGCTGATTTTGCTGGAGGTGCAGGCTCTGATTTTCACGCATCCAAATGCCCCAGGAGGACAGGCTGAGCACTAAATACCTGTAGCCTGACCCATGTGTCCTGCTTGGGGCATCATGCATTCTAGTTGGCTTAGTGTGAAATGGTTCCACATGCAATCCAGTACTTGGGGAATTATTAGAGTGCATAAGCACAACAGCTAGGAAAAGGTCCATAAAACTAAACAGAATTAAAATAATTTTTAATTTTGGGTAGGGAAAAGTGAAAAACACTAAATCAAACTGGAACTTTCTAATGACACAGACCCTATCCTTCTTTAGGAAGTAGGGAGGGCAGGGAAGTGTCATCCTCACCCTGGGTGTTTGAGGTTCAGCCATCGTTTCTCTGCAAGAGTCTGGCTTTTCTTAGGTGAGCAAAGCTTAAATCCAAGTGGTTGTTTTTATTTTTTTTGTTGGTTGGTTGGTTTGTTTGGGTTTTTTTGTGTTTTTTTGTTTGTTTGTTTTGGAGGTGTTGTGTTTTTGTTTGTTTGTTTGATTGATTGCTTGATTGCTTTGTTTTGTTTTGTTTTGTTTGTTTGTTCATTTTTGGTTTGGGTTGGTTGGTTGGTTCGTTAGTGTTTTTACCTCAAATATTCAGATATTCAAGGTGATGGGATTTGATGATTTTCATGCAGGCAGGCACAATGTGCAAAGTTGCTTTTAATAGTTAATGAGAAAGTATCTGGATTTGGGCAAGCTATGGAGTCTGCTGGCAAGTGTTGAGAATCTGGCTCCAGTGTTTTTTGGTCCACTTGCTGTGTGTTAAGCACTTGAGTGACAGCCCAGAAATGGGAACTTGGCAGAACTACAGGAAGAGGATTGGAGGGTCTGTAGCAGCTTGGAAGGGAGAAGAGAGGAAAGAGCCCTTCCCATCTGCTGCCAGCATTCATGTCAGTATAGCCCGTAGGGAGATTCCTGTTTTAAACTGCTTATCTTCAAAGTCTGCATACAATATATTTTCTGCTCCAGTAAGAAGATGATACACAACCACTTGCCTTGCAGACATGAAAGAGCACTTTAGCTAGGAGAGAAATCAATGCAGGGCAGGGTGGAGGGAGGAATATTGCAGATGCAGCAAATAACCTAGGCCAAGGGCCTGCTCTAACTCAACTCCAGAGTGATGATTATATTTCTAGGTGGCCCACAGGGTATTTGATTCTGTTGTGTTAGTGCAGTCTATGAGCTGACTATGTTGGCTGCTGCTATCAGCCCTGACTGTCTTCATGTATAACACATATGTTTCCAGCCTAAGCTCCCTTTTGCCTATTACAGGAGGTGTCCAGGACACATGTGAGTCTGTCCCCACCTAGCAGTTCAGGCTGGTGGAAACAACCCATTCACTGACAAAAGTTCACGATAAAAGTGGTGTGCTCTGCCCCTGCTGCTGAGGCTAAGAGCAGGAATAACCCCTCTTTTTCCACACCTGAAGAGCTCCCATCCCTCCTTTAGCAGCAGGAACCTGGGGTGGATGGCTGGGCCTGACAGCTGATGCCAGCCATTTCTGCAGTTCAGGGAGTGGGTTCTTATCTCTTCTGGTGCAGGTAGTGGGGTCATTAATCCTGCCATGGTACCACCCTGGGCAACCGTTTTCTCTGCTTATGCCTTGGGACAGATTTTAGGAGGGGTCTACCAGCCATTTGCCCATGACCTTGGGCCCCATCCCTTCCCTTCACCTTTAGGAGGGAGGTGCTTGTTCTTACTGTCTGTGTTTAGGTCTCTACTGCAGCTCTGGCTTGCTGTCACACTGTAAAGGACTGCAATAACAAATGTCTGTAGGTATAGCTGTGAAAAGCACATGGAATCCAAGAAATAAGAGGGGAGCACCATTGTAGGAGAAGAAGTAGAGAATATAACTTTTTTGTTTGCCCTTAAGTCATGGAGGAAGTTGCCAAGAGAAGCCTGAGGCCTCCACATCCCTGAGGAGCTCTTAGTGCAGGAGTTTAATGGAAAGTGATTAATCTTCCGCTTCTCGGTATTGACCACAGTCTACAGCTCTTGCTTCCTTTCACTGCTGTTCTTGTGGGCAAATAAAAACTCCCATCAATAATGGATGGGCATCAGACAGCTGCTTTTCCACTGCATCTCTGTGGAAATACCCAGGTTGCTAGAGACACTTTGCCACAATCTCCCTATCTGAAAAACACAAAGAGGAGAGAAAAAATATTATGCACTCCCACATGATGAAAATGGACAGGACTCCCCCTACTTTTGCTTTTTTCAGGATTGTAACCAAATGCTTTACAATGGTGTCATACTATTTTTCCTGCAATAGTGTGCAGGTCTTTCTCATGAAAGAAAAATATGTTGGTTTGCAAGGACAGTGTACAGATATTAGGTGCTGTATTCTGCTCACTGAAAAAAAGTCAGGTCTCCCCTGAAAAGAAATTAAAGGCCACCTCTCTGTCACTTGGGTAGTAGTAGCCATGCCAGCTGGCTCTTCTATGGGGTCAGTGCCAGACAAAACTGCTGTGGGCTGGTTCTCAGCGGGAAGAACAGATGCCATACCCAAGGGAAAGCAGCTCCTTCCTTCTGGACTACCCTCAGGTGGGCTGGGCAGGGTGGTGTAAAATGAGAGTCAAGTGCTCTCCAGAAATGCCTGCCTTGAGGTTGCCTGCAAAAGGACAGATCACTAGGGCACTCCTGTGGCTGGACAGGCAGTGCTCATGGGGGTTAGCGTCTCCCAGCCATGATTGTCTGGAATCCTCTCTGCAGCTGAGCAGTCCTACACCAAGCTCTGTCTATTGTGCTGTGCAATGCAGTCCCTCTGAGGTAGGTGGTGGGAGAAGGAATGAGGCTGTTGTGTGTAAGTGGTCAGAGGACTCTGCTGGCTTGTTACAGGAATGGATTGACCACAAGCTCTCCTGGAATCCAGATGAATATGGTGGGATCACTGCCATCCGTGTCCCCTCTGAATCCTTGTGGCTTCCTGACATTGTTTTGTTTGAAAAGTGAGTAGCATGTCTCCTTGCTCCAGGCTTAGGTCGATTCTTGGGTAAGGCATGCCAGCCACCATGAAGCTTGCGTGTGCTGTCAGAAGGATGCTTCTTTAGGCAATGTGAATGTTGGCTTCCCTTATGCTCCAAGTGATGTGTAGAAAGCACACTTGTGAGGGGGTAGGGCTGGGGCAAACATAGTCATGTACTTTATACCATTTCTTCCTGTCCAACTCTCAGTGCTGATGGACGTTTTGAAGGATCCCTGATGACCAAAGTCATAGTGAAGTACAACGGAGTGGTGACCTGGATGCCACCAGCCAGTTATAAGAGCTCCTGCACGATGGATGTGACCTTCTTCCCTTTTGACAGGCAGAACTGCTCCATGAAATTTGGGTCGTGGACGTATGATGGCAATATGGTGGACTTGATTTTAGTGGATGAAAATGTAGACAGAAAAGACTTCTTTGATAATGGGGAGTGGGAGATCTTAAATGCCAAAGGTATAAAAGGCAACAGGAAAGATGGGCTGTACTCTTACCCATTTGTCACTTACTCGTTTGTGTTGAGACGCCTTCCACTCTTTTACACTCTTTTCTTAATAATCCCTTGCCTGGGATTGTCTTTTCTAACTGTCCTGGTGTTTTACCTGCCTTCAGATGAAGGAGAAAAGCTTTCATTGTCGACATCAGTTCTAGTCTCCCTCACTGTTTTCCTTTTAGTGATTGAGGAAATAATCCCTTCTTCTTCCAAAGTCATCCCTCTGATCGGTGAGTATCTGCTGTTCATCATGATTTTTGTGACCCTTTCTATTATTGTGACTGTTTTTGTTATCAACGTCCACCACCGCTCCTCAGCAACTTACCATCCCATGGCTCCCTGGGTTAAAAGACTCTTCCTTCAGAAGTTGCCTCAGCTACTTTGCATGAAGGGCCATATGGATTGTTACTCCTTCTCAGAAACTGAAGAAAAGAAAACTACCTTGAAATCAAAGCTGCTGGGGAAGCAGAAACACAAGCAAGCAAAAGAAGGAGAGAAAATCGTTATTGCCTTCCTGGAAAAGGCAGCTGACTCCATTCGATACATTTCCAGGCATGTTAAAAAGGAGCATTTCATCAGACAGGTAGGTGAAAGAAGGGCAAGGAGGGATGAGTTTCCTGAACAGCAATGAGTTCCAAACTCTTACCTTTTCTGCATGCCTTCCCTTTGCCTCTTCCTCCTGCTTTCATCTGAGACACGTCCTAGGAGCTTCCCCTGCTTGATAAATAATATAGTTTCTGAGAAAATGCATTGCTTCAAGGAGAATTGTATTGTGCTGTGGGAGTCCATGCTTTTCACAGATGCAAGAGGCCACAGCAACCTCTCCTGGGGAAATTCCTGGTTTGGGATTATTTGAATAACTTTGTCCTGCTTAAGCTGGGAATAGAGATGATTCTGGAAAACCTCTGAACTGTCATATGCTCTAAAAGTCTGTCTTTCACAACAGTTACAGTGAGGTTCTATGGCAGTTGATAGGTCTCTGTCCTGGTCTGTAGCTGCCACAGTGTAGCTGCCCTGCCTTGGGTGGAGGTTTTCTAGATTTTCGCTAACATTTGGATTAGTCCCTAACTACCATCTCTCTCCTCCTCTCATCAATCCACGTGGCTATTAAAATGGCAAATGACTGTGTGCATAAACAATGCATCTCATGCGATGGCAGGACAGCAGAATAATGCACCTATCAGCATATGGAAAGCGAAAAACTTCTACCAGCACCCTCCTAGCAAAATCCAGGGCTTTGTTTGAACTGTGCTGAGAGGACTTCAGCAGAAAGGTGAACAGTAAATCAAACACACAGTATCTGAGCATATAAAGTCCATGACTTAAGCCTTGTGTTCAAAGCTGAAATATTTTTTATTATAAAAAGTCCCTTTGATTGCTTTTATAATTAGCTCTTTTGTGTGTGCAGGGTTGTGTCAGTACTAATACTGCAAAATGTCCTTCCAGAATGCACAATATCTGAGCCAACAGAGCACTTAAGCAAGCACAAGCCAATAGGACCACTGGTTTTGGAAGCAACACCTGTATCAAAGTGCTGTGCAAGAGCCAGTTTCTGCCACTTCAAGGGAAATGTAGTTCTGTGGAAAGAAAGCCAGTTCATTATAAAGCCATCTTCAAGCTTGAGTCTGTAAACTTTCACATATGTACTTACATAAAAGCTTTTGCACAGCCTGAAACAAGTCTGATTACCATGTGCATAAAACTATGGAATTGTTTTGAGTGACTCATAGCTATGGGTGCTGAAAAGGTGATCTTTGTCAGTTTTAGGGTACAGCACACTGCAAACTTCTAATGGTAAACAGATTTTTAAATCTGAAATATATGTATCAGTATCAATAAAGTACTGGGCTCATTACTTTTTCTGTTTGTTTTCCCTTTCTTCTTCCCAGGTCGTCCAAGACTGGAAATTTGTAGCTCAAGTCCTGGATCGGATCTTCCTGTGGTTATTTCTGGTGGTGTCTGTGACGGGTTCAGTTCTCATCTTTACCCCTGCATTACAGATGTGGCTGAACAGCACTTTGTAGAAAATGCTCCCATGTTAGCACACAAGTAGTACAATGCCAAGGAATGGTGGTGTCTTTGAGCTTGGCCTCTGTTTTACAGGATGGGAAGCAACAGCAAGAACGAGAGAGGGCATTGACTAGTACTTTCTATCTTCATACAACTCTACAAGTTAGAGATTTGGTGGAGATCAGAGGGGGCTTGTTGAACAGCTGAGACCTAAAGTGAATTGGGCTGGACAATTGGCTTGTAAGTATTTTATTAGTAGCTTGATTATATACAATAAAAGTCAATATTATTAGTTAAAATAGGAAATAGTACTTCCAGTGCAATGACTATACTTAGAAGGTAGATCTGTCAGTTAAAATGATACTTTACAAATGAAATTATAGTAAGAACATTAATTAGTACTCAGTTTAGCTACATTTCCAGGTAAAAATCACAAAGTCTCTACAGATCACTTTGTGCATGTGTCAGAACAAACAATTGCACAGCATGTGCATCAGAAAAAGTACAAATACCTTTCAGGTGGGGTTTTTGAAACCTTGACTCTGTGGCTTCACCTGGCGGCAGAGTTTACCACTTTGCCCACCTACTACTAGCCTTGATAGCATGCACACTTCAACTCTCCTCTTGGCCATCAGGAAGCCACGAAGGTGTTACTGACTTTTCAGTATTATTTGCAACTTGCCTGCTGCTCTATAATAAACCAAAAGGCTGAACAAGCAAGTATTTTCCCCATGCTCTGCATTTAGAAACTACGACTCCTGTACCTGCTTGTTCACAAGTGGAAGGTCACCTGAAGCATATCACATGGAGAAAGGTGACTACGCTACTCCACAAGGCAATAGTGATCTTCCTAAACAGTTCAGTTGGAGGGAAGCTGCAGACATAGTTTTTGGGAAACAAAACTTGTGGCTGGTGCAGAAACGGAATTTCTCCTGAGAGTTGTGGGGTGGGCTGGCTACCAGGAAGGTATGTCTTCTGGTGTTGGCTTGTTCATGTTTCCCAGGCAATTCAGAATTTCATTAGTTTAATTCCTTTAAATGTGAACCTTCCACATGATTAGAAGCAGCTCGTAGATGCGACCTGACAGAAAACATATAGGTGAAGCTCTCATCACTTTTGCTGGGCCAGTGTTTTACCAATATGGAGCGTTTTAGAAAATCCCATTCAGAACTTGTAGATGTTTTCAAGGTTAGCAGGGGATTTGGAGATCCAATTTTTGACAACCTAAATGTTAATCTGGTGTTAAAACTTTAGCTAACCTTGAAACTTTCTCCCTAGGGATGGAGGTTAGAAGGTGTTAAAAAGACACAGAGGTATTCTGATGCTTAGATTATGTGTGCACACCAGACCTATGTTAGTATCATCCCATCTTGTTGTGTCACTGCAGAAAGTTCTGTTCACTTGTGCAATCATTATTAATAAAGATGTATTTAGTAAATTATCCCTGAGGTGAGAGTGCTCATATACTGGACTTTGCTGTTGTTTTGTTGTTAACAAAGTTTAGTTTGTAACCCATTTAAAAAGCCTTGTCTCAAATCTATTTGAACAGAGAGATTGTCACATTCTTGGAAAATCCTTATAAATTTTTGGCTTTATGTGTGAGTTTGAAAAGGGAGCATTCAGATCTGGTTATTATATTGCAGGAACCTAGAACAGACCAATTTAGTATAGCATATACAGATAAATGTCTTAAAATAAGTCACTGGTATAAAGCTCTTCCATACTGACCCTGCTACCAGCTGGTCCTCTTTTCTTCCATTATGTCAGTTTGTTCCCCTGGCCAGTACTGTGAAATGCCCATATGAAAACAGCCAGGAGGCCTTTCTTTCCAGCATTTACAGAATCCTGAAATCAATTAGTGGTAGGTTTTCTGAGTACTGCTGCCGAGGGCTGCCTGTTAGCCATGACAGATGACAAAATCCTCTCCTGGGCAAGTGCTTCAGGTGTTTAGATGGCAGATGGTCCTGTCCTCACAACATTCTGGTTGCCAGCCTGCAGGCAATGTATGGCTTTTCTCACATGGCAGTGTCTTATGCCAAGCTGCTTTTTCTAGCTGTTGCTGGTAAAGGTCAGCAGGGTTCAGGTCCTCGCATTGGTAGATGTGCGAACATTGTATAGGCATGGCTTTAGCTTCTGGTCTTCCTAGCATGGCATCTTGGACTGCTACGTCTGTAGTCTCATTACTCATTATTTCCTTGCGCTGTTTCTAAGCTTCCCTAAGTCCCTTTGCTGCTGGCCCACAAATGCATTCAACATGTCCCACAGCCTGGCCTGTAACTAAAACACACAACTAGGGAGACATTTGGTCAGATGGTCCTCCAATCTCTGCTCCATGTGCTCTGCATGTGGATGACAACCTTGCAAATTGCAAATCTTAACAAAGAAAAAGCAACCATCTGCCTTACTACTGCCTCAATATGTACTGCCTTGATTTCTGGGCACTGGCTTGCCTGGGCCTTGGCACTTCTTGGTAGGACGATGTGCATTTTAGTGGAGGAAAGTAAAAAGATGGTCTGCCTTGGGAAGATAATGTAATGAGTTGGTTGAGCTGTTGAATTGCTTCTGTGCTTTTAAAATTAATTCATAGATGTCATCACTCTTAAGAAAAGGAGGTTTCTTGCTGGCAGTGCTACATTGGGACTTATAATAGCAAGGGGTACTGCTGATGTGGTCTTGGAGTGAATGGGGTGAAAACAGACACACCAGTCTGTGTGACCTGCAATGAACATGGGTGCTTTTCCTGTGACTGTGCACAGTGTGCAACCGAACTCAGCACCTGGGATGGCATCAGCTCTAGTTTAAACTTTTCTTGGTATTGCAGTTAGAAGGTCCCCCAGAAGAGCTGGGGTAAGCAAAACTGTCACTTTTGTGAGGGTTCTTCACTGTCTGCTCAGCAGTGGGCCCCTACTGAAGATTTATCTCCAAGGTGAGATCCTTGGGGATAGTGTCCCCCACTATCTCTAATCAGCCAGCTACTTTTGCAAAGGTGACAGGTGTATGCAAGGACTGCAGTCTTGAGTGTGCCCAACACAGCCGAAAATGGCAACAGAATCCAAAAGTTACTGCATGGGGGGAAGGAAGGGTAAATAGTACACTCAGAAGGAGACAGAACATGACTTTGTAAATCTCACTTTCTTAGGATACCAGGCTAATGAGCTAAACTGTCCAAACCCTGTGTTTGTGGTCCAGAGGCAAGAGAGATGTGTAGTACTGTAAATGACAAAGACAAGGAGCTGGTGCTGTGGCATGGAGGCCTTCTAACTGGAGATGAGGAGCTGTATAATTGTGAATGGTTAGACAAGAAGCCAAGGATTTTGCTGAAGTCAGCTTACTGGCTGTGGGGTAGTAGCTGTCATGCCTAAAACACAAATGCAGCACACCTCCTGCCACAATATTTTCATTTTTTGGTATGGTCACAGACTGCAACAGTGAATAACTGGCAGTCAGATGTCTTTCCCATAGAAATAAAATCTTCGGGCTCAGAATGCAGCTCTCATCTTCAAATTCCTTTTCTTTCTCCTTCCATTCTTTCTGATTGAAGAGCCAGCATAGCAAATGTAATTTAGTAGCATCTATAAACACATTGTATGGAGTACGGAGTTAAAAAACACACGTTCTTCAAGAAAGTATATCCCAGCAGTGATATTTAATTGACAGGCTAACAAAGCAAACCATGCATATTCACACGTCTGTCTGTCACTACATAATTATGCAATATTAATGGCAAATATAGAAAATGTGGCTTTCTTCTAGAAAATAATGACTTTACATATTTCAGCTACAGGATTAATATAGTTACATTCTTTTCATTCCACTTTTATCTGTGACATATACATTTATTCAGTCCTATTATCTTTATTATGGAGCATCAAAAAAGAGTAAAATGCCAGTCAGAGACTTCAGAAACAGGGAGTCATACTTTCCAAGGACTCGTGATGTTCAAAGCAGAGACTGAGGCATGGCAGACACTGAAAATACTGCACCGACACTGTACAATTAAATTTAGGGCCTGCTATAAGAGAGAAGGGCTTTTTACTCTTGAAGACATTTGCTTTAGTTGGAATGGTGCCTTTTAGAGAAGACTCCTTGCACACAAAACCAACAGGAATTGAAACAGACAAGGGACCTGAGGCTAATCTGGCCATATAGTATAGAAACTGCATCAGGTGCACACCCCCAAAGTGCCTCAGGATGAAGCACACTAGGATTTGGAACTGGGTTACAGAGCGGTAACCTCAGCTGCAAAGGAACTGTCCCTCCCGTTACAGGTTTGCACACACAGCACTGACTCATGAGGAGCCATAAAACAGAAAATTGCTGCATAGCTGTTTGGAACAAGGTGCATTAAGATTCATGATAGCCAGCCTTCTCTTGCTGGGATGTGTGCAATTCGAGCTGATCTTGAGGTTTGAAAACACCAGAAAACTCAGATCAATCCAATAAAGTCAATCCAATTTTGTATGTCATGAGTAACTACTCAGGGCCAAACTCTCCTCCTTTGGGCTTATGTCTGGGCCTGAGCAAGCAAGAGTTTTCAGAGCAGAATTTGTGATCTGGGACCACTCTTAACCTGATGAGAGAAACTTGCCTCAGAAATCCTACTGGAGCTTACCAAGGACTTGGTATTCAGTATCAGGAAGTAAAAGGGACCTCGGATGCATGCAAAGTTCAGTGGAAGATGAACTAGGTTTTTAAAGGTCTTAGAAGCATGTAGAATTCAAATGTGGATGCTTTATATGGCAACCACAGATAGTTTGGGTCTTTTCTGGTTTTCCATAGTGCATCCAGGTTATTCCTCTTTGGTGACTCTAGGATGCTTCAAATTATGTCAGCAAGGCTACATGAAGTGCAAAATATTAAGTGAGTTTGTCTTCAGTTAGAATTACATGCTAAGGACCTGTCTGACTTCAAACATAAACATAAACATGTACTTTGTTGGTCTGGGAACCTCATTTGTGTACATATACTGCAGAAGATGAGGACCTGTTATTTTAGATTGTATTGAAAATGTTACAGCGTCAAGGGATTGGTTTGATGGTACTTTTATTTTTATTTTGGCTGCCTGACACAAGAACACAATAAAGAGCATTGGTCCAGTCAGTAGGACTGTGATACCTCATCTAAATGCCATATCAAAGACTGGCTGTTAGAAAGCGATAGAGAGGAAAAGTAAAATAACTGAGGACCTGAGGACGAGCTATGATCAGGAGAGAAAAATGAAGCCAGGTAGAGCCCTCTTAGGGTAATGCACTCAGAAGTGCCTGAACTGTCCTAATAACCTCCCATACTGAAACCAAGGAAAAAGCTCAATAACTTCCATCTGCTCCTGTGATCCTCAGTGTGATTTTTACTGCTGATCTCACTGAGGGAAAGACAGACAGGCACTTTAAAAATCCCAGGTGTTCTGCCATAGAAAGACCACATGCTCGTCTCTCATTTTGAGTCCTCTACTCATTCTGTTTTGGGTTGTTTGCTTTCTCAGAGGACCCTTTCCTCTCTTTGTCCTTTCTTCTGTGGATGGGTGCTGAGGAGGCGATAAGCAGAGGGGTTGTGTAAAAGGAGAGAAATACAGGAGACTGTTTGGAATTGGAAATGAAACAAGAACAGAAGTGGATAAAAAGCAGTGGGTCAAGTTATGTATGTGCTATTAGTGGCTGGATAAAGAGCCCTGCAGTCCCAAACACACAAAGGATTATAAACACCCAGAGAAATACTCTGTCTATCACCATAGCTATGTATTTCCAATCATCTTCCACCTGCAAGAGAAAAGAAAAAATAAAAAGCATAAACTACATATAATGTAACATGCAATTGAAAGCTGACATTATGCAGTAGAATGTCCCTTGTAAGGAAGAATGTACATGCAGTCATCACTAGTGTTGCCTGTTGCGCTTATAGTTGCTGCAGTTTTCAAGTGTCTTTAAAGGGTGCTGATTTTCTAGTAGTATTTACCACTTTTGGCTGATAACATTTAACACCATCCTAGTCTGCTGAATTTTTTCAAATATTCAAGTCTGTTGGCAAGCTACAGCTGTGATGCTGACATTAACAAATAGGACCTGATCATGTGGTGGTGTAAAGTGGAGTGGCTTAACAGAAGGTAGAATCACCATAGTTGCACATCACTAGACTCTGTCAAGGGATTTATCCTGACAGTTCACACAAGAGACAGTTTGCTATTCTGGCCTGATTTGCCACACTGTCACTCCAGTCAAGCCTCATTGACTTCAGCAAACTGAACAGCTGGACACATGGACTATAGCAAAGCAAGGGCTCTGACTGAGTAAACCACAGTTGCAAACCACAATTGTATGTGCTGAGTAGGCCAGAGAGGATTTTGGATGTCTGAGAGATATACCTTAGGACCACTTTCAAGGAAGCCAATGTCCTTTAAATTGTACCTACATACAAGGACCACTGCATCAGAAGAACATTCACTTATATAAAACTAGTGACTGGTTAAGAGCTCTCTGCTGAGGGATCTACCACTTGGTCTCCTAATTTCTTGAAGTTTTCATCGAAAAGGCTGCTGCTGTATGTCTTGTGAAAGCAAACACAGCAAGAATTCCAGCTGCTGTAAATGTTGCTATACTTTTAAAAGGGCTTTTATTGTACAGGTCTAGTGCATGATATCACCCATACGGCTTTGTATGTCTGGCTGAAGCAGAAACAGCCTGCAGAATAATTTCCTCAATGCTTGCCTGAGAACAGCTTCCTTTTTCTCCCCAAAGACAGGATTTTGCTCAAATGAAAAATCCTGCTTCCCATTCCCAGTATGTTTTGAAACATAAAATACAGAGCTGCTGATACACATATCAGACTAAGAATACAATTTAATGTGGCAGGAGGGATTTGCAAAATGCGAATCAGGAAAAATGTGGAAGACTAATCATGATAGCATTTTAGTCAAACTGCTTCACGCAAAGCCTCTTTTTGGAGTGCATCAGAGAAATCAGCTGAATACAGTACACGGATATGTTTTAAGCAGCTGGAAGGCAGTGAAAGCAGGGCTAAAATATAGGAGTTGAGTGAAATATTAAGGAGAAGCAAGGCTCAGCTCAACTGCCATTTTCCTCCATGCTGAGAGATTTCTGTCTTTTTCTTTGGGCTAGCATGTATTACTCACTCATCTTATGAATTCACTGACCAGGCCTTAATTGTAGCCCTTTATTCAGAAAGTTATGGACTTTATTTTCAGATGAAACTTCTTCTGTAGGACATACAAAAGGGAAAAAAAGTAATTTTGGGGTTGCACATACATTTCATGAATTTGCGCTGATTTCAACAAAATATTCTGATGGAAAAAATACCTCTCAACATTCCCCTTTTGTATTTTTCAATACAAATACAGCAGTATTTATTTTTGAAATGGATTTTGCCATGATAGAGCATGTAAAAAACTTCAAAATCAAAAGCAAACATTTAACAACAGATCAAAGATAAGTTTCATTAGATTCTAAACACTTTTTTAAAAACAACTTGAGGTGTCAGAGCATTCTTATTCATTGTGAGGCCTGGGTGTGGGGAGAGGCCAGGTAATCTTTCTTGGAGCTACTTTTAGTTACTTGTGTTTACACCTGAGGACATGGCCTGAGAATTCTCTAAACATGCATCATTTTTTGGTGACAGTAATCCCAGTTAGGATGAAAAATGTATAAACTCACACAAGCAAATCCATTTATTCAAATGCCAAGTCTCATTTTTACCCACACACCCCTCTTTTCTAAAAATCTGTCTTTATTTATCTGTTGTCTGTTTTTATTCAGGTGTCTTCCCCCAAAACTCAACTTTGATTTCAGCATATGTTTGTCATGACTGAAAATACTGTATTGCTGAAGCTAATATTCATCAAATCACTATAAAAAAAATGAGAATACACCAGACTGAAACTGAGTAAAGAAAACAGCATTCTGAAAGGAATATCTTTACCAGATTTTTCACTGATAACAGTTCCCCAGATCAACTCCTGTGCCGCCAGATAAGCCTCTTTCCTTAAAAAGCAGTTCCCAAATTTGCTTATTTCATTAGTACCACAGAAAAATATCCTGCTTGGTAAACAGCATGCTTAGTATTGCGATGTCACCGCTTACCAGGGCTGTGCAGTTGGTGAGCAGTAGAAGAGGGTTGCTGCTAAGTATCTACAGACCTTGAAAGGTCACACATAGCCTATGCCCTTCCCCATGGCAGGATCAACTCTGCCTGAACCACTGCCAAGCAAAGGTCATTCCTCAAGGCTGCAACAGGCTGATACTCCTTTTCCTTTGAAGAGTGAGCCTCATGTCTAATCTAAAACTGTCCTGCTGCTTAAATTATCCACTGAGGAAGAGTAGATGAGATCACTTTTCTTGTTCCATCCCTAGTGCATGATTTATCTGTAGCAAACTCTGACCCATCCACAGGTCTTAAAATTTTCTTCTCTAGACCCAACAACTCCAATTCCTCTGGTCTGCCCTCCTGGGTGGTTAACTCCCTTACCTCTTTGTTTTCATTTTGAGACCTCATGTTCTCTGCAATGAACTGAACACTGCTAATGACATCCTTCACTTCTGGGGAGTACTCCATGTGCTCTGCCATCCACTTCAGGGACCGATGGCTCGGTTGTCTTCTTTTGGTGGTAGTGAGTTCAGTTGCCTTATCACAGTGATGGCACTGCTGCTCCTTGTGTAACTTGGTATCTTTTTGTTTGTTGTGCTTTGACTTGCCTAACATATTGGCTGATCCTTTCTTGCTTTTTCTGGAGATATTTTTTTTCTGCTGTTCTAATGGTCTCTGCATCAACAGGACTTTTGGGAGCAGGCTAAGAAATACGGTTTTTACCCATTTGGGCATTTCGTGTGTGGTTGGAGTCCTGTAATGTATATTCAGGACAAACACCGTGATGACAATTGACAGAGTCACAAATACCATAGTGAAGAGTAAATATTCACCTACAAGGGGAATTACTAAAGAGGTGGATGGGATTGTTTCTGTGATGACCAGTAAAAATACAGTCAAAGAAAGCAGCACAGAGATGCAAAGAGTCACTTTCTCACCACAGTCAGATGGCAGGTAAAAAACTAACACAGTCAGAAATGAGATGAAGAGACAGGGAATGATCAGATTTATGGTGTAAAACATTGGTAATCTTCGAATATAAAAGGAATATGTTATGTCTGTGTAGATCTCTTCACAGCAGTTATATTTGATGTCATGTTTGTAACCAGAAGCATCAACTATTTCCCATTCACTATTTTCCCAAAAGTCATTCATATCTACTTTGGATCCAATGATTAGAAGATCAATTTTGGCTTTGTCATAGGTCCATGAGCCAAATTTCAGTGAACAGTTCTGATGATCGAACGGGAAAAAGGTAATATCCATAGGACATGAGCTTTTAAAAATAGCTGGTGGAGTCCAGGTGATCATTCCATCATAGCGAAGGAGGGCTTTGGTTTTGCCTTCAACTTGAAAATCTCCCACAGCACTAGAAAGACAAGTGAGGCAAAGATAAGAAAATCACCATGAAAGTAAAATGTCTTTCATGGACACTGCACAAGGATTTTTTGAGAGAGAGGGTAAAATAGAAATTCGTTCATCATACTTGTTATACAAGACGATATCTGGTTTCCAAATTTTGTCTGCTGGTACCCGAACAAATTCAATGCTATCATATTCTCTGGGATCCCATCGCAATTTGTAGTCATTCCAAATCTGAAGGAAGAATGGAAAATTATTTTAAAACCTTGCATTATCAGCAAATTTCTGCTTCTCAGATCTTCCTGTAAAATGACAGACTATGATAAAGACTGACAGTGTAGCACACATAGAAGGGGACAATGGTCTGAAAGACAACAAGGCCATGACCTGGAGAAACACTGGACATATATGAATATTGCTTACATTGATTTACCACTCCCTCCTCTGTGAGGGGCTGCAATGCAAATTGTTATCCATTGCTGACGTGCTGAGATCTCTCCTCTGTCTTGCTACATCAGTATAGACCCTTACCTGTGCAAGGTCACATCCCCACTGCAGAGAGTAAATACAGGCCTTGCTGCTGCTGTCATGAGAGCGCACCTTGCAGGTTAAAGGAGGCCAGTGTCAAAGGAGACCAGCATCCTAATGAGAACAGAGGTACATATGTACACTAACAGGCAGTTGCTACCAGGGGACATTATTGGTTCCACAGGGGTAGCAAATTACCAAGTCAGAGGCACCAAGGGATGCTCAGCAGCTCTCTTGTGTTGCTATCTGGTGCCCTATCATGGGGCCACGCTCCTTGCTCCCACAGCCTACCCTGAAGACCCTTCTCGTAAGTACAGTATATTTTACAGAAAGCTTTGTGTGCACCACTATCAGTGCCTGAATGAAATTGTGTTTTTGGTGGAAGCTGGCTTGTTTTTCTCAGCAGTTTAGGTCCTCTAAAGACTTTGTCAATGTATAAGTGCTAAAACCATCTGGAAAAATGGAGGCATGCTTCTTTTGCTAATAAGTGTTGTGGTTGTAATCTTCAATATGGACACGACCTAAGAATGCAGAGCTACCTACTTAATCACTCTTCTATGGGTATGTCCAGCCAGAGTTACCAGATAAACAAATGATCATGGGATCATTGGAGGAGAATATACCACACACAAATATGAGAGGTGTAACTTCTTGGAAATAAGAATAAATAAATTACTTTCTCAAATGTGGCCATGGTTAATGAAGCTTCTCCTTATTCATATCTTTAAAATCCTTGATACAAACCCATCACTGCTTCTACAGATGTAGCTTACAAGGTAGCACACATTTCATCGTATCAATGCAAATGTTTGAGAAAAGCAATGCAGTGACTTACATGTCTTAGCCACAGATTTGTTTCCATGATCTGATTGACCTCATCCTAGAAAGAAACACAGGCATGCACATCTTTATTCAATAAATTAATTATGGTATCCTGAGATGGTGACCAACTTATTTTTATAAAAATGGAAACTAGAATTCCACATTAACTGATACCAGGTCTTTTCTGGCTATTTTCAGGGAGCTTATATATCATGCACAGACATGTGCAGCTCTACTGAAAAACTTTTAAAGCTCAATTGAAAAAATATGCCCCACAAATATCAGATATACAAAGAGCTGTATTGCTTTTCCAGGGACCTGTGTACCTGAAGAACACAAAACATACAATTGCTCTGACCAGTAACAGAGGAATAAGGTTCTGCCAGTGGCTATGTGTTTTGCTGGATTCAGTGTTTTGAAAGCTCTGTTTACACAGTACAGTACTGGTCAAGACTCAAGAAAAACAGCATCTATGTTCTCGCATTTCTATACAAATTTCTACACAAACCTTTAGAGCAGATGATTTCAACCAGTACTTAATTAGGACATTGTTTTACCGAGACCTTCTTTTTACAGTCAATTATTGCAATTGCCAATCAGTGATGAATCAGGAAGGTGCTGCAAGAGACACCATAATAAATGAGGGGATCCTGTTCTAATAAATAAGCCTTCAGCCCAAAAGTATTCAGAAAGACTCATATTACATATATCTATGAATGTGGGCTGACATTCACAATTAAAATATCTGCAAGAATATTTCTTTGGGTAGTTCTTAGTTCTTAAGCCTGTGTGCTCAAAAAGTTAAGATATTTACAAGCTAAAGGTAGAAAATGTTGTAGATGAATTTTCAACATTCTGTTCTGAAGATTAAGAAAAAAAGATAATTTAGTAAGCCCTGTAACGTTCCTGTCCATGGGTTAAACTATCTAAGTTCTTGTAAAAATCATGACCCTTTATTGAGAAAAATCCAATTGATTTACTTATGATAGTCCTTTTTGTCTCCAAAGACAGCACTGGGAGCCAGGGGCTGCAATGTGAAACAGAACTGCTGAAATCTGCCAAGCCACCTATTACATGGAAACAAAATACTTTGATAAAGGAACTCCAAAAGTTGACAACTGCCTTCACCATAAGGACTTACAATGCCTTTATTTATACTCTTAAACAACTTAGTTCCTTGGCTGCTGCTGAGCATTGCTCCTCACTGTTTGCCTGTCTCTTCATTATGGACTCAACTATGTGCATCAGAATCAAAACTCTGCACCTGTTCTGTGGATAATTTGCTTCACAGAGCAGACTTCAGTGAGGGTTAAGGTCATGTTTTGGTTTTTCCACAGTCCCCTGCCCTGCCGAGCAGGTCTGTCATCTCAGACACACACACCCTTGTATACAGTGCACCCCAGAACACACACACAACATTCATCCCCAGCTCCATGCTTTAAACCACCACTTTGCAGGCTGTACATCTCTTATGTTATTTTGAAACAGACTGAAAAAGCAAGCAAAAACAGAGAAGATTTTGTCTCTCAGGGCCACTACGAAATGACACTGGCCCCACAGGAGAACTAGGCCCAGTGCTCCACATCATGAACACACCAGACATCTCTGGAGCAGGCTAGGCCTGTGGACAGTAAACACCCAACACTGCCACTTTGCATGCCAGAGGCTGCTGCCTGGAGCAGAGGGATTTGACACTACAGAATAAGCAAAGGAAAGTGTGTAGCTCAATCTGCTCATTTGGGCAACCGGAGTGATTCAGCTGACAGACAGAACAGCAAAGGTCTCAGCATGTACATATATGCACACATGACAATGTCAGCTATGAGAGTTGTAGGTGCAACTGTTAATCTGCCGCTTTAGCAATGTGCATATATTTGCAACCATCCCCAAACCTCAGCATTATTCTGTAATGAGTCTTACCACATTTGTAAGCTGGGTAATGGCCACTTCGAAATACACTGTGACAGGATCAGACACATTTTCCACTGGCCTGATGAACTGGTTGTACTGGGAGAAGAGTTTGTGAAATAACCGTTCCTCTGATTCGCAGGTTGTGGTATCTGTGTTGGTAAAGATAAGCAACAGCTACATCAGAGGTAAGGAAGTGGAAAGAAAGGTGCTGGATAACATAGTAGTCCATGCTGTATTTCCGGATCCTGGTGTTTGTGACACAGGACACAGGAGCACTGAGAGAAAAGGGCTGCCAGAACAATGTCAGCTGAAAGCATTCTCCTGCAGGACACTGCCCACTGCTTCCCATCTCCTCAAAGTGTAAGGTAATGGCCTGAATGGAAATGCCTCCTAAGCTGCATCCAGCCCGCCCTGATACCAGACCAAAGTAGAATAAGGTGGTGTGAAGTAGAAAAATTAGAAACATGGTGGATTCAATCTTTGGGACTCTTTATGGTAAAACTGAGAGTTTATCAAAAGCATAGCTACTTACTCAGAACTTAAAAGCTTGAGGCTGCAACTACTGGATCAAAATTGATGTCAGGGACTCTGATCAGCAATTGTAATGATGCCTCCTAGTCTTAAAAGCTATGACTACATTTTATCCTCATATGTGCTATTTCAGCTCTTTAGATAGTACAACATTTGCTCTGAAGGAAGTTCATTTATTAAATTATATGAGAAAAAAAGTGGAAATACTGTCATTTCTTATAGAATAGCATGCATCTTTGTAATACAGAGGGGTTCTTTGGGAACAAGCAGATCATAGCTGTAACCCTCAGCCTACGCAGGACAGATGGGATCGCTTAGCAAGCATAAGGTATATGACAGGCACAGAGCCATCTTCTCACTGCAGAGTCAAGAAGAGTGCTCAATCTGCTGTATATAGCCAAAATGTGAAATAGTTACTTTCACAGTGCTAAAAGCTACAGACTTCGATTTCAAGAGGAAAGATTAAATCATGTGGACTCTGGTGACATGAGCTCAGAACAATACTTTTCTTGAATAACTTTGCTATTCGAGTATACTACTATATTTCAATGTAGTACTATAATTCAGCACTGAAATTCAAAATACTTCATAAAGCAAAGATTTAGAAATCACACCTCATATTGAGCACAGCTGTGTTATCAAAGCTATATGATGATACCAAAGATACTACTGATACAGCTGAGGAAAAATAAGTTTTTCAGATACATGGTTTTAAGCTTTTGCGTTAGTCCCAGACTGCAATAGAACACAACAGGAAAGCCATCATGATAAGCCTTTATGACTGCAAATATTAAACAAAAAAGGTTCTGTAGCAGGCAACATGGTCTCTGGCACAGCATAGGACATAAATTCGCAATTTATATTTCCTTCAGTGAACACAAGGGCCTGTGGTTGCACAGATGTCCTACAGGGAGATGCTTAGTCTCATGATACTGCACTATTTTCATGCCCTTGTTTTTGAAAGAAATGACATTTCTGCCTCTTAGATGATAAGAAGCATGTTCACATTCAGGAGATTATCACAACTAAAAGCTGAAATACTGGTTACTGGTGACTTACAGGTATGGAAAGAAAATTCTAGTAAAACTTCTATGACTTAATGTTTTGTTTCATCCTTTTAGCATCATCCAGAGAAGATACATGAATGTCTATAAAGTTTGGATGTTTGTATACCATGTATTGTGCCATTCAAAAAGGAAACTGCAATTTCCTTTCCAGATTTCTTCATCATCATCCATCTCACTGTGACTAGAAGTACCCCACTGTGGGACCATGAGTTTCTTACTAAAGTCTTATGACTAAAGCTGGTGAGTATAAAATCATCTTTCATTTGAAATTTTCCTGCTGACTTCGTAACATTCTTTGAAATAAATTAACAGAAATGGACAAGGATTTAAGCCTTTCATTTTTATTCTTCTGTTACAGATACTCATCTCATTGGTGTTGCTTTAAGACAATGTCTTATACCTTGCTAACACGAGAACTGTAATTCATATATGTCTTGGTCATCAGTGGAAGTGAGACCTTAAAAAAAATTGAATGTCTTAAAAGCAGAAATCCTGCTGAACCTCAGTGAGACTTGTGTGTGGAAATCACTCCATTATGTTTAGCCATAGATCACAAACAACAGTGAATAAAAATATATCAAGTTCTCACTTTTTAATGTGTCGGTACCTAAAATGCATGTATTTAGCCTGCACTATTTAAGCAGTTGCAAAATTTGAGCACCAAACAAAATTACTCAAACTCCTATTTCATTTTCATCCTTTGCTAGAAACAGTTCCTCAACTAGTTATCAAATCAAAATTAAGAGTTTTATGTGTAAAAACTTGTATTGCTTTAGCTCTCAAAATACTGTTGAAATGTTACAGATTTCAGGTTAGAAATAGCTGGTAGAAGCTTTACATTGAATTCATTCCAGGAAAGCAGAAGCAGAGACAGTGACTAGAAAATATTTTAGAGACTAGTATCAAAGAGAGCCTACCTTTAATCAAAGATGTGAACACGAATAACCAGACACAGAAAGCACGGTTACACCAACATAGCCACCTCTTAGGATGCATTGCTAGCAGCAGAATAGAGCTTCCTTTTGAGAAGATAGGTTTGGGGAAAGAAACAGAAGGCAAGAAGACATACAAGCCCGCTGGATGGTAAGTAGGCAGTACAACAACAGATTCCAGTTTTGCTTTTGCAGCAAACTCTGCAGTCTGCTGAGCAGAGCAAAGCCTTGCAGAGTTGCTTCCACTATCACCAGGGAGGGAGAGCTTATGCCATGCAGAGTGAAGGGAGTCAGGCGGCATCCTATCAGATGACTTTTCGCATTTCCAGTCACCTGCACCCCTGCTGCTGGGTGAACGTATAAGAGGGCAGGAGAGAGGGAAGGCAAGACACAGGGCACCCAGTGTGGAGCCAGGGAGGGGAGGAGGAATTCACTCAGCCCTCCACCCACTGGTTAAAGAACACACATCCAAAAGCAGCTGCTTTAGCTATTCCCTGGTGCTCACCTGAGTATGTCCATCAGAATATACAGAGACGAAACAACTTCTGTTTCTGGGCTGAAGACTAATTCTGCAGCAGGAGAAATGGATGCTATATGGTTCTAACAGCTCTACCAGAAAACATTAGAACCTTGAAATAAGTATAGCATCATGTGATAGAATTGCTTGACAGTATTCTGAGTGAAAAAAATCTAAGTCAATTAGATTTATTATTGCTGTCTGGCAGGACCAACTAAAAATCCTCTTTCATGACAAACAAGTCAGCTCACAGCATCAATTTTTTTTATATTTTGTGTGTGTGTGTGCAGTGATTCCTGTGCCAGTATCCTGCTAGGGTGGAAATGGAGCAGTAGAATAAAGGAAAAACATTAGCTGCTGTTACAGAAGTACCTAACAGGTCAGGTTCACTGTCATTAAGTGTTACTCTTAATGACAGAAGTTAAAAAACTGGAGGTCCTTGTTATAGATTGTATAACTAAAGTAAATTTGCTAATCAAAACAGGAATATGTTGATAGTTGACGATTCAGTGAGTTGTGTAAATGTTAAGCCGCCAAGACCACAGAATGTGTTATATCCCTTAAGGGAAATTGCTATGGGAGGGCCGCAATCCGGGGTAGGGTTTGTGTCGATCCCCCTGAATTCAGGAGATGTAAGAGAATTTAAAAAGGAAATGGGGAACCTACTAGAGGATCCTTTAGGGATTTCTGAGAGATTTGATCAATTCATGGGCCCAAACATACATACTTGGGATGAAATGCAAGCAATTTTAAGAATTTTATTTACTATGAAGGAAAGGGATATGACTAGGAGAACGGGAATGAGGAACTGGGACCAGAGACATCAGCATGGTCCAGGTGCAGACATAAAATGGCCACTCCAGTGGCCTAATTGGGACAATCAGAATCAAGAATACAGAAATCATATGTCCGATTTACGAGATACGATAATTCAAGGTATTAGGGAATCCGTCCCTAGAGGAAAAAATATAAATAAAGCCTTTAATGAACATCAGAAAAAGGATGAGACACCTATTGAGTGGCTGGAGAGATTAAGAAAGAGCTTACAACTATATTCAGGATTAGACCCCAAATCTCCAGTGGGACAAGCACTCCTTAAAACACAGTTCGTAGCAAAAACTTGGACAGATATTAGAAAGAAAGTAGAAAAGATCGATGATTGGCAAGAAAGGGGTCTAGATGAATTATTGAGGGAAGCACAAAAAGTATATGTACGAAGAGAAGAGGAGACTCAGAAAAGACAAGCTAGAATATTAGTTGCTGCTGTAAGAGAAGGACAAAAAGGAACCAGGGATCAAAGACCTAGGGTTTCCCAAGGGAACAGAGAACAGGGTACATTAGAGAAATGGAAACAGGCCTTTCCAAAAGAAATAGAGTGCTTCTACTATAAAAAGAAGGGACATTTACAGAGGCATTGTAGGAGACGTCTGCATGATGAAAAAGTATTTAAAGAAGATTAAGGGGGTCAGGGGCTCTAGTTGCTGGGGACCCAACAAAACTTTAAACCCTTACTAAACCAAAAACTAAACTAGGAATGGGTCCTCCGCAACAAGAACAATTTAAAGCTGTAAATAATCTTTTTCTGTGAGTATCTTTTTGAATGTGTTGCAGTTTTGTAAGTCTTTACCTGTTGTATGGGATAGTAAAATTTTGTGTGTAAAAGCCTTGCCCAGTCCAGCTTGCTGGAGCAGTGGGGCGTGGGGAGCAGGTGCCAATGGGGCTCCAGCATGCACTGACCTGTTTTGTCAGGGAGACCCAGTGGTGCCTCCACCTAGCTGAGCAGTGGGCTCAAAGGTGCAATTCTAAAATCAAGGTATTGTCTTGAATGAATGTAATTGTGATCTGTTCGTATGTTTGGACTTGGTATGTGGTCTGTGTGTCTGAGCTCAGTATTTTAGTTTGTATATATTTGGTAACAAAAGTATTTTGTTAGAGACATAATTACAAAATGGGAACCGGTTCTGAGACTAAAAATATCACCTTGCTCTCCCTTTTAAGATGCATCTCTAAATTAGTGGGGGAGAGTGATTTGAATATAAAGTCCTAGGATTAGCTGTATTTCAATTTAGTGTTGTTTTGGGGATACACTGATTCAGATCTAAATTTAATGTAAGAGATCGATGCTTAATATGCTGCTTATTAACATCTGTAGGAAATTACACAAGATAGAGGCTGAGGGATGTGACTTCCAGCCAGAGGATCAAGTATTAATAAAAACTTGGAGAGAGCTCACTGGTCCCCCATTGGGAAGGGCCTTTTTGTTGTTGTTCTCACTACAGATACTGCGATTTGCACAGCAGAGTGAGGCTGGACTCATGTATCTCAGGTCAAAGGACCAGTAGAATCAACTTCCGCTAGATGGACTGTCACATCTGAACCAGGAGACCTGTGAGTGAAAATAAAGAGAAACAATCCGGTGGGTGAATCACCTTGAGGGAATTGTAAGAAAACTTTAGAACGGGGAGTATCAAACAGACATATGCAACATACCAAGATAAAGTGCTGTATTTGTGATTGTAATTGTTTTCCTTTTGTCTGTTATCACCATATATATATTGTAAAGAAAATTGGTATTACCATTGCAGTTACAATAACATCCCCCGAGGGTTGTGTCCTGAATGTATGCGAGAGGAACTTAAAATAACTCTAACTACTGGCTGTATTGCTGGCAAGCTAGGACAACTTAAACTAGACTTTGAGGGCCAAGACTATTGGGATTCAAAGGGTTTTTGGGAGCTCTTTGAGAAAGGAGTCAGAGGAGAACTACAAAGTCATGGTCAACCAGTCCAAATAGTGTGTTGGAGAGTAGTCAAGATTCCTTGTAATCTATCCCCAATAAAAGCTAAAGGGTGGGAATCTGTAGTTAAAAGAGAACGACAAATGAAAGTTCCTACCTGGGGCTCGTGAAGGATATCCTTGCTGCTGAGAAGATGGACTACCTCACTGCTGGAAGCGAACCAGTAGGTGAAGGAGGCAGAAGGGTAAAACAGTGGGGCATGTTAATCAGGTGGAATTCAATGTTGAATTTACTACAGATGCTCAGTGGGACTATACATCTGCTTTCCAAGAGCTTCCAAAGTGTGAAACCTGGCCATAATAAAGATTATCCTGTAGCTCAACAGCAATACTGGGCTGTTAAACAAATGTTAAAAATTGGCTTAATTCTTTTTATAAGATTAGATGTGGTATGTGGAAGTAATTTTAATAATCCACATCAACCTTATGAATGGATCCTTCAAAGATGGGAAGATCAAGTTGTTGAGTGTCAACTAGTACCTATAGAAACCTGTAGCAATCGTATAAGCCAAAGACCTTATTATTTTTGTCCCGCTTCTAATCCCGGGAAGAGTTATTGTAACTATCCTAATCAATATTATTGTGCCTATTGGGGTTGTGAAACTATTACCTCTGACTGGGCACCTCCTATGAAGGATAAGTTTTTAACTGTAACCTGGGAACCTGTGAGATGTACCTCCCTAGTAGTTAATTTATTTAGAGGCAAGTTGATAGGGCCTACTAACTGTAAACATTTAACACTCACAGTTCTACAACCAGAAGATCAAGGATGGCTATTGGGAAAAGCTTGGGGAGTTAGGCTTTGGGAACCCAAAATGGACAGAGGGGGATTAATACGAATTAGTAAACAAGTAATTACCACACAGCCACAAGCTGTGGGGCCAAATATAATCATAAGAAAAGATAAAAAGAAGAAAAGCAAGGAGAAGAGTACAGTTGTTTCTCTCCTTAAGGAAACCTTAGCCCTGACTAAGAATCCTAATATAGATGAGGAAAAGAGTCCTCTGTTCAAAGTAATGCAGGCAGCATACACCACCTTGGATAATACTGACCTCAACATGACGAAGTCCTGCTGGTTGTGTTATGATGCTAAACCTACATTTTATGAAGGAATAGCCCTGAATGGTACATATAACCTATCTGATTCAAGAAACTACTGTGGGTGGGAACAAAAGAAGGTGGGAATCACTCTTCAACAAGTAAGGGGGCAGGGGACATGCCTAGGAAAAGTGCCACCTATAAAAGAAAAACTTTGTAGTCATAAAATAAACACAACAATGATAGCTTCACATAAATGGGTAATACCAGAAACAGGTGGGTGGTGGATATGTTCCAGAACAGGATTAACCCCGTGTGTATCACTGAGAGTGGTTAATAGTAATACTGAATTTTGTATTCAAGATTTAGCGGTCCCACAAATACTTTATCATTCTGAGGAAAGTATGTATATGCATTGGAGTACTGAAAATCATAAGATCCAGAAGAGAGAACCTATAACAGCTATCACTATAGCCACATTAATAGGGTTGGGAGTAACTGGGGCTGCAACAGGGATATCATCTTTAGTTCACCAACAACAAGGTTTTACCTCTCTCTGAGCAGCTGTAGATGAAGACTTAGACAGGATTGAAAAATCTATTTCTTATCTTGAGAAATCCTTAACTTCCCTCTCTGAGGTAGTCTTACAAAATCGAAGAGGGTTAGATTTATTATTTCTACAACAAGGAGGGGTATGTGCAGCTCTAGGAGAAGAATGTTGTGTTCATGCTGACCACACAGGAGTCGTACGAGACTCCTTAGCCAAAGTAAGAGAAGGATTGGCACAAAGGAAGCGAGAGAGAGAAGCTCAACAAGGATGGTTCGAATCCTGGTTTAATCAATCACCCTGGCTAATAACCTTGATTTCCACTCTATTAGGGCCTTTGATAATGTTAATGTTAGTTTTAACGTTTGGTCCATGTATTCTCAATAAGCTCTTAACCTTTGTTAAAAATAGAATCGATACAGTACAACTCATGGTAATAAGACAACAGTATTTGGAAAAAGATGAAAATGATCCTATCTTAAATGCAGCACGAGAAGCTGTAACCGGGTTTGATTAGCAAATTAAAGGGTAAAAAGAAAAAGGGGGGATTGTTATAGATTGTATAACTAAAGTAAATTTGCTAATCAAATCAGGAATATGTTGGTAGTTGATGATTCAGTGAGTTGTGTAAATGTTAAGCCGCCATAGTTTGTCACATTCTGGTTTTGCAGGCTTTGGCGGGAAGGATGTTGCATGCTCTGCTTTGCAAGTTTTGGCGGGAAAGACATTGCACACCCTGCTTTGCAAGTTTTGGCGGGAAAGATGTTGTGTGCTTATGGGGAGAGGGATGTGCTTCGCTGTGCGAAGAAGACCATGTGATAGCATAGCAACCCATCTCACCAATCAGAAAGATGATCGGGGGGGGCATGTACTTACAGACGGTATATAAATACTTTTTTTTCTGTAACCAATTTGCGTGCCTTTGGGTGGAGCAGTGACTCCCCGGCCGCCCAGTGCTGTTTTGCTCATTTATCTTTAATAAAAGTTATTCTAAGTTTCTTTGAGTTATATGTGTCCTGATACCCCAGAGTTGAATGCATGTTCACTCCTCAAGCATTCAGTATGCATGTCCTTGCAACTGGAATCCCTGAAAAGAACCTGTAGGCAAATGGTCTGAGAAACTGAGGGCCCTGTTTAACTGCAGAGAGGTGGAGGGCACCACAGGTTACTTGGTGCCATCCAGCCCTCCAGAAAGCAGCTCAGACAGAGAAATCTCCTTCATGTATGCTCAATCCATCTTGAACAAGTCTGCGTGACTGTTACATTGTTGTGTAAGTGTGGAGAGAAGAGACAAGCCATAAACAGAAAAAGGATGCCCTCTGTACGGCAGAACACAGGCACAATGCTGGAGCTCAGGATGAGAAAGCACTTTATCTTCTACACAAGTTGTTGAAATGTGGGTAGAAGGGAAGATGTCTGTCTGGAAGAGACTTAGGAATGAGTTTCCTGCACAGAGAAGATACTTGAAGTGGACAAAGTTGCCCATGGCAAGTTCTACAGGATGAAAAAGCAGACTTGGAGGACTACTAACAGAAGTCCTACTCCAGACCTCACTGGAGTTAGGGAGCCTTGAGCAGAGAGTCACCTTGGCAGAGTCACCCTGCACTCTCAAAAGCAGCAGAAAACCAAATATGGTTGTAAGTAGAGACCACGACAGTTGTGATCCATCTCCAAGCTGAAGTAAGATATAAATTCTGCTTACAAATGATTTTAAGATGAAAATGTGGGTTTCAGCATAATGATGTTTCTTGTAAATTTCCATTTTGCCATTTTTCAAAGAAAAAAGGTAAAAAAACACAAAAACATTTTGCTTTGTGTCCAGTTTTTGTAAGTTGCAATGTTTGTTAGGATGATGTTAACAGTCCAGGTCTGTAACCTTGCAGTTCCCTCACCTTATCCAAGGAAGCTCATACCTCCTCCTTGAACTCATGAAGCCCATGGTGCACTGTGGCTAATAGAACTATGCAGCCATATACCATCACAGGATGCCCGTGGCTGGCTGTAGTTATGGTATATGAACTGCTGTGAAAGTTCAGTGCTTGTAGAAAGATGGCATATGGTAACAAAGTCAGATACAATTTGAAAGTAAACTGACCCTAAAATAAAATGTTTTGACACTCCCAAACCTTTTGTTCTTCCAAAAACCTGACAGGCAAGGGAATCAAGCATGAAAAGCTAACAAACCTGCAAACACGTATCTGGGTTAAACTGGAAGGTCTTCAGAAGAGAGGGTAATGAGTGTGTTTTCCTGTCTGGAAAGCAGAGCAATGGCAGGCCAGCTGGCAAGGTGATTCCTAGTGCCACACTTGAAGAGCTGCTTTATTACGGGGAGGGAGGGACTGGGGAAGCAGGGTGAGTTAGGAGGCAAGACAAATTATTCAGTGAGCAGATGGCAGGAGCGATTGTGCCACACCTGCCCTGCTGGTAGGACTCTGCTGGAGTGGATGCTGCCCTCGGGAAAGGCTGAAGAGGAAGGCACAGCTCAAATTGGGCCATGACAACTGGCTGCTGAGGCATCCAGATGGAGAGGCCAGAGAGACCAGCTTATGTATTACTTCAGTAACAAGGAAGCCAGCTAGAAGCAGAGCAAAAAGCCTGTGAATCGTTGCTGCTAGGGAAGGTACCTAATTGAATCTAACATGAACTGGCCAAGGAAGGTGTCAACATGCCAGGCTCAAACAGCAAGCACATAGCGACAGTCTTTCACTCTTGTTGGCCCTCCATGTTGGGGAGAAGAGGCTGATATAGTCCTTTCACGTGTGCTTTTACTCTCCAAAAACACCCTGACTCAAAGCAAAATCTCTGGCCTCCCTTCTTTAAGTGAGGTGGCTCAGGCAAAAGAAGATGAGCAGCTTGCAGGGATACACAAAATCTGCCCACTATAAAGGTTTATAGCACATGAATGCACTTCACCACTGGAGCTTGACATTGTAATAGTTGCATGGTGTTGACTGTGTAAAATACATCAGGGCAAATTTAGAGGATTGCTTGTGTGTCCTGTAACTCTGGCTGGAGGCACATGCTCCAGTGCTATTTGCAATGCTAATGACAGATCTTGACTTTTGGAGTCAGGCCTAGGTTTGCATGGCTGACTTTTCTCTCTAGAGCTAAGTAGTTAACTGCTGGAGTGCCATATCTAAATTGTTTGTAGGCACTGACAATGTCATGGGTTCATCTGCAGTGGGGCTGTGACAAACACCTTTTCAATGGTGAGACACTCGTACCACTGAACTCAGTGTGGGACTTCACTTCCCAGCCCTCTTGACTGCTAACTACTCCTAGGCAAGTGAATTTGCACCTAGGGACACCTGTTCACCTTTCCATCACTGGCCTAGAAGCGCTGTGGGGGAAAAGAGCCGCTTCTCACTGTTTGCTTGCTCAGGGCTACCTGTACATTTCCCTGTTATGGCTGTGCTGAAATAGCTGTGAAGATGACTCAGATCTCAGCAGCGCTGTATTTTATTTTTATCCCACTACCAAACCCCTTTTGCAAGCAGCCAGCCATTAAGGAAACAATCAAGTCAGCTACAGCTCGCTCCTATCTGGGTATTCACACACAGTACACCCCTGGGTACGGGGCACCTACTGTGAATAAAAATGATGCCAGAGGAAGGAAACTGTAATGGGACAGTGAAACTGTCAGTCAAATCCCACTGTCTTACTGACAGTTTGTAGAGAACCTTGGATAGCTTATGCATTAGTTAAGTTAAGGTAAAGAGGGAACTTGGGAAAGCTCACAGATGAAGGGGAAATTTCTAAGAGCGCGAGTTGCTTTAATTGAGCAGGCAAGTGAAGAACAAGCTCTAAAAGCTGGGATGTGAAGCTGCATTGCAGGTTCTGAGTGATGAATGAATAGCTTAGCTTGCACAGGTTGTTGGGAATAGTGTTTTTCCCTGCCTGTGCTACCTGAATAACTAAGTTGCTTGTGAACGCTGACATTTTACCTTAAAATGCTCTGTTCTGATTCATGGCAGTTGGAAACTGTCACATTCCAGATCTTTCAAGCTAAGCTGCCACCCCTTGTCAGGCCTAACTCTAGCTGACAGTAGAAGTAAAGCAGGCTTTTTAACAATTCAAGGCATTGTAGACTGTCACAGAGGCACACCAAAAGTCAGTTTAGGCAGGCAACAAGCTCCAGACTTTATTCTAGCCAGAACAGTTTAGCCAATAAACAAAAAAGAAACAGGGTTTAGCCAAATTATTTAGCACTCTGACAACATTATAAAACACAGGTTCAGATACCAGTTGAGGAAAAGTTGTTTAGATACCCAGTATTATATCCTACAGCTTCACAGAAACAATATTAACAGCAGTATTTCTCCATTCCATTTTTTATCATTCTTCTGTGGAGTGAATGCCATAGTGAAGTGACAAAATCACAGCTCTTCCCGGGGAACTGAATAACTAAACATTATATAGCTTTTTGCTCTGACTTTTTGAATGCTGTACCTGCCCTGTCTGTGCCAATTACAGTCTCACCAGAGCAGGTTTCTATTAACCCGTGTTAGTTCTAAGTGCAGTTGGGATCCTCTATTTTGTTTTACTCCTGGATATCACTAAAATAAAGCAAGTTATTAGTAATACAGTTTTCACTGCCTCATTGGCAGACATTCAACTACCATGAAAGCACTTTCAGGTCATTACCTTTTATTTAAGTGTTAGTATGGTCCTGTTTGTCAAGTCTCACACCATGAGCAGTGCATTCACACAGCTTGTTCACTTGCACTCTCCGCAGCAAAGCCCAGATCTCCCCCATGTGTAAGTCATAGGCTTTGGTCTCTCTCCTGCTCTGGGATCTCATGTGCCAAGAGTGTCTGCTCCCTGCTACATCAGCCACTGAGCAGGGCACTGGCTTCTTATGTGCAGGAGACACAAAGCATGAGTGAGGATGGAACTTCAACAGCTACTGTGTGCAAATGTGCACAGTAACGTGCTCATGCTTTAGAACTGCTTATATTAAGGCATTTTTTTGTGAGTCAAATTTCAAATGATGCATGGGAAGAGGCTGGGACTGATCAGGGCATTTCCACATATTGAACACAGAATTTCTTCAGTTCAGTAGCTTCCTCTGTGATACAGTCCTTTCGTCCTTTTTCTTTTGTTTTAAAGAGATTGAACCACAATGCCTCTGTCAGACTCCCCACTGCCCCAACTATAAAGTCTGGTAACTCAGGCAGTTATTACCTCCTGAGTAGCCGAGTACATTAATGGGGATGCCTATTCCCATGATGCTGCCTGCTAAGGAGCTACAGGACACCATCAAGATCCATCTTCTGTAAGCTAAAGTATCATTGATGGCAACATCCTCGAAAGCACCTTCTACTGTACATCTAGGGTCACATAGTATCGCTTTTTTTGGCTTCAGTAACCTCTAGCTTGGAACAACTCCTGTAACTTGATGGAGACTTACCTAGGCTGATGAAATCTGATCCATTTCAAGGAACTAAACTCCAAACCAATAATCTCTGTTTGGTTTTTCTAGCTTTCTTACTCAAGGAAAAAGTCCTGGGAGTATGTTTTCAACATGTAAAATACATGATTCCACAGTTCACTTGTGTAAATACATTTCTTTGGTGCAAACATACCTTTACATTGTCATGATAAACAATGTAAAAACCACACAGGCTTGAGTAGGATTTTTTGGAAGCATTGATATCTGCAGTGCCTGCAGGGATAATACTATAGCCAACATCTTACTTTGAAGAAATATAGCATCTCATAAGTAGTGAAAAAAAAATATCAAGCATAAGTGTAAATGGAAATGCTTAAAGTGATGCTATGGCATAATATCCTAAAGCAATGGATTGTTGGATTCAGTGAGTGGAGGGGACTCTCCTAATGTCCTCTTCCTGTACTGAGGATAATGGGTATAGCAGCAATATTGTTAGGGAAAATATGATAGCAATGAGTATGATGACTGGAAAGGGCAGGCATCTTGGAACGAAAGGTACAGGATCTGATTAAGCAAGAAAGTAACAGGAATATGACTGCATTAAAGAGTTCCTGTCTGAAGGTCTGAAATTTCCTAGCCCAAAAGGGATGACGGGAACAAAGAATATTAGAGGGTTTAGCACAAGAGGCAAATGGGGAGGAATATGATGGTCCTAGAAAAGAATTATTGAGGAAAAATGTGGCTTTATCTGTGCATAGGCATCAAGTCAGATTTCATCTTCATCCATATTTCTTTCTTAGAAGAATGAACTGAAATTTAGGTTGCTAAAAATGACAATGCAGATGTCCAGTTTTAGACCTTATGAGTTCATTAAAATAATAGACCATTGCAAGGAGCAGCTAACTCAAGCCACAACGAGGAAGCACGCCAAACAGTGCTCTTGTTGATCTGACCATGAATACACTCATATGCTGGCTAAATACCTTCTCTGAGGCCATATTCTAGTGGACTGAGATATCAAACTTAACAAGTGTTTTTGCAAATTCAGGGGTGTGTTCCAAAGGAAATAATAAAATCCATGGGGTACTTCATGGCTGGAAACTGAACAACAACAACAAACCAACCAACCAAACAAAAATCCTTAAACTGTTTAATTAGAGTGAAAAAAAACTAATACTTGAAAAAAGTTATCATAGTTATCACAAGGGAAATGGGGTGGTCATTGAGCTGGAGGACTAATGAAGCCTTATTTCTTGGGCATGTATCTTTTGTCCCTAAACTTTCCATACCTCAACAGCTCTAAACATTCCTCCTGTTCCCTTTTAGATCCCCAAGGGCTGCAAAGCAGCATGTGTAGAAGGCAGGCAGGAGCTATGTGTATGCTGACTGGTGGACCAATATATGTGTGCTCACTGGCTATGCAGCTACTTCCAAATGAGATATACATATAGTACGTCTGTTGCTCCTTCAGATGGTGCAAAGCGGAGATCTCATTTGGATTCTTTCTTTTGCAGAGTTTTTGATTAATGCTAAATTTATGGAAACTTAATTATCTTTAAAATTAATTCTAAGTTGGCCTTTAGAGGGGTCAGTGAGTAGACACAAAAACTGTGAAAACCTAAATATAATTAGAATAGGAGGCTTGGCTGAAATAAAGAGCATTTATTTATTCCTGCTTTAACTTTTAGCAACATATACAGACAATAAAACACTCAGGCAAGAAATAAGTACAATACAGTCCCTCTCCCAATTTTTATCTCAAAATCTGGAGTAGGAAGAAAACCAAATACTTCAACAAGTGAAGACAGGGATGCAGGATAAATCTTCTCAACATAGGTGTACCTCCTGAAAACTTCTTGCCTACCTCATGTCCAAGTGCAGCAGAGATAATAAATGCTTGGCTATATGGTGATAAACATGGTAACCATTCATGTCTCATTAAATACTGGATTCTATCAGAGAGAAACCTCAGAAATGCACCATGTCTAGACCAAGTTGCTTGACATTCCTCTGACACTAATTTTCTTTTGGAGGATAGAAACTGAAGAGCAGCTAAGTGAGGGAAAAGTTCTTGTCAGGTTTGACATCTAAGTAAACCCTTGTACCTTACTGGTGTTGGAGGAAAACCTTAACAATGCAGTGGGTACTGTTAAAAACTAGCTCCCAGCTGGCACCTCAGCCAATACAAAAAAATCCAAAACCCAAAACTCAGACATTTGAGAGAATATGTAAATGCATGACGTGAAAAATCCATGTCAGCAGGAATTCTGACATTCAATTCTCACATCTCCTCTATAATGAAACTAAACCAACAACCCTTTAAAAACACCTATGGTACCCCTGCCTGAAATCTGAAACACTTTCCAAGGTGATGAGATTGTTGAAGGACACAGCTTCTCCACTGATCATAAAGAGGTCATACACTGTTTGAAAGTTGTCAAGACTTTAGTCCTTACTTCTTATTCTGGAACACTGGAATGATTTACATATGTTTCTCTTAAAAAATCTTCATGTCTAGCCCCCCCGACATCTCCCAGGGCATTACAACATTTTTGTGCACACTGCAAGGGTGTTTACATATGCTAAAGGGGACACTTGAAGACAGAGAAGAATATCCTTCTGGAAGCAAGATAGGTGCTGCAGTATTTTGTATATTTAAGATATATCTTTGAAAGTTCGTGTGAGAATTTGTCATATTCAGTGCAAATGAATGGAAAACAGCTGAGCAAACATATAAAAAAATTACCAACTCCACTCTCCCACCTTTGTTAAAATGAGCTGGGAAGCTGGGAAGTTTAAGTAATCCTGTTTGTTGCAGAGTCTGTGAGAGCCTCTCATCCTTAGTGTCCTGTTGCTTTTGAAGAAACTATCTTGTTTGGGATTATCTGTGCTCAGTTTTGTGAGTAGTTTTGATCCCTTCTGATTAATAAGTATTAACACTATTTTTTTAACCTGGGCTATTCCCTTTTTGCTCCTGAAGACCATATCCTCACTCTGGAATACCAGCAGTAGTAAGAAAAATGTTTCTGTCTGAAAGAATCCAGTATTTCTCTCTGTACCTATTTTCCCAGCTCACCACTAAAGGTTTCTGGAGTTTCTCAAAGCCAGCAGGCAGTGCAGATACAGTCCTGTAATGCAGGGGTGGCCAAATATTCCCGTGTCAGAAAGATTAACTTCGTGTGAGCTCTGCACAAACACACTGAGAGACAGCCCATCTTCAAAGGATTTAATATCTAAACTGGCAAAGGAGACAAGGGATGAATGAAAAAAATCTTGATGGTCACGTCAACACCTGGAATGGCCAAAACACTGAGAAATCACAGGAGTCAACAAAAATGGAATAGGAAAATGTGGACTGCAGGATACTAAACACAAATTGATACTTCCTGGACAATATGGCACAATAATAATTTCATTGGAAACTAAGCCCCTACTTCTGTTTTTAACCAGATTTCATTGGAAATTGGTCAGCAGGAACACTTCTAAAAACACCAACTATTGAGAAATTTTGTAGTAAAATCAGATCTCAATAGTCCTGTTAAAACTCCATGTGGAACTGAGAAATTGTGTACATGTTTTTATTTTGACTACACGAAAACCTATCAAAGTATGCAGGTTTAGAGTGGCACTGATATCAGACCCCTGACATGCAATAAAGCACATTAAGTGTGCATGGATTTCCCACTAGCTGAGAACTTATGTCAAAATTCTTCTCAGGGAGCATTTTTCGTCTCTAGAAGGAACTGGTGCAAGTGTCTGGTGACTTTCCTCCTCTTTGAAAGAGAAAATTGTTATCTCAGTGCTAAAACTGTGTCTACACTGTGCCACAGAACTTGCACTTGGACTGTGCCACATGTCCTAGAACTGTTGTTTCAAATAACTCAGAGCTATTTTTCTGAGCCATTTCTACAGTTTGTCAGAAAATCACGCACATTTTCACAAGACATTTTAATTTCCTTTTAGGTAAAAAAAGAAAAATTATGAAAAGAAGTATACGACCAAACCTAAACTTCCTGACAGATCTGTTAAGGAGAAGAGTAGTACGCTATGACTGTAGTGACACACAGCAGACTCAGAACAGCAAGCCAGGCAGCCAAGTGACATCTCCTACAAATTCTCATCACGACATGCCTCCTATGTGAAATATTTCAATTTTCTGTTGATTGTTATAAAGGACAGGAAGAGGACTCTTTTACTCTTAGAAAATGATGTCAACCTTGTGCAAACAGAACCACTTAGCCAAAAATCCAAACTTCACCTGAAAATATTTTTAATCCACTTTATTCATTACTTAATTGCTGGCTCTCAAATAAAGTCTACTGAGAAAGGCAGCTGCGGGACTGACAGAATATAAATCAATCACAATCTGCAGAGGCACAAAGTGCAAAGGCACTGCAATATAAGTGACCAAAGCTCCAGTGGTCCTGAAACACATTACTTTGGGATGTCTGAGTTATGAGTTTTTAACCTTTCAGGGCTAGCCTAAGTTTGCATCTGGAGGGAGATCACTTCAAGGATGCCAGAGGAGACAAGCTGCCCATTCCCACTTAAATGGATGACAAATTAAGATCCAAATCTTCTAGTAATTCAGAACGAAAACCAAAACAAAACCCAAACAAATAAAACACAAACCAAAAAACCTCAAACAACAACAACAACAAAATCAAAGCAAACAAACCAAACATCATCAACAACAAAACCAAAACACAAACCTATCCTCTGCTATGTGAGGAGTAGTCCCACTAAGAAAACAGTAACTCTGTAACTGAAAGCACAAATATGTGCACTCAGGTTAACAAAAGACAAGTGACAGGATCTTGCTCTTGGTAGGTTGGTGTACTTGTCCATCTCTCCCATGGACACCATCATATTAGTGAGGGAGGCATGGAGGCCATCAGCAAAGTTGACTTCTTTATGCAGCAGTGCTTTATTTTTGTCAAATGACTGTCTGATGGCTACAGAGATCTGTACACTTCATTTAATGCATGGTTTTGTGAACCTTATGAGCACAGACGTTTCTAGGACAGGCTGAGCCATCTATACTTCTTGTGCCTCTGGCAAAAAGTGTAAGGAGAAAGTCTGATGTCATTATGGTCAGAAGCCATCTTTTATGTTGTGCTCTGAAAGAGCATTTGGAAGGAAGGAGAATAACTGCAACCTCATAAAGAGCATTGTGACTGAGAGAGGGAGCAAGTGGAAAAATTCATTAAAAACATCACTTGCTTTAGTTAAACAAGTATTGCCACTGACTATTAACTGTGAGCAAAGCCAGTGTCTGAAGGAGACAGGCTTCAAGTTTTGTCCATAGGCTTGAGATTAGACAGGAGTGTTTGCTGATCAATTGCCATGCCATAGTCTCTGTGATGTGGTCTTAGGCTCGGCAGAGCTGAGATACTCCCATCTTTGCTTCAGGCAGAAGCAGATAAACTGCTTAAGGGGGATTAATTCCATCTAACTCCATCTATCCAGAAATGGGGTGTCCATTTCAAGGCTTTTTCTGCTATCAGTGGAAGAAGATTTGCTGATGCAGAGCTCAACTTTGAATAGGGGTATCTCAGAGCCTGTTCTACAGGAACTAGCTAACTCTGCCTCCTGTGTGGTTAGGCGTGACAGATCTCACTGTTTTTCCTCCCCTTGTTTCATCTGGCACAAGAAAACGACACTTTGCCTCTTAGATCTTCTTTGGACTCTGAGACTAACACAGCCTCCCCGCTTGCTGTATGCTTGTACCACCTAGCACCCCCTAAAATTTGTAAAGTAGGCCATTACAAGGAAGATGTTCAGATGGATAATAATTGGGGCAGACTTACATGAATGATAAGAAGAATCTTCTTCTCTTTGAGGAAAAAACTGACAGAAGTGAGGCCTCCAGAGGCTGTGCAGCAACTCCTATGTCAGCTTTCTGTGCTACGTGCCTTAAGGCATTGTAATGATAACATAGTAGATATATTGTATTTGAGCTCATGACTCATCTATGTGAATATCTAATGAAGTAAAAAATGGTGCAAAAAACATATGATAGTAGTCAGCAATACAGCTGAGAAGCAGAGTACTGTAACCATTGTGATTTGCTTTTTGGAAAAGCATCCAGTAGCACATCAAGAGCACTTTAAATCAGCCTACACTAACTGTATAAGGAGGAATAAAAATATGCAGTCACAATCAAGGCTGAAGCATGTGTTGAGCTGGAATGTGCAGAGCAAGCCAGACATACTCAAACTGTCATTCATACATACTACAAAAGATGTAGCAGTTTTGAATCAAACGTCATGAAGAAGGTAGATATAAACTGGCAGGACACCCCTTGGCTTCAGGGGTGCAAATTCAGCTGTAAAGTTCCAGGGCCACAGATGCAAACATTAAGAGAAAACATGATGAAGAGCAAGAAGTGACACAAAGTGGCAACTGTAATCCACTGGGCATCACAGCAAGTTGGTGCCATGTCAAACATCAGCACCAAGACAGGAAGGAGTGTTTCAGTGCTTGTCTAACATATTTACATTGTCAATGAGCTGCAGCTTGACAATGGAGAGCAAAGGGTGAGATCCCCTGAATAAGGCCCATGGGGAGTGAGAAGCAATGACAACTAACATCTGCTGGAACTAAAATGATGCTGACTCAGACAACAGGATCCTCTAGTTTGGAGATGGCTAGAAGCATTGCAATTCAGACAAGATCAAAGCTTGAATGAAGGCAAAAATGGAAACAAGAGACATCTTTTGCAAATAAACCTCATTTTCCTCAGTCACATCTATGGGGGTTACCTGCCATTTTTCCAGAAATTTTTCAAGTATCCTAATTTGTGCTTTTCAAAGTGATTTTTCTTGAAAAGAAAATGGTTAGTTTTGGGAGGGGAAAAAAAATAAAGCCAGTCTGATAGACATCTCTAGATTTTACTGCCTTGGCAGCCCCTATCCACAGAATACTTTGTTACTTATCACATAGAAAGCTATCAAGGAAATTACTGAGTTCCATTTTGTTTCTGTTGTTTCTATAGTTTGTTTTATCCTCCCCCATTAACCCAAAAATTCCAATGACACTGTGAAGAAATACTGATCAGTATGGCTGAAGTTTGCAAAATACAAACCAAAGAAGAGGATATGGTTTGGAAAGTAGAGGTTCCAGTGCTGCCTCTTTGCATCCCCCTTTCCACCCCAAAAATCATCCTTTCTCATCTATTTGGTCAGATAGAATCCATGAGGAGTCACATGGAAATCTGAGAGCAGCAAAATATGCCCCATGGAAGAAAAACAAACCCACCATGTAGAAAAATTATTATACAGGATGTCGTCACTCCAAGGGGAGTTGCTGCAGGCAGCAACTTCTGATTGACAAGAAACTGAGAGTTGACTCCCCTGATAAGAGGAATATGTATTTGCATGTTTGTGTGTGTGCATGCATATACATTTTTAGTAATCATGTTGACAGATTGGGAAGGCCCTAAGAGTGCAAGGCATACTTGAAACTGATGCACTGTGCTAATCTAAACCCTGTGATGATTATGTTCTCTCCAGCTGCATCACAACATGTAATGGTAAAGAAGCATGTGCCCATAAATTCCCAAATGAGTGTGCAATACTCATGTCTGTTGAACTGCTAAAGCTGCTTTGCACTTCAGAGGAAAGCAGTTGCACTCCTGTTTAAGGAATTTACCAGTTCGTTTTCAGAAAGTGGTAAAACTGAGAAGTCTAACTGTACAAAAGAAGGACGCAGCTGCAAACCCCTGAAGCTGGATGACCTTGTATTCTGTTTTAATATATTGTCTGAACTTCAAAAATTGCCAATTTTAATATTTATTGTTTTAGGAGTAATGTTCCTTGAAAATGAGTACTCAGTTAACTTAAGCACATCTTGCTCCACCACTGTGCAAATCTTGCCAGACAAACTTTCCTATGAATTATCTACACTCTATAGACCTACACCTCCTTGTATACAACCTACACCTCCTTGGTCTGAAACCTGTGGGTGAGCATAGCAACAATATTTCCAACATCCCAACATCTTGCTTTAGCCTGGGTAACACTATGCACACATACTTTTCAGGACTCGTTTCTCTCATTCTGTATCAGGTTAAGCATGAATACAAGCCTGAGCAAACCCCAAGCTCTCATTCTCACATGAGTGCATTCTGTGTTTTAGTAGGCTCCTCCTGGCATTATGAAAAGGCTCTAGAGAGCACTGTATGAAATGGTGCAGTAGTTGGCAAAAGTTTGTTGCCCTGGGCCTGGTCATTGCCCTTTTAGAAGAAGGATGGGCTTTCCTGGGGAAGCTGTATGAAATGCTGGCATGAATATCCCCACTATCACTTGGAATGGCAATGAAACGGGAAGGTTGTCACAAACTGTCACCATTTATTTATGATTTGTGTGCAACTGTGATCACAGGCAAATCTGTCAAGATACAAGGTCTGTTATGAGTCTAAGCCAGGTATTGCAAGAGAGGGGCTATGCCTAAGAATTGTAGGCATGTACTTAAAGAGACCTTTGGGGAGCACAGTAGAGATGTACAGCCATTTCATAGACAGCTACAGATTGCCCTGTCTAAAGGCCATGGAAGGGTAATGACACAGTCTTGTTCCTGTTTTGCAAGGTGGTGTGCCTGCAGAGCTGACCAAAGACTGAAGTTGTTGTTGTCTCTTCCTTTCTCTACCATTGTTGCCTTACCAGATAATGCCCAGTCACCTGAAGAGTGCAAAACGCTTTTACCAGCCTTCCACAGTCCACTACAAAGCCCATGCTAAGGAAGCACAGGTATTTGCCATCCCCTACCCAGCTTCAGAGAAGTGACAGTTTGTGCTACTGCTTGATGGGGAGAACTGTGTAAACATATGACACAAAAATATTGCAAATTCTGCATTGCTGTGCTCTAAAGCACAGCTCCTTTCCTAATTCACTACCACTAGGTCTTTGCAAAATGAAGTAAGACAAACCAATAAATTATTAGGCAAAGTATTTCCAATGGCTTTTCTGAACTTTATTCCTTCAGTTTCTAAGTATCACTTAGTGGCCTGTTACTCTGCTGTGTTCTGCAGTTCATGACAAAAATAGAAAGGCTACAAAGCTGCAGGGAAGATACTGATGGACAGCTCTGCAAATTGTTCCAACTGAACCATAAAACTGTCAAACAAATGATACATATTAGCTGTGATGGCCTTATGCCTCCCAGAAATAAAGTGAATCCCCTAATGGAAGACTTCGGTAAGGAATTAAACATTAATTAGAGCTCATAAAAGATGGATATAAAAGGGATTAGAGGCAAACCAAAGGATTGCTGTAGCCATGGTAGAATGAAAGCCAGTACATTTATTTCTGAACTTTAGTTTCTTGACTGATTATGAGCAATACAGACCTACAGCTGAAAAGAACACATGGCAGGGGACAACACCTTTATTCCTTGTTTTGAAAGGGGTAGTGTACCAATGCCCTTAGTTTTCTTCACCCACATCACAAGCTCAGTGCTGGGAGAGTACTTATGTTCTCAATTATTGACATGGTTCCTAACTGGAAGAACTTCTAATGGTTTGCCTCATGAGCATGTATGATGGCCACAGCAGGTCTAATATGGAAATTAAGGCTGTCAAACTGGGAAATAGCTTTGTAAGTTTTAATTAAGTACAGTTGGGTCAACCTCTTTAGACAAAATGAGCCAATTAAAGCTTTTCAAATAACTCAAAGAGCAGCCATTCTGATTTTTCTAGAAGATTGTGTGATTTGTAACTATATTTCCATCTGTCTCTCCCCAGCCCATACAAAATATGAGTTATAATCCATGTCCTCTGGAATGAACAAGTGAGAAAGTGTAAATCCTGTGCCTTTCAATTTTTGAGGCAGGCTTCTAAACTTGTATTAATTAATATGTTGACTGGCATCTAACCTGAATTTAAAGTTCAAACCACGAGCCATCACTGATATTAATGCAACCAGCACCATGGATTTCCAAAATTTGCTGTCAGACCCAATACAGACAATTTAAATTCTATTTCACACATAAAAACCCTGTCTGTTGGATTCTGTTTACTGAATTTTATAACAAATGAGAAGTTAACTGGCCCATTAAGAACAGATATTTAAATAATAAATATTCCCTCCTGGATGAGCTGCAAAACAGAAGCTGACACAAATCTTGTAGCAACTGGGAGTACTTGAAAACGGGAACCATAGCTCAAGAATTTGCCCTTGCCCAGCTACAAGTGATTGGATTCAACCTCCACTTGTTTAGTACCAATGCTGTGGAAGGTCCACTGGTTAACATTCTTTGAATGGCAGCACACAGTACTACCACTGTTGGACCACAGAAATTGAAAGTTTCCCTTCTGGTCTTTAGCTGCTCTCTCTCATGCAGAAGAAAGGTCCTGACAAGATGATAAAACAAATTCACTACCCCTTCCTGTTCAGACCCAGTGCATATAAGAAATGAGAGAGTTGCAGACAGTGTGGTTTCTGCCTGCAATTAGACCCAAAACTTCTGATGGGCACTACTGCATGGTAATTCTGAGGCCATGCAGCTTCTTCCACTGCTGCACTGCAACAAAAATTACCCTGTTTCCTAGCATAAGGTCTCCACTGAAAACTAACTCAACAGGGTTCTGCCTGGTCCTTACACAGGCATGAATTCTTTCACTTCCATCTGGTAGGCATATTTCCTCCCTATATTCAGAGCTGAGTTCCTGATAGTTGTGCTCTTCTGAAGCCACAGGGCCCTCTGTCTGCTTTTGGACATTTCAATTCTTGCCCATCAAAATGCATGGGCGATGGCAAGAAAGAGTTGTGGTTTTCCTCTTCTAACTTCAAAGTTACTCTGCATGAACCTTGCAAAGGCTTTGTTCATAAGCGCAGAGTAAGCTTTGCTGAACAGAGCAGACAAGTAGAAAGAATAGATCAGAGCCCTGTTTTCAGCTGCATCTTTGTGACACCCAGGAGTGACAGTTTGGAAAAACACCATGTTGCCCAGAAGGCTTCCCAGGAAGCTGTCATGTCTGACATACAAGGGAACCACCTACTCATGTTCACAAGCTGCCTGAGATGTGCTAGACCATCACAAATTTGAGGAAAAGCCTTGCAGCTGCTCCCAGTCAAGGAGAACATGATTAAGAAAAAGGACCAGACATTTAGTGTGACCTTCTAAGGAACCCTGCAAATAGAGATTGCAACAAAAGGTAAGTATTTTACCTCTGCATGAGACTTGGAGTAGTTCACTAAACATGCTTCCAGTGTTTTAGCTCTTTTTGTATGCTCTTGGGAGAGACTACTGTGGAAATCAACTCAACACCCCCTGTCCACCATGTGTGCTGACGCTGGGAGAACCAAAGATTATCTGAGGTTTGAGGGCTAAATCTGTTCTTTCCTTCACACTCAGCCTCTCTTCCTCAAAGCAAGAGGTGGAGCATGCTCTGACCTTAGGCAAATACATGCAAACCCTCATTCCACCAGAGGACCTAAAGTAGTTGAAAGAGAAATGACTGATGTTGGGTGCCAGAGGAAACTGAAGAGATTAGGGGGGTTGTCAGAGGGATGCAAGGCAGCATATCATCCTCAGCTAGTCAACACAGTGCTGTTTCTCTTATATATGACCACAGTCATAGATACATGGAAGGTGACTGCTATGTAGCATTAATGTCATTCTTCCTGATAGCAATGCAACACTACCCCTACATTATAAACCAAATTTTGCTATGGACAAAAGGGAACACAGATTATTTACAGAGCTCAGAATTTATTGTTAATCTAATTAAGGTTTTCACAGCCTAACTAAATACAGGAGATTGCTATCGTTAGTCCTGTTACAGTAATTTGATTTTCAGGATTTTAATATTAAGACTGATATACACTAAATTCCGAGTATCTATCCCTTTTCTTTGCCTTATGGTTAGCCCGCCATTGTCCTAAGAATCACAGAAGACATAAGCTCTCCCTAAGCAGAAAGTGGATATCACACTGAGTCCTTAGCATGCCAGTTTCTTCACAAAAATTAAGGTAGTGGTGGTTGTGGGGCAGTTGCCTGGGCTCTGCTTGGGGCTATTTTTGTATTTTTTCTTAAGATGGTCTTCTTTGCTTTAGTTCCCAGCTAAACTTTGATACTGAGCCACATGGTAACTCTTCACCCACGGACAGTGGAGTAAACCCAGAAGTTTACAACTGGGAGTTGTGGAGTTTTGGGTTTATTTCCATCCCAAATTAAGTGCAGAGGGAGCAGACATCAAGCCCAGCACCACAATAGTCCTGAGGAAGAAATACATAACCCAGCATAGAAGAACATTGCACCTTCACAGTAGTGCTGTCCATCAACAAAACATAAGTGTTGCCACTATTTGCAACACAAACTCCCCCAGCGTCAGTTAACATAAGGAATTATGTGATGACTATCTCTATTGACAGCCATTTATTCAGGGTCTGAGTGCACTAAAAGGCCTCAATCACCTTGACCAGCCTTCCCTGAGGCCCCCACCTACAGCCTCTGCCCATGGGCCAGGAGCCCCATTTCAGCTCAGCCTGAGGCCTTCAACCTCTACACCAGCTATCTTGTAGAATTGCTGGTCTCAGCACTGCCTACATCTGGCCATGGACCTTGTTGATCTGGATGTTGATCTGTAGACTTACTTCCTAGCTTGACCTCAGAACTGTCCCATCACCATGCATTTGCCTGGTCCAGATTTGATAATTTGGACTCTGGGCTGACCACATCTGCAGCTTCAGTGCCTGCCCTGCTCCTCAGTTCAGAGGCAGTGGATGGGCCTGCTGCAGCCCCTGCCAGCCTTGTTAGCCCCCTTAGCTCCCTTTGTCTCAGAAGAGAGCTGGCCTGTGCTGTCCCCTGACACATTTTATGCTCAGTGGTATTCACTGAGGTAAGCTGAAAAAATTGAGGCAACAGTCACTTGGCAACCAAACAATCACTACCACAGCTTAAACAAGCTCTGGTCAAGACAAACCCTGAGACAACACACTATTGGGTTAATGTAAAGCTCTTGGCCTAATACTTGTAATGACAGAACTATATGAACCAGGTTACATCTGAAGACAAAATAGATGTACAGTGCTGAATTGCAGCAAAGTAACATCCTTGAGTCATGTTGAATCAAGGTGGCTTAGGAGGTGACATCTGGGTGACAAGGTCCATGTCCCTGGCAAAATGAGAAAGCATTTATTGAGCAACCCTACGCTACATACACTTGGGTGAAAGCCAGGGTAGAATTACAGGTATGACCAATACAGTGAGATGTCAAATCCTGTTCTTGAATGTATGCAGCTTTGGAATACTGGACATATGCACATGGATGGTGTCTAAAATTGCCAATAATCCCATAATACTTGTTAAATTTGTTGTATTCTCCAGAGATGATAAAAAGACTTCCTAATCACATATAAGGTAAACTAAGTAATGAGAAGGAAAGCACTTGTGAAGGGCTGAGAAGTAGTTACATCGCTCTGAGTCTGGCGGTTTGCATCCAACCAGACTATGTTGTATACCAGTAGCTCACTTCCTCAGAGTGCATAGGACCTGCACCTTAACTGTGAAGTCCAGAAAGTCTGTTGCAGAATTATATCTCTAGGCAAAAAGTGAGAGTTGGAAAAATGATGGTGTGCAATCAGGAAATAAGCACAGACTGAAAAATCTGAATCCCTTGGGAGGAAATGGCACAACCCACCCTACACAGGGGCATAAAGCACCCTGTTGTCTCCTACCCGACTGATCAACTGCTTCTAATCCCGAACCGGTGATCATGCAACTCTATGGTGATATGTCCCATGCACCTTCAAGCTTTTAAGCGCCTGAGAGCTGAGCCACAGCATGAGCAGCCCTGGGAAATTTATGGTAAGTCCCCTTGCCAGTGTCAAGTCACAATGCCAGATTGCCATTCCTATTTGAGCCTCTGGGATGTAATGTTCTTGCCTAAATTTTGGCTGTGAGCCTTGTAAACTCACAAGAAGTCCTGTGGGAACTGAAGACCTCAAGAGGCAGATGAAGCTACAAACAGAGAAATAACATACCAGCAATCAGAACTGAGCCACTTTGCAGTTCCTTAGAGATGAGTCCCAGTTTGCCATTACTTTGCCAGGGAACCTCTTGGCTCAAGCAGGATTACACATGGCATAAACTTGTGCAGTCTTTTCCTAGTTGCAATGTTCCTGAGCTGAGGAGTAAATGTCTGACTTCCCTTCCTGCTAGCTCTGGCACAATTGCTTCAGGGAGAGCTTTGGTGTAAGGGGCTGAAATACCAGAGCTTTTGGGTTGGCAAATTTCGGTTGCTCCACTAGGACTGTTAGCCTTGATTTCCATGAATACACTTGTCCCTTTGTTCTCTTGTTGATATCTGCAGCCAGCTCTTTGCCTAGAACCTCCCAGCAGTCTCCCTGGTGTGGGCACTGTTGTAGCGGCCCACAATTTCCACTGCTAACTCCTGTATTGGAAATGAGACTGGAGTACCCCATCAACTCAATCAGAACTAATGAACACAAAATGAGACGCTACCATAGTATTTGCAGATGTGGAAGGAAGGCACAATTCCCCACATTCTTCTCCTAGTTGGCAAGGCTTAACAAGATTCCCGATGGCAGTACAATACACAAAAGAGAGAGATCCTAAGGAAGAGAGTCCACTCCCATGGAAAATCCAGTACTCAGTCAGGAAATAAATTTACAAACTTTCTGTTATAAAGTGCATTTAAAGCTCTTTGCCATCCTGAAATAAATATGTTTAGACTGGAAAAACGGACATAGTTTCAGTTCTGCCAATTACGTTATTTCGGGGAACTCCTACTACTACTACACTACTGCACTACTATATAATACTCCTGTTTCCTACAGGTTTGTCAACACAGAGCACGAGGACGTAACAACAGCATGAGGATAGACTTCCCTCATGCGGTACCCAGGAGAAATGCAACAGCTCCATCTGCACGCCGTGTTGCAACTCTGGAGCAAGAGCTCCCTGTCACTGCCTACCGCCAGAACAACGACACGAATACGACACGCCCTGTTTTCAGACGGAAGCATTGCTACTCTAGTTACCTGAGCTGCGCTTCCCGAAGAGAGCTCACCGCGCTCACCCCATGCCCGGCGGGAGCCCCGGGAGGCGGGAGCCGCCCACCCCTTTGCCCCATGGGCGGGCTCCCTGCGTCGCGTTCGCCGTGCGTCGATTGCGGGCGCCAGTGACGCTGGGCTGTCCCCCGCTCCTCGCCGTGCCATGGGGCTGCTTCTTTGGCTGCTCCTGCAGGCGGGCGCCGGCTCGGCGGCGTACGTGGTGTCCGTGGATGTCCGGCGGGTCGAGCGGCCCCTGCAGCACTTCTGGAGGAGCACCGGCTTCTGGTAAGCGCGCTCGGCCCCGCAGCCCCGCCCGGCAGTAGGCCGCGCCGCGCTGTGCTGGCGGGAAGCAGCTGGGTGAGAGAGAGCCGACTGCCCTCATCCTTCCTCAGGCGAAGGTTCCCCGGAGTGTGAGAACGCGGCCTCTCTGCAGGAACGTAGGCTTTTCCGAACCTGCTGCTTTGCGATCAGGGAGCCCGGCGCCTCGCTGCCTGCCTGCTGCTCAGCCTGCTGTGTGCTGCTGCGTGGAGCTGGTCCTGGGACGCGGCCAGTTGATGTAAACAAAGTGGATCACAAGTCAGGGCCCACTGACATCTGCTCTCTGAGTTGCTCCCTTGCCTCCAGAGCCCTTGAACACGTGAAGTTCTTCCTCTTAAGCAGCACAGCACATATGTTGATGCTTGGAACTCATTGCCTTTTCCTTCTGAGTGTTGCCATTGTCACTGTCCCTACATAAGCCCAAGCAAAGCTTCCTTGCTGTTAATTCTGGGAGTTTGTTCTTCTTGGACAGCACTTCCAACATGCACCATCTTCATGATGTTGTCAATTAGTCTGTTGATCTGAGTCAGGGGGATGGGTGGGAGCATGCCTAAATAATGCCCCACCATAAATAATAATGCTCGACTGACTGATATCCAGGTAGAGTTTTGCCTCTCTGAGAAAGCCCAGTCTTGCCGAGCTAACTGGAGTTGAACAGCCTTCAGGTTTTGTAAGATACATGAAGGCTTCTAGCAGGCTCAAAAGCAGAAGATGGTATATTCCTTAGCTGTGTTTGTATCTTACTCTACACTGATTATGACCTTCATTTAGGCATACAGTAGATTAAATAACAGTTGTAGGAAACTACAACAGGGATGGAATCAGCAGTGTGTGCTTTGGACGAAAAGGAATTTGTGTAATTTTGTGTAATGCATAAAGGTTGTCTAAGACAAAGCTTGCATGTTTTTCCATTAGTTTTCTCTATTGGTGGGGAAACAAAAGAGGATCTAAAATCCATTTTGATTAAGAAAAAAGTTTGAGCTTTCTAATTTTTTGTTTTCTTTTGCTCTTCCTTTTTTTTTTTTTATTCTTTGCTTGCAATGTTAGGAAACATTAATGATAAACTTGCTTAAAAATGGTATGTTTTGCCCATTTAGCTTACAGCCCAAGAAACACCCTTGAAAGAAACTTTGGAAAGGTGCAACCATAAAAAGCATGTGAGGGAAAAGCAGAGGAGCAGCAGCAGAGGCAGAGACTCCCATAGGTCAGCAGCTATTCACTTGTAAGACCTGACCGATACTGGTGTTTCTCAAACTGTATGATCCCAGCTCACTGGAAAGCTCACACTGACAGGACTGGGTTCCAGTTGGAACAGCTGCTTTTCTACATCACAGTTTCAGACAGTTGGACAAATGCAGTTTGACAGCTGGGATCAGCAGTTGATAAAGCCTGCGAGACTGCAAAGCTCAGTGTTCTCTTGGATGGTCACTTTCCACACAGAACAGGAAAGGACAGGTACTGATACTGCCACTAACAAAATCCACTGTTCTGCCAGCTTCCTTTTGTGTCTCATCATGGATTCTGCTAAATTTCTCTCTAACAGAGTGTGAATTTCAGAGAGTTTATGCAGTGTGGACTAGGCAAAACTATGTGACTGCTTTATGCCTTTACTTCCATCTTTGGCACTGCTTGAATTGAAGAAGGTTTGAATCTCAGAGTAGTAAAGCACTGCTTAAAATAACAATAGTTAACATTGTCCCTATCCACTGCAACAATTAAAAAGACCCAAATGGCTGATATATTTTTAGTAAGACTGGATTTTGTAACTTCTCAGTCTCACTTATGTGACTTGAATCAGTCTTAGGGAGATGATTTTTAAGTGCCTTGTATGCTGGTGAAGTTGCACAGAGGGGCTCACATGTGCTGGCTGATTTATATGAAACCCTACAAGGATGTTACCTGTGTCAAGGCTTGCACTTTCAGATAAGTATACAGGAAATGAGGTAATAGGTAGTGTTTTAGCTGGGACAAAATTTGCATCAAGTTCTTGTCTAGGTGGGGTCAGCATTTTCTTCCTTTGTCCACAGATGGTTATATGGTAGCAAGTTCATACAGTGGTGTCCTTGGAGGTAGTTTGAACATGTGGAGGGGGACAGCGGGAGGCGAGGATGACCGTATGACCCTTTCCAGCATAGTTACAGTCATCAGGGAGCTGATCCAGGCATTAGAGGAGACAGATTACAGTAGGCAAAGCATAATCCATATTAGTTTTTCATTTATGCTGTTAATATACTGTCTGTAGTTTGTGTACAAGTCACCTGTCTTTGCAATGTGCAGATGCATGGAAGTGTTTTACTAGACCTTGAGGACAATATTGTTTTATCTTTCTTGTAATACAAATACTTTAACATCCAGAATTTTCAGGTTACCAGCAGGCTTTAATGAGAATCTATAAGGATGCCCAAACCCAGTGAACTGGGCAGCGTTCTGAATTTCTGACTTGTGGAGGATGGGAGTGAGGTCTCCCTCCATCTTGCAGCTATTTATCTGTGGAGATAGAGGCAGCAGAAATTTGCCCCACTGTTAATTTTTGTGGAATAGGTAGACAACAAAGTCATGTTAACATGATCATTACTGTATAGCAGTAGTATCAAGCATCAAAACCTCAAACCACATACTCCTGTGCTTCCTTGTTCTTAGGGTTGAGTTGAACATAGTTGAAGAATGGGGAGTCTCTGAGGGTCTGATTCTGCTTCTTAAGTATAGCTTCCACAGTAGAGCAGGAGTTGGTGTTGTTGCATGGACTTCAGCAACAACTTCAGGAAGATCAAGCCCATATTTGTCTTACAAAAGACAAGCAACTCTTCTGCAAGTCTGACATCCACTCCAAAGCCTAAAAGACACAGCTTCCTTATCATTAGATACTCAGAGACAAGATGACTGTCATATGGCTGCTTCTGGGCACTGTTGCCTGAGTTTGCTATTTGTGCAATGACTGCTTGTAACACTTTACTTTGAGCTTGGCAATGGGATGGCACCTGAGTTGTGTTCTACTTTGCCAAGCTGTATGTGTAGCCAGTTAGTCCCAAAAAACCTGCAACTCCATTTTGCTTTCATCTCATGTTAGGCCGTGCTCCTCATACTAGGGAGGATCTTGCAGGTGTTATAGTTCTTAGCATAGGTATCTTTGGATACCCAGTGGAGCTGCTAGTTAATATTGCAATGTGTTGTTTCTTTTCTATCCCTCCTTTCCTGAAGCCCTCCTTTACCTCACAGTCGTGCTGACCTATTTGACCTGAGCAAAGACCAAGAGATGAACCTTGCCTACATTTCTTCTATTCCGCATGGCGGCATTGAACAAGTCAGAATTCACTGGTTACTGGAATTAGTTGCTTTCAGGTAAGCAACACCTCAAGTCAAAATCCAGAAAAATGTAACATGGTGAAGCATCCAACTTATGCTCATTTGATATTTGTCCTAGTAAAATTGCAAGCAAGGCTTATCTTTTCTTCCTTGAAAGTCAGGTAAGTGCCAGTGAAAGGGAATCAATGTAGGGGTGTATGAGATTGAGAGAGAGCTTGTATTGAGAACAATGGGGCTAACCTTCATGCATTATGTCCTCAAAACAGATTAAGGAACAGTTTATTGTAATCTAAAGAGTCTTGTGTGTGTTGTTTGTCAAGTTTTACCAAGAACATCTCAGGTCATATGCTACAGGAATACCACATATCCACTGCTGTCATGTCCAGGCCTCAGCCTCTTGATTCCCAGTTGTACCATGGCCTCCAGAGACCACTCAGCCTAGGAGAAAGGGGTTTCATGGACAATTGCATGTACAAGGTTCTAGTGCAGCTTTTTTTATCTTGGGTGCATCCTTTCTAAAGTACTGCTTGGAACAACCTTGAAAAGAGAACTCTAGAGGAGTTTCCAGTGGTTCCTTAAGCGAGGAAGTGTTTTTGCAGTCGAGACATCTACGCCCAGTGTTACAGAGAGAACGCTCAGCTGGATTCCAGGCAACAGTTGTTTTGACTGTTTTCAAGATTCATACTGGGGTGTTGTCACTACCATTCCTTCAAGTCCAGCAGAATTTGGTCTTAGTGCAATAACACCAGCAACTACTCTGTACTGAGAAGAACTGCTGGAAGAAGCCAGACTTGGAGAATTCAGTCCTGTCCACATTCTGGCTGGCCTCATGTATACCTAAAGCTCCCCTGGCTATAGGTCTGATTTTAATATTCAGGTCACAGTGTTGCGCTCCCCTCCCAGGTTAGATGAGTCTTTCACGAAAGCTAGGAATAGGATGGAATAGGGTGAGAGACATGGATTCAGTCTGTTCCTTACCAAAGCATTACAGATGGCAATACTGTCCCAAATAAGACTTCTCACCCATTCTGTTATGTGCTTTGCTAACCATTAGCCATTCTAGGAACAGTGGTGACAGACTAGAAAGATGGCTTGCTTTTCTGTCCTTTAATTTAGGAGACATGATACAGAAAAAAAAAATCCCATGAAGATTAAAACAAGCCTGACTTATTGAGAGGTCCAAATGAAGGCTACCACTATTTTATGACTGCTTCTATCTTCCACTTAACTTGGGAGTTTCTTTTTGTATCCTGAGCCCACCTGTGTACTGCATCAAGTGACTGGTAGTAACAACTAAAACTTTAGTTAATAACAGTTAGTACCCCCTTCCAAAAGGATTCATACACGTAATAGCACTTCTGGTTCTATAGAAATATGTCAGACTTTAGGAGGATAACAGTGGAATTCCTTGCCTTTCAAGTCCCATTTAGCTCAGCTGAAACACACTCATACCAACATGCCCAGTGGAAAGAACCAACTACAGATGCCTAGAACAGGAGTGATGGGTCTGTAAGGAACAACAAACCCTAAAAACTCCATCAAAAGTTCTCTTAGCACTTAGAGTTTTGCCTGGCTCAAGCTGTTGCTGAACTGAGCATATTTACAATCCACATCATTATTGTATCTGCTATTCCAGACACAGGAGGATGGGAATTTACAGGTTTTAAGTTTGGGGAAGGAACAACAGGAAGGAGGGCTCAGACTCTGGAAATGGGATGTGAGCAGACGAGTAGTGAGTTTCGGAGTGTACATTAGGAACAGGAGGAGTTTTCTTCCTAGGTATTAAGAGTGTGCTTCTGTATGTAGGTTTGTTTGAGAGGGCGTTTGGAGGTTCTGCACACAGATGAGCTGCCTCTGTATGTTGGTCTATCTGTGAATATAGCATGTAACACAGCTTCTCCCTCCTATCTGTACCTGTGGAAGCTTCCCAGTAAACACAATTTTCTGTGCTGTGTCTCCCTTTCTTACTGGGTTACATGTTTTGTACTCACTCTTGCAGTAAACCAGCTTTGGCACAGGCAAGGACAACTGTCACTGCTCACTACTGCTGGAGTCCTTGTCTTAGATTTCCATGGTTTCTCCTGAGAGATGGCTTGGGTCTTTTACGTTTCTGTAACCAATTGACTTACGGAAAAATCAGTGAGTTCGTTTGAAAAGGGCATGGTCACATCTACACTCAGAGGCCAGAATCCCTCCTGACTGCCTGTCTCAGCTGTGCCACTTTTCGCATTGAATTTTCCAAGTGACTGAAGGACAGGAATGTATCTGTCATGGATTCTGCTCAGCCTTTGTAGTGAGTGAGGCAGAGCCCTTCAAAGTGCGACAGAATCCTTGACACAATGAAAATTCTAGGAGCATGGAAAGTTAGCAGCAAAGCAAGAAGCCCCAGAAAAGCTGTAGTGCCTCAAGGGTTGTTTTCTAACCCACAGCCTCAATATTTAGCCCAGCTTTGGCATGTAGAAATTAGAAAATTTGCTACTGTTTAGAACCAAGCTAAAACTGCTAATTTTGCAAAAATGTGCATTTGTCAAATACAGTAAGACATTTACGTTGTGGAAGGACAACCAGTGGACTGAGTGACAGCAATGGTTTGCAAAGGGAGATAGCATAGAGCCTGTTGACAAACCCTGGAATTGAAAGAAGCAACAGCGGCAAGAATGCAAGTCCAAACAGGAGAAGTTCAGTGTTGATGCTGAATTCTGTGCATGTGCAATTCTCTTCCTGAATCAGTGATATCCAGAAGGATGTGAAGAGGTTTTGAGTGAGAACCCTGTAACAGAAAAACTGTATCGTGTCATGGGGCTGGTGAGTAGAGGAGACTTCTTGGAAAGTGATGATAGGTACTTGACAAAACAAGAGCACTTACGGAAAATAGAGGACTAGGAGATACCACCACTGTGGAAGCCTAACAGGTATAGGCATTGCTTTTCCTCACAGTTGTGCTGTCTGTAGAAAGGTGCCATAATTCCTTCCAAAAGGCAAATGCGGTCAAATGAAAGAGTGCCACCTTCACTTTCTCATTTCTATAATGGTCTTTCTCATCATGGCTTCTAATCTCCCAATGCTGAATGCATCCCTGAATTTTAACCCTTTGCTAGGACAGCAAACTCACTGTTATATTTTTCTTTATTCTAAGTTATCCTGTTATTTCACCAGCCATGAAAGGATACCACAAGGTAAGCTGTTTTCACATAACTGCTAGTTTTATTTTCCAAGCAAAAGCACACATTTGTCTCTAGGTCACGTGACACAGGAATATTATGGTTACAAGGGAACCCAAGTTGTCTATCATGGATTGGACAGTTCCCCAGTTGTTAGTTACCAGTGCCAGTTAATACAACCATTTTGACACCTCTGCCACACATTCTGGCCATGCTGCACTAGTCAGCAGGACAGTTTGAGGTGAAGATTCCCAAATCTTTGCTCCAGTCCATGAGACCTTCACAGTCCACAAGCTAGGAACCCTTTCCTGTTCTTATGTAGCAGTACTAAATTTTGTTAGGTACATGATTTATACAAGGCACCACAGTGAACAAAAATATGGTCAATCTACATGATGGTTATAATATTTCCTAAAATGCATATAATGATTTTATTTCAACATTAGTATTAACCTAGTTGGAATTACAAGTCCATCCCCAGCTCCTCTCCAAGTCACAGTACCTAATTCCTGGTAGAACAGGAAAGAATCAGCAGCTTTTAACATTTTCAAACTTCACACCCTTAATCTTGGTATAACACAGTATAGCAAGCATAAACCTGTCAGAAAAAGACTTGCTTTTTTAGTTACAGTCTCCCAGCATCCCTGCAGCATAGCACTGAAAGCTGTTTCCCTGCTGCGTTTGACATTGTGCAGCAGAACAACTTGTTTTTTGAGCCATTTCTGCCAATGAAACTGAAACAGAAAATTGTTCTTATGATTTCTTCTGGTCAATAAGTTTCTTCCTAGTAAAAGTCTTAAAGATTACCCTTCCTCTTATTGTATAGCCAAGTCTCTTTGCTTAGGTATCCTTTGGTGCCATTCTTAAAATAAATATGATGAAAAGGAGACTCTGATTCTTATTTTCTCAGCCTGCTTGATAAGAGAAGGGCAACCTCTCTTCATTTTTCTCCAGAGGCTGTTGCAGGGATACACATTCTGTTGGAATATATTTTTTCTTTTTTTCATTATTTTTTTCTCTTTTAAAGTGAGATTCATCTAGAGTTAAGGTTATTTTTGCATTTGTTCTGTTCTAGGCTGGTAGCTTGACCCATAAAGATAAAAGAAGTTTAGATTGCTAGGATTTGTGCTCTTGTTATACTGAAACAATTTTATTTTACTTCCAATGACAGCTTGCTTTGGCACAACAGCCTGAGAGTGTCTAGACTGATATTGTCTGACAGTAATTCCTATAAATCTACTTCCTTATGCTAGGCCCTGGCAGAACCTTAGAAGAAATATTCCCTGGTCAAAGAATGGTTACAAACAAAAGCAGACACAAAGAAATACTTTGTCCTTGGGCTCTGCCCATTTTGCTTTTATGACAGAAAGGAGCTAGTCATAGTAAGTGAGTTAATTAAATTGTGTTGTGGCAGGAAAATGCTGCCAATGGTCAATCCTTTAATCTTTTGACAGACATTTCTGTCAGGTTTTACTGCTCTGGCAGTATTAACAGTGTGCAGCTGATATGTTTTTTTATAACAAGTGCATGAAAATGTCAGCATTGAATCACTTACCTACTATTGTGCTATTTTCAGTCCCTGTGAAGAAATTTTTTATTTTGTCTTTATGGAATGCAGTGCTTTTCCTTTAATAAAATATTTGTTCTTGAGAGCCAAAAAGGCTCTGGGGCATTTGGAGAACCTCAGTTTGAGTGTTCTTTTGTTCAGTGACCTGAAAAGTTTAAACAAGCAAGTCCCATGATGTCTTGACCTGACTTTTTTATTTTTTTACCTTTTTATTTTTTAAAATGGCACAGCAGAGAAATGGTTTCTGCATGTGTAGAACCTATTTCTAGAGTCTACTGATTGTAAGACACACAGCTGTGATGGAATTTCCTTCCATGCTTGGTGCTGTGTGTGAGCCACATATTCTGCCAATGCCATGGGCCAGAACACTGCATACTAACTCTGTTACAATCAAAATCTAAACTTACACTTATTTGTGAAGAGAGAACATATATATAGCAACACAACTGACTATGGGGGTGTCATTTGACTCAAAGCAGAATGAACAGCAGTTAGTGCAAATTATCATAGAAAGTAACCCAGCCCTGGAAAACATGGTTTAGTGGATCTCAAATCAAAGACTAATAAGATAGGAGGAAAAAAAACCCTTGAAACATCTGTATAGTATGTGCAAACAGTGGTGGGTATTCGTCCAGCATACATGGATACACAGCTTACAAAGTGCTGCTACCTTTACTTGGCCCAAGTATGCTACTGTAAAGCTTCATTAGCATTGCATCAGAGAAAACCAGCCAAAAGTACTGACTAACGCATCATTCCCCTTCTAGGCAGATTACAGATTTACCTTCTCACCATACCCTCTTCTCCTGTTACTCTTTGCACCCGGGCAGGCAGTTGTAGGAAGAACAAGCTGTGGTGCATCACAGTTCTGAAATGTATGTTTGATGGTCCTTACATGTCCCTGAATTGAAATTGCATCTGCCCACCAGAGGGAACTTATTTTTATAGGATGGTACAACTGCCTGGGTAACTCTGTGACTGCCAGTTAAAGCTGTTTGTGTTTCTTCATGTTTATCCTCTTACTAGTTACAAAATTGTGTATCACAGTCATATTTCTTTCGGCATCATTAAGAGTATCACAACTTTCAGTAACTAATTACCACAGCGTGAAGCCAGTAACGCAGGTGACTCCAGCAGTAATTTTTTGAAATTATTGTAATGGATCATGGTTTCTTCTCAGATTGTGTCATTAAGCCTATGTAATCAAGCTGGAGAGACATGCTACATTACACAATATTTTATACATTTTATTCGTATGCAAATGGTGGGAGTTGTTTGGGAGCACAGCGAGAATGATGAAAGGAGCAGGACCTTGCAAGCCAGAATTTAAACCATTATGGGTCGAAGATTCATTAGATTTTAATGGAGATGACATAGATGTTCAACACAAACCAACCATTAAACCGCTAGGAGAGTCAGCTGACACTGGGCAGACCTTCCAGCACAACAGTCTTACAATGTTGGGTCACACATGATCATGGCACAAGGAAGCAGTCAGTCTCAAACTGCCCTATTGCTCTTCACCCACATTGTAAAGTGAAGGTGCAGGTAATAATCCAAACTGTTCCATTCCTGGCCCTGGACTGCATTCCCAGTGGCTGTTCTGTGTGGTGCTGGACAAGCAGCAGAGCTCTTGAGAATGGCTTTGTAGGGTTATTGCTGTACACAGTCTGATAATTTAATTATTGCAAACTGCCCCTCCCCATCTGTCACTTTTGTAGTATATCATCGAGCAAGACACAGGGTTAAACTGAGCAATCTGTTGGAAGCTTTTGGTCTTTTGCAAACTGCACAGCATTATGTATGCTGTAGAACAGCATTTCCTGCATGCTTCCTAAATCTTTCCCAAAGTAACCTCCTTTTTTTAGAGAGTCTATCACTGAGGGATTGCAGCAAGCCAGGAGAACAGAAATGTTTAGGTCTTTGTAGTCTTTCAGGATTTCCTTAAGAGTATTAACTCCAGTAGTGTCCAAAAATGAGATGGAAGAACAATCAACAACAAGGGCTTGGAAATCAGTTTGCTTAGGAAATAGTCGCAGAGTCATTTCTACAGTGCGCACTCCATTAGCAGTTGTGTGATCTCCCTTTTTCAGATGCTGCTTTTCCTTCTTCTCATATTTCTTCCTTCTAGCAGCTTCTAGGTTAGGATCTAAATTAGTCAATCTATACAGAGACTTTAGGAAGTAGTTTCTATTTGCATAGTAGAGTGGGGCCTCAAAACGGAATATTTTGACCTTTGGAACAGGAGAGAGGTTTTCATATTCGGAGTCATCTTCATAAAGGCTAGTGTCTTGGATCTGAGCAAGCAGGGCTGTCCGTGGCCGCTGTGTCCTAACTATGATGCATAACATGGAGAAAACAATGCCAGCCAACAGCCCTATTTCTGTGCTGATCAAGGCAGAAGCAGACATGGTAACGACCCAAACCAATGTGTCCACCTTATTCACATGGAACCGTGCTGGCACATCTTGGAACTTCCTGAGCGCTCCTCGGAGGCTGACAATGATAATACAAGCCAGGACACACTTCTGCAAGGAGTAGAAGAGAGGTGCCAAGAAGAGTAGCACCAGCAAAACCACCATTGCGCTAATTACTCCAGAGACTTGAGTCTGGCAGCCTGTAGATGTTTTGACGAGTGTTTTTGCCAGAGCTGCACTGGTTGCAAAAGAATGGAAGAAAGAAGGAATGATGTTGCAGAACCCCACAGCAAACATTTCCTGATTGGCTCGGATGGTGTAAGCATATTTCTTTGCACACATTTCAGAAAGGGATACAGTGAATACAAAACTGACTATGGCAAGAGGCAAAGCATCTACAGCAACTCGGAGCATTAAATTGAAATGTGGTACCTTGGGGGGAATAAATCCTGTTGGAATAGCTCCAGAAACACTGGATGCATACACTTCATTTAACTTCCCGTAGTGTGACACCACTGTTGCCACAACAATAACTACCAGCTCTGTGGGAAGAGGAAATTTCAGCTTATGCTTATACCGATCTCCCAGTTCCTTAGCAGTGACCAACACCACAATACAAATGGCACTTGTGATGACATCACAAAGGTTAGCCTGATAAATGTTCCGAAAAATGTTAATCCAGGTAATAACCAGCATCCCATGCCCTTGGCTACGTGGGATTTTTATTCCAATCAGATACTTCACTTGAGCTGTTAGAATGGTTAAGGAAGCACCAGTTGCAAAGCCATCTAGTACAGACTCGGATAGGTACATAGATATGAAACCTAGACGAAAGATTCCCATTAGAACCTGAGGAGACAGAAAAAAAAAAATGAGCCTTAAGTTAAGTACAGGTGGGAGAGAGCTAGCTGGAGGCAGATAGCATTTGGCTGTTCAAATCTCAGAACAGGAATTATCCTTCGATGTTTCCAGTCTGCTTTTAAAACATGTGATTCCTTTTATTTTTGTGGGATACTACAAACTCGAGAGGTGAATAAGGAGTTTGAGACAGAGTCAGTCAAACATTGGTCTGAAGTTACTCCACTGAAGTGGCTCATCTGAATGTTATTTCCTATGCAAAAAAACCAGTGGATTCAAAGCTAAATATATTTTTCCCTGTTTTAAAGTGAATAGAGTTAAAACTTATGGCAATTGCTTTGTAAACAGAATTTGAATGACAACAGCTGAGATCCCTACTTTAGTGGCACTGTTAAGTTAAACAGCTTTTAATTTTAGCCCTGTGAACAGGAGGCAAAATAAAGTGCAGACAGCCTTTGTGGCATGCCTGAGGTCTGAAGTGAAGGAAGAGCTCACAAACTTTCCCACATCCCAGGATACTGTCCTTAACTTGTTGCTTCTCCTTCCTTTGATGACTTTGGAAAATACAGTTTTACCCGGGCATTTTATTGTTCGTAAAAGTGACCTGAAATTTCTTAGTAAAAAGAAAGATAGCTAACTCTTCCTTAATTTTTATATATATATATATATATATATTTACAAATAATAGATAAGTATGTTCATCAGACTTCCTTCTCTGTTCTCTTGGTATCCTTGTGACAGGCAGCACATCGATAACTCTCAAAGAGTCCAGCACAGCCATTGTCTGAAAAGTAGGTTAGTCAATGTATTGCCTCTTTTGTCCTTTCTGCTTCTGAATTATCTTTGTACAGAAGTTTGGTACAACATAGTAGCCACTGGCAAAACACTGAGCAGCACATTTCTGAACCTTTGTAGAAGAAGGTGAGTGATTCTGCACCTTTATTAAAGTATCTAGGTAAACAGAATTATTTCCTCACTGTTGAAGTACACAGCTATCTGGGAATTTCCCTCATAGTACGATCTGTATTTTATTCATGGTCCCATGAAAGCAGCAAGGCCAAGTGGCAGTAAAGTATCAAAACAATGTTAATGGTCTTGCAAAAGACTTGTTTTACCTGTGCTTGCTAGTAGCTAAGAAAACTGTCTACTTCATGCTTTCTCTGAGTTGTCTACAGTTAGGCTTTCAGGATAAAACAGTCCAAGTGAACTGATGCTGTATCTCTCATCGAAAGAGTCAAACCAAAGTTTAGGTCATGCAAAGAAGCTTTAGGAACTTCATACCTTATGTCTGGATATCAACACTTACCTGATACACTCCAGCCACAAATGTCAAGGCTGTAGCAATGCCAATAGCGTAGCATTCTTTTCCACACTCAGCATTCACCCCTGCAATTGTAAGGTTGAAGGAAGTTGTGTAGGACTGACTGTCATTCTGCAGAGAACCATTACCCAAGGCTGGTGGGGCATCATCGTTCAAGTCAAACCCAGCCAAGACAAGTTCTCGGTCCACAACTTGTCCTACCATTAAGCTTATCAAGCTGAAAATGCCAACTGAGACATGACGGGATGTGCCCATTAAGAAATAGATTATATTGGCAAAGAATGATGTGTAAAGGCTATAAATGGGCTTCAGACCTGCCAGCAGTGAGTATGCGATTGCTTGGGGCACCAAAATGATCCCAATCACTAATCCAGACATAATGTCCCCCCAGATGTACTCTCTGCATTGGTACTTGGGAAGCCATTGTAAAACAGGAAAGAAATCCATGACAAAGTTCTTCAGCTTCTTTGGGGTGCAGGAGCAGCTCTTCTGCAGCTTAGCTAGTATGACTTCTTTCCTATTAATCTTGACATGAGTCTTTCTTTCCATGAGAAAACAGGGAGAGGTGCTGTTTTCCATCCGGGTAGCCTCAAGTACTCTTTCCATTGTCCCAGTGTTTACTTCATGTGGGTGTTCCTGCAATGTGAAGAAAACGACTGTTAGGCTGCAGTTCATGAAGTGTTTTGGTTTTTTTTTCGCACAGATGCTTAACACTAGACATTTGTTACCTGATTATTCTTTTAGGAAGCATCATCCCAACAAAAACACCATGACAGGGCTCCAGTGACTACACTAAAAAATAAATCTGCAGATCGAGCCCTTTCTTGCAGACATTTAAGAGTTCATTTGATTGAATCCAGTTTATTTTACTAAGGAAAAAAAAATGAGTTAAATTAATCATTTCTTTGTACAACAAATATTTCGATCAGCTCTTCCAAATGCTCCATCATAAAAGTCTCTATGATCAGAGACAGCACTTGATGGTGTGAAATAAGCATATACTAGTGAGGTAGGCTATGGTCTTTCTAATACTGCATCTTGTGGTCATGGTTGAAGAATTCACATGTGGTATAGTGGACTGTCACTGCAGCTGTCCTCAGTGCACAGGAGAAAGGTTTTGCTAGTAGAACTTGTAAAGCAGAGTTTTCTAGGGAGCAACAATTTAGTCTTACACAAAAATTTGTACACAACCATTGATGGACTCTTACAAGCTGATATGTAACATGAACCTGTTGAATTGTAGATTGTTTTGATGTGCAGCTTCCATTACAAAATCAAAGAATCACAGAATGTTAGGGATTGGAAGGGACCTCGAAAGATCATCTAGTCCAATCCCCCTGCTGGAGCAGAAACACCTAGATGAGGCTACACAGGAAGGCGTCCAGGTGGGTTTTGAATGTCTCCAGAGGAGGAGACTCCACAAGCTTCCTGGGCAGCCAGTTCCAGTGCTCTGTCACCCTCACTGTGAAGAAGTTTCTTCTCAGATTTAAGTGGAACCTCCTGTGTTCCAGATTGTACCCATTGCCCCTTGTCTTATCATTGGTTGTCACCAAGAAGAGCCTGGCTCCATCCTTGTGACACTCACCCTTTACATATCTATAAACATTAATGAGGTCACCCCTCAGTCTCCTCCAAGCTAAAGAGACCCAGCTCCCTCAGCCTTTCCTCATAAGGGAGATGCTCCACTCCCTTAATCATCTTTGTTGCCCTGCACTGGACTATCTCAAGCAGTTCCCTGTCCTTCTTGAACTGAAGGGTCCAGAACTGGACACAATATTCCAGATGCGGTCTCACCAGAGCAGAGTAGAGGGGAAGGAAAACCTCTCTCGACCTACTAACCACCCCCCTTCTAATACACCCCAGGATGCCATTGGCCTTCTTCTGTTGGTGTATTTTAATGATTTTGACAGCATTAAGTTTAGACTCTAGTGACAGAAGTCATCATTCTCTGTATAAATGTCTTTTTTTTTTTAATTGTTAAGGAGAGTGCTTTGATTTCTGAATGCCTGATAACAACCAGTTAAAGTGTAGAATTCCAAAAGCTGAGAAAAAACAAAGGGCTTATGAGTCAAACTGGAAGCATAATTGGTAAGCAAAAGAATATATTAAGAGCAGCCTTTAAGCTTTTGATCTGCAGCACTCCAAATAAAGAGAGGCTTATTATAAAGTCCTCTGTCTGTCCTGATTAGAATTTTTTTGCAAGATTGTAGCAAATACTTGCGAGGGTGAAAAACCATGGACTCCACACAATCCAATATGAATTCAAGTGAAGCCATTTATTACAGAAACAAGCCTCCTTATATATGCAGTTATTTCCTGATCACGTGTCCACGCTCCAAGCATGCATTAGCTGATTGCATATTGTACATGTTCACGAGCTGTCCACGCACCCAAGTCTCACTGCTGTTTTTCACGGTGCTGTTTTTCAGCCTTCAAGCTGGCCTTGAGATTCCTTTGGCTAGTTCAGAAATAAATCTCCATCTAATAGAAACCCATCCACACAACAACCTCAAGAAAATCCCTCAAATCTCCCACAAATACTTTTTCCACCAAATTGAAAACAATAAGATATGTATCTGTAACTAGTGCAAAAGTCTTAAACAAGTTCCCAGGTATTAGTTTAAATGGCACAGTGTGATTTCTAAGGCCATGCAAGGTTTAACCACAACTTACAGCAGGATGTTTAAGTGTCGCAGATACATAATTCATCATTTGGTAGAAGGCAAAAAAGAGATTCTTGTTAGAGATGTGTGGACTGATTGTCCAAGTTGAAAATGACCTGTATAGTAGCCTATTATAGAAAGGCAGCAGATTTCTATCCATCCCAATTACATTAAATAGTTTTTACCTCCCACTGCATAAGCTTCTTTATTTTTGTAAATAGGGTTTATTCCATCATAAGGGAAAAAAAAAAAAAGTTTAATATAGTTATTCAGAAAGATCGGTGGCTATTTTTTAACAGCAATGTCAAATTTACTTTAGACTAATGTACTCCGTTGTTACACTAGGCAAGATCTGCTTGGACAGAAAATAGGTTGAATCTAATCTTTGTTAAAATGCAAAGGTGAGACAAAAGATAAAAGAAGTTACGACACCAAGAAAACTACTTAAGAGCATATGATAAAAGTTTACCCAATACAGAGTGCTAGCAACTCTAATAAAGACACTCATTCTCAAGAAGCAAAAAACAAGCACTTTCTGTCTTACCTAAATTAATTTTGAGAATGAGGGGCCTGTGTGTGAGAATGGCAAGTCCTATTGAAATACTGCCCACTTCTTACAGCCAAGTGAATTTAGACAGCCAAGAAGTAAATACAGTGCCCTTGTTCTACATACTTAAAAAACTAGTGGTCAGTTCAAAATCCAGTGAGTGCTTTTGATAGGCTACATAAAAAAGATTGCATTGACTTCTGTACACTAGGCTCATGTATTTAATTGTACAGTTCCCATCTCCCTCTCTGTAAACTCACACAGTTTACTTGCAAGTAAATCTGTATTTGCAAAGAAACCCCAAACAAACAAAAAACAAAACCAAAGAAAACACACACAAAAAACCAAAACCAAAACCAAACAAAAATGAACAAACAAACAAACAAACAAAAAAACCACAAAAAACCCACCACACATTAGAGTTCACACATATGCATTGTTTGTGCATCTTCCCAAGGGATGCTAATAGATTTTAATCCATATGATTATTGGAATATAGTTTCACTGGAAATCTCTTAAGAGATCTTGTATATAAATGAAAATTTAGTAATAGATCTTCTCTGTACTGCCTTACTGGATAATCGCAATCATAGCTTTTTGTAAAAGTCACCAAAAAAAATGCTAGCATGATAAAGCATGTATTTTATCAGCAGTTTTCATGCATTTTAGACAAATGTCAATAAACCTTTCCCAGGGCAGTAAATTCATTCAAGCTAAAACACAGCCAAATGCAGACAGATCATTTTCTTTAGTTCCTTTTTCTCCTGAAAATTAGGGTTTCCTTCCTGTAAATAACCATTTATTTTGCTAGATACGTTTTCAGAACTCATGTCAAATGAACATGCTAGCTGAAGGCTTCCCATCACTTGCTGGAAATGTATTCTTGGCAGGGAAAGGAGCATATAGCTCCTCTTGCACAGAGGAAGCAGCATATAGCATAGAGCATATCTGTCCATTACATTTGGCTTTGGTATTGGAACATTCTCAGCTGTTTAATACAAGTGGAAGTTACTTGCATTCACATACATATGTGTCATCCATATCATTGCAACAAAAAGTAGTCTTGATTATTTTAAATTGTATTTTGTTGTTTGGAATCTTTACAGTTAAGTTTTTTCAAGTTGCCCTTGACTACATGAGCAAAATCAAAAAGCGTTTTTTTTTCCCTGGTTGAACAGAACCACTGTATGAACCACTCATTCTTTCGGGTTAAATCATAGAATCATAGAAAGTTCTGGATTGGCAGGGACTCACAAGGATGGTCAAGTCCAGTTCCTGTCCCTGCATATGACAACCCCACAGTTCACACCATGTGTCTGAGGGTGTTGTCCAGTCTCTTCTTGAACACTATCAGGCTTGGGGCCATGACACTTCCCTGGGGAGCCTGTTCCAGTGCTCCACCACCCTCTGGGTGAAGAACCTTTATCTGATGTCCAACCTAAACCTCCCCTAGCACATCTTCCTGACATTCACGCAGGTTCTGTCATTGGTCACAAATGCAATGACTCAGCTTACCTTGTGAAAAAAAGAAATAAACCAAAGAACCATCCAAACCAAACAAACTGTTGACTTCTCAACTGGCCTTAGTCCCACCTTTCTTCCTGTCTTTTCACCATGCCACTGACCTGACAAAATCCCTTTGCTGGGGAGGAAACATTCATCACAACAGTGGGTTTTCTCTTTGCACATTCTTTGGCAAGCAGTTTCTGCTTTTACACATATAACCATTCTGACTGTGTGAGTTATTCTTTGTGGAACAGCACAACCCCAAGAACTTCATTCTCATGCATCCTTTTGTCTCCCCATCCTGATTGTCCACTAGGAATATGAAGCTGTATCTCTAGAAAGCCCAAGAGGGCAGGGTGGTCCTGCCTTTGTGCCAAGGAGATCTCTTAAATGCTGTATTTGGGACAGGAATCAGTGTATCACCACTCTACACTAGAATTGCTCACTCTTCCTGACACAGCAATTGCAAGTGTAAGTTAGGATAGAGCCCTTTATATAATTTGAGCCAAGTGATGGTTGCAGTTTTCTCTGTGTTCGAACTACAAAAAATCAGCTTAAAACTTATGTGGGTAGGGCAGGTTTTGTATTTATCATCTGAAGTTTCATTGTATTTTTGTTGCATAAATCACAGAAAAATATGAGAGACATCAGTTTAGCCAAGCATTAGATTTGAAACACTTGCAGGTGTTGAGTTAAACTGTTCATGGCACTCATCTTTCATCTCAGCAACCTTTTCTGCCTGTAAGAAACCTCCTTAGCCTCTAATGGCTATGACTACATTACTGCTCTGATTTTGAGCATTAACAGAGTTTTGAAAAAAATCCTTGGTTAGCCTTATTTACATTGCACAGATCCGATGTACAGAGATGTACTATGCTTGCAAACCAGACTTTTTTCAGAGGAAAGTACTCAGAAGCTGTGCCTTGGTGAACTCTGACCCTTTTTGGTGGCATAAAAATGCGAGCCAGCAGTTGGTTCTTTGGACAGATTTGAACAGATGGGATGAGGATGTTTAGTCTGTGGGACCTGACTAGTCTGAAGTAAAATATCCTGAAATGCATGTAATACAATACTTCCTTCATCACATAGTGCTTTGATTTATTAATCTGCTTTTGTTGTGCAGAATTACTTAGAAATGTGGACATAACCTAGGAGTTTTAGAAAAGATCAAGTGACAAATCAGAACAAGCGAAATGGATGTTTCTGTCTTGCATAAGCTTTTGTATTTTCATCTTTAGAGCACCAGGACCTAGATGTCCTTGGCAGCAGACTTAAGCAAGGTGCCAGCAAACAAAATGATTTATTTAAAAACTACCCTAGCAAACTTTAAGGCTATAGGCAAAGTACATCAGTGCTTTTTAGGAACATCATGTGAAATTTGATGAGCTGGGTCAGTTTTTTACTTTATCTGGGTAAAATATTGTCATTTCAAAGCATTTTCCTCTTTATTTTTAACTTTATGCTAATCTAAAAGTGAAAGAAAAAATATTACAGCTTATTAGTCTCTACAGGTCGGGAAAGCCAGAAAATTACACTAAGTACTCTACAATTTAACACTGCTCTACTAAGGAGTTGTTCTGAGGATCAAACAATATTTTAGGTTTGTGTGTTTCTCATTAAAATCTCCAGTTCACAACTTCTGTTTCCAACTATGGATTGATCTAGGATTTCCAAAGCAAGTTAGTCTCCCTTTCAAATGTCCGCGTTCACCAGAAGCTGTGATGCAATTTGTATTTTCCCAAGGATTCTTGGTCCAGTGTCCCAGTGAGTAGGATTACAGCCACTGACACCTAACAATCATAGAGGTGATCAGTACAATACAACAGAACTCACATTGTCAGGCAGCAGCTGTTGTTAAGGTTGGCCCATCAGATCAGCCTTGAGAATGATCAGACCTTGGAAATAAATGGTCAAGTAGTTTCACTAGTTCTCCAAGGACTCCTTTTGTTCAGAGGTTTCAGAACATTCTGGTCAAAATATTGGCATACACTCAAAGCCAAGACAGCGTTGTTCTTCTGGAGGGTCCTAGGCATGACCACTAAAAAGACATTTTCTGTGAGGTCGAAGAACATTTCTAAAAATCAAACTTCTTGCTTTTGCAAAGGCAGCTGGTACAAAGTAAAAGTCTGTTTTTAAAAAACAAAAGATATTTCAAGACACCTTTCCAATACCCTAGTCATCAGTCAAAAAGCTAAACACTCAGCTCCGTTTTCTGCCCTGTGGTTTTGCTAGACTTTGTTTAGTCATGTTAAGTTGTTGTAGAGAAAAACTAATTTGTGCCCCATTCTTGTGGTTTTTTCCTGTTATTCCCTGGTATTTTGGATCTACTATAGACAATAAGGGCAGTATTTTGGAAACCCTCTATCATATGTAATCACTAAGAAAATGCTTAATTTTAATAATAATTTAATACTTTGAGGACCAGGTAAGTTTCTTATACACCACTTTTCTTAAGTACGAGCCAAATGGATCGTCTTGAACTCTTGGACCAGAGTTTGCAGAAGAGATTGCTTCCATACGAGTTGCAGCTGACTGCATGTTTTACAAACTTTTGCACAGTATCATCTACTTTATAAGCAACATTTATGAAGAACAGAATAATGACAAAACTGAAAAAGCAACACCAGTGTGCAAAGTAACCAAAAAAGGGCAGTTTTACACCTTTGGAAACAAAGAACAAATAAAGCCTAAGTTCAGAAGTGTAGGATGGGAGGCAAATATCTTACCTGGATAGCTTTTTGACAGGAGTGTTCAGCTCTGCTTTCGCATGTTGGGATGAATGAAAGTCTTCAGTCAGGCATTTCTCTGTTTGCATAAAGGATAATTATTAGCTAAATATTCCTCAAGGGAAGGAATAGTAGTTATGGAATCTCAAGCTTCCTGCTTGGTAGTGTGTTGTCACTTGTACTCCTCTGAAAACTTGGATATATATGCAGCACTTGCTGAGGATTTGAGTTTAAATAATGCATAAGATTATTAATTAACTAATACTGATCCAAAAATTATGTGGAGTTCAGGATAGTACATCTCTGACCTTTGAAGCTGCTTCTCATCTGGTATTTGATCTGGTTTATGCATCCTCATATAGCATTAGCTTTTGATTTTACATATTCAAGATGGGAGAATAGAACTGCAGTCTTGCCTGGGATTTGTGCATTTTGCAGGCTAGAAGAAGTACTGCTCTGCTCAGCGCATAGGATGGGGCTGCTGGAGGTCAGAGTTCCTTTGCTACACGTCAGTGCATTCAGATCACAAGATCTTTGTTGCTTCAGTGTAAACCAGACTGTAAAATGTAGGTAGATCAGCAGGACAAAGACTGACTTTCTGTTCATTCTTTGTGTGGTGTATAAATGACCAAGTGCCCTCTCTTAGCTCTTTGGGTAGATGCAGACCTATCCAAATGAAAAATAATCATCCGTCTACTTTTGACAAAAGTGGTAGGTAATGTTTAATGGTTACTAAGCAATGTAGATTAACAGATTGGGCACAAGGTCAGGACTCACAAGAATTGCACTCAATAGGCCTACAAGCTAAAGGATGAGGAGTTGTATATGTTTATCAGCCAAGAAAGAACATGAACACGCACACAATAAGAATCTGAGATGGAAGGTATGAGGCCTGGAAAAGGCAAAGTTGCTGGAAAGACAAAGATGGTTTCTCCTTCTCTGCCAGCAGGAGTGCTTGCAGTGGGGTGCATTGCCACAAACATATCTACAGAGGACCATGTTCCAACATCATTTTTTATCCCAGCACAAAATATTGTTTGCTGCTCTTTAAAATAAAACATGAAAATTATGGAAACGAAAAGTCAAAACACCAGCATGAGGGTGGAACAGAAGGGTAAGCACCTCTCACCTCTTTGGTGCTAAACTAGTCGTGGATTCTTAGAACTACTGTCTGTTACCAAGAACTCGAACTTGGTGACAGTAGTTGTAACATTCTAATCCTCAAAGCTAAAGAAGATCATTAAGTCTTAGTAAAATCCTCTTTCTTGCCCCTTCTACACATTCCTGTCCCTTTGCTGCTCCCAAGATAGCTCTTAGAATAAAAGGGAAGCAGTAGTGCACTTAATCTACATAAGGGGTTTTGCACATTGGTGAAAGTAAGATTGTGTGTCTCTTTGGTCTTGTGCACCACAGAATAGAATATGGCTTTATTGCTTCTGTTAATTTCTTTTCAGGCCTGTAGTATTTCTTTCCTGAAGATAAAGTGACTTAGTCTCTCAGATTTGTCCTTTTGTCCATTTTATTACCTAATTCTTAGAACTGAGATTATCTTCTCTAACTTCTTAAAACGTGCATGCCATCTGCTTCAGGACCAAAGTAAGCTTGCCTACTTCATTCTCCTTTACAACGTGTTTCCAATATTTAGAAACTATGCAACTTCTAGTATTTTCAATCCTGAAATTTGCAGAATGATTGGGTTTGCCTCACTTAACTTCTTTTTTTTTTTTTTTAAGAGACTTTTCTTTGTTTCTGTCCAATAACATTTCTCCCAATATCAGGCTCCCCCGGGTACTATGGGATGTTCAGGTTATCACTTGACCCCTACTATATAGAGTCAATTGTAACTTTGTTTAACTTCAAGCTGCCCTAACAGTTTCTGAAATTAAAAAAAAAAGAAGGAAATTTCACATTTTAAATTTGAAATATGTGGACACTACTTGGGCACAGCATTATTTAAATGAGGCTAAATATCTTTGGACAGGGCAACCCCACATGGGGAGAAACAAGTGACGATACAGTCTCTTATACAGTTTCTTGGAGTTGTGAAAACAATCTAGTTTTGAAGAAACTACATTTTATGATAAACAAGCTCTACTTAACATACAGAAGTACCGATAGCAGAAGGTTAATCAGTACTTTAGTTATGGAGATGCTAGTTCTCACTCCACAGTATGAAGCCACTTATCAAGGCCTCAGTCCAACAATAATTGTGGAGCAGGCAGCTCCTGACATTCTGCCTGAGTTCCACTGACACTGACAAAGCAGGACTATGTTCTAAAAGGACTGCCTTTCCATGCCAAGTGTTCAACTCAAGCTAAATCTACCTGAGAGTATTTATGAAATAAATGCTTTAAAAAGATAAAATGTATGTGGTTTTGTTGACACATTTAGTTGAGGATTGCAGAACAATTCACAGCATTTACTACATAAAATTCATATCTGGTAACCTAATTATATACTTTAAAAAATAAATTAGTAATACGGGGAAGGTTAAAAGTGTTTATGGGGCTACAATCAATAAAACCAAATCTTCAGAAGTATAGAGTGGAAATGTAGCAGCCTTCTTCCTTCTTTGCAAGTGTTTGAAGCTCATGAATTCAGTGAATTATAAAAAACACTTAAGACTAATGTCTACGTTATTTAAAATGCCCTGAAACTTCACTTAGTCTACAGTTTACCTTTATACCATATTTAACAGGTGACTAAAAAGCACACATTTGGTTGCTATTTAGTAGGAAAGATGGGAACACTAAAAATAAGCATCCACTCCAGATAGATAGCCTTTATGTGCTATCTCTAACATTCCTTCTCTAGCTGTGGCAAATGTCCAGTGGAGCTGAAAATGATGTGTTTTTGCGAGGGGAGAGACATTTCATTGATTAGGGGTTTTTTTTGTTTTTTTTAAGTCTTCTGTAGTCCTTGCTGCAGGAGAAGCTTTGAGATCTGCAAAGTTCACTGCAAATATATATATATATATATATACAGATCTGGGTAAGACCATCCTTTATTATGCATCCCTCCTTCTACTTCTCACTACAAATATAGAACAAATTGATCAGCACTTACCAAATGCACAAAGTAGCTGCTGTAGTTCCACAAGAGATTTGTTATCAGCATAAAGTAGCACAGTTCCTCAGGAGCACAGCTTTCTACAAGAGCAGATTAGAAGTTCTGTCCTGATATAGTTTAGGTCTGTCCAATGATATTGCTCCAACGGTGTTCACAGTGAGATAACATAAATAGTAGCATTGCAAAAAATCTTCGTCCTGTAGAGTGTAATCACAAGTAGAAGATAAGCTTAAAATAATTATGTTACAGGAGCTGGTAATCTCTGCCTTTTTATTCATCCCAGCTATTCTGCTTTAAGAGAGCAAGTTGCATTAATGTGGAGATCAAATACAAGCATAGTCCTGACTTAACCTTAACTGTTTCAGGGGTTTTGGATACTTAGTTCAATTACACAAAAAAATAATGTGTTAAATAGGATTAGGATAGGCAGTGTGTGGAACTGTGCTTACGCTGTTGAGCTGTCCATAGCTGTTAATGGAGTTGTGTCCTTTGAAAAAGGATTTTTAGTAAAACACATCATGGATGGGGGCTTGGCTAATAAATCTTATGTCTAGGAAGATTTTATGTACCTTCAGCTGCCATTAAGTGTAAAGTGTCTGAGCTCATCTGTCTCTTAAACAAAACTGCTTGTTTTTTCATCCCTAAACAGCCAGAACCGTGGAACCAAAGGCTACTTATCGATTGGTTTAAGATGAACGTTGCGACTGATATTGGTAAATCTTAGAGGTAAATTTACTGTGGCAAGATAGTCTCTCAGGAATACTGAAGCTTCTTCACCCTTTTCCTTGCATTCCAGTGTACTCTCAATGGGATATTCAAACCCCCTTTCCATGTGCAAAGAAAACAGAATTTCTTACTGCACTGTGAGGTAAATTTTCATATTTCATAAGCACAGAATACAATGTGCTTTTATACTGAAAAGGGAGGTATTTTTTATATTAGTGCAAGCTGTTTGAGATGGAGGAAGAAAGAAAAAAAAGCATTACACATGAACATGAAGACCATGGAGTGGAAGACCTATCACTGCCATATTTAATAATACATCACTAGCCTAAGTTGTAATGCCAAAACCAGGTTCAGAACAGAATTATCAGCTCTCAGTTTGGAAAGATATGTCAGTTTGCATTTCATTGAAGACTGTCTATAAATGCAATTGGTTAGTTTTACCTCCTCGATTGTAAGAGGTTTTGCTATATTTTACATTCAAGAGCTAAGAGCAGACACTGAGATGCCATTTAAAGAGCTGCTCTTTCCAGATTAGTTGATAATGCTCATTTGTCAGTTCTGAAGTATTCAGAAACTGCTTATCACAAAAATTATCACATCAGTAAATTAGGAAATGAACTGTATCATTTAGTGAAGACCTCTTCTATATTTTGTGTTTCAAATAAGTGATATATTCAAGTTAGACTTACAGTTACCTGCAGACAGGCGAGGATTGATATGGAAAGACACACCTGAAGGTACATTTGCCGTGCAAATAGATCCAGGAACTGGACTTTGTCAGACACTATGTGCTACCTGTACTTCAGACATTAGAGAGGTATATCAGCTGATAAGTCTAGCTGCAAGTCTTCATGCCTTCAGTATTTAGCTCCATGTTCTTCTTTTCTCAGGCTGTCACTTGTCCCATTACATTCTGCTCAATAAAGATCTCACCAAATGGAAGCAAGTTTTGAGAACCATAAGATGGAAAAAGTTAAACACCTGATAAAAGTAGCACACTGTTAATGCAAAATTTCAGGTCCAGTTACAGCAGGTGTGGAAACTGAGCAATATAAGTGCTTGCAAGATGTACAGAGCAGACTAAGTAGACCATTGTTGAATTTGCTTTGTGTTGCATATTTGGCATCAGGAAGGTCGATAATTCCAACTCCTTGTTGTGATATTACACAACAGTAAATAAGCTATGTTGTGCACTATAGTTGGATTCACATACTTTTGGACTATATTTCCGGAGACAGCTAACAGGCAAAAGACTAGAAGGAGCATAAACAGAAAATAAAGATGGGAAAGTGGAGGAGTGACAATAACAGTATTGTGAAATGAAACCAGTAAGTCAAACATGTACTATGGAGACTTGTTACTGAAGGTGCAGTATTAGGCTGGGTGTTTGAATTAGAATGCTGGACGCATACAGAGAACAGTTCTGCTGCTTGAAAATAAAAATTCAGTGACAGCTTTCCCAGGCTGTTATGAGTTTGAGTTATGTGTTTGAAGCAAGCTAGTTTTAATGCTTGGTCATCATTCTTCTTGTGCATCTGAAAAGCCACCCCTTAATCTTCTTTATGGATTTAATCTTCCTGTCCCCTCTTTCCAAAACTTTTGCTTATAGATGACATTATCTGGAGTTCCATCATCAGGGACAGCATACAATCACAGTGAATGTTTTGCTTGTAGCCATGTGTTATGCAGGAGGATATCCCTTCCATGCATCAAACTCAATCAGAAAGAGAAGTGTCCTCTAGCAGGCCAGCTCACATACAGTGTCTGCGCCTACCTCTTAGTCACTGATGAGCCTTTACATTTTTAATGAAGAATCAGTCAAAAAGCATTTCTTGCCACTGGCTTCACCTTATCATTATTAGATTATTTCCCTTTGTAAATGCGTGTAGGTACAACAGATCTCAACAAGGGATTGCAGCACAATCTCACGACAGTCTAAATCATCGATGCCTTGATGATCTGATTGGATATGTTCACGTGTCTGGAGAGGCCAGATACTAAAATACCTTATGCCTTTGCTTAAATTGCTATGCATTCATATTCTGTTTCCCCTTTTACATCTTGAATATACGTTAGGAGGGAGGAAGTGGGAGGAGGAAAGAGACACAACAGTCTAATGACATTTTCCTAGCAAGCTAACTCACCTCAGCACAGGAAGCTGTTGATGCTTTGTTTGCCTCTCTCTCTCTTCCCCACACACACAGCGCGCTCATTGCTGAAAAAAGGACTGAGGCTGTGCTCACAAAAGCAGGCTGAGTAAGAACTGGAAAATCATAGGCCGTGATTAGCATCAGCTTGAAAGCATTCATTGTTGGCTTGCGCTTCTGTGCAAGTGAGTTTTAGCCAGATCACAACAAGGATTGTGTGAGTTCCTTTGCAAGCAAAGAAGCTAAATTAAGATGCTGTATAAATCAAAATCAGTTCTATTTTTATGTATTAAAAAAAATAAAAACACTCAGCTCAATCCGCAGCCTCCTTACTGGCTTGTAGAAAAGGCAGCAATTTCCAATAAATGACAGATGTTGTATTTTGCATTTTTTAAGCCAGTTTGTTCCTGCACCACAAAGATTCATACCCGTCCTTCTTTTTGCACATGTATCATGCTGGTTGGTTGTGTGGATGGATTAACTGTGACAAGCTGTGACATCAGCAAGGGCTGGATGCTGCCTGGCTGTGTGGATTTGTAACATATCCTCCCCTTATTACTGAGATCACTTATTTGCTCTATAGGGTGAGTGAATTATGTGTAGTATAGGATCCAGCATGGACTGAAGTCTTCACCATTGTGCCTCTGTGCAAATCCTGTGCTGTAATTGCAAAACAAGATTTTCAGTCCCTCCTTACACAAATGATATAGCTGAAAAGCAAATGCAGAGAAGTATTAATGCTGATAAATAAACCTGGAAGTGATAAAATGTGCCAGTTCTTTAGTGTGGGTGCAGTAGTCTTTGGTCTTGCAACTCTGAAAAAGTCTCTGAATGAGGTTTTTGGTCTGCAAAGCATGTGTGAAAAGAACAGGCTATGTTTTGCCTGTGGACTGACAGGGAGGAATGATCAGTGTTCACGAACCTGTAAAAGGTCAAGTGATCATGCTTATTTTGGGATATGGGGATTTCATGGAAGGGAAACAATTTAGCGTATCTGTAATGATCATAGGAAGTGAGAGCAAGTGGAGCAAGAACATGGTAGAAGCAGCTCTCCTGTGAATGAGTACTGTATTGTCAGCTTCCACTGAGTTCAGAAGGAGGAAGTGCTTTTTATTGATAACCCAGGACACTGATGATTTCATAGTTATTCATTAATGATCTTGTGGTTAAACTTGAAGTACAATTCTAGTAGAGTTTTTTTGGTTGACATTGAGGAAACCTGGCTCAATAACTGCTGAGAGGGCAGCTTCTGGAAAGGTGAATGCTAATGAGGGCTATTTTACCCTTCATATACTCTGAGGTATCATTTCCATAGTGCTCACAATCCCTTAGGACCTGCTTTTAAGGTCCAGAGGTTTTTAAAATACTCAGCAGAACGAGAAGCTTATGTAGACAGTTGGTGAGTTTGGAACAAACAAGTTCTTGGTAACAGCCTGAACTTTAAACTGGCTTCATTCCTCATAGCTGAAAAAGTAAGTAAAAAACAAGGAGGCAGGATCTTTTTGTGTTGTAATAGGGTCATGGAGGGCACCAAATTGCCATCTTGGAAAATACAAACTTGCTGACATTTCCCATCCAGAGCTTTTGACCTTCATCTTGAAGATGCTGTGCTCATAGCTTACGTGCTTCACTGTCACTTCAGCAGCCTGCTCTCCTGGCTAAAGAAATAAGATAACTACTTCTGAAGACCATTCCCTCTGGAGAACCTGGCAGCAGCAAGAGTCTAAATAGGCATAGTTTTTTGGTGTTTGTTCCTGCATCTTTCCAGTGAACATCTTGGCTCCTGACACTGATCTCTCCTCCGGGTTAGATGGGCATTATGTCTGTTCTGGAGTTTTATGACCCCAAAAAGACATCACAAGCTCTAGAAAGGTGGTAAGCAGTTACTTGGGACACTGTATCTAAGGGTGCTCCTGATAATAGTCACCTACTGCAACAACTGTTTACTCTTGATTTACTCTTGAGAAGGGGCGGAATTTAATTTACATGCAATCAGAACAATAGTGACTGTGCTGCCATTGGTCCACATCCTGGCACCAGGGAATGTGTGTTTGCAGGAACCAGCTTAAAAGGCTAGACAAAGGTGATCTGACATACAGCTAAGCATCTCTATCAAATGAATAATGGTATGTAATATCATTATCTAGCAAACACCATAGCACAGTAGAATCTTGACTGTGCTATCATTTCTCTCTAAGACTGTAACACGGAAAATCTCCCGTGGAGCAGGGTTTTTTAGATTTGGCTCCCGCACAGTGTCCACCTTTCATGTCTGAAGTCAGACAGTACCCTGATGAAAAGTTTTGCTTACTGTTAAGGTGTCATTTACACCTCTCTTCTGCCAACACCTTGTGCCAGTTTTCTCACCCTATTTCTTGTCTGCATTTGCCACTAAATGAGCAGTCTTTCCCAGCAGAAGTTCCCAGTGGGAATGTAAGCAGGCTCTGCTGCCTTGGGAGTGGTGTTAGTCAGCCACTATGGCCAGTCTACCAGAAGAGTGGCTATTCTCAGACATAGGTGAAAGCAAGCCAGATTGTTTTAGCCTTTGATGAGTGTTGTAACTATGTCCACCAGAATTGGAAAGACAGGCCGCACCAGCTGAGTGAGAATGTCAAGATGAGAAAGGCTCTACTCCAGTGTCAATCCTAGGCCAAACAAAGCTCTCTTCAGTAGAATAGCTCTGTTGATGGTTACCCTGCATGTTACCTTTGAGTTCCTAAATGGGCTGTGACCTACTGACAGAGGTCAGCCACAAGACTTCCTATCCTGGGAACTCTTTTTCAGTACTTTAGAATAAAGTTTGATAAAGTTAGCTTGACGTGTTATCAGAGATGCAATACTTGACTGAAGATTACCTGGAATGGAAACACTCCCTGCCTGTGTTTTTCTTGCTTTCTTCTCTGTAGATAAGATATTTGGTCCAATGTCTGTGTACACACTTGCTTTCCAGGGCATGCAACTTTATGCTTGGACAGGATCAACCTAGGGCAGAAGAGAAGCAGCAGGTACTGGACACAGGAGAGGGAAGCTGTAGCTATAGGCTAAGGAACAGTATCCACAGCTGTGCTGATGGGAGCACATCTGGCTGTGATGCAGGTTGTTCACAGCCAAAGCTAGCTTACCCCTGCCCTCCCAAGAGATTAAGTTTGTGAATGGGACTAGGCTGAAAGTGGCATGGATAAGAAGCCCGTCATGATTATTTTACAAACTTAGGCAAGCGATCCTGTGTGCACCTGAAAAGAATTTCCCTCCATACTAGAAAAACCTTACTCCAGTAAAGAGAGGCGGTGAAAAGCTGTTAACATGGGCCTGTAACCTTTGACTTAGCAAAGGATGGCTCACAAAGCAAGCCCTTCCAAGGAGGAGAGAAACAAGATTTTGTGACAGCCAGTGGATTCCCCTCCATAATCATCACTGCTCTTCATGTTTGCAGCATGGTTGTTTCTCTCAAGAGGCAGCACATATAAAGGGGTTAGGAACTGAGAACATGACAAAGACTGGAAAGGCACCTCACCAGCGGGCAGCAGGCTCTGGAGTATAGCAGCCTGGGGCTTAGAAGGGCACTGGTGCCAGGATGCCAGTAAACGTGCTTTATTGTAGTTGCTTGTTATGACTGATGATGAGAAAGGCCTTATCTGGAAAGTCTCCAAGAAAAAGCCCAGGAACAATTGAAAGCCAGGCACAGACAGGACAGTGATTGCCACTCCACATCAGAAACACTCAACAGCAAACAATGAACAGTCCCAGTCTGGTAAACACTTGAACAAAATTACAAGGACATAGCTTTCTGCATGTTCATAAATGAAGACAGTGGTGTCTAGAAAGCATGACTTCAGAGCAGAGACATCAGAAGAGGAGCAGACAAAAGAAAAGGTATAAGAGTGTAGAAGTCTGTGAGCTTGATACAAGGGACCCAGTCGTAAGTGCATGATGCTGCACTAGCACATCCGAGGTCAGATGTACAAAGCTATATTGAACAAATTTGACAATGTCAAGTGAATTTATCCTGAGTCAGGGGTTTACCATGTCATTAGCCTGTAACAGTTCTGATCTGGTCTTCAGTGTCCTGCAGTTACATTTATAGCACTGCAGGTAAACAGCCTGACAGCTGAGCCAGTCTTCCTCATGCAAAATGCATGTAAATAATACCAGCTTGTGACATTACTGCTGTGCCTCACAGCAGTCAGCATGGCTACCAGACACTGCATGGCATGCAACTGAGCAACCCAAACTCTAGTGATCCTGTATAGGTTATAAAAAGAAACCATCAATTTCACATCAGAGAAGCAGTATCGGCAAGGGTAAGATCAAGATAGGAGAAAGCGGCAATCCTGTCAGTTAAGTAGTAATTTTAATAGGAGCATACTGGCTAATCTGTTTGCAGGCAAGAAAAGATTCTCATAAAGTGACAGATCGACCAAAGGGTGTTAGAAGTGCCTCTACACCTATACACATAATACAGGATCTCATGTACTGTTACTTCAGTCATGGCTAGCAATGACATTCTGTTTTAAATGTTTTACCTAATGGATACAAGAGGAAAAATGTAGATGTCCTAGTATCTTACATGTACATGCATCAGATAGAAGGCCTTATTTACCCACATATTTTCACATAGCACTGTGTAGACCTTAAACTGGAGTCAGGAAGACAGTAGTTCCTTTGCTATTATCTAAATGGCATTATTAAGTTTTTACAAGACAGTAGAGTTAATCATTCTTACGCTCACTGGCTGTAAGTGTGCATGTAAGCAAATATTTCAATAGAACACAGGGTATAACTGGAAATAGTTAATGGATCTGAGGCAGCAGAGCTACCTTTTGCAACAAAATATGTGTCTTTGAACTTTGGAATAGGACTGTCAGACTTTTTTTAACCTCTGTCTAAGCAAAAAAAAACCCAGCTAGTTCCAAGTGACCATTCACTAGTTCAACAGTAACTTCTGAAATGCTCTTATGGATACTAAAGTAGATAAATACCTTTCTGCTATTTACTTCTTTCACAGCTGCCCCATTTGAGTCTGACAGGAACTGTAAGCCCACCAGTGGCTGCAGACATGACAATTTTTGTCATGGTGGTAGGACATACTTTAAAACAGAAAAGCCAGTTTCAGCTCTTTGGTAAAAGAGTGTGACTATGCTGGGGCTAAGACTGTGTACTTGGTTACATCACAGGTGGAGCTGGTACAGTGAGTATAGCTTACATGACATTTGCTTTGCCTGTCCTGTTTTCCTCTTATAGATCATAGTCAGAGACACTGATGGCACTTTGTCCTCTTCAGGTTGCACAGTTGCCTTCTTTATTTACTTGGTGATTCTGTCAGCCCTTCTTAATTCTCTGAGAACTATGAAATCGCTAGTGCAGTTTCTTCCCTGAAACCTTTGCTTAGCAAGGAAGCATACAGGGAGGAGCCTCAGTCTAAGAGGCTCAGAAATGCATGGGAAGGCACAGAAGGAAACAAATTGTGAATCTCAGCACAAAGTTCAGCATTGATTTAAAAAATCTGCTGTTTTCACTTTTTATCCAGTGGGCCAAGTACACCTTGCTAGCACAGATCAGTTACAGGAACACAGGATATTGTCAGTCATACCTAGGAGATCTCATCTGCATTTCACTTGTACCGCTTTCCATCCAAGCAAAGGCAAGGTGCCTGGGAGAGACTAGGTAAGACAGCAGAGGCAGAGCACAGACTGCACCGTACCAGTGGAATTAGGTGTACTGCTCTGGCAAGGCTGGAGAAATCACCTTTGAGAGGCACTGGGAAGACCCTGAAAAGCCCCCTTATATAACCGGGTCTGGACTTATCTCAAGGGTGCTTACAAAGCCTTTTGCTCTGGGCAGCCCGTGGTCAGAATTTAGGCACCAAGCCAAAGCCGTAGCTTGAGCCAAATGACAGGAAGTCACACTACCAAAATATTGTCAACAGAAGTTCATTTTTAATTCCTGTTTGGCACTTCGTACTGTCAAAACTTCGGCCTTGTCAGATTTCAGTTAAATCAAACCACAAGTTCAGAAGTTATGGGAAGTCATACACTGACCCACATATTACATTATGTTTGTTTTCATTGGATACCACACAAGAAAAGCCTTTCAGGAATTTAAAGCATATCTTCAGATGTATAATAGATAAATGACAAAAGACAGTTTTCAGTCCCTGGGTAAAAGCACTCCAGTGTTCCCATGCAGGTGCATGCCCTAATTTTGCTGCCTTTGGTCCTGCAAGATTCACTAACATAAAGGGATGCATCACGGGGCTACTTTTGAGTCTTTGAACAAAGCTAGATAAAAGGATTGCAGCCTGAGATCCTGGGAGTACAAGAAAAATAGTAAGCAAATACTAACAATGAAGTAAAATTACAAACATTGTGTGCATTAACTCAGTATTCTTTGAAAGATACAAAGCTGTTTCTCAGCTGGACCTAAACCAATAAGAAGCACTACTAAGAAAGCTATATTCTATATTGCAAATTAAGAGAACAGTAAGAAAGATTACATATGAGACAAGGTGGAAACAGCTGGCCTAGCAGTAGATAATCAAATGGAAACTGAAAAAACAGCTTAGCCAGAAAAAGTCCAGGTAAATTTTACTTCAGCAAAGAGTTAGAAATCTTAATATCCTGTTAAAAACTCAAAATCCAGCAAATTCATGATATTGCTTCTGTTGCTGCTTCTGGAATAGGAAAAGGGCATGGATTGGACAAGAAACATGACTTGCTTATGGTGAACACCTGTTACTTTAGAGGAAGGAAATTTGTGCACAATTCCAAGAACACTAGTGACATGTGAATTTTGAGAGCCAAAAGAAGGCAGCCATTTGACCCATTATCTGCAACCAAGTGCCACCTTTGCTATAATTTTTATTGTTGCACTTTTTATTACCTGCATTCTCCAGAGTGATGAATGGGGAACTTCACTACAATTTTACTGCCTTGGATAACCTTATGGATCACCTGTGGGAAAATAAGCTAATTCCAGGTAAGCACAGCTCTCTGCCTCCACAACTTGCTACCTCTGTTTGTTCATATTGTAATATCATCGAAGATTCTAAGAGAGTTTTGCCAACACTGCTTTTCATAAAAAAACATTATTTTCCTACTTGCCTTTACCTCGTGTCCATGTAAATGTAAACCGTATGAGAAAAACACTAATAGGACGATTAACACAAAAGGTTTTACATTGCTCTCAATGGCAGTTTGAGATGTATGAATTGGGACATGAGATCAGTTCGAGTAGAAAGTTTTGTACCCACTAATGTGTATCGAAAATGGCCAGATAAGTGAGTACTCAAGGTATAGCTTCCCTTGAATTTCTGCAAACATCCTCTGTTTAAAGTTCCCTCTGAGCCCTGAATTTATGATGCTAAGTATTAGTATTGATTACTATAGTCATTGACAAGTAAAAATATGTGAGCAATCTCAAATCTGAAATATTTGTTGCAGGGACATGTGAAAGGGAAAAGAAAGCCCATTTAATGATGCTGCTTCATTAACAAGTTTGTTTCAGATAAGGCAATAATGTCTTCATTCCTCAAAAGGAGAGAACACCAAAAAATAAGGAGACCGGTCTTTTCTGTCTTTTTTAGGATTTGAATTAATGGGGAATCCATCAGGATATTTTTTAGATTTTGAAGATAAGGAACAGGTAGTAAGATGGAGAAACTTAATTACACTTCTGGCCAGCAGATACATAGGTAAGTTACAAAAAATAAGAAAACAGCCCTGTTATTTATTCTATTGTAATCCCTTCTAACTACCTGAAGAAATTTTATATATTGTGATCGATTTCAAGGCCCTGGATTTCAGCACAGAACAGGAAAAAAAACATGCCAGAACAGACAATGGGACAATAGCTCCTTTTTTTGCTGATCCATGACCAACGTCCTGAATGAGCAGTATGTTCTGGGTAGCCCATTAGATCTGCCTCTGAGGACTGTTAATTCTGTTATGTTGTTGTGGTTGTAAACCACTAGCTTGCATTAGAACATAACCTGCATACTTCCCACATGCCAGCTTCAAATATGTCTAATGAGACAGAAGCCTCAACCTGAATAAAGGCTAGGTGAGTGTTCTAACCACAAAGCTGTAATTCACATCACCTCCCTCTCACCTTTCATCTTTTTCAAATATTGCTTCATTTCATTGAAAATGAGAGATCATTTTGAAACTACCAAAATCAAACTTCCCTCATTATTACAAAACAGGTAATATTTATACCCTGTTGTAGCTCTGGGTGCTGAACCTCACCTTCAGCCCTAATTGATAGGACTGTCTGGATTAGTGACTAATTAATAGGATTGACTAAATATGCAGCTCACTTATAAATAAGCCCTCTCCTACAGATAGGTATGGGTTGGAGCATGTTGCTAAATGGAATTTTGAAACATGGAATGAACCAGACCACCATGACTTCGACAATGTGTCCATGACAGTGAAAGGTAAGTATGTTTTGGAGCCCTTACTAGCATAGTGAATTAAGATGTGTGGGATGAGTGGAGGAATGACAGTGAGAAATGAGAGATACTGGCAAAGAAGTAAGTTAGTTAGGAAAGATAAGGAATGTGAAAGGTGTACCTAGTCTGTTTTGCTAAATTCACATTACTGATTACACTTAGTTTGCTGCTTGGACATCATTTTCCATACAGAGATAGTAGAACAGGGAAAACAGAACACTAAGAAGATGCAGTTCATTATTTGGATATAAAGTAAGGTTGCTGGAGGTAGAGGGGTGAAGGGTGGAGTAAGGAAGACTGTTCATTGACAGATGCATGCTTTGGGAACTTGCCCTCACAAGACTTTTGGAAGAAACTTGTGAATGCAGCTGAGATTTTGATGTCTTCTTGTATTGTCAGTGCATAAGGGAAGAGTAGTCCCCGTTTGTGAGGACCTGCGTCTAAAAGCAATAATAGAGTTGTAACATCTCTGTGTAGTTTCAGATCAAGGTTCTGTTTCGAGTTATCATCTTTAATATATCCATCTGCTTGGACTTCAGGGTTTCTCAATTATTATGATGCTTGCTCTGAAGGATTAAGAGCAGCCAGTCCTCTACTAAAATTTGGAGGGCCTGGGGATTCCTTCCACCCCTTACCCAAGTCACCTATATGCTGGAGTCTTCTGCGTCATTGCTACAATGGAACCAACTTCTTCACAGGGGAGACTGGTGTGAGGCTGGACTACATCTCTCTCCATAAGAAGGTCAGTCCAAGATTTCAGTTTAAGGCTATTTTTTAATCAGTTTAGTCCATGTTATATTTTATTCTGATTTATGAAGTTGATTTCCAGATGAGTGTCCACCCTATACCATGGCTAACTATTCTAATGCCACTTTGAAGATGTCAGTTGCAAGGCTTCAACTCAGAGCAAATTTGCCTTTGCCCAGTTCCCAGGGGGAAACAACTCCTCCATCTCTTTTCCATTTTATATTCTAGAGGACTTCATGCAAACAGCATGTACTGTGATGGATTAGGTAAAAATAATAATACTATCTGGCCCACAGCTCCTCAGGGATTCCAGGAACATGTTTTCAGAATGTGTTTATGCCTGTGAGTTACGTTTGTGTGTTTACTACTGCTTGCTCATTTTCTCTAAGCAGATAGGAAATATTGTTGCAGGGAGGTGGAAGTTCTCTCTACATCTTGCAACAAGAAGTAGAAGCGGTTGAACAAATTCAGAAGCTGTTTCCAAATTTTTCTTCTGTTGCCATATACAATGATGAAGCAGATCCAATGGTTGGATGGTCCATTCCACAGCCATGGCGAGCTGATGTGACCTATGCAGCTATGGTTGTAAAGGTAACTCAGTTCACTGTCTTGTCACAGTAGGGTCTCCTGGTGTGTTAAGGTGGTTGCAAATGTAAACCTACAGTGAATTTTTAAGCAGCTACTCAGAAGAGTAGATCCAACAAAAGAATAACTCCCTATTGATACAGCTGGAGTTTCCTCGAGTAATTTGTTTTCAATAGCTTTATTTCATTTGTATTAGTATTCTTCATCTTCTCTTAAAAAAAAACTAATTGAGAACTAGCCTTCCATGTGCTGCAGAATGTGTCAGATATTATATACAGTCCCTTAGTTAGATCCACCTGATAAGACTATATCCACATATCCTGTCTCCATGTAATACTACTGATATCTTCTCACTACTGCTAGCTGTCACCTCCATTAACTGAGAAATTATTTTCCAGTTCCTTCATAAGTTTTCTCTCATCAAGAGACATCAGATTATAATTAAGAAGTCCATTTTGCTCTCAGCATAAGCACATTCTTTGTCTTGGATTATACACATGGTTGTATAAGTACAGGGTACAGGGTATTTCAAAAAGGTGGACCTAATTTCAAATTGAGTTCATCTTTTTGCAACACCCTGTGGTTCCCACTGCAAGCCTGTTGTTTTGTGAGCCACTACCTTATGCAGCATCCAGAGTCCAAGCACCCAGACACTCGTCTAATGGGTACAAAATAACTCCAGAATCTCCAGTTCTCCAAACCATTTATATTTCATTCAGATGGTAAATCCAGACTACTAATTTAATATTCAAGACAGAGGAGTGTCATTTGTAGTGCGCTAACCAAGGAAATATATTCATAATTTATGCAGAGTTCTAGTAGTAGTTATTTCAGAGACTTTTTACTGGCAAAACCATGTGGATACTTGAAATTTTCCAGTGATCAATGTATCACCGAAAGAATAGTTTATCCGAGAATTGTGAAGTTCTTCAAACTTCTCTGAATGGCAGAGTGACAGTTCTTTTCAATACACTGTAAAGATTAAAACAAACAAGCAAATAAACAAACAGCGTCATATGTTTCTTGGATTTTCTGCAGGGCAAAGTTCCATGTTCTCTATGACTTTGCAGGTAATCACCCAGCATCAAAACCTGCTCATTTCCGAAGCAAACAACACCATCAACTACACACTGCTGAGTAATGACAATGCGTTCTTGAGCTACTATCCCCATTACTTCACACAGCGGACCCTGACAGCACGTTTTCAGATGAACAATACAAAGCCACCTCATGTCCAGATGGTGCGGAAACCAGTGCTGACTGTCATGGGCTTGCTGGCACTGCTAGGTATATTAAGCACTGATTAAAGAGCACATCAATAACCTCTTCTACCTAGAAGCTTCCTGCCTAAGGGAGATTATTTCAGCCACCTCACTATTGATAAAAGCAGGATTTCTCCTACCCTCTGTTCATCAGCTGTGTTAAGAAAGTGAAACTTCATTTCCTCTGAGAAATTATTAGCTCAGGAGATGTTCCTGACAGTCTGCTATCTATTTTATTGAATTTACTGCTTTTTCTATACTCTCTGTATGACAGCCACTCCCTTTTTGTTGACTGGTACTTCCTCTTGTGCCATCACATCAGGCTGCAGATGACTTTATGAAATCCTCACATCTGAAAGAGCCATGCAGCAAACTAAAGGAAGATCTAAATTTACTGTTACATGCTTAGATGTTGCTAGCTGAACTGCTAAGCATAAAAATTGCTGTAGTATGTGCATGCTCTCCTGTTGCAGAATAGGTCTGACTGAATGCTATAACTGATAAAATAAGCTAGAAGATAACTCAGCCTATCGATCCCTGTGTTTTGACCCCTCCTATATCAGAAGCTGATACAGGACTGACTAGCAGTAATGCTTACAGAGTTGTCACATTTTTTGAAGGAGAAAAGCAGATTTTTGCAAAAGTGAACAGCGGTGAAGGTGAAAGCACTGAAAACAGCAGAATTGGTGTCCTGGCATCTCTGCACACCCCAAGTGAGGTGCAACCCTCAGACAGCTGGCAAGCTACTGTACTGTTGCATTCAAGTGAGGATAACAGGACTTCATCCAACATCAGCACGATCATAGTGAACGCCACCCGCTTTCCCAAACTTAGAGGTAAACAAACATCGTGCAGACAGATCACATAATTGATCTTTAAGGTAGAACAGCTGCTGCAACACTTCTACTGAGTTGCCTTTTCTTGCAAGAGTGAGTTCATTTGCTAACTGTCTCTCATCTTTTGGGGATTCCAAGATTTTGTGAGGGATGATGGTGCTATTCTAGGAAAGGTTCTTTCCTAATGTCTGCAGCTTGACCCGGCTTTAATGGCAGCTGCAGGTGCAACTTTTTTTAAAGCAATTAATCTCAGTGTCTTTGCCTGGATATTGCCAGGTAACAATTCCCTTACTGGAGTGACTCCAAGACAGCCAACATGATTACACAGTTGATGCAGTTGACCAACAGATGTGTGTAGCACCTGTGCAAAAAATAAAAGGGTTTCAGTTCTGGTTATGGAAGTAATATCTTGAAATATAAACTTGGCAAATATGAATCGTAGAGCCTTGTAAGAGTGCTAGCCTCGTGATTTCCGGTGGAAGCCAGGCTCCGAAGTGTTGAAATCACTTGAGAAGGTAGACTTGAAAACCTTTTGCTAAATTTATTTTTGTTAATCTTTAAATCCAAGTAAAGAGTTTACTCTCTTTCATTTGTGTTCCTAAAGAGCTAGTGTATGTGACATATTATCTGGATAACAACCAAACCAATCCCTACCTGAAGTGGAAGAAGCTAGGAAGCCCTGACTTTCCTTCCCCAGAAGAGTTTCAGCAAATAAGGGATGCTGAGGTATGACCATGTGTTTGCTTGAAGTTTTGTAAGGGTAAAGTGGTTTTGAATCGGTTAACTACAGCTAAAGAGAGAAGAAATCAGCTCAGCTAGTCAAAAATTCCTTAGCCCACAGTCATGCACATTTCATATACATATGAAAATGCACTTGCAGTTACACAGAGAAATGTAGCTGATACACATCTGATGCCTTTGCCTTTATGTTATACAAGAGACCAAATGTAGATGACCAACTTCTTTATTACTGGCGTACCCTTAACCAAGGAGGCAGAGTTGCTTCAGAGCAAGTTCCACCTTCTTGCTGAAATTCAATGAGCCTTGAGGCCCTTTCTGTTCTGTGTCCCCAAGTAAGTCACATGGCCCTTTGTATGTTACAGAAGGGCCAAATTGCTATATTGGAGAGTTGAAATGAACCTCCCCCAATAACAGAAAACAAACAGCTCCCTGTGCATTGAAACAACTATCCAGTGCAAGTTCAGAAGACCCTTGGCATCTCTCAGGGGCTCACCAGGAGGCCTGCAGTTTCCCCTCATCCTCAGCAGTTCTGAATGTGCTCCACAGGGTACCGAGGAGTAACTCCCTACTGAAAAAAGCCATGCCCAGATTACTTACTGGATGTAAGAATATGTGAGCAGCCTGTCACTTCAGCTCTCTCTCCCATACTTTCCATATGCACTCAGATCCATGGCTTAAAATAAAAGAGGACACCTTTATACCCTTTGGGGCCCACAGACAGTAATTGCATTTTTATTTCAGTGTACAGTACTATGCCTTCTCTTCGCAGTCACCATAACCCACTATTGCTAAGGCCTGTGGGATACTGTAGGAGCCATCAGATCTTCCTTCAAAGAGGCACCAGCAAGGTCTTAGGTACTCTTAGCCATTATGTGAAACCTCACCCTCAGAGACCAGCTGAGTGACTGTTGTAGCTAGCAATAGCTTTCACTGCACACTAGGAATCCGTAGGTAAGAGACAGGGGTGTGGTTTCTAAAGGCTAGGAGACTGAAAGGAATGCACAGGAGGTTACTAAAAGTGATAGATTACACCTAAAGGCCATTTGTGATCAACCCAGTCTGAAATGGACAAATGCTCTGATTCTGAAGAGATGGAAAACAGCCAAGATAGAAAAGTCTATTGGTAATTCACAGTCCCAAAGTAAATACACAGTCACTTTACACTGATGTAACAGTTGGCCTTCAGGCATTGTAATAAAAGATTATTCACAATGCTTCTCTTTGGCTCCACAGGACCCGGTGACAACAGGCCCATTCCCATTTCCTGAAGGTGGCATCCTGACCCTGAAGCAAGACCTCCCTGTTCCATCAGTCTTTCTTATCCACATCTGTGCAAGACCGAGATCTGTTCCTGGTCAAGTATGTGTTGTATTCTACTGTCAGACCCAGCAGATCAGAAACTGCTTCCTGCTTTAAGTCTCATTAAGAAGAGCTGAACTATCATTTGAGCCTATTATTTGTTAGTAAATAAACAATTATTTTCTCCTTTGATGAGAAGACTTTCCAAGGCATAATTCAAGATAAAGCATTCCACAGCAAGTGGTAGGAGCCATCACTGAGATAGATGCAAGTTTATCCATTGTACTGGAAAGTGCAGTATCTTTTTAAAAATCACATCATGTGCTACCACACTTGACAACAGCTCTCCAGTTAATAACTAATGGCTAAAAATAAAATGGAATCATGGCTGTTGTATATTAGACATCTGTATCTGCTCATTCAGTCTCACCCATATTTATAGTGGTGCCCAGAGCCTCTGAAGGTCTTCTGCAAGGTGGACAGGTTAGAGACATAGGCTACAAAGCCACAGACCCACAAATTTTGCGTTTGCCCTGGTTTCAATGGAAAAAGTAAAAGCAAATATTAAGGAAGGATGAGCACAGAAGTCTGACCTGGCTGATTGGTTTGTACAGTTTTCTTACTTGGACATGTGTCTTTGGCCAGGTGACCGGTGTTCGTTTGATCCCTCTCACAAAGGGGCAGGTCATTGTGTTGTGGGATGATGGCTGTGTAAACTCAAAGTAAGTAGCTTTTAAAATAAAATTAATATAATCTAATAACCAGCATCTTACTCCCTAGATTGCCAGTAGTCCTAAAGTTGCCAGCAAGTGATTTCACAAATTAATGACTACTTGCTCCTTGAGAGATGCTACAGTGCATTTGTCTGACAAAATGAACTGTAGGACCTGCATGCAGCAACTGTGGTGGGCAACCCTGACTGACTTGTGGTCTGAGCAAGAGAATGTGCCTGTTGCTTAGTAGCATCCAATGGCATTTTTCAGGGACTTGCCTTCAGCATAACAGACAGGAAGATCCATGATAAAAGTTACATTAGCAGCAGGTGTCTGGGTGGGATCTTGCATATCCCTGTAAGGGATGTGAGCTGGAAGAGAAAACCTGCAGTTCCTTGCTCTAGCAAGTTGTCCAAGACTGGAAACCCTCTGAAGATGAACTTTCAGAGGCGATCCAGTGTGCCTCCAGACTCTCTCAGGAAGGACTGACTTAGCTCCTTTTCAAGCCAGTCTCCCTAGACTCTTCAGCCTTGATAAACCTGGTTTGGGAGTAAAAGATGCTTAAGAGTTTGTGATGCTGCCAGTACTCAATATAGCACATCCATCTCTGTGTTCTTCTGTGTGTTGTTGAAGCCATGATTCTTCCTAATACTGACAATTCATGCCATCCCACGTTTGGTAGGAATGGGTCAACTGAATATTTCATATAGCCCTGAGATTAGGATTTGATTGCTCATTGCTTTATTGGTTATATTTACTGAGTTGTCTGATCTTTTTCAGATGTTTAAAGACATTTGAAGTGGAGTTCTCACCAGATGGAAAAGCATACCAGCGGATTAATTCCAGAGACACAGTATTCACTCTCTGGGTCTACAGTCCAGGTAAGGCAAGAATATGCATATTATTTAATGTCATGTCAATAGTGCCACTCATGAATGTGCAAAACATCATTTAGTAACTACTGAAGGTACATAGCTTCCTCATCACATGCACTCCCATCACAAGTAAGAGCACATCTCTTCCTTTAGGATGATGTTCTCAGTGAAAGCCTTATTCTCAATTCAAGAGGACATTATTAGGAATATTATCGTGACTAAATTCCTTGTCACATAAACCAAAGTCACCCAGCTGTGGGGCTGCCAAGCTCCCTGAGAGGCAAAGCAGAACTTTTGTCTCTATCTGTAGCTAATCTAGAAACGTGCAAAAATGAGACCAAAAATTGCTCCACATGACTGGAGCTTGGTGTTATGCTCTTAGTAGTAGACTCAAGGCAACGCAAGTCTGAGGTTTGGGCTCAGTCTCATAGGTGTTGGTCATGCTTTTGCCTGCATTTGTACAATGCTCTTGTGGCAGGACAGTAGGACCAAACTGCCTTGGTAACACTTGCTTTGTACCACGGAGTCTGGAGGTGTTAGACTGCCTATGGATATGGCCACCTTCCATGAAGGGACTGGTTGTCTTGCATTTATTGTGTTTGCAGCTGTTCTAGGGGAAGGTCTCATCATGGTCATGTGTCCCTGTTCCCATACCTTTTTATGGCTTGGCAATGTTGAGCTACTGAGGTGCTCCCTTGTAAGAACAGAAGAGGTCCTCCTGTAGAACAGTTTGTCCTCGCTGTCTGAATACTTAGCCAGGGAAAGACCCCTCTCTTTGCTCTTTCCTAGAGATTTCGCTTTGGCCCTGACTAACTGCGTTAAGTTTTAGATGTTTCACATTAGAGAGTAGCAAGTTTAATCTTTGTTGATGGGCTAAGCTTCTCCCAGAGCCTGTTGTCATTTCTCATCAAGTACAGCCTAGATACAACAGGAACATATCCAGATGAAAAATGCTGAAAGGAGGTAGTGATATTTCCTTTGGGTATTTTTTTGTTGTTTTGGAGGCTAAAAAAGCCAAATGTGATCTAATCTGCAATGTGACTGTCCAACAAGTATGACTAATGAGCACTGGTCTGAGCTGTGTGAAACACAGACCTTGCCTCGAAGTGGTAGTAATAAAGATCAGTTGAGAGAGGTTTTTGCCAAAAACACAAGCTTACCTTAGCCTGAAAAAGGCTTAGCATCAGCAGTGGGTGCCTAATAAAGTTCAGAGCTATTATTGCAATGTAAATGCTACATAGGTAAGCAAAGACTGTAAGTCATGGCTAAGGCAAATTTCTGAAATTAGAATTCATTATCATCTAGTGGTGATTTAGTTGTTTGTTTCAAAAACAAAAAAAATAATAGGCTGCTTGAAAAGTCTTATATCTCAGTAGCCTTTATTGTCAGGTACTTCCTTCTCACTCATTTCTAGTGTTCTTTTTCTTTTAGAAAAAAAAATAAATACTAAAGCACACATAAAAATCAAGTAAATAGATGAGAAAAAAACACTTACATTGCTTGTGAGGTTGAAGACTCTGCTAGTGAAGGCTGTGTTCTTCGAACTGGATCAAGGATGAAAACCAGCAGAGTTACAGAACATCAACTCACATACCATTGGAGCAAGTGGTGCTGCTTCTGGAGTTGAGCAGAGGGGTCTCAGTCAGCCTGCATGCTTCTTGTTCTGCTTCTTTGTTTATCTTGTTCCAGAGGCAAAATCGCATCAGAAAGTAAGTCAGAAAAAAGGAAATTGCTAGTAGGGGGTTGCAGAAGATGTCGTAGCCTTCTTCCAAAGGCACTGCTGAGAAAGCAGTCCTGTAGCTGTACTCACCAATCCTAATGAGGAGAGAGGAGGTCCTAGGGCAACAAAACAAAAGAGCCAGTACTTGGCCATGAGGAATTTATAATAATTTTTAGTGAGGCAGGCACAGACACAGTTACATAGAGTGCAGAACTGATTTCACTACTTCCCCAGCCCATTCCACAAATCCACATTTTATGGGAGTAGTGCCTGCTCTGCATTCTCCAAGCACCACAGGTGTCAGCCTTTCACAGTTACTGTTTCTAACCTTTTCATTTGCAGGAGGCTCAGTCTCTGGCTTTTACAGAGTGCGTGCCATTAACTACTGGGGGAAGGCAGGCCTGTCATCTCTTTCTGTGGAGTATGTTGAAGCTTTCAAGTGACTCTGAAGAGTGATGCCTCGCTTGGTGTATGCTCCCCACAAATGACAACTCCACAGACAAAGAAACTCCTCCCAAGCTGAGGAGGGAGCATCAAAAGGACCTGATGAAACAAGTAAGGAATGTGAGTTAGAAGCAACTGCTCCTGTTAACTCTTCAGAGCTCAAAAGATAGCATTATTAAACAGCCAGAACTGACAGCCCAACTCTTACAGTTGTAAAAGACAGCTCTAGGACTGGGATTCAGCTTGGTCACTAGGAATTACAGGAATTAATACTTATTATTCCCCATTTTACGCTGAGCTAGTGGTCAGGACAACCCAAGATTTATACAGGTCACAAACAGCAGCAGAAGCAGGACCATCACTTCACTGTATAAGTGAAGATGGCAGCAAAGGCACAAGGAAGACCTGAGAGTGAACTGCCAGGCTGTCCTGACATAATGGTTTGATGGAAAAGCACACAGCAACCAGATGCATCCAGAGTATGAAGTGAAGGACCCTTGCTTCTCTGCCAGTTAGTCACACATGCCCCTGTGGGTTATTTCAGAGCATTTGCTGTGTCTTCAGATGTATGAGGTTCTTCAGCCTCTCATACAAGGGTTTCCACCCTGCTGTGACTGCAGTTGTGGCTGTTATTTGGATGCCAGACCTATTTTGCTCCCACAGGCAGAGGAAGGGGTAGCAGCTCATTCTCTGAGGTGAAGAAGGCACAGGAAGCTCTAGCCTCCAGGCTTCCCTGCATTTTCTGATTTCTGCTTGTGCCCAAGTTACCTGGTAGGACTGTGGCCACCAGTTGCTGCCTCATTGTGGTAGAGGCCCTAACCCTGAAAGCCCTCTTCATCTCATTTCAGTCACCTAGGCTGGCCTTCTACAACCCTTACAGCTAATGTCTCCCCACAGCATGCCTCCCCTCTCAGCCTGTAAGTGACCTGAGCCTTGGCTTTGGGTGACCCGGAGAAAGCTGAAGTGCTAGTGTTTTCATATTAGAGGAGAGCACACTCTTGAATGCGACAGGGCTGCTACTGACAACTACTTAGGAAATTAACCCAGGAGAGTTTGAGTTGCTGTGTTTTGCAAAGTTTGTGTATAAGCATGTGGTAGCCCCAGACCATGGGATACAGAACATGTTTGTCCGTCCTTCTAGCTGCCAAGCACTTTATGTAACAGCAAAGTTCCCTGAAATTTAAGGTGTGGCTTTTTACTTGCTCCTTTTTACAACTGGCACAGTTTGAAATGTGCTTTTAAAATGCTTGTGGACGGAAGGATAGTGCCAGTGAAAACAGCTGGAGTGTTTTTCATGAGAGGAGCAACTAACACTGAGAGGTTGCACTAACAAATCCCCTACTGCTCTCCTTGCTGACCTCAGCCACCTCACCAACATAACAACAAAGACTGTGTATTTGATGAAACATCCAGGCCTCGGACAAAAGAACCCCAAGTTTGCACAGTGGGAGCAAGCTGAACTACCTCAAATGACCTTGCTTTTACAGAAAAGTATAGAAAAAGTCAGTATATATGAGATGAGGCCTGTATCTTCTTACCTTCTGGTTACTTTTTCATGTACTTATGCTGAAAGTGTGCCTTAAAAGATTAGTCTTGTTGCAGAACTCAGATGAAATATTTCTTGCCTCAATGAAGTCTGAATAAAGACCACTTGTCACATCTCAGTCTGCTAATTCCTTGCCCATAAAGGCTTGTGCAGAACTTTTAAAATTTAATGTCTACATAAAAGTGCTAGTTAATACTTGAAACTTCAGTTTTCTGTATCCATCTGTCACTGACTCTGATAGGTTTTCAAAAACTGTGTGTTTAACTTTACCATCTCCTCCGTTACCAGGCAGTGATCAGGCCTCCCTCACAGTTTCAGTTTTCATAAGTGCCAGACGTGCAGAGCACTAAGTGGGACGTAACAAGTGCTTGATAGTTCTGCAGCATCAGAACCAAAGCAAGACTGCAGAGCACTCAGGTGTGTCTCTTGCTGGCCATAAATCCAAATAGGAAAATCCAATGGCAACTGCAAGATGAGATTGATTGCCTACTCTTCAAGCAAAAGCTTCCAAGGCTATGTAACAATTTTGCAACTGCTTGTTGAAATGAAAGCTATAGGGGAAAACCTTTCAAATCAGTGTTTTATATTGTCTAATTGTATATATACTTCATTTGTTACCATCCTTTGTGCCACCCAATAAAAACAGTTTTTAATCTTTAACATGAGCTGTGTAAAAACAAGATCTGATCATTGTGTTCTGGAAATTGCTTAAAACTCTTGTGTCAACAATTTAATCTTGGAAAGGAAAGCTTGTGCTCAAGGTATAAAAGATAGCTTGATTGGTGCAAGTTCCAACATTACATAAAAATAAAGTATGAAGGGATTGTGACCATAAGAAATTTAAAGGCTGACATAGCATCTTAAATGTATAGATTGCCTCAGTTATCACAGCCCAGGGAAAACTGGTCTAACTCAACATGGTATCATAGTGTCAGATTTGAGGACTTGCAGTGTCCTTGCTGCGAGTACGTTCACTGATGTGTAAAGGGCAATATCCTTGCAGGGTTCCTCCTGCTGTTCCACAGTGGCCTTTCTGCCAGCACTAAAGGAGCTTTTGAGGACAAAACAACAGTCCTTTTCATTTGTAAGCAGCTTTTTCTTTTCTCTTGTTAGTGGAAAGTTTGTGCAGGACAGAAATTATGACCTAGGACGTACACACACACTTAAGACCTGTAACATAAGGTTTGTTCTTATCAGCCAGCCCAAGCAGCAGACAGAAGTGTGTCTACCTCTGCATGTACCCAAGATGTTTTATGTTGAACTCAATGGAATAACAACAGAAGTGTAAATCAGAATACACTTGTAGCTGCCTGCCCTACCCTGCCTTGTCTTTCACATTTCCTGCAGTTGCTGGAGAGAAATGGATATAAGCTACCTACCATCTGTTTATTAACTCACCAGATCATATGATGAGGGCTTCCATGTTGTCCTGATGGGAACATGTTCCCCCAGTTCCTCCAAAAACAAGGCAGATTCCTGGGGTACATATAACTCCACAGTTTATTCTCCCAGAATCACCACTATCCTCCTGCAAACCTGGAGGTAGAACCTTGTGTGGCTAAGGGATTTCCCTGTCTAACTCATCTAGACAGAACATACCAAGCACAGTAAGGATCTACTTGGTCCTGCATATAGATCCTTCTTGCTAGAACTCCCATCTGCTCTGGTCATGTAGTTATTATAACTGTAGACATCAAAAATCCCACTTCTCTAGGACGGGTAGTATTGGTCTGAATATCCTGGCCAAAGGTCAGGCTCCTTCAGCTAAGGGTTAGTGTTGTGTAATCACTTGTGATACAAGTCCTAAGTTCACATATCTCCACCCCAGTACTTCCTTTTTAGAGAGGGAGGCAGGTGGTGAACTTTCCGTCAATGCACTGACCTTGCACTTGGCCCAGCACAAAAGGTTGATATTTTTTTCAACACTCAATAGTCTCTATCTGTGTAGTTTTTTGTTTGCATTGCCTGCTGGTGCTACTCTTCTGTTTCTGATCTTAGCTTTAGTTGGTAGTTCACCATCTTGTTCCATGTCAGGGTAGCTTTACCTAGACCAGAAGAGCAAGGAACACCTTTATTTGATGCTGTCTGAGAGCCTTAGGAGTCCTGCCTGAAAATCCAGGGAAATACAAGCTTGAGAGGCTTCCCTGCATCCCTGGAGTAATGCCTCTGGCCTTGGAGCAGAGTCTTCAGTCACTGTTTTTTATGCTCCTTTGAAGAGATGCAGTAGATTATAATTGGATACTGTAGGTAAGATTGTGCAAGAATCTTTCAGAAGCTGTTTTGTAGGGTAGTCCTCTGAAGGTCTTTGCTCAGTATCAACCTTGTACCACATACCTTTTGAAAGCCTCAGGAGCGGGAGCTGTTTAGCGTGGCCTTGCCTCTATGCTTCGTAATCATGACCTGTGCTGACAAACCACAGGGTTCAGCAAGGTGCTGAAGGTGTTCTGGACTGGTAGTTTTATTAACAGGAAATGTTCAAAGTGAGTGTGATTTTACGAAGAGCAGTGGGAAACTTATGTCAAAAATATTGACTCAGATTACCCTTTTCCTACACGCAGTTGTCTAGAAAATATTCTTTTGGTTCCCTCTATCTGTAAAATTATTGCCCATAAAACCTGTCGTTTCTAGATCTTTCAGTTCTATACCCTTCGGATACTGGAGGCTGGATTATGAAGGCCGTGGTGAGTAAATTATTGCTTATTTAATTAGAAACATAAGTAACTGCTCATTCAAAGCAATGTCCCAGTGTTATTGAAAGGAACATCTACTTTATTGCATTTGTGATTCGGAAATATTCTATGCTGGCTTTTGAGTATTTAGATGTACCAGGACTAACCATAAGATATTACCAGGCAGCAAGGATCACACTATCAGCTTGATCTCAGAGTTGTTGTTCAAGAGGATTTCTTAGCTTTGGAATTTAAATAGCAACATTGATGGGAGAGGTATGTTGTGAATGCCAGGACCCTGCAGGCACACACAAGGCTTTGTTGCTTTGTGCAGTCTCACCTGGGGTCTGCACTCCCATTCTAGCCATTGCCTATGGTCCACAAACCTTCCTGACCTCAGCCCAGGCCCCTACCCCTTTGAGAGCCTTTCTGCAGGTAGGTCTGCGTCTGACCCACCCTCCAGTCCTGTTTCTCCTAAGAGTTTCCTCGCAGTCATGCCTGTGCCCTGACTTGTACCTTGCTGCCCACGCTCACTGGCTGGACCTCGCAGGTGAACTCCCTAGACCCACCCTGTCATTGTGCATTTGTCTGATGATCAGCACTGTCAGGTGACCCGTCCCTGTCAACCCCCCTGCTCTGCTCCCCCTACTTGATGCCAGGGAGGGACACTGCCATGCCTGTGCTGGGGCCACCTTTGGCTGCTATCTCACCTCCTCTTGGTGAGCAGCTGCGCTCTTCCTGCTCCCTAACAGGATAGCAGATAACAAAAAGCAATTCCAGAGGTGTTTTTTTTTTTAAAAAACATTTATTGACAAATGCCACTTTACGTATTACCTTGAAAAGTCAAATATCAATACTGTATTGCACATAGTTTACAAAATCCCCGATATTTTATTGTGTTTTTCAGGAAAATAGCACTAGTCCACACTATTATTTTTTTATTAACTGAGTAGCAACTTCAAGACCAAGAGGTCTGGCTTCTTTCTTTAAGGATAGGATCAGAAGTGTACTTTTAGCAGGCCCCTGGAAAGAAAGAAAAGTAAACTTTAGTCCTTGTAAGAAAATTTGCAAAGAAGTGCTTTAACAGCCTTTTAGTCTTCAGTGAAGCTGTAGCTACAATGTTCCTAGGATACTTCTGAATCACAGTAAAGCATTAGAATGGGGGGGTTGCAAAAGTTGCTGTTTGGATTCCTCTGTTTGTTGGCATAGCACTTGTGCAGGCTTTGCTAGTTCCAGCTGACCATGAGTTTCCAGCTTACATGAGCACCTGGACATGAGCCCACAAACCAGCTCCCCTCCCTCTGCTACAGTAAGCAATATGGAGGGGCAAGGGGCAGGGGTGCCCATACCAATCTCATAATCTTGGATGATGCCAGTACCTGCTCTGTAGTGGAGGACTGACTCACATAACAAGATCAGCTCCCATGCCTCCAGAAAAAAATTGCTCACAAAATGAGCTTTAGACATGTGTGTGTGTAACACAACTGATGACTTTAACTGACAGCAGACAGTCAGAACCACTGCTCAGAACCCTCATCTCTGCTACTCAGACTGCCCAGAAGATAAACCATGGTGGAGCTAAAAAGAATGAGGTTACTCCTTTCTGGAGGCAGCTTCTCCTCCTTTCCTGGAGGACAGTGCACAGAGCTAAGGTAAGGTGCTGTTATCCAGGTGGCCTAAACAAGCATTTTGAAGTGCAGAAACACCAGGTTGTTACACCTGTTAGAGTTGTTACACCTATTAGAGTAACAAAGCTGATCTTCCTCTGGTAGTGTGCCAGTTTCAGCTTACAGGATTCCTGTAAGGGCAAACATAAGGCTGCAGAACCGGCCTATAACAGGCTTTCTGCTTTACATGGACTTCCTTTTGCAGCCATTGTCTTATCAAATATAACATGAAAAAAAAAAAAAAAAAAAAAAAAAGAAGTTACTAAAAGAGTGGACTTTGATTTGCTACCGTTCTGTTGCATTTACAGCAAATGCAACCACCTACTCTACAGGCTGCCAGTGCAGCCATTTAAGTGGGTTTGCTCATCAGCCCAAAGTACCTGACTGAAGCACGGGCTGGAACTGGCCAGACATACAGATTTCTTCCTGCTTCTGACGCACAATGCGCTGAATGGCTGGGGGGAGGCCACGGGGGTTACGTGAGAAGATCAGGGAGTAGCCATCATCACAAGACCCATCTTCCTTTAGACTGCGGCAGGCATAGGTAATGGCATAGTTGTCATAGTCGGTGTCAATCACCCAATAGTTGTCGCCTGAAACATCAGAACACTCGTGTTCGTCGTGGTGGGCAAAACAGAGCAGAGGTGAACCTAGTCATCCCACAAGGAGACACCTCACTTCGGCAAATGGCAGGAGTAGCTTCCCAAAGGAAGTCACCTCCCACACCCAGCTTATCTCCACACCCTGAATTGGAGAACAGGGACAAGCACAGCGCATCTTGACTACATGTTGGTCTCTATGATGCTCAGTGCTTTTCATCTTTGATTTCTTAGGCTAGAAGTATTAAGGACTAGGACTTTCCACATTTTCTATTCCAAAAAAATGGCTTCATGTTTTTCACATGGGGGCAGGGCATACAGGTTAAGTTTTGGGCATCCAGATTACACTTCCTATCTGAGAAGCCTCAGCAAAGCATGTCTCCTGTCTTCCAGCCTTGCTCAACTAAATGCATTTTGTTGTGGTTAATCTGCCAGTACTCAGTCAATTTAATATTCCTTTCTTATGCATTAGCAGGCCAGGTCCTGCCCAACGTCCACAGCTGGAGCCCTGCAGCTATGGGAGACTCAGGCACAAAGTATGGGGTTTGCAGGGTGCATAACTGAGGTTCAGCATGAGCAATTTCTGCAAGGAGAACTTGAGTTAACAGCTCCATTTTGTTGAATCCAGCTGTGTCTGCCTGAGAAGAACTGTGCCTGGCTGCTGGAGTGCAGATGTGAGTCTGCATGTCGCCTCCCTCTAACTATGAGGAGTACAAGGATGACTGATCCTCTGCACCTTTATAATGCCCAATGTGGGGCGGAAAGTATTGCTTCCCTAGGCTCATCACCCTACTTGGCTATGCAAAACCCATATATGTGTCCCATTGCCTCTAAGCTGCATCCTCCTTGTTAATATATATGAATATATTTGTTGGGTCTGTGAGGAGTCTCTGGATACTGACCCTTCTATGGAGATAAATGGTACTGCTTCAATAAAGAATCCCCCCAAAAAAGGATGCTTTGTCTTCACTTAGAGCAGTCTGAGCTCAACTGTTTTTTCTGGTCATATACTGAAACACACAAATCTGGGGAGCTGTAAGCTACTCTCCAGCACCACAAGGCTGAAGCTGTTCACTCACCACCACTGGAGAGGTAGCTGGCCAGGCCCTGATAAGTCATGTACATTTTTGCTGGAGTGGTTGGGTCAGGTACTGTATATTGAGCAGCCATGTCAGCACAGATCACCCAGAACCTGCAACAAGATCCATAAGACTGAAGGTAAAACCCTGTGGCATGTGGGCTTCAAATGAATGTCCCTCATTCAGGACTTAGGCAAGAACCAAGCTATAGTTCAGCACAACTGCCTCAGGCATGGCCGTGGCCTTTCTTCATACAAAGTCACTGTTTGTCATTAAGTAATGCAAAACTGTGACAGTGGCCACATCACTGACAGTGCATTGTTGCTGTCTGGTCCCCTCCTCTGCTGTGCAACCATGGGGACTGGGGCAGTACCCTGATGCTCCTTCAGGTCAGCAGGCTTTTTACCACCCATTTCTGTGCAAGCAGACAGCCACCGAGCAAAACGATGGAAGTAATTTTTTGATTCCCTGCTAGCAGTTTGCAGAACGAGCTGACCTGCATTTGGGCTCATTTACTGTGTCCCTAGGCAGAGTCAGGGACCTGTCTCTTCTCTCTTGAATCCTTCCTAGCTCTATTGGCACAGGGACATCTGTTACAACACAGAAATAATTACAGCCATTCTGCTGTCCAAGCTAGTTCAAGACCTTCACACAGACTGTGGAAACCCTGTGGGTGCCCAAACAGTCTGCCTTCATTGTCCATTTCTTCTAATGCCCTTCTTTGATTGGTATCTGTTTGCCTTGAATACCAACTACATCTTAGCATAGTTTGTCAAGTATTATCTGGATTTATGAAATTCTGGAAGGTTCTTCATTCCCTTCCTTGTACAGGCTGCACTTCTCCTTTACCTTGGCATTGCAGAAATAAATTCATGGCAGCCCTGACACCCCACTTGGTTTTTGAAGAGACCTTTCAGGAATTTTCCCACCCACACTATGTGGCATGCCTGCAAAGCTTCATTTGTTCCGTGCCAAAATATCCTGGAATGCTGTGCTGTTATGACTTACAAGATTCATAGCCATGTCCTCTATTCTGTTATTCATGCAGTTAGACAGTTTTGGTAGCTAATGCACAACAAAACTAGTGCTAGCCTACTGAAAGCCCCAGATTTTCTTTCCTACACCCAGAAAGCTATTTAATCCCTTTAGATGCTTTAATTCCTTATAGTAACCATGACCAACAGGCAAAACTCTAAAGTTTCTTCCATCTATCTGTTCAGACATTTCAAGGGCATCCAGGAGTTAACCACATGTTTTCCTCAGAAGTCTATCCAACACTGCATTGAAAGATCTGTGAAAGTAATGCTCATTACACTCCTCCTTCTGAATCTCTCAGTGAAATGAGAGCTGCCCTGCGCTCGCAGGGCCGCAGGCTTCGCTAGTTCCTCTCACATGGTTGCAAGTCATATACCTAACTGCTCCATCACTCAAGTTTCACTTTATAACTGACATTATGCTGCAGTTTTGTGGTGCATCCAGACAAGAGCTAGGCTGAGAAGTAACCCAGGACTTGAAAGTCTCTAACCTCTGCCTCTAATATATTCCCTTGATTGAGCTTCCGTTTTTGATGAAGAAAACCCAGTCATGTTGTGTACTCAGGATAGATCACCTTCCATATTCCCCTTCTCTAACACCTCATGGCAGCAGCTAGAGCTGAAAGTCAAAAGAGCTCACCCAAAAAGCTTCACTCGGCCTTTGGAAGATGCTGTCATAGTGCCATCTTCCTCCACGGTGTATTCAGCAGAGATGTTGTCCTGAAGGAAAAGGCCTTCTGGATCCTTCTTGGCCAGGGCGTACCATTTTCCTGCATACTAACATGAAAGACTATTAATATCTGGATTAATCACCACAGCAAGATTAGCACAAAAGTAATTTTGTAAACATAGAGCCCTTCTCACTACCCATTGCCTGGCCTATGAAGGAAGTCTGAGTTTGAGTGTCTACGTAGCACACAGGTCCTGCTACACCATCTCGTGCCTCTGTGCCAGAAGGAGTGGGTGTAGCAGCTCTGCACTTCTGTGCGCACATACTCTCATCACATGAGACATTCCTATCACAGTGACCTTAACACTGAAAGCTTCTCCCATCCTGAGATGCTGGCTGGAAGTCAGGCCAGTTCTTCCCTGTTCCCATTCAGGCCCCTGCTTTTCTGTGGAAGATGCCATCAACAATACTAAACTGTAGCCACAAAGACCTTTAGCAAGCTGTCTGGAGGCAGCCTTGTGGCTATGGGGGTGCCACAATGGATCTCTGACAGTGAAAAGGATCTGCCCAGCAAAGCAGAAAGTGATGGCTTTGTACACTGTGAAGAAGAAAGGATGTGTTGGGGAGACTAGCAGCAAGCAGGATGAAATGAGATTAAGGGGAAGAAAATTTATAGGAAAAAAATGGATCCCTGAAAATCCCTAAAAAGCTCTATCTAGTAAAATGAAAAAAATATTTAAATGGGTGAATGACAGACAAGAAGGGCCTCAAAAGTAACATTGCTAGTAAAAATAATGAGGAAAGGAGAACTTAGTTGTGTTAAATTTAGTTTTTCAGGGAAGCAATGAGATCTGTTTGTCAAGTTCCATACATAAGCCTGAAACACAATGTGTGATTCCCAAACACAGAAGACTGAGAAAAACGTTGACTTTTTAAAACTGGGATGTTTCTAACGCTCTCCTCAGACATGGGTTTGTTTCCAACAAAGACAATCTTATATAGAGGAAGTCCTGGCCCCACTCCAGCTGCAGCTGGAAGTGATGTTTGCTGAGAGACGATCAAAATAGATTCTGGCACACCTGTCTGGATCTTTCCAACACCAGGATAGCCCTAATTTCCTCCTCAGAGGCAGGCAGATTAAATGCTGTGTTTAAACAAGAGCCAGTCTGTGTTCAGGATAGCTAACTAGATAAATTTTCAGTTTGCTATGACTCCCAAGAATGGCTAGTGGTGGATGCAAATCCGCCAGGGCATGTGTTTGGGCTTTCTCTGAGATCAGGATCTAAATTATTTCACTCACAGTTCCACTCAAAGTTGAGATCTGTACTGAGCTTCAAGCTAATGGAAGATGACATCTGACAGACTGGCATCCCTGACTTTCAAGGCCAGCTTTACTGTAACGTTCAGAAGGTTAAACAGTAGCAAGAAAAACAAACTACAAGAACAGTGTCTGAGAGACAACATACAAAAGAAGTTAACTTCTGGTAATTAACCCCTTTAGATTAACACAACTCATAACCTGGAAAAACAGTTTATATATGAAGCTTCTTCACATGTACTGTTGCTGTAACCATAATTACCCTTTTTGGATCAAAATTGTCTTTCACAGCGAAAGACTCCACTGCACAGGTCTGAGCTAGGCTGTATTCAACAGTGGAGAAGACCGAGGCCAAGAAAACATACTGTGTGTATTTCATTCTGCAAGACAAAAGCAAATGTGAAGTTTTATTTCATGCAGTAGGTGTGGGTAGCTAGTGCTCTGCCTACAGAAACATTCTCTTCAATTTAAAACTAGTTTATTTCCAGGCTGAGTAGGCTATTAAATCCTCCATCAAGAAGCCACCATATTGTGGTGCCTAAATCCAGTCAAAACTGAGCATCAATGGCAATTACTTTGCCAGACTATTTTGCTTCTTGGTAGTAGTATTGCTTTTCATTACATTTTTACATTATAGATCAACCCAGACTCTGGATAAGGTTGGTAAAGACTGATAAAAATTTGAATTTTTTTAGTTTTTTGTTTTCACAAGAAGAATAATGTTCTGATGAGCTCTGGCAAAGCACTGTAGGTTGTAAGGATGTTATTTCATGGTGGTTGTCCACTTCGCTTTCAAAAGTAGCAAAGCTGTGTTCTTTATGGCCAGTTCTCATCATCAAAATAGGCTCTTCCTAACTGCCTACTCTAATGGCAAAATACGTCTTGTTATTGTCTGCCATCAGACCATTCTCTCTACGATCATGAGAAATAATATTCAGTGTCTAGAGGCTTGGTCTACCATTGCAGCACAGCCACAAGGTAGCCATGGCTTTATTTGTCTCCTTGAGTATCCCAGCTCATCTCTTTCCCAACACCTTTGTTTCTCACACTTTGGGAAGAGAGCACCTGCACATACATTCTTGCAAAGTATTTGACTCTGAATACCTCTTCTGGTGCCAAGATAAAACACGGTTACCTGAAACCTGCCTGCGGCATCCAAGCTAAGCTACCAACCCAGAACTTCCAAACAACTGAGCAGCTATTCTGTTCTCAGCTGCTGCCCTGCAAGCTGCACTTCCTTGCTGCAAGATGTGCTGATCTGGCCTTCCTCTGAAGAGAGACCTACCTGTTGGGGTAGAGGTGTCGGAGATCCCTGAGACAACTCTGCTTCAGTCTTTCAGCTGCAGTCAGCAGGACAGTTTTGTGTCAATTGCCCTCCAGCTGCCTTTAAATAATGAATCCGCAAAGGCACTAATTGGTTATTTTTGCTCGTGTGCCTGAGTAAAATGCTTAATCTTGGATAATCCATTATGTAAAAACAGACTGTAATCCTCACACTGGTGGGTCTGACTGCTATACTAATACGAACACAGCTTTTACATAATGGAAGAAGCTGCATAGAAAGCTAATAAGTCTATTGATGTGATTGTATCACACCTTTATCTCATTGAAGTCTTTCTGCTTCTAACACGTGTCAGGAGAATAAGCATAGAGCATTAACCAGAGAAACTCATGGACTATATGTACTCATCTGAATAGGCACGTGTTCGTATTCGATAACTTGCATGAAGTAGGTATGTAATTAGCTCTTCCAGTATATGCACCATCAAATAAAGCTGATCCTTGCAAGAGTAGGAAGGCGTTATGCATTATCTTCTGGGGAAAAAAAAATATTTTTCCTTTACACTGACATCAAAATCTTCAAGTCCTCACTTCTCCTGTGTACATTCTTCCCAGCTTACCTTATCAACATTTCCAGTTGCATAAATACTATAGCTCTCTCCTTCACAAGGTGTTCTTCCTAGAAGCCTTCCATAGGGATGCAATAAAGCACAAAAAAACGAGAAGGCAGAAACAGCTAGAAAAAACTTTTTGGTGGCAAACTTTGCCTGCTATTCTTACAATTTCCCCAAGTGCCCAGAGAGTCTCCCCAACTGCAAAGGTTGACAATGTACTCTTTCTACCCAGGCTCACCTGGCAGACTTAAGACTTCAGAGGCTCATCTAGAAGTTGCCAGCACTTGCAGCTGCTTCTCTCACTGGGCTGGTGGGTGGTGGGAAGCCTTGGACATACCACTAGGGATGACTCTGTAGTTTCTATAAAGGCCTAGGAATCCTGAACCTCCTGGTACTGATCTAGCAATCTGGACATTCAGAGCAAGGCTAAAGCCTTCTGAATGTGTTGGACTTGCTGCAGACATCACTTACAGCCTCTGGCCCAGGAATTCCTGAAGAAAAGCATGCAACCTCACTCCATAGCTGGTGTGAACTGTACTGCTTTCCGGACAGCTTGTTTAGTGTTGCCCATTATCTAGGAAAGACAATTCTTGCTTCCTGCCAGAGAAAGCTTTTGGTCTCTGTGCAGCTTCCACTTCCACTTTAGAGGGAGGCAATAATACTTTGCATGCTCAGAGGGACTGAGCATATCCTGTGCATGCCATCTGCATCACTTCAAAGGCAACCTGGGCAAGTTCAAAGGGGAATGACCTGTTGGTAACTGTGACAGGAAGGTGAGAGCACCCATTCTAGGCCAGGTTTGACCAGGATCAAGCAGCACAGCATGTCCCCTTCTTCCTGATGGAGGGGCTGGGTGCAGCCTCCATGCCCTCCTCAGCCATGGTGGGGCCACACCATCACAGCCTGTGCTCTTGGCTTTTTATAAGTGTTTTTCTTTGGGGCAGGTGGAGCACTTTGGGGCTGGCTTGTGTTATGCACAATGGCCCCTTCTTTTCCCTCAATATTTTGGCTGGGTTTATCCAGGGACACCAAGACCTGGAGGTGTGGTGAGATGGCACACACCCAGCTGCTGCAACGAGGTGCCAGCTGCTTTATGTCCTGGGCAATGTGGATCTACCTTGTCTTTTCTGTCCTTCCTGGACCCCTTGCACACACTGTGCAGCCTACTTTCATCTCTACTGGCACAGTCTCCTTTTACTCGCATCTTCTTCACCAGCAGCATTTACTTCGTTTAGAAGTGAAAGTAAAATCAACAGGAAACCCATTCTTTAAAAAGCATGGCTACTTGAAGAATGACATAAAAAGTAACTTCTTAAAGTGCTTTTTGATGGCTAGATGCCCATGAGATCTTCAAAAGACTTTCCCCAATGCTAAATCTAAGTGCAGAAGTGCAGCACTTTTCCAACCTGACACAGAGATTTAAGAGTGAACTGTAGTGTTTTCTGCAAACTAGAAGGGTTTTGAAAAACTTACCACTTCATCTGTTTCCAACAAAAAAGATTAGTTTATATCTGCGTGAGACACAGGTGACACTCGAAGCCATGCTTAGGTGACTACCTAATCCCCCAGGGATTAGAGACATGTTAATAATAGCTAATCGCAGCACAAGATTTTGCTTGGTGACCATAACATCTGTCACTGAATTATCTGCTGTTCGGTGCACGAAGAAAACAAAATCAAACTAACCTTCATTTTTGCAGTATTATGTTAGTTTGTGCTGGGTGTAGACAAAAAAAGGAGGCATCAGAACATTGAAACATATTCCCGGGCCCTTTGAATTTGATGTAATATGAAACATCTTATAGAAACAAAGGTACACTGCAAGGTCTGGTTGTCAAATAAGATATCCAAGGGCCTATTCCATACCTGCTCATCAAAACTTCCTGGTTTTTAATAGGTGACCTGACCACATAAAACATATATTCAGTCTCAGCACAAGAGTAACTGGTAGTTTTAATGTCCTGCAGTAAAACAGGTATGCACGTGAGATGATTAGTCTTATCTCTGCCCTATCCCATGAAATACAGAAGAAGCGGTTTTGGCCTTCCTACCCCCTAGCATCCCCCCTCCTTCTGCCTTATTATTGGAATAAGCATAGGGTAAACGACTCTGGGAATTACTGCAATTGCACTGCTGGCTCAGATTTAACAACGTGTGCTAGCTCAGCAGCTGATAGCACAGTATGAGATCTCTAAATAGCCTTCTGCATTGGGCATTAAGTTCCCTGCTGTCCAGCAGGCAATCAAGTTGCGGACTTGTTTACCACGGTGCTGGAGAACATGTAGACACATCTTCAGTTGCCCTTGACAGCTATTGTGGTGGTTATCACACCTTAAGTCGGGAGGATTTCCTCTCTAGCCTTAGATCTAATTTGTGCTGCTGAGGACACATGGCTTCCTTCTAGGTTGTCACACGCATGTGACTGCATTGCCAGAGTATTTGTGTCCCAGCCCCAGGTCTGCCAAAGACTGAGAGAACAGTGACAGTCTGCTCTACTCCCTCACAAGGGCGGGAGACAGGAGAACTAAGGCTTTCCCATAGCAGTGCACCACATGAAGGCCATTGGCTACGAGGTTCACAGTTTCTGTGACTTCTGCTCAGAAATGCTGATATTTCCCACTGAAGAGAGTGATGCAATAAAGATGAAGAGAAAATAATTTTAAGTTCATTTCTCTGTGTTTCAAGCGTAAGGTTCTCAGGTGTGTTGCATCATTATACAAAAAAAAACCCATCATAAGTCACTGCCTTATGACTTTTAAGGCACCATTCAAATACCTCACAGCTTTAAATAGCATAAACTGAAAGGCACCCTTCCCTTCTGCAGTATGATAGTGTCATTCTTGCTAAACATACTGACTGACAATGGGTAGAGCACAGGCTCACATGCTCCCATGCACACATCTCAGACACAGACAGACACACACCCCTCTTAGTTTGCAAATGAAAACAGGAGGCTGCTCAAAGCATGGAGGAGTCAAGGAACCTCAGCTCTGCCATGATGAGTAGCCAGCCCTGGAGCAATGTTTTTTTCAGGGCCATTGTCAAGGGTTTGGCAACAAAACCAAGTTACAGCCTCTCTCCCAAACCCTTCAGTATCCTGCTGACTTAGCTGCATCGGGTGAATACAGAGCTGGCTAAAATCTCTTCTGAAGTGGGATTTTAACATACAAGGATCCAATAGCCAAACAGACAGATTGGTTTTGTGCCATGTTTCTGCAAAACTGTATGGACGATGGTTACAGCTTGATCAGTGAGCTGCTAGATTTCACTCTCCAAGCCATGACAGTTTCTCTAACGGCCTGTTGCTACTCTGTGCCAAAAAAACCATCCAGGCCTGAGGCAACCTCATGAAAAAGAAGGCCTGTTTGATCATCACATAAAGAGTTGGGCATTTTGGTTGTTTTTTTCTAGTATTTGTTAGTAGGCAAACTGGTGACATGCCTATATACATATCTAGTATTTACTACTACTGAACTGGTCCATTTGCAGACATTGGCAGGTTTATTAATTTTACTTGCAACATTTATTTAAAGATACAATATTTATATTTTCATGTCAACCTGCCAGCTCCTGGAGGGCATAAATCAACCTTTTGGCACAGGAAGCATGGAGAATGTGCAAGCAGGGTGGCATTTGCAAACATGAAGGGAGTTCAGCTGTCTGAAGCAAAGGTCTTTACACTGGAAGACAACTGTGGGGTATTTCCATGGCCTGACATTATTATTCTCCTGGGGAAAGGCAGGATGAAGGGGACTGTTACCTTGAGGAAGCCAATACCTCCTACCACATTTCGCAGTGTGGCAACAGACTGGAGTTTCTTAATTCCCTGGTGTTATTCCCCTGATGCCTTCCAAACAGAAGAGGCACAAAGGATATGTGGGTATCCCTGAAGGTGTAAATCAGGCATGTAGTATTCTAAGTCTGCTGCTTTTCTGTTCATGCAACAGAAGCAGCTTAACACCAAAAGTGCAGAAATAAATCTATAGACTTTAACTTGTTGCAAAGCATGATGTAACAGCAGAACATATGTCCTCAATAACATATTGCAGACAGTAAGTTCTCCTTCCAGATTATTGCTTCAGATTGATCCAGCAGCATATTTACAGCTCCTTACATAGCATGCACCTCAAGGTGCTTTACAAAAGTGATACTGCTGGCACAGAGCTTGAGTAGTCATGGATAAGCCAGGATGTCCATGCCAGCCCTGATGATGGATTTAAAAGCTAAAACCAGTAGCACAAATTACCAAAGCCAGGGGAATCTGTATGTGCATGCAGCCAAAGGCCATTAGCCAGGCATCTGGCCTCAGTGAGCATTAGAGGACAGAGTTTCCATCTGCAACAGAAGGCAGAAAGAGACTAAGGAAGGAAGGTTTAGGTCAGAGCACATCTCTGCGCTCCAAGGAGAGGGCAGTTGTGAATATGAGGCTGATTAATGAGTCACAAAGCTAGAGAAGAAGCCAAAGGCTTTCACATACAACTGCATTTCACCTTTCTATCTCTGCTTCTTCAGTTGGAGGAACAGATGATCTTCATTATATTGCTTAGGAAAAGGGAGAAGAACTGTGAGGTTTTTTTCAAAGCTATCAAACATTATTTTTTATATATAGAGAGAGGATTTTGTTTGGTTGGTTTATGCTTTAAACAGATGGTTTTCTCTGAAGCTGCAAGGTCTGAGATAGGGCAAATCTTCCACACATAGGAAACCTTACAGTTTTCAACATGGCATGCTTCTTGTCAGTTGAGGGGTCTTAAAGGTCAAAGCAATTTGTTTTACAGAGGGCCCAAGAAGTTCCAGTCAACTCTCAGGGTCCCAAAGTGTTACTGCCTCTGTAAACTTGCAACTGGAATACACTTGACACAAAGATCAAGTTTACATCCACTTCAGACTGAGCAACAAGCTGGAAACACTGAAAATTGCAGTGCTGCCTCAACATTACTAATGCCCATCAAAAATACTGTAACTGCACCAGGCTTTTTTTAATTCTAAAACACATTGCTCACCCTTTGCATTTGAACTGCCTCCCGCACTTTCCCCTGTCCACAGTAGCGCATGGGATTTATACTTTATTACAAATATTTAAGGATCCTGGTACAATTCAGATATCACCTATCCAGCCAGCAAGAAAACAGAGCTCTAGCATAACCAGTTACTGCTCAGACTGCATTTTCTGTGGACCTAGGATTGCCACTAAGCAGTGCTCCTGTGCTCCAATGCTGTATTTCTGTGTAACAGCCACATTTTATTAAAACAAGTATGAAGCTCCAGTTGTTCTTGCAACCATGCCCCAGCTGACACATGTCCCATTGCTGCCATACTGCACCTCTGTTGGGCTCCTGCCAGCCATGGGCAGGACTCAATGCTTGCCCAGGATGGGCTGTGGGAGGTTCCTGGCATCTATTCCTCCAGCCCCTGCAGTCTATCTGAAAGCCAGCCCTTCTCTCTGCTCCCCAAATTTGGTACCATTCCCAGACTTGGCTGAGTGCCCTCTGTCTCTCATTTAGCTCCAACCACCTTGCCCAGGGTGCTTGGAGGGAGGCTACAGCCATTTTCCACCTCAGGCGGCTCCATTAGCTGGAGTGCAGGTGGGAATGGGGCCTCAACTGTCCCTGGAATAGGGGTTAAGAGCCCAGGTAGCAGGGTCATGCTGTAGTGACGTCTAAAGGTCCCTGGTCAGCTGCAGAGGGGAAGGAAAAGCCAGGGGAGGGTGCTGAGCAAGAACCCTCATATTTTGCATGCTAGCCCTCCATGCAGCAACAGAAAATCTGTGTGTGGCTGGAGGAGTGAGCCAGACTTAGGGGACAGAGGAAGATCCCAGCCCAGGAGGTGATGAGAGACACAACTCTGATCCTCTCTGGGCTGCTGTGGCTCCAGGCAGGAAAGCTTATTCTTGGATACAAGCAGGTGGCATGAGAATATTACTTGGTAAATCAGATAAGCTGAAATCTTGTTATGCTAGCAGATGAGTGGGCCAGAAAGATTTGAGTGTAGCTGTCAATACAGCATCCTCTAAGGATAATGTCTAATCAAAGTAGTCACTTGCAGCTCACCTCTGCACAGCCTATTGGTTAGGAAGAAAACATTATTCCCACAAAGGAGAGGCAAATCATCTTCAGATGTAACATCTCCAACCTTTTCAGTGTTGCAAGTAGTATCTGCACCATCTGCTTCGGACCCAGTTCCATGAATGACTATATAACAGTACTACTTCTCTTTGGCAGTGCATTTTGCACCCCATCAGCTGTATGACTTCACTTCACAATTGGAGTTTCTAATAGTGTCCATGCAAGGACTGGGGAGAGAATGTGATACGAGTTGTAGGAAAGTATGGAATTTTGTTCCCAGAAACTCCAGCTCGTTTTCCCAGCCACTAACAAAGCCTTCAGGGCAGCTTATGCATGTAAGGTTTCCATTTGAAATACTGTTAAAAGGGCAGGCACCAACACCCAACAAGGAGGGTTCTTATGCGAACTCTGCAATTAGGTTTAAAGCTCTTAGAACCAAATGTGTGCAATCACACATTCTCAGATATTATTATGCTGTGTGACAACATAGTGCAAGTTTCCTAAAACAGCAGCTTCATTCCCCTCCAAAATCCTCCAGTGTCTGCTTAAGTCCAATCAAACAACACTATCTTGTTGCAAGCTGAGACTGTATCCACCTCGGTTATCACCGCTATGCAAACAATGGCTTTCATGGTGCCAACCAATTTTCCTGAAGGCCTAGGAGATACATCACACTTTAAATTCTGGGTACATCAGCCCACCACCCTTCTCCAAGAGGTCTGCTTTGGCACTGCTAGCTCCCTTTGCGCAGATGATTTAGATTTCCACCCACCATTCCTATGTGGTTTACTTTGCACTGCAGTTTTACAGCCCTGGCTTGGCTTAACCAATATTGCCTCAATTTCTCTGCTTCTGCAGCTATAAACTTCAGTACCTTAGAACCTTTATTCTTTCCCCTTGTCAAGGGAAAATCTTGTTAAGTTTCAAATCCTACATGCAGAGGAAGGAACTGAGCTTGGCTCTTTCATATTTTGACCCTGGAGTGTCTTGGACACTACTTGTTTTTCTTACAATATTTCAAAACAAAAACATTTGTCTTGAACTCAATAGAGCATTTCATATTGAAGCGTGAATATCTGGGAGGTCTGGATTCAAAAGAGTGCCAACTTTGATACAATATGAATAGTTCACCCATTTGCAATTTTTCAGTTCCCAAATCATGCCCCAGAACTGCCTACAATGATTTGCATACCCTTTAATACAGACACCAGCTTACACATAAAGAGTAGTAAAGCCATACCATCTAGAAAACACCATATGTCACCGAGCCCAAAGGACCTTCTCTTCAGACACAGGGCATCCTGAGTACATCCTCTGACTGTATAGCTCTGTGCTGTGATATCCATTTCATAAACAGCCCGATTCCTGCTTTCATCATTAATTAATCATCAATTAAATTAGTCCCATCTAGCAGGTTTACACTACTGCAAATGAAGTTTTTCCTGGTGTCTAAGCAATAGTTCCCCCACATACAACTGTCCTGAGAGTCTATAGACTGTGGGAGGATTAAGATTAGCAAGAACACACAATTTACAAAAGGGCCTGTTTTGTCCAGTTTTGAACTCACATTTTATGGTCTCACTCAAACTGTCTCCCACCTTCAAGTCCTTGGCTAGTTCTTTCCCTTGTCTTCAGTCAAAACCAAAGAAAATTTCCTCTTACTCTTTCTGCCATCATCTGTACCCAGAAAACTGCTGCAACATGCAAGATCTTGCTGAACAGCCTGCAACCTCAAGTGTTGCTATCCCTACAGATATCAGGAAATTAAAATTGCCCACTGCCAAATCCTGTGCTTGGGACAGTCCTGTTTGTTGTTCACAAAAAGGCTTCATCCATCCCCATTCTGGAGACATGGAGCAGACCCCCACCATGCTAGTGCTGTGCTGGTCCTTGTACCTCTGTTTGAAGGCAGATGTTGGAGGCACCACTGGCACACATTGTCTCCTCCAAGTCTTCTTGAGCAATATTTTAGTATCCTGGCTAAGAGAATTACCAGATCAAGTCTCTGTCATGCTAGCAGAAAGGTATCTAAAACATTCAGCCAGTTGACCCAACAGCTTTCCTACTGCACCTTCAGTGACCTGGGAACTGAAAGAGGGAATGGGAAAAAATTGAATTATAAACAAAAAATGTATATATCTTTGTCTCAGTTTCCACTGTTTTACCTGCAATCTTCTTTCTTTCTTAACTCACTTCCCCTATATTCCCATGCCTTTGTGTGAAGGCGTTCACTCCTGTTTCAGGAGTGGACACAGATGGATCAGCAGATTTCTGTTCTGTCCTCCCTGATGTTGGGGACCATCCCTACCTGTCTTCCTCTTCAGCTCCAGACCCACCTGCATAAACATTTCTAACACTGCCACCACAGGTCCTTTTCTTGTCACCCTCCTCCCAGGCAACCACAGTCACATTTGCACTGGTTTGCACCACTGCTGGCAGTACCAATGCACTCTGGGACAGGCAGCCTTGGACCTTTACTCCTTCGAGCAGGCGAGCCTTGGTTATCTTCCAGCAACGCAGTGGGTAGAACTTACCTCTGTTCCCTACTGCTGAAAATGTTTGTGCATTGTTTAATTCCTCTGAAATATAGTGGCCTCTGTGACATTTTGCCTCCCAGCATAATGCTGATCCTTACCTGCTGTTTGCACAGCATAGTGGCTCCATTGATGTGAAACAATTTCTATCACTCACAGCTATAATTCCCACCCTTTCTCCACTGATAGACATGAGGGAATTTTTTTTATACCTTCCTAGAATTTTTTTTTCTTTTGTCTGCAGGGCTTCCCACGATTCCACGAAGTGTCTCAACCCAGCTACCCCAACCCAAAGCTCCTCAGACTCCTTCCTAAAGTATGCTACCAAGAGGCATGCTTTCTGGTCCTGGTTCTTACCAGTGAGAAGAAAAGGCCACAGACCTCGCAAATTCCATTCAAATCCTGGACTAAATTGTTCAGGATTGGTGGTTCCATTTGAGAAAAGCTCCTACAGCAGCAGATAAAGAATGATGCAATAGTAAAGGGAGCGCTGAAAAAGCAGTATTACCTCACTATTTTTGTGCTCTTTTGTGAAGGATGCACTTCCTACTACTGTAGGAAGCTGGGAGAGCAGAAATAATAAGATGCTCACCTTGTTAGCCAAGGATTAGGCCCAAGCAGTATATATTTAATTAGACTTTAAAGAGCTTATTTCCATGTTCAGAGACACAGTTTTCCCTGTGGCTGCTGCCTCAATATAATTGTTCCAGTAAGGAGGGAGTTTTCAGCTATTGTGAGCACTCAATTTTTGTTTGCATTTAGATTAAGAGGAAGAAAGTGGACTCAAAGCTCTTGTACAGGTCATCTAATCTGGTTGAGAAGATCTGTCCTCTCACAGACTCACCTTGGGCACTATAAAGGAATACCTCTTCTGGATGACAAGCTCTCTTTGCAGTGTTACCTCAACCTTGGTCATTCTAGAAGCAACACCTACCACAAAAATTTAGGAACTACATTAGAAACTTGAGTGCGGTTTGCATAGACCACATCTTTGGACTACTACCTACCACAAGATCCAGGGCATTCACAATGAGCATTAGTGAAGACGATGTGGAGAAGTTTCTTGATGGCAACCCCACTTTTGCCAAGCAGTACTTTGAGAAGAAACTAAGAACAGAGTCCTGGGATAGCAATGAGAGTGAAATCCTTTTTGAGTTGATCCAAGACATGCAAGAAAGCATCAACATGGAGAAAGTTGTTTTCAAGACCTTGAGAAGAATCAGGTCCCTTATTCACGCTGACCGTTGTAGTCTTTTCATGTACAGGCAGAGAAATGGCACACCTGAACTGGCAACAAGGCTTTTCAACATCCAAGAGGGAAGCACCCTGGAGGAATGCCTGGTGTCTCCAGACTGTGAGATTGTCTATCCATTGGACATAGGCATTGTGGGCTATGTTGCACAAACCAAGAAAACCATGAACATCAAGGATGTCACTGAGGTAGGTTTGTCATTTATTCATTTGCTTGCTACAAGAGAGGCTAACAAAAGGGTCAAGAGGTAGTAGGGCATTTCTGTGCTTGGTCAAACCTCTTGCAATGTAATAACTGAGTACTGGAAACAGAAGTACCAGTAGAAAGTCTGTGAGTTGCTTCCAATTTCATTTATGAAGTGAGGTGAAGCTAAGCACATTATTACACTAGGTATTAATGCCTGCAAAAAAGTGTACTGTCACATCTTGCCTGTCTAATTAAAAAAAATAAAAATCACATGTAGTCCATCAGAGAAGAGAGTGAGGTACAGCCAATTCTGCACTGAAGGCACATGGAATTTCCCACACATATTTGTATTCCATGAGTAACTGGCAAAGAGAGAGAAATACTTTACAGTGCATCTAGAAAGGGTTTTCCTCACCAAATGACATTTGCTGTCTGATGCAGCTTTGGCCATGGGCATTCAGAGGCATTTTTATCAACTAGACAGAGTGGACCTCAGACTAGGTGAGTTAACTGCAACCTTTGTGTGGGTGATCTTCATCAGAAAGAGTAAGAGACAAACTTTGACCAAAAAAACTCTTTCAGCAAATCCTACACACTGTAATACCAAGAGGGATCCAAGGAATTTTAATGTTTTTATTTTATGCCTTCATGACAATATTTGCCTCCTCCATAATCCTGGGTTGAATCATGTAAACCTGAATGGCAGAAATAACAATCCGCTTGTTCTAATCACAGTTATAAAATTAAAATCCATGTGACCCAAATATGACATTTGGGATTACTCCATTTGGGATTACTCCATTGTTACAATTACTCTATTGTTTGCTAGTTACAAAGATACCATCTGTTTATCCATCCATTTGTTGCTCCATATGAATATATCCAAATGCCTCAGCAAAAACTTCCTTGTCCTCCACAGAACATACTGAAGCACAGTCTTTTTTTTTTTTTTTGAGGGCGGTGTGAGTGAAGGTACAGAAAAAGCATCAGCATGGGACTTTAACATTTTAAAGCTCTCTGGCTTCAGATATGTCTCTAAGAACATGGAAGGATTTCAGTGCTGTGAGACAAGTGCTGCACTCCAACTCTAGTGCTTTCAGACATTGCCATAAGGCAATTCCTTTGAAGGAGACCCAGAGACTAAATGCTTTGTCTACCTCAATTGGCAGGGAAAGCCAGCGGTGTGGGAGGTATGGGGAGAAGGTGCATTAGGGAGTGATTATTCTTTCTGGTGCAGCCCTCTGAATATGATCAGAGCTCTGAGGTTTTGTCTAACCCAACTAGAAGGACTTGTATCTAACAAGTTATTCAGCTGAGCAGGGAGAAGATCTTGGGTCAGCAAGAGCATCCCTGCACTCCCTATTGGCAGGTGATAATGGTGTCTAATAAGGCCCTGCGCCAGTGAGGTGATGGGCTGTAGGCCTTCACCACACTACCCTTTTGCTACTTTGTTTTCTTTTTGAGAGGGAAGGACAGTAACATTCACATAAGGAACAACTGGATGAGTTCCCTTTGTGTTGCCCTTACAGCATGACCGAGCACTGTCCCAGTCATTTGAATGGCAATTCCCTCATGGGTGACTCTCTGGACAGTCTAGTCCATAGCAGTGCCACCTGCACATTGCAAAATGCTCCTGTGGCAGAAGGGAGTGGGTCACTCTCAGAGGCAGGGAGGGAGCGCCCAGAACCACATACTGTGGGTATCAGCTTCATCCTCTGTTGAAATACCTTCCCTACAATCTACCATCCCATGCACAAAGGCCTAGCAACATGGCAGGGAATGCCTGGAAGAACACTTTCAGGAGAAATGAGGGATAGATGTCTTCATGGAGGCTGCAAGCCAACAGTAGCTTCAGGACCCAGGTAAAAGCAGTGACTGTACCAGACAGCAGTGGTTTATCAACTGTGGTTATGCAGTGCTGCATCATAACTGGCTGTACCCACTTCACAGTGCTAAAGAGAAGTCAAAGACAAGGAAGGAGGAGGTATTATGAAGGATGTCAGTGATCTCAGAATGACTAGTGGACAGTTCCCTTCTGACAGAGTTCGTCATGTTAAAGCTTATGATTTGCAAGATCTTTGCAAAATGTGAAAAAGTGCATGTGTCACAGTCAGAAGCCACAGCCAGTTCTCTTGATACTAGCTGTATCACCTGTACGTTGTCCAATTTTCTGCTAATTTGTTTCTCTTCCTCAATATTTTTTTAAGTGAAACATTTCTTCAGCTTACTTCAAGAGGTTGTGTTTTAACTTGGTTTTAAGACTCTAGACACTGTGAAAAAGTGTTTAATTTGTAAATTCTCTGTTGAACAGTGTGCACAGTTCAGTCCATTTGTTGATGAGCTCACCGACTACACTACAAAAAGCATCCTCGCAACACCCATCTTGAATGGCAAAGATTTAGTTGCGGTCATTTTGGCTATTAATAAACTGAATGGTCCATACTTCACCAGCTCTGATGAAACAGTAAGTGGTCAGTAGCTCAGTTTCTATCAAGCAGTTGTTACTTTTGCATGTAACTGACTCTTCTACAGGAGGGATGTCTGCTTTAGTGAAGCTCTACTGGTGCCAGTTTCCCTACAGGGACACAGAAAAGCCGTATTATAAGAATGCTTATCTCAGAAATCTTTCATGGAAGTTGCAGTGGGATAAGCCTCTTCTCACACCAGTGCAAAGCAAAGAATTTATCCGGGGGAATTACCATGGCATTGCTAAAGGGATGTTATTAAATCCAGTGTACGCAAGGCTGCTACTTAATTCAGTTCAATCTGAATCTCATTTTTTTGCCTTTTCAGCTTTTTCTGAAGTACCTGAATTTTGCCTCCTTGAACTTGAAGATTTATCACTTGAGTTATCTTCACAACTGTGAGACTCGAAGAGGCCAGGTAAGAGTGAAAATGCAGATCAAATGAGTGCTTTCAGGTGTAACTGATCTACTTCAGAGATTTGTGCCTGAAGAGCAGAAAGAAAAATATGCCCTCATCTGCTTTCAGATACTGCTCGTTCTCCAGAGTCTTTCATTAGTCTCTCTCCCTGTTGCTGTTGGCAAAACTACAGGAGATGATGAGTAGCACCAGTTTCAGCAGGACTGAGTTCCAGGTGTTTTGTTGAACTGAGGCTATGAAACACTCTTGGGGCATTTAACCACTTCAGCCAAGATACTTCTCGAAACAATTAAGAATGAGGTATTTTTGAATGTGGTTTTTTTTTTTTTTTCTTTAGCTGCTTATTAAAAAGTGCTGTGGAATTTCTTCTTAGTGCCAGTAAAATGATTCTCATATGTCTGTTGTATAGGCCTCCTCCACTAGAAATGAACATACATCATGGTTTTAGGGTATTCTGAATTGAAATAGTTCAGCCACCATTTTTTTCCACGACTTGGGTTATGAAAGGACTCTAAAGTTTGTTGGGTTGGATGCGAATCCATGCAATCACATTCTGCAGCAGATAACTGTTCGTCATTGAAGAGGACAAGCAATTGTGTCTATGTTTTATGGCAGCCATGCCCTTGTCTCCAGTGGGGGCCCCATGGAGGATAAATACTTGTTTTGGAAAAATGGATGCAGAATGAAAGTTTACATTAGAGGCTATGAGACAGCACTTACTAATTCATTATCTCATAGGCTTCATCTAATTTTTTCAGTAATCAAAAACATGAATGATGGCAGGTGATCCAGCCATCTAGCCATTATGAGTAATTCAACTAAAGCAGAAATAGCAAACGTTTGTTTCTGTCGAGGGTTTAGCAGTAGGACTGGGGGAGGTAAGGAAGAGGCTAGAAAACAAAGCGGAGACCCAAGAGGTGGAAAACCTAATGTCTCCTGCAGGGTGCTCTAGTCTGTAGCTGAACCCAGGAGTCCTGTGTTCATATATCACTGCTGCGTCAGCAGGTTCTACCAAAAGGGAGAAAGGCAAGAACGAGATGCAAGACACACTGTTAGTTCTACCAATAGTTCGGCTGGCCATCCAGATCTAAACATCTGTGCAAGAGTTAAGATGGCTCATCGTGGCAGACTTAAAATGACACAAATCACGTTCTCAAAGGTGGTCTAGGATTTTAATACGGCAAATCCCAACAGCAAAGGCTGGGGGATACTGCAAGTAAAATGGCTTATGCAAAGACAGTTCAGTCTGCTTGTGCTCAGATACTGTGTCTTAGTACAAGACCATATAACACATTTTGTCCAACTTCTTTACATCATTCCATGAATTGGCCATTCATCAGGTGTTGCCTTCAGTCCTCCTCATTGGCTTGTGGCTTTCAGCATTACTTATTGGATACTGTAAAATGTCAAAAAGAAATCATTGCTCATTTTCTTCTAATGGTTTGTATGACAATGCCACTATCCTGCCTGAGGGATGTTCAGAGGCTGGTGACATTGAACACCTCACACTTTATAGCAAGTGGCATAATGGTCCCAATTTACAGATTAGAAACAGAGACTGATGTATTGTAAACAGAGCTCAGTATTGTAAAAAATATCTACTAGGGCCCAGTGAAGAGGTGAGACACATTTTCCTGATTGTGGCCATGTGACAATATTTCTTGTTCAAAGCACAGCTCCAGTCAGCTTCAGTTTGCAGCTGTCAGAGCTTCTGAAGCATTTCTCCTTGTGTCTCCTGGGCTCAGAAAGCAAAGCACAGACATGCGCACATGCACTAGCTAAGCTGGTAATCGCATAGATGGCTTCCTTGTCTTCCATGTCAGAGAAAATTAAGCTCTTCGTTAGGCTTACAAAGATCCTCCTTTTGCCACCAGAAATACTTGCCTAATTTGCTACATAACCTCTACAAATGAAAGCACCTCATAGCAACAGCTTTCCTAAGGGTACATCTCTGGGCCATGAGATGGGGAAAAGGATCATAGGCTGGTGTGCACACAAAGCAGCTGTGCAAAGGCCTTGAGGAAAGTGTTAATTTGTATATTTCCAATTCCAGCCCTGGAATTTGTGACACTTTTGGTGTTAACACTTTTTGGATTCAAGATTTTTCTTCTGGATCTAAGATGTAAGTGGGGCCATCTCTTTATCTGGCACTACTACTTTTTTGTGGTATATTTGTAAGACTGAACTTTTACATAGCACTCCATGAGGACATTACTCTTTCTCAGAGTGCATATTTCCATAGTAAATCCCAGTGTGAATAAGCAATGCTTTCACATTTTGCAGTACAGGTTGTTATTGCACTTTTCAGGAACTGTAGCATAAAACCCCAATTGTTTCCTTGTTACTTCAAACACACTTAGGAAGCCCAGTGGTGAAGGAGAGCCTATATTTACATTTGGATTTTATTCTGCAGGTGCTGTTGTGGTCAGCTAATAAGGTTTTTGAGGAACTGACAGACATTGAGAGGCAGTTCCACAAGGCTTTTTACACAGTGAGAGCATATTTGAACTGTGACCGATATTCAGTAGGTCTCCTGGACATGACGAAGCAAAAGGTGAGTCTATGTTGTACATGTTGTACATGTATGTTGTATGTCTTTCTGTGTTGCTGGTGTCCACTGAGAGGTGACACGTGAGATATGTTTTACCGCAGCAGCCAAAGTACAACCTAGCTTTGCTTTGGTTGGCATTTTTTAAATTCTGTTGTGCAGATGAAGAGCCTAGGATAAAGAAAAGAGAGGGAAAGGGAATAGCTTATCACTGGAATGGGACTGCCAAAGGAGCCAGGTGCCAGGAGGACAAAGGGCAAACATGTCTGACCTTGGCAATCCTGGTCAAAATCTGCCACATAACAACAGCCTCACAAAGTTGGAAGTATAGTGAGATACCTGTGGAAACCCCCAGCAACAGAGTAGCACCATTCCCTAAGGACTCATCCATATGCATGTTATCCAGGCTTTTAGGTGAAATTTTGCTTCATGAAAATAAGCTCACAGAGCTAAGTCTGATTTGTTCTGATTGTCTGCACCTTTGGCAAGCTTTATGTGGGGGTTACACAGCATCCTTGTAATAGGAGCCCTACTTTATTCCATAATCAGGCTGACTTCGGCTACAGTGAACTTTGTTCTCCAGCACACTGCCAGAGCCTTCACAGCATGCTGTCTTGTTAAGGGGTGTATTAAAAGATCCTTAGTGTGACAGAGACACTTTGATTGGCGTTATAGTGTACCCTGAGAAAAACAAACAAACAAACCAAATCCTTCTCTTTAGCAAGCTAGCAAGTAGTAGATCAGCCCTATGGTCACACTCTGGAAAATGAAGAACACATAAAACATTGTTATAGTCATTTGTACTGTGAGTACAGCCTGTACTGTTCACTGAATGAAGCAGCATCCTGTGTATAGGCAGCGTATTACTATATACAGACATATAATGCACCTGACACTTCCTGATTTATACATAGCATTCTGCTGCCTAGAATTGAACTGGTCTTATTATTTCATGCTTTGTTTAACACAGTACCAAAATCAGCATGGTAGAGCAGTGGGTGCTTTGAAACTGAAGGCAGTATGAATTTTTCTAGTGTAAAAATACTTTTTTTCATTTTAAAACCAGGAATTTTTTGACCTGTGGCCAGTTCTGCTGGGAGAAGTTCCCCCCTACTCAGGACCTCGCACCCCAGATGGTAGGGTATGTGAAAACCAAATTTCTTAAGCTCTTTCCTGTCTGGCTCTATTGCCTCACCACCAATTTTAACATTGCTCTTCTATTTTTTTGGTAGGAAATAGTATTCTACAAGGTCATTGATTATATATTACATGGAAAAGAAGACATTAAAGTCATCCCGTAAGTGCCCAGTTTTTGTATGGTAGGTACTGACACAAAGTGTAGCCAAAAACAAGGTTTCTCATGACTTAAAGACATTAAGGAGGAGATAAGCAAAGGCCTGGTAGAAGTCTGAGTAAAAGAAGCAGAATGTAAGTTGGTGCTTTGACTCACATTTCTGTGGGACTAAGATTTCCTTCAGGGCTTTGGGATCCTGGCTTGCAAGTCAAGCTTGAGAAGTCACTGCAACCAGTGATTCTTTTTAGATGCAGAAGTGAACTGCCTCAACTGCCTGCAGCTTTGCCACTCTCTCTGCCAAGCTGGGGCATCACTCATCCTCGATGCTTTCCCTGTGGCAGCAGATGAGCCCATCCAGGCTGCCCTTGTATTGAGGCACCTTCTGTCTCAGCCCTGCCTTTCACCCCTTTGCTACCCTCCTGGCCTCTCATGGTTACTCCTGCTCCCCTGCCTGTCTCTCAGCTTTCTTGCTTCTATCTTATCATCTGGTCACTGACCCCATCTCAAGATACCTCTGTTCCTCCTCTCTTGACACTACACTGAGACTCCGTCCTTCTGAAAACTACCATTTCTTCATGACACTGAATTTTTCAGAGGAGTCTTAGGCACCGTGGACAAATCTGACATAAGAGGAGTTTTGCCAGTTCCAGTTACACTGCTTTGTATTGGTGTAAATGCCACAAGAAAGGCTTCCATTTCTTAGGTGCTCCCACGAATGCTTTTTTCTTTAAGTGTCTCCACACAAAAATATTTTATAAGTTATTCTATATTGAAACCTTGAAGGAAAAGTATTATGAGAATTTTTTTTGCTTGGGTCCTTTGAAGTAACAGGACTGTGTAATAACTGAAGGTAAAACCTGTAGATGTGAATTGTGCAATCAGCTGGATACATTTTAGCTCTGTGACCGTTCTTCAGTAAATGTAAATGCATATGCTTAATTTCTCTAATGTGTTTTTCTTTCATACAGAAATCCTACACCAGATCACTGGGCACTAGTTACTGGACTGCCAACCTATGTGGCTGAAAGTGGATTTGTAAGTATGTAGGCTTTATTAAGGCTTTCTGAGATGAAGTCGTACTAACCCTCCTTTCTCATCAATTCTTTTTTTTTTTTTTTTTTTTTTTATATTTAATCTTCTCATTGACCATATTGTAAAACGTGTTTTGTGTGATCCTCTAGATTTGCAACATTATGAATGCTGCTGCAGATGAGATGTTTAACTTTCAGGTACTGTAAAAACTTCCAGCCCCATCAAGGATGCTACTTTCTTTGTAGAAATGTAATTTAGAATTAACATTAGGCATATTAAGTATTTCATTAGCCCATAGTCTTGATGTCAAATGTGAGTGCTGATGTATTTAGAAATAATATTAAGTACATGGTGTCTGTCTGCTTGCTATCGCTTCAAGGAAGGTCCTCTAGATGAATCAGGATGGACTGTCAAAAATGTTCTCTCCATGCCAATAGTCAACAAAAAGGAAGAAATTGTTGGTGTTGTCACGTTTTATAATAGAAAAGATGGTAAACCATTTGACGAACAGGACGAGACCCTCATGGAGGTACAGTTCCCTGCTACTGCTGGAAGTAGTTAATATGGTTGAGAGAGGTCACTATTGTTCATTGTACACCTGCAAATCATTCCCCCGTGTTTTGCAGCTAGGTTTCTTTGTTGCTTACAGAGGTGTTATGCATCAACTTGAAAGTTTTGAAAGCAACTGCATTAAATACTGGATTTTTTCAGTCCTGGAAACCCAGCTGTGTCTTTGTCACTTCAGCATTGTTGGATTGGACACCTAGCTGTGAGCAGCTACGATGTACTAACATGACCATTCTGACCTGTGTTCACATACATGACAGCCGGCTTACACTGGCTGAGAGAAATTGCATAGAAATTGTCTGTGTAGCTAAGATACAAAGAGTGCCCAGCTATTGAATCTGCCAACAGCAGCTGTAATTAAAGACCTTGCTGCTTAGAAATGCTCCTCTGATAGTTACAATTCAATATAGGCATTCAGCTCTTGGCATCTGTTATCAATCAGAATGTTTCTTGAAACAGACTTTTCTTATAAATTGAAAATACTGAACAAGAAAAAAAAACACCACAAAAAACAAAACAAAAACACAAACCCCAAACAAAAACAACAACACAAACAAACAACAACAACAACAACAACAAAACCAAAACAAAACAAAACAAACACACAAAAGGAATCAGTTTGAATTGGCCACTGGAAAGGAAACACATCGAGAACAAACTCAGGTGTAAAGATATGTGAAAGGTCATGAGACCACCTTGCCATCCCTTGCTATGAGTGTTCCTGACCTGCTTTCTCCATTGTGACAACAGTCTTTCCACAGGTGTGGAGACACTTGCAACACCACAAAAAAAGCTTTCTGTATGCTGAACTGGACAGACAGTACTGAACCTCCACAGCATGGGTAATCTGGAGGCCTAAGCAGATTCACCAGCTGATGAGCTGCTCTGCTGAGGAGCAAGTAGAGCTTGGGAGCAAACACATGGTTGCTCATTGCTAGACTTGTGGCCAAAATGGAACTTGTGATTCTCTAAAAGTATATCGTGCAATGTTATATTTCTGTGTCTTTGAGAAACAGACATTTTGTTTACTTTACCATTTCCTTCTTTTCCTCTCACCAAGTCCTTGACACAGTTCCTGGGTTGGTCTGTACTCAACACAGACACATATGATAAGATGAACAAGCTGGAGAACCGGAAGGACATTGCTCAGGATATGGTGCTCTATCATGTGAAATGTGACAAGGATGAAATCCAGGAAATTCTGGTAATGCCTAGCAACATGCAGTACACCCCCAAGTGCACTGGCCTGACCTGTGACTTACAGCACAGACACAGGTCTCCTATTCCACAGAAATACTTCCAACCACCATGGCATGAAGGCAGCACCCAGGGCCCCAGGTACTGCACAATGGCAGAACAAGTCTTTGTTCTGACTCTGTGGTCTGCCACATGGGGAATCCACTGGCCATCCATGATAGTAGGCCATGGCACTCCACCATGCTGTGCCCTTTCTAATTCCCTCAGGAAAAACAGCCCTGGAGATAGGTTCACACAGGCGCTACTCATTGCAGGGCTGTAGCAGTGGAAGAGGATCTGATTTATTCCCCAAAACCTTCTCAGTGCAGAGGATGTGGAGTCTGAGCTGGGACACTGGCTCAAGGAGGATGTTTGCAAGTGAGAGAAATAATGAACAAAAATCAGGGAGAGAGAAAATATTTTTACCAGGAAGAATGGGTTGAAAGACCAGAAACAGAAGTAATGCCTAGGAAGAAAATGTAATTTACATGTGGCAGCTGCCCTAGATTGCCCCAAAGCTGCACAGTGCAAAGTCCAGTGAGGTTTGGTCATCAGTTTAACACATTCATGATCTTTGCAGCCAACACGAGAAAAGCTGGGGAAGGAGCCAAGTGAGTGTGAGGAAGAGGAGCTGGCAAGCATCCTGGTAAGAGCAATGTACTGCTGGAATTGACAGCTATGGCAAATGTATATTGCCTGAGTGGTTGCAGGGAAGAGTTCCCTGTGTTGGCACTCTGGTACACATCAACAGGGCACCTGGTGAAGGGTGAAGGCAAAGCATATTCTGTGCCCTTCTACTGTGGAGTTTGAGACTATTGTTATCAGGTGGCAGCAAATGCCTTCCCCAGCTCCTGGGGAGTACCTGCTCTCTGCCACTTTATCTCAAGGGGTTGAAAGTCCATCTGGAAACACATCAGCCACCTTGACTTGTCACACACTTTATTCTCTGGAATAAATATGGAGGCCTGTAAGTCTTCCCTTGTAAGAGCTGTCAAGTTTGGAGTACACGAACTATAGGAAATCAACATGAAAAGTTCTTGAAAGAATACAAGCAATATTACTTCCACTTGACCAGAAATGTCCTCCATCTTCCCTCACTAATGGGGTTTTCTTGAAAAGCTGCATTCCAAACTATTTATGTGTTATATTCTAAAAGGAAAAGAGCCCAGCAGTATCAGACTGACACATTTTTATTAAGCAAAACCCACTTGAGGTGTTTCTAGTTGTGGCATAAGTAACACAGCAACAAACCAACCCACCTCTCTTACAGAAAGAAGAACTCCCAGGGCCCACCAAGTTTGAAATCTATGAATTCAGATTCTCTGATTTTGACTGCACTGAGCTAGAGCTGGTGAAGTGTGGCATTCAGATGTACTATGAGCTCGGCGTGGTGAAAAAGTTCCAGATCCCACAGGAGGTAGGAGCTGGAAATGCCCAGGGACTACTATCATGGATGGCCAGTGGATTCCCCATGTGGCAGAGATCCCTGTGTGTGCCCTGCACAGCTCAGAGGGTGGCCAGAGGTCTGGGTTCACAGGGACTTTCAGCAAGAGAGATGTGCATCTTGAGCCCCTCATCCCACTGAGAACAGAGAACTCCCTCTCAAAGCCCCTAGTTGCTACATGTGGGTTTGGAGCATGAAGCTGGCCTCTTCTGCTCTGCACTGTCTGCTACAGGTGTGGGTTTGCTATTGGGTCTACAAAAAAATTGCTTGCTCTTCCTGTGTCTAATGCCACTCACAACTGTAGTGTGAAAACACAGTTTCCAGGTGCAACACAGTGTAGTGCATACTTGTATACGTGTTTCATTTGCTACAGTATGTACTCTATAGCTTTCAGCCAACATACACTGAAACCCACACAGACAGGTCTCTCTGCTTTTCTTCCCTCCGCAAACATGGTCACAGCTTCATTTGGTGCAGTTGGTGCCAACTTTCTCACTGCTAGTGACAGGATTGGTGTGTCCTGTGGGAACAAGGACCCCACAGCCCCCTGATGTGCAAGTTCACGGCTTTTGCCACAGTTCAAGCCCTTGTAGGGCTTGTGAAACTGACATTTCAGGAGCTCTGCTGCTCCCCAAGCGATTTTTCACAACATCATGTGAACTTTATTTCCATCTAGTGTGATCTGGAGGTAACTGCAGGAAGAGTTTTCACCCTGAAAAGGCAGGCTGGGAAGTAGAAGGAAAGTGGGGGACTCTGAATGGGAATTACTTCTGTACATCTTAGTTGTAGCATGCCAGTAAGTATTCAAAATATCTACATCAGGGGTGAGTATGCATATTTTAAACCTCAGCGGCTGAAACAATTAACCCCTGATGGAGCTGTAAAAAGCAGCCACTACGAGCCGCTGAGGTTTAAAATATGCATATTCACCCCTGATCAATTTGCCCTCTGAGAAAATCTACATAGCTACAAGAGATAGTACATGTAGAGAACTAGAATGCAGATGGAAAAAAATAGTTTGTCATTTATGTCATATATTGTCATTTATGTCCTATATTGTAATTATTTAGGTGATATGAACACCACTTATCTCTTCATATATGGAGCCACATCTCCTTACGAGCGGTATGAGTATTAGTAAATTGCAAGACACAAGAGGGACAAATCTTATGAGTGACCACATATAGAAACACAAAAATTAAATAAATTCACAAACAGTAGCATGAAATATCTTTTCCTCTACACATTGCTGTTTCTTGTTTCCCCTACAGGCATCTCTGTGGGTTTTTTGTTTGGTTGGTTGGTTTTGAGGTTTTTTGTTTTGTGTGTGTGTGTTTGTTTTTTAAAGGAGAGAGAAAGGGATTAGAAAGCAGAGAACTATATTTTAGTGTCCCTTTTAGCTCTCCACTAGGCTTTACTTCAACAATTGTGCCAGGAAGGCTGATTGTAACACAGCTTCTGATTCCTTTCAAGGGCCAGCTCTTTAGAACTGGTCTGAAATTCCTCTATGACTTCTGTACATGGTCTTCATTGCAAGAGCAAAATGCAGGTGCTTCATCACACAAACTAACATCCTCTTCACCAATTTGCAGGTTCTGGTAAGGTTTGTGTACTCTGTCAGCAAAGGCTACCGCAAGATAACTTACCACAACTGGCGTCATGGCTTCAACGTTGCACAGACCATGTTCACGCTCCTGATGGTAAGGTAACACCAACCTAGCTAATTCTATGGCACAGCTTTATTTACAGGAGGTCTTCTGCTGTGCCCTGGAGGTATGCAGGGCTCCCTTGGGATCCTGGTGTAGGATAAGAGTTTGTGACTCCCAGCACAGTTCCCTGCTAAAGTGAGGTCTCCATTTGCCTTAAGTGACAGTCCTTGCATTACACTTAAAGCCACAGCCAATACTGTCCAATGAATAGAGTACTTCAACTCTTATTGGTACAGATGTGTATGGTGTTGAATAGCTTTCAGATTAAATCCTTCTGCAGGGTGTGGGAGAGTAACTACAGGACTTCCCTTCCTCTAGTAGCTTCTGAAAGAAAGAACCAGACTCAAGCTGGGATGGAGACGACCTCATGCTTTCCGTTTCCAGGCAGAACAGGCACAGGTTTAAGTCTATCACCAGTGTGAATGTGGCAAGTGCTGTTTCTCCCAGGCTCTTGGGGCAACAGGTGCCCTAACAAGAGAAAACAGGTGTCAGACTGCTGCTTCACACCAGGGATGGACCAGCACCAGGACTCAGTGCAGACAGTATGGCCCACACAGCTGGCAGAAGAGTTACACTTACCCCTAGACAATCCTTTGGGCAATTCAGCTTGGAGAACCCATTGCCCAGAAAGATGCAGAGCCCCTTCAAGACGTATTTTGTGGCAGTGACTGGAGGGGTACCTATGAGGACACAGGTGTCCCTAGAGCATGAAGCTGCTATAGCAGCAGGTAACCAAGATCGCAGGTGCGCATTGAGCCCATATGTATGACAAGCATGCCCATTTGAGTGTGAAACATTTCATTTCTAACTGCTTCCCCATCTTAACCTAAGTGTATTGCGTATTGCATTCAGCTTCACAAGTATTTTCAGTTCTGGACCGTTTCAATTAGGGGATTCCCATCACAGAGCAGTCACACCTCAGTACCTTTTCCTGTAAGGGACACTAACAGATGACATGCAAATTCTCATCCTCCAGACTGGCAAACTGAAGAGATACTACACAGATCTCGAAGCCCTTGCAATGGTAACTGCTGCTTTGTGCCATGATATTGACCACAGGGGAACCAACAACCTTTACCAAATGAAGTAAGCACTCTCTACCACTTCAGTTACTGTTGCTTTCATGGGGAGTGGGATCAGGCTGTGATCACACCAAACTTCAGTGCAGCTCTGTTTTATACAGAAGAGTAACAACCTTCTTTTGCAAATAACTTTGCTTTTCAGCTTGCTACAGCACTTGGGTTTAGGCTTTGGCCAGTGGGGAAACTCAAATTTTGCAGTGCTCTCTGGGGCATTTTTACCTCCCAGCAAACCTCCTTTGGTTAAAGCAATACTCTACATTACCTTTACTGGGTTGAACAAATGTAGCATAGGTATTTAGTAGCCTGAGCTCCCTGGGCATAATAAGCCTACTTTTTGCTGGAAGTATCTATGGAGAAAGCACCAGGCATGGCACTACCCTCAGAAACAAAGTACCTATGAGTAGAGGGTGCTGCTCTCAGTAGGTAGTTACTAGCTACAGGAAAACAGTTGCATTATTTCATCAACCAGTCAAGCCTCTGTTGTACACTGAAAGCAGTGTCATAATCAGAGCTCTTCTGGAATGCTTGCTGGCTACACTGTCTTGCTGTTTACTGGAGCTTTGGAAAAATGTAAGTGAAGCTGGCTAATGTTTTGGATAGGAGAGGGTCTTGCTTTTCAGCTAGGAAAGTGTCAAAGGACTGCTGTTTTTTCTGTTCCTATTACTATATATCAACATGTAGTTATTGAGGAATTAAACAAGCTTACTATGCTGAGTAATAACAGTCTGGTCATAAACAACATTTTGGGTGAAATTTGTAGTTGGAAGATTGTTTTGTACTGTCTGAATAGTTATAAGCAGTGTCATAAAAGTATTTTACTAGACTAAAGTCATTAGCTATTAAAACATTACTCTTAAGCCTTTTACAATGATTTGAACTTGTGTGTGACAAAATTAAACATAAAATGTGACATATCTTTTATTTTTAATAGCTGCACTAAAATCTTTAATTTTTCCTTTATGCAACCAGATCTCAAAATCCTTTAGCTAAACTTCATGGATCCTCTATTTTAGAGAGACATCACCTGGAATTTGGAAAATTCTTGCTCTCTGAAGAGGTTAGTAATGAACTGTAATGTAAGAACATGAGTAGTTTATGTTCAGGGAAGTTTTTCAGCGACAACAGAGCTGTCAGCTTAGCACCAGACCTTTCTCTGGTTTGGATAGCTGAGGAACTGCAGCTGCCTCACTCCCCAAGGACTCTATTTTCACCTCGGACCAAAACGCATGAGCTTCCTAAATGCATTACTTTGTTTCTTCAGAAGCTGTATCATTATCCCTGCTGGAATATGCTAAATATAGGATTGTCCTCCTATAGCCACTATGACCGAGCCAAGGCTGACACACTCCCTCTGCTATCTTTTCATTTCAGGCAAATTCACATGGGGGACAGGGGCAGGGTTTGAACATATGTTGTGTAACAAGCTTCAGGACATTGACCCCGTTCAGTGAACAAAAAAAGGAGACTGAACACCAACATGCAGTGAAAGGGGCTCACAATTCTAGCACCTTAGAGGAGGAAGCTGAAGCTATTAAAAAAATTAGAAAGTGAGCATATTTGAGGAAGGGAGATGGCCAGTAATGCACAACACCACAGTGACTGGATTTTGCATCTCCCTTTCCTTTGCTTTTCAGTCGCTGAATATATGTCAGAACCTCAACCGCAGACAGCATGAGCACATGATTCACCTGATGGAAATTGCCATTATAGCAACAGATCTGGCACTCTACTTCAAGTAAGTCAATCTCATACACTGTGTGTGAAGGGCAGAAACCAGCCAATATTTTACAAAGACAAAATGTGATGCCCTGCTCTGTGGCAACTCCTTCAATCAGCAATCCTCTTCACAACTGCTGCCTCTGAGAGGCTGTCTTCAATACTGACATTAGAGCTGGTGGGAAGAACTCATTCGAAACAATTTTGAGCTTTTACCAATTTGATCATGTGCATGAGTTTTTAACCCTCTATTTCCAACAAGGCAAGTGCTTTATGATTACCTAATGGAAAGAGATGTCTGGTTGTTTTGCCTTTGTTTTTTTGTTTTTTAATATAGCACTTCAGCAATAAAAATACTCATAAAGGATTAATGGCCTAGCCAGGGCTACATTGACTTCCCTGGGAGAGCAGCACAACCCATAAAACAACTGGTCTATCTTAGATGAATATCCAGTTCGTAGTCTATTTCACATCCAAAAGCCAAAAAAGCCAAACATCTTGGAGCAGCATGCACTGACGTCTTAGAACACAAGGCTTGAATTCAACAGCATATGACTTCCTAATCAGCAAGAAGGTCTCAAAACATGCTTTCAAAAATACAGTGCTGAGACCAGAGACTGCTTCTGTGTTTTGTATACAAGAATACTTATGCAAAATACAGAGTCAGCAAGAGAGGAATATGAGGGAAGGTGCAATACCCAGTCCTCCTACCCTGTAGGCTGGCTATATTGGAGCAGATAGCACCACTTCCTTACTAGGAACAGGACACCCTTTACCCTCCTTGGTACATGATGTGCAAGCAAAGGTCTGGTTGAGATCAGACCCAGGCAAAATGATACAGACAAAACATGTATGCAAGTCACTTTGTGGATCTGGCCTAAATGTCTTCCCTGCTAGCATTGAGACAGCAAATTTTTCCAGATTCATGTTACTCAAAACATTGGTGTGTTGTGTATAAACCCCTCCCCAGAATTTGCTACATATATTTAGGTATATAAATAAGGTTAACAAGGTCAAATGAAGCATATAAAGCCAGGTAGCTTTAGAAATACTTCAGCCAGCTCTAGGTTTCTGTAGTTTGCTGAACATTCACATTCTTGTGCTGTCAACAAAAGAGCAAGCATTTCTCAGCTGACAGAATTTGTGGAAGTTCATACTTTCATGTTCTTGCTTGTGTCCCGCCATTAAACTTATTTTTAAGTAATTTACAATAGTTTTCTCTACTTAAGAGAAGCAGGTGATGCTGCTTGGTTTTGTTTGGGGCTTCCCTGAGGACCTAAATGCAAGGCCACCAAACGCTGGAAACCCTTCTGGAAGGGCTACAAATATCAGAATAAGCCATCTGTTTTTAACACATTTGTTTCTTTGGTTTGGATTTTGGAACTTTTTTACTTTTGTTTTTCTTTTTTTCCTTCTTCTCAAAGAAAGAGAACAATGTTTCAAAAGATCGTTGATGAGTCCAAGACATATGATAGCATAATGGCCTGGACTGAATACCTGTCCCTGGAGACAACAAAGAAAGAGGTTGTCATGTGAGTAATCAGCTCTGGAAAGGTCAGTGATGAAGTCACTTGATGACAGTTCCAGAACATGCCTTGCTCTGCACTTACTGCAAAATCAGCACATGATATATTACTGTCCACTCAAATCTGATCTTCCAAAGAAACAGGGAAAAAAACAGGGAAAAAAGCTTAACGTGGTTGCTCATCCAGATAAGTAACTGTTTTTGGAGTGTCCTTCTGGTTGTATACACCTTATGAGATGCAGGATCCTTTCTGGCCATATACTCCCACCAGACCACCCTGTAGCATGCACAAGCAGTGACAGGCTGATCTACAGAAATTCATTAGTTCTTCTTCACAGTGGCAACCAATCTAAGTTGCACAATGCTGTTGTAATGTCTAGACAGATACTTTGGAGGATGCTTTGCACTGGAAATGAAGTGCACCCACTACCTCACTGCACTTTGCACTGCTACATCTCCATGAGAGAACCAAAGATGTTACTCTGAGGTCAAGAATTTCACCCCAGCAATGACTAAAGCAACAAACATCCTAGTGCCAGAAGCAAGAGATTCCCAAGTATAAACCCATTTTGATCAAAAGAGCAATCCTTGATGAGTGCCCCAGTCAGAGCCAAGGCTAGTACAGCAACCCATCTTTCTTTACCTATCACTTCAGCAGGGACCAGGGGATACCTGACACACTACTTGGGGTATAAGCATCCTGAACCTGCAGGAGGTAGGGTGCAGCCTGTAGAGAAGAAACTAATTTCTTTCCTATTTTTAGGGCCATGATGATGACTGCCTGTGATTTGTCAGCAATCACAAAGCCTTGGGAAGTCCAGAGTAAGGTCAGGTGCTTGATATACTGTTTAGATTTCTCTAGCTTATACTTCAAAGTAATGCAATTTTCTAAGTTGCCTAGAAGTTGAATCAAAGTCTCCTACCAAAACTAGCAAAAGGACATTAGAATAACTATGGTGTTGATGGATAAACCAATCTGTAAGACCGTCATTGTGAATTCTGTAGAAAATTCATATTTACCAAAAAAGAAAAAACACAAGTATTTGACTTCTTGGGTTACTTCTCGCTTGTGACATATGGTTGTTTGTTTGTGGTTTTGTTTGTTTGTTTGGTTTTTTGTTTGTTTGTTTTTACAATACCTGCTGTTTGCTCAGTTGTTTGATTTCCTTTTAGGATTTCCTTCCTGAATTGTACTTGAGCAATTGCTGAGTAAGAAACACTAAAATTTAGAAGCCTGGAATTGCTTAAGTTGAAAGGACCTTTAAGATCATCAAGTCCAAACATTACCTAGCACCACCAATTCCACCAGTAAAGCGTGTCTCTGAGCACCACATCTGTATGTCTTTTAAAGAACTCCGTGGATGGTGGCTCAACCACTTCCCTGGGCTGTCTGTTCCAATGCCTGACAGCCCTTTTAGTGAAGAAATTTTTCCTAATATCCAATTTAAACCTCCCCTGGCACAACTTGAGGCTGTTTTCTTTCATCCTATTGCTTGACTTGTGAAACGATACAGACACTCACGTCACTAAAACCTCCTTCAGGTACTTGTAGAGAGCAATAAGGTCTTCACTGAGCCTCCGTTTCTCCAGGCTAAACATCCTCCATTCTATCAGAAGTTCCTCACAGGTCTTGTGCTCCAGACCTTTCACCAGCTTTGTTGCTCTTCTTTGGATATACTCCAGCACCTCAACAACTTTCCTGCAGTGAGGGCTGCAAAACTGAACACAGTATTCGAAGTGTGGCCTCATCACTGCTGAGTAAAGTCAGATTTCCCCAGTGAAGAGTACTTCTGTCCAAGCCATGAGCAGCCAGTTTCTCCAGGAGAAAGCTAGAGAATTTAAATGAGGATGAAAGAAATAAAACCCACCTTCCTGTTCAGCATGGAGAAAGAACAACTGAGATAGTCGTAGTAGGCAGCCGTAACAGTGACCAAGAGGCAAATCCTTGAGAGGGACATATTGGAAATGTTTCTTAATAGAAAAGCTGTAGATTAATGAGCTCCAGTGCAGTAATGTTGTTGTGCTGTGAATATATGGGTGCAATCCCCTTGCCCTACCCAGGAGAAAGGCTGGGTCTGGCCTTGGACATGGAGCAACAGTGGAGCTAGAAGTGTAATCTGCTTTATGGTGGAAACCTGAAGCACACCAAGGTATAAAGCTAAATTTTCCTTGTTATTTGTTTGTTTAACTTTTTTTTTTTTCCTAAGATCAGTGCTAACTTTTGTTTTTCCCTCCTTGACAATGTAGGTAGCTCTCCTGGTAGCAGCCGAGTTCTGGGAGCAAGGGGACTTAGAAATAAGCGTCCTTCAGCAGCAGCCTATTGTAAGTACCGTGTGAGAGCCAGACAATTCAGTTCAGACAGCAAGTCTCAGTAGAGACTTAATACAAGCACTGCTGCTCTCAGAGTACTGTGAGTCTTCCTGAAGTCACCATGCCTGCCAAAATCCATTGGAAAGTGGGTATTAAGGTAGAGAAGAACCTCTGTGACAGAGCCTCTTGTTCAGCTTGCCATATAGTTAGAGGGTCCCAGTGAAGACTTTATGCTGGTTTCTTACAGGAAAAATAAATAAATAAATAAATAAATAAATAAATAAATAAATATCAGACTACAGAGAAAAAGAAAAAAAAAATCAGACAAAACCCACATATATCATAGAGGAAAGCAGGATTTCCAATAAAGATAAAAACTACAAAGAAACAGACAAAAAAAAATCTACAAACTTTGTAGAGCCCAGAAATTATTTCTGGCAAATGGAAGAGTGTTAAAGCAGTGTTTCTTAACACATTTTTTTCTGCTATAATAACAAATACTTAAATTTGGCATTGAAAGAGCCAAGAGTCATTCCTTGATGCTGCCTCCTGCTGTGTGGTTTGTGTTTTCTGTAAGTAGAATTTCATACACACCCTCTACACACAGAGGCATCACAAATATTCAATTATGATTTAAAGAATTGGAAACCTCTTCAGCACTTTATAACATGAACCTCTCAGGTGTATGGTTGAGACTCTCAAGGGAAAAACTCTCTGTCCTTCTCCCCATAGACATTGAAAGAGCTGTCTAAAATTCTTGCTAAAACAGCAAAGGAAATGAACTCATTTCACTCCTCTGCAGTGGATGAAGAGGGCTGTGATGGATAGCCTTTGTGGATAGCATGGTAGAACTGCAAGTTTGACACAACAAGGCAGTTTTGGGGAGAAAATGGAAGTGTGTTTTTCAATGAAATGTTCTGGTAAATCATTATGAACTTGTGTCCTCCCGCAGCCCATGATGGACCGGAGGAAAGCTGCTGAGCTTCCAAAGCTTCAAGTGGGTTTCATTGACTTTGTGTGCACATTTGTGTATAAGGTGAGCAAAGTGCACCCTTGCATGCCCCATCCTTCTCAACAGGGGTTCAAATGCCACGTGAGTGAGTCCTGGTGCAGCAACACCACTCATGGGAAGAGGGACAGGTAGAGGACATGACTGTCACCCCTCTTCAGGGGACATGGTCCCTCTTTGTCCTGTTAATGTTTTTTCTGCATGAGCCAGCCTGGGAGGTGAGGTGTTGGGGTGTGTCCTGGGGTGTGATGGACAAGACTGCCTCTGTGCTGCATTGCACTGATGGGCATGTTTTGGTTAGGAATTTTCCCGTTTCCATGAGGAAATTCAGCCTATGCTTGATGGGTTGTTGAACAACAGAAATGAGTGGAAGACTCGTGCTGATGAGTATGATGCAAAAATGAAAGCTCTGGAGGAAGAGAAGAAAAAAGAGGAAGAGAAGATGGCTGCAAAGAAAGGTCAGAAAAAATACTTAATTTTTCATTCCTCACTTGGAAACGTACTTATGTGATATTCTGCCAGATCTGCAGCAAGCTTTGATGGCATGGTAGTCAGATGCCCAGACCAACTCTCCTCAGTCTTGCTCCACTGTCAAGGTTGAAGACACCTTGTCTTCAAATCTGACACCAGGACAGGCTGTCAAAAAGGCCGCTTGCTCAAATGCCCAGGAGCTACCGTTTGAGGAACTAGCAAGACTATATTCAGTACGAGTGCCCATGCAGCTGGGGACGACAGAAAGTCCTTCACAGTACATGTATGTCCCTAGAAAAGAGCAGGGAGACATCCTTTGTGCACACTCCTAGGGAGAGCACTTGAGTAATTACATTTCATCCCATTTCTAGCCCAGATTAGGTACCATGTAGAAGCAAGCAGAGGTACCAATACTACCTAGTAGCAACTGGCTTTGGTCAAATGCATTTTTCTTCTTCTGTGGAAGTGCCTGGGTGGCACTGAAATCCATAAGTTGCAGTGGGTGTTGGTGAAAGCTTTTTTGATAGCCTAAGGTGGAAGCAGAATGTTCTACCAGCCTCCACTCCAGAGACTGCATCCAAAGTCTTCTTTTGTTCCAACCTGGACCAAAATCCCAGCAGCCCATGGAGTGGACATTCCTTGAATGACACAGTTTAGAAATTATTAGAGCTGTCTAGACATCTCATATCTATTTAATTCATAGTAATGAACTTAAAAATATCAAAAGTAAATTCTTATCTGTGATTTGGAAAATTTTTGAAGAACTGTTTCCTGACTAGATAACCAGTATTTAAGTGAGGAAGGTTTCCACCGACTCAAAAGCACTCTTTCCAAGCAGCCTTATGTGTATGATGACATTGCACAGCAGACAGCTCTAGATATGGGTACTATAAGTATGACCTTCATTGATCACTGGATAACTTTAAAGTGCTAAAAAACTCCTATAATGACTGAGAAGGGCATTTATGACTGTACCTCTAATTCTATGTTGTTGTGGTTTTTTATATGGCAGATGGGTTCACCTGTAATGGAGGAACAGCTCCAGCTTCCAAAACCTGTAGCATACTTTAGACCTACTATCAACGTAATATATACCAACCAAAATGAGAATGCCCATGCTTTTTTTTTAAAAAAAAAAAAAAAGAAAAAAAGAAAAAAAAAATAATAAGAATAAGAATCATGGCATACAAATACATTCCTGATTTTACTGTTCTGCTACTTTGATTAGGCTTATGGCCAACCAGGGAAGGGCTAGATCTTGTTTGCCTTAACTGCATCTCTTCTGGATGGTAAGGAGGCAGTTCTGTCCTGCCTCTTGTCCTGTTTTATGTACCTGATATCAGACAGCACATGGCAAGTCAGAACAACATTTGGCTCAATGAATCAGGTTGCATGATGATGGAAGAACATTCCTCCTGCACTGAAACACTTCTTACCACAAAGCTGATGGGGCCAGTTGAATTCATATCCTGCTCCATACAATCCCATGTGATTGATAGTGTATGCAACCATAGCCCACAGAGTAAGAAAACTGAAGAAGAGAAAAATTTATTATATCTAAGACTATATATGTTAGGGTATCGGAAAGAAATCTGTGAGTAAGAGTAAAGCATGACCACAGTAAACCTTTGAACTGCTCTAAAAAGAGATAATTCCATGTAAACCAAGAAACACTGAGATAATAGTTCTGCACTTACTTCAAGAATTTGAGTAGGTTCCTGTTCTAAAGCATGGAGCCATTTCTGAAACATCCAGTAGCTGCCGTCTTCATGAGCCAGAACCACACAGTGTGCTAACTGAGGCTTTGTTCTGTGATTGTGATTGTTAGAAGACTGTTATCATTACCCATTACAGTTCCAGTTGCAGTTATCCAAGCAACCTGAATTGTGGCATCGCCTAAATTTGTTCTGTTTTTCCTCGTAATGCCAGTATTATTTAATGCAGTCCTCTTCCAATCAGTACCAACCCTCCTTCCTTTCCTACTCTTATTCTAAGATGTCTGATTTTTAGAATCTTCTCCAGACTCTGAAAGACTGATGACTTGCACTCTTTTGTTTCAGATAAAAGTTAGTTTTAATGCTTATTCATGCAACCATATCAGACCATTCAATTACACTCTTGTAGCAGTTGAGACACCCTTCTCTGCTCCTCTCTATCTCTTTTTTTTTTTTTTAAGTGTTTGGACATCTGTTTTGCTGGGGATTTTCTTCTTCTATTACTCCTTCTACCTTCAGTGTTTTTACCCTTCACTATCTTACTTTACGTTACAAAAATACTGCAAATAAAAGGAAAAGTAGAGCTATGTAGTACCTGGTGATCTGTGTCTTAGTGTAGTAAACAAGATCTAATCCTCTATAACTATGCAGCAATTCTGTGAGTAGCAAGCTGTCTTTTACAAAAATACAGAAACCTGTCCATTTGCATGAAAGCTAAATATGCCACTACTAATGACTTCATACTGTATGTCTCAGTTTTGTTAGCTACTATGTAGAAGGCTTTCATCATACAGCATATGAAGTCAAACAAGACTTTTTTTTTTAGTGGGAAAAATGCCAAAACATTACCATATTGCAGAGCCACTGTATGCTTAAATGCTAAGAAAAGCTCGTTATGTCCCCACACATTTCCCAGGAAGTAAATCCAGGAGGCTAATCTTCCTGCCCCCTGTGCCCCCAAGGTGCTGGCAGTGTCTCAGGGTGATCCAGCAGGACTTCTCACAGAAGCAGCAGAGGTTCTTGCCCAGCACACCCCACGAGGATGGCAGGAGCCAGGGCTGTGCATGGCTGTGCCCCATCGCGCCTGGGAGCACAGGTCACCCCACACGGCACTGGGGCAACCGTCCTGCCAGGTATTTCTGAGGGGGACCATGCATGCATGCAGATGGGTGTCCATGAATACACAGGGTGGGGTGCCAGTGGAGGAAGCTGTTACTCAATGGTGCCCCATTTCCATGGGATCAAGAGGGTCTCTGAGGCTCTCTTCTGTAATGGTGGTGCTGAGGCAGCCCAGAAGCCCCACTACAGTGAGGACCTCATGTGTGTGTGTCCCAGGAAGCTGCGCCCCGCTGGTGGGGCAAGGTAAGCCTCTCCCCTGTCTCCCTCACCAGCTCCTGCCTCCCTCTCCTGTTGCTTTCCTGTCTGCTTGTGTCACCTCAGGCACCCCAGACAGAGCACACAGCTCTGCTTCCCATTGCTGCTTTGTTGGACCATTTCTGTAGGTCAGTGATCATGTGTCCTATCTGCTCTGCAGATGACTGCCTCTCATGTCACTGTGGGAAGCCATATGCAGCAATCAGAGGGCAGTAAGACAAACAACAAGCCAAGACCTTTCATTTTCCTTTTATTTTCTCCTTGGACTACGTCTGTTTCTGATGGCATACAATCTGTGGGTAAAACTTTTTCCTTGCAGCTTAATCTCAGGGGGTGAAGAGTTCTTGCCCATCTTCTGCACAGAAGTTGCATTCCTGCTGGACAGCTATCAGTGAATTCTCCTTTGAGGAGAAAGACCTGTGACAGGTGGCAGAAATGATGCTCACAGGTCCATAGGCAAGCAGTATGCCTGCACTGGTGGAGCTGAGAGGAGGTGCAGGGTGGCATGAAAGGACTGGTGAGACAACACAGCTGCAGTCTGAGATTATCCATCAGTAAACTGCAGGGTATTACTTGTCATTCATCCAGGACAACCAGCGACTAGTCCCAATGGTTCACCTCCCATGCCAGCCCATACAAAACATTAATGGCACAGTGCTACTTCCTGGAGAGGGGCACCTGGTGGGAGGAAACCCTTATCTCCCCACACCTGGCAAGACATTATGATGAGGTGCTTCATTTTCTGCTCTAGTTCTTTTCTCGTCTGACACAAAGGTCATGTCTAACCACAGCATGTACAGCCCTGAGCTCCAGGCACCTTGCCCTTCCCTTCTGCCCCTCACTGTGGTGCTCACTGCCCATGCCTCACACATACTGAGTGTCTGAGGTGAACACTGACTTTCTCATACTGTGCAGACCAGGTGACTAATTGGGGGGGGTTTCTTTGTTTGTTTGCTTTGAGTTTTGTTGTTGTTGTAGTGTTTTCAAAGTGGTTCCATCTAACATAGCCATTTTGCTAAAAGGTTGGGACTGCTGTCCTTTCTGGTCAGCTTACTAACAGATGTTTCTATATCTTGTTGCACCATTACAACCACACCACTTCCAATGTGCTTCCCACATGTGCTTGCCAGTTAGGTGCAGGTGAAACGCAGCACGGTTCCTACCTGCAGTGCTCCCCCTTGGCAGCTGGGAGATGGCTGCCTGGATTTATTGGATGTGGAGAAGGGAAAGGCCCAGAAACAGATTTTTCCAGCATTTTCCCAGGCCTGGGACAAAAAACGATGACATTGCAACATAATTCCGGGAGAGGTCTCCTGACTGATCAACTCCCTGTTGAGTGCTATACAGTATTTTATCTCTGCTTCTGGCTTATTTGCCAAGCAAGTGTTTTCACCTGTGGCTTGATGCAGCTCTGAAGTCCAGCAGGAGACAAGAGGGGCCCCATTGTGTGTCTCACTGAAGGAGGTAATGAATACAGACCTCCATTCTTGGTTTTGAAAGCAGAAGGTGAGGAGGTAGGGAAATTAATATCCCTGTATAACTGGGAAGAGAGGTTTCTCAGAGAGGAGCTCAGAGGCAGAGAGTTAATTTTCCTTCCATGCAGGAGCGGCTTGCCTTTAAAGGGAGCTGCTGAGAGATTTTTAGTGCTGTGGCATCATCTGCTGTCCCAGATGGAAGGGATAGGACAAGCTGACATGAGGCATAACCTCTTTGCTCTACTACCAAAAAAGAGCACATGGATACCCTTCAGCTGTTCCTTCTGCTGGAGCCTAGTCTGCTGCTGATGACTTTGTGAGCAGAAATGCCTGACCTGGCATTGCCAGAGGTATGGAAGCACCTATGAGGTCTCTGCTGCTGGCAGAGCTGTGAGGGTCGCAGATCCTGCAGAGATGGAGGGAAAAACTGCCAGCAAGGGTGGGGACCACAGTCCCTTCTTCAGCCACCTCTTGCATATCTGGGATCTCATAGAAAGACTACTATCTTTTCCCAGCTGGCCATAGTCTGACTCCAGCTAAGTCTGGGAAGTGCTGCTCTCTTCTCAGGGAGGCAGGATGGGAACAACTCAACCTCCACTTGGCTCTTCAAAGGAAGAGACAGTGATGAACACCACAGGTGGGGTATGGATCCCAGCTCCATCCTCCAGGCAGATGGGATGCATGTTTTGGCACTCAGCAGAGTTGCTTCATTGGTGTGACAGCTCCACATCCTGTGTAAGAAAACCTCTGTGAGAGCCCAGAGAATACTGAATCCTAGTAAGATTCTATTGCTATCTGAGCTGACTGTGGCTTGCATCATCTATTACAAATGCTTGCAAGAGAAAAAAACATTTTTTTCTCTCTACCTCTTCCTCTGTCCTTCCACAAAACCTTCAGATGTGGTATAGGGAAGACTGGGAAAAACATTCACTAGAGAGAAACTCCCTCTCAGGCATCAGCAGAGCACTGAGGAGTCAGACAAACCTAGTTCTAGCAGACGAAAAGGTGGCTGCAGTGTTTTCCAGACTACAGAGCAAACATGGGGGATCGTTCTCAAACCTTTTGTGAGGAATGTCATTTTCTTCTTGCTTCCTTCTTCTTAATTCCATTCTCAGACAACTGGTCTCAGGTTGACTTTCTGCTTCAGTTTTCACCTTTTTCCAATAAAAAGTTGCCTTTCAACGGAAGTATCTGTCTCCTCACCTTATATTTGTGACCTGCCACCTGGGCCAGATGCCCTGTCTTTCCTGCTTTCTCCTCTACAGCTTTCAACAAGTTGTAGTTGCTGTTACTTGCTGCTGGGGGTTGCAGTAGCCTCACACTCAAATAACACAGCTCTTTCTCTAATCATCCCAAAAGCCATTGCCAAACACAACTTTTGTCAAGTCTGTCAACAAGTACTTGGCTTGGTGTGCAGTCATGTGGCCAAGAATTGTCCTCACTTATTCCTCAGTTACAGCAGATACTTATCAAAAGCTTATTTAACACATCCACCCCATTTTTCCCTTATCTCTAGCAGTCCAGAAAATAATTTATGTGCATTCTTTCTGCAGCAGTCTTCAGATGTATCTGCAGTGCACTTTCACATCCCTCCCATCCTGTAGAGGCCATTCCATCAGCTTTCACAGGATTGCAGGGGCTAAAGACTGGGACTGCACTCCCTCAAATGCAAGCAGCCTGATCATGCACTACTGAGGAAAACACCATTCAGCAGTACTACCTGACTGCATAATCACTCTTAGTCTGTCGCTGGTGTGAAAACAAACTCTTTCCTTTCACACCTTTGGATACCTGCTTCCAAAACTGCCTGTGCACACATCTGGGTGGATTACCTTTTCTTTCCATGGGCTTGCCTCTCTCTTCCATGTGTTTCATCAAGGAAAATATGAAGCCTTTGATCCAAACACCTGTATGAATCTTATTCATAGCATATGTGTATGAAATGGACTAAGCAAGCCTGTCACAGAATCAAAGAAAAAAATTATCTCTGGACTCTTGTTAACAAATGTCTGACTGCCCACATTGTCATAATTGTCTCTGTACTTGCTGCAACCCATGTCTGCTGTGTCCAGTTCTTTTGCTGTGCACCTCTGAGTATGAGGCTTTTTCCCAGAATCTCACTCACAATTAGTTCAATCCTTGGTCTTCACTTAAAACAAACAAACAAACAAACAAAACTTACTCATCCATTTCAGTTCTTTTGCATATTAACTTTCCTAAGTGATGCTGTAAGATGTACTAGAGCTCACAGGTACCTTAGACTTGTTGCAAATAGTGTTGAACCTACTACAGCTCTTTTTCATTGGCTTTCTTTGACTCCAACATGATAAGCATCTATTGCCTGGCCAGAATGGGATGGCAGAGGAGTAATTTAGTCACTGTGGCATGGCTGTAATGAGGCTTGTGGCACCTTCCCACCTACATGGGAATTCATCCCAATGTAAGGGGTGTTAAAAGGACAGCTTCCCTGCCTGGCCCTGCAGCCATGTTTTGAGGACTGTATGGAAAGAGTGGCACTTGTAGTTCATCCTGTGTGGGAGATTCTAGGATCCTAACCTCTGCAGATCTGACAGACATCCTTGGCTGCAAAGGAAGAGCCCATCCCCTTCACGCTTAGAGCCTAGGCCAGCCCAGCATTTATCAGCTAGGTTACAAAGGCCCCAAATGCAGGACAACTGCCAGGGGAAGAAGGGTAACAAAGGCACGATGCCAAGGGCAACAGGAGAGTTCAGGCTGAGTCATTTGTGGTCCTAGAGCTAGGCCAGACAGCAAAACTCCAGGTAGCTAGTGCTGCAGAAACCCCTGTATATTGCAGCTGCATTGTGTTCTCTATGAAGAGAGACCTCTTACCTCACTGCATGGGCTGAGACCCTGCTCTATGAAATGCACTGCATTTGCACACCAAGGACAGGCTCACCTCTGTGGGGAGCAGTGCTACTGCCTGTGGGGTGGGGGACTAAATCAGTGCTGGAATAAACAGACACAAGAGTGGAAGTAAAAGGAAAGGAGGGATGAAATTCCATACCTCTCTAGCAGGTACCACACTTTAACAAGGTGGGACAGCAGGAGGAGATGAAAGTGAGTGCATTTACACTCTGGAGAGCAGCAGGTCACAGCTGTTCTAGCAACAGGGTTCGGCTCCAGCAACATAAAGATAAAAGCAGTACCTACCTCTATGGCCAGCCCTTAGCAGAACAGCAGTAAAGATATTTCAGCCTGAAGTAAATAAGCATTCTGCTATAATCATATTTTGCTCAAGTACTGAGTCCCAGCTCAGTCGCAAGTGTTGTATTTCAGTGGTTTTCCAGTAGCATTTACTTCACATAACCACTGTTTCACAGTTTACAGTCTAGCACCACAGACATGGGATGAAAAATGGTGCTCTAAAAACAAACAAACAAACAAACTAGTTTTCTGGCAATTCAAATCTAATTTACAGCTCCTGAAAATAAGAGGCTTTTGGAAGAATATTGGCTTTTAAGTATGTAAGAAATGGTGTTATCCTGAGGAGCTGGGATATGATGCATTATTTCTATTTTACAGACATAGAATTTTAAACTAATTGGCAGCCTAGATCTTTACTTTCATCAGCATCACCTAATCATTTAAATACCATGAAGTATATATTTAAGCAAAGAAACAACAAAAAACACAATGACAACATGTAGCTGATTTTCCTGCTCCCCTTTCTTCTTGAAAATATCCCATCTTAACCCCTTGTGCTGGTTTGGTTGAAACTAGGTTCATGTTCTTCATGCAGTTATGAACAATTCTTTTTCGCAGCTAGCATAGTTGTCTGGAGAAAATGTTTTTCTTCAAGTAACTTTCCAGTGATTTTGAGTTGGGATAAAAATAATGTAAGAACATACTGTTATCTTATCTGTTGTCTGGGACCCAAGGTCTTACTGGGCTTTCTATCTGGAGGTGTGAGGCATCAAGGAATGGGGCATAGATGGGGCAGGCCTTGACTGACATCCAGGCTGGTCAATGAGAATATTCCCTGCCTTTAGTGTCATGTTTCATAGAGAGAGTCAGGTTTTCTGGCAGGGGAGACCCATTCCAGTTCTGATCCATTTTGGTTGTGATCCATTCAGGAGTTCCCTTAGTTTGGCCTTTTGCCGCTCTACTCTTTCGCAGTTGGTCTCTGGGCCTTGTCTGCCTTTTTGTCCTCTCTCCCCAGCATTTGCTGTTCAGGACCAGGGTGTTCTCTTCCCAGGACTGTCTTACTCTGCACATGTGGAGCTTGTGAGGCATTGAGTATTTTTTCTTTTATATTCCATTTTCATTTTATATGTATTAGTAGTAGTGGCATATTAATATTTGGTTATTTTATTAAACTCTGTTTATCTCAATCCACAAGTTTCTCCCTTCCCTTTCAATTCTCTCCTATTTGGGGCAGAGGTCTCATGGTTTTGATTGTTAACTGAGGTTAAATCATGACATCCTTTTTCCCTGCAGTTTTTAGATATGTTACACTTACAATTTAAACCCTGTTCCATTAAATTTGATGTCCCTGTACTCCACAGGACTGCTTTATTAGTTGAGAATGTGCACTAGCATTTAAGGATTTATTTCTTCGAAAACATAATCTAGAAGGGACTATATATTTACTAAAATTAGTTTAGTAAAATACATGAGAACGTTTCCTGGATGACTGTTACCATTTACAAAGATTAGGTTAGTGTCACCCCAAAGTCAGTTTTAGGTGGACAACAGGTTCCAAAACAGACTTTATTGTAGCTGGGAAAGTGCAGCAAATAAACCAACTAGAGACAGGGTTTATACAATTAGTTAGCACTCTGACAACATAAAATACAGGTTCAGATATCTGTTGAGATTATTGGGGTACAGCAACATAAGAATAATGAGGATCCACAGTGTGCATGCACACACTCACAAGAAACAAAACCAGAGCTCTCTGACGCCAGGGTACCCACAAGCAATAATCACTCACCTGGGTTAGTCAAGGACTCATTCAAGGATATATCCAGTAAATAACCACTCACCACAGGAGGTGAGGCGCTCTGAATCCCGGGAAGTCTCCTTAGATGGCATCATCCCGCTCTAAAGGGAGGGCTCCAGTTCACAGACATGATGCTCTGAGAAGACCACTCCCACAAGGGGAACCCCGTTTTATAGTCTGGTCAGATCTGGCTGTGGACATTACAATATGGTCCAGAAGCTCTGCAGCTAGTCTGAGCACCTCCTCTGCTAACGACCCTGTCAATTGACCCTGTCTTTAACGGGACCCTGTCAATTGACCAAGGGTCCCGCCCCTCCTGCCTCACCAGCTGGTGGAGGTGAAGTCACCCTGTCCCGGGGTAGGGAAGGATGTAACTATCAACAACTTGGTACCACCCTGGGTGTGTACATGGGGACAGGCACAGTGGGGCACAAAAGGTTCTAAAAGAGCCATCAACGGCCCCATTGAAGGCTCCAGATCTCAGAGGGATGTGCAACTGCCACAGTTGGTGCAAAAGTAGTTGCAGTTTTGGACTGTGAATTTTAAATCATTATAGCTACACTCAAACACATCTTTATTAATCAAAATAGGAACCATTACAATCAACATATTTCTTGCCAATGAGAAGTTTGTTTATTCCTGTAGCATGAAGATCTGTGCTTCAGAATTTGACAAACTCTTGGAAAGCACTTTCTGCTGCAAAAAGTTGTCAAGATGCTGGAAGAAGTGGTAGTTGGTTGGCAAGAGGTCAGGTGAACATGGCAGATGAGGCAAAACCTCATGGTCCCATTTGTTCCACTTTTGAAGTGTTGGCTGTGTAAAGTGTGGTCAGGTATTGTGGAGAAGAATTGGGCCCTTTCGATTGACCAATGGCAGCTCCAGGCGTTGCAGTTTTTAGTGTATCTCATCGATTTGCTGAGCGTCCTTGTCAGATATAATGATTTAGCTGGGATTCAGAAAGCTGTAGTGGATCAGACCGGCAGCAGACCACCGAACAGTGATCATGAGCTTTTTTTGGTGCTAGTTTGGCTTTGGGAAGTGCTTTGGAGGTTCTTCTCGGTTCAACCACTGAGCTGGTTGTTGCTGGCTGTCACTTAAAATCTACTTTTCATTGCATGTCACAATCCGATCACGAAATGGTTCATCATTCTTGCGCAGAACACACTAAGATGACACTTCAAAACGATGCTTTTTTTGATTTTTGGTCAGCTCATGAGGTACCCACTTATAAAACTTTTTCACCCTTCCTTCAAATACCGAACAACTGTGTAATGGTCAACATTGAGTTCTTCGGTGGCTTCTAATGCAATTGTAAGAGGATCAGTTTCCATGACTGCTCTGAGTTGGTCATTGTCTGCTTCCACTGGCCTGTCACTACACTCCTCACTTCAAGGCTCTCTTGTCCTTTTCAAAACTTCTGGAACCACCACTGCCCTGTGCACCCATTAGCAGTTCCTGGGCCACATGCATTGCTGCTGTTGCGAATTGTCTCCACTGCTTTACAACTAATTTTCAACTCAAATAAGAAAATCACTTGAATTTGCTTTTTCTCTATTTTCATTTCCATAGTCTAAAATAAATATAAAATAAATAGCAAGGACTAAATCTGTAGGAAAAAACCCATAGGGCAAGAAAAGCACTTTAAATCCTATTAAGGATGTATTTCAATATCAAACGGTAAATTTCACCAGTGCAAAAATCACAATTACTTTTGTGACAACCTAATAGATCTGAAATCAGTTTCAGCTGTCTTATCTGCAGTGTCAGAAGAAGGAAGCTATCCATTGTCCAAATAAGAAACCAGAGCCCCAGAACCTTTGAGAGAGTTACTAGTATTACTTACAGTGAGAAAAACAAGAACACAAAACAAGTCACTCAACACCACCATCTACAAGGATAGGCTTTTTCACTGCTTCTGCGACACTGGAGTTCTGTACAGCTGAGGAGGTACTTTAGCAGCTTACATGTTAAAAGCAGACATTTCACATTAAGGGCCACTAATTAAAACGTCAGTCACCTGCATAGTCAGTCACTTCTTACAAGATAAGAACTAAAGTTTGACTGTAACTTATTCTTAGTTTTGGGGAACATTTGACGATTTGTTAAATCTCAAAATCAATGGGTTTAGAAACATTTCACTAGTGTGTCAGCACAAATTCCTCAGACCTCAGCATGGCTTGACAAGTCACAATCAAATCTGACTGCATTGTCAAATGGAAGAATCATGCAGTAATCCACCCTGGTAACAAATCTGAAAAAAGATGACAGCAAGTCCCTGGTCAAGTATTTAATAAATCAGTTCACAGAGCCAGTGCCATGCCAGCCTCTCCCCCTCCCCACATATAATAACTTGTACTTATTTGCTGATCACAAATATTACCTATGAGTAATAGGTGTAGCGACTGCCTCTTGGAGGACTACAACTGGGTGATTCAACCACAGCAATGGCCAGCTTGTGAGAAATGCTTTCTGTCACAGTCTGTAAGTCTGTTGTTGTTCTGTGCAATTCACTAAAAAAAAATTAACGAACAAACAAACAAGAAAAACCAAAACGACAAAAAACCAAAATCAACAACACACACACACAAAAACACAAAACAAAAAACCAAAACCAAACAACTGAAGTGTTGTAAGTACTTTATTGATAGAAGAGCATGCAGAGCCCACAAACCACTGAACTGTTCAGAGCTAGCCATTTATTTTCATGTGTGAAAAGTGAGATCCAATCTTCTGTTCATTTCAATATGGACTCTTCGCTTGCTAGAAGGTAAGTAAAAACAAACATAGGATTACTAGTCACTCCCATGCAGTACTAAAATATGCAAAGCATTAGTGAGATCAAAGACTACCTTTAAATATGGCATTTCTTTCCAGCCAGTTTTTATGATTCCTGCTTCTGCTTATTCAGTGGAAGTTATCTCATTGCTTTGGGGTAAAGGCACTTTATTCACTTACCAGTAAATGACAGTTTTCTGAACTGACAATTGAAATAAGCCTAGAAAAAGCTATCATTACTGATGGATAACTGGATGCAACTGTAAATAGCAATCTTCAAAAACGGCATTGCACTGAAGTTTTTACAATTTATTTTCTAACTGGAAGACCACACCAAAACCACTGTTGGGAAGGCAGACTGGTCACTTTTAAATAGATTAAACATTCTAAAGAAATAATCAGAGAACTCCATTATTAATTAGAGTAGCTACAACCTAGTACAGCTTCTATCTCTGTTTCAGCTAAACTAGAAAACATGTAAAAGACCCATTTGTTTAGTCCATGACCAACAGAACCTACATATTTAAGATAGTAAAACAGCCACACAAAACAGCTTTATCTCCAAGAAGCAATACAGTTCACTGACTTGCGTATTTGGTTTTATATACATGTAATTAATTTACTTTTACGGAGTTCTGTTAACTTCAGTCTTGTTTAGGACAATGCGAATGTCACTGTTTCGCAGGGAAATAGTCAGTAAGTGTGTAGCTGCACCAAGAAGAGCTTGAGTTATTAATCCATTTTCTTCAAGCTCCACATAACTGAAAATCTACCTAAAAAAACCCACCAAACTTGGTGAGTTCAAGCTAGAGAACACACTCCTCTCTAAGGTGAGGAGAGGAGTCCTATGTTAGAAATGCACAGTGGACCCAAGAAATAATCCTAAGGACAAGGGAAAGCATGTTGCAGCAGGAATACTATATGGTGGAATTAGAAAAAAGCACCAGTACTACTCTCAGTTGATCACCTTCAGCACATCCTCTTCATGTGAGATATACAACAAATGAAGCTGACCTTTAATGCTACACTAGTGATACCACTTAAAGCTTGAGCTGCTATTACAAGCAGTCACCTATGACTTCTGGTTTAGAACATCAGTCACATTTGTGAGATTTTTGTATTGCATGGAGAAAAGGGATCATAGGTTTGCTGCATTCAGCTGAATAAAGGACATCTGAGTACAGTTAACATACAGTTCCAGTTAATCCTGACAGAATAACCAGCAGCTTTTAACAATTCATTTTCTCAGATGAAATTCAGCCACTTAACAAGCCCTGTTTGGTTGCAAAAGTGTAAGGAGCCATTGAAGGAGAAATGTTGTTTTCTCAACTGGAGATCTGAGGTCTGACCCCAGCAGGTGGGGACTGAGGGACATGTGGCTATCAGATCTTGAATGTATAACAAAATCCATTTGCATTAATTTCGGACTGCAAACCAATTCCTACAGTTACAATTAAGCTAGGGGGAAGGTTAGCCAAAGAGCCATACTTTAAATTGAAATAAATAAAAAAAGGGGGTGTGTGTTAGAATTAATGAGGTAGGTAAACCGAGACAGGGTATCTGGGAAGCGTCAGGTTGTCTGTAAACCCTGCAGTACTCAACCAATGCGGAACAGGGGTGGGAATTCACGGCCAGGATTCGGGGGATATACAAGCAGCTGCCTTTTGCGGTGTTCTGTGTGCTTACCATTAGATAGGACACCCAGTTTTGCAAAATCGTTAATAAAATACACTTTGCTGAGAGATTCTGCCTGAGCCTATTATACTGGCAAGATAATTTCCTACAAAAGTGTTTTTAACTTTTCCTCTACTGATGCTTACTTACACTTTGAAAAGCTTGTCAAACAGCAGCACTGCTTACCCTTCACAGAACCCTAACCACTGCTCCATGGATCCACAGGAGTCTGCAGCCCACTGCCTGTAAGTCTAAATTTCTCTTAAAAACACTCCAGTAAAACGGCAGTTCACCTGCAAAGACAGTGGTGCTTTGGCATGGAATGCACAAATTAAACTGAGGGACTACCTTCTGCAAGCTCTTTTGCAATCCGCTCAAGTTCTTCACGTTTCTTTTTCTCTTCAGCCTCTATTCTTCTCTCTTCTGCAGCAACAGGCTTTAGGTAGTCTGTCATTAACATATTTGCTTTAGAAAACAATTTCTAGAACCCAGCACAGAGCTCTGCACTTACTAGCACACTCAAAAAAACACAAAAACCAAACAAACAAAAAACCCCACCAAACCAAATAAAACACCCACAAACAAACGAAAAAGCAAAACAAACCCTACCACAACACCCAACAAAAATTTCGCTGGCCCAAAGGCACAGTTCATACGAATCTGTGTCTTTACACCGCTACGAGCCTGCCTCCGCGGGCCAGCTCAGCAAGGGCTCCGCAGCGGAGGGTGAGGGCAAATGGCGGCCGGGCCCGCAGCTGCGCGACCCGCACGGGCCGCCTCAAGGTGCCCTTGCGAGCCACGCAGGGGAGGGGAGAGGCCGCCCAGGGCGCCGCACTCACCGTATCGCTTCTTGCCGTAGATCATCCCCACCAGCAGGGCCGAGTACCGGGTGAACTGTGGGAGGCAGAGACAAGGACGCGCCCTTCGCTCGGCTCACACACACTGCCAGGCCCGGCCCGGCCCGGCGCGTCGCCTCCCGCCCGCCCCAACCCGACGAGGCCACCGGCCGCACCTCGCCCCAGAGCGCAGCGGGACCCCCGCACGGCGCCGGGAGAGCCACCCGGCGCCTTTACCTTGATGAGTGGAGAAACCTGCACCGGCGGGATCATCCTGACGGCGACAGAGCAGCGGCCAGAAATGGAGCTCAGCCAGCGGCGGGGCGGAAAGCTCCGCCCGGAGAAGGCGGTGCTGCCGGAAACACGGCACCGTGTCAGAGCCGCCGGTTGGGGGGATAGATGTTTCGCGAAACGTTGTAACCATCCAGCGCCCGGTGTGTCTGGTCGCATGTGAGCGAAGAGCTGTCACATTGCAAGATGGACCGTGCTCACTTCCCCGTGGCGGAAAATAGAGGAACCGTCGCCGCGGCCCGTCGCTCGGCAGCCGCGGGAAGGAGCGGACGCGGTTTTTTCTTTTCTGAGAAACGCCCCGCAGGTTGCGGGAGCGACACTGGGAGCCCGCAGGGTCGGCGTCCTCTCACTCCTGCCGCAACTCAGAGCTTCCTGCGAGGAGGGGAGAGGCGCCTCAGCACCTCGGAGTGTGGCTGCGCCGACATGGGGAACAGCAGGCCTGGGCGGAGGCGATACCGCTTGCCCCTGCGGGTCCGCTGCCTCCCGGGGCTCTGGTCTCGGAGAAACTGCGTTAACAGCGTTCTAAGTGTTTGGTCCAGAGGGCAAATCCACATTATCAAGGACTACGGAGTATATACCTTTGTGTTTGATTCTTGAACCTTAACAAAATCATGTTACGTGCCAGGCAACTAAGAAATCTGGATTATGTGCCATATTCTCCCATAAAAGAATTTGGATCTTAGCTGACTGCTCATTAGTGCCATCATTTTAAAGTCCTTGTCAAAAATTAAACATACGCAGTGAAAGGGTAAATATATGATTATTAAACTTCCTGGTAGCTAATTGTCTCCTTTTTTGCTCATCAAGTCACAGATAACTGAAATTGCTTCACTGGAAAAGGTCTGAAATGCTTTTCTCTTTAGGGAGCCTGTTGGGAGATTTTCAGTATTCCATTCATTTGTAGTATAACATAATTTTTTAAAATTATTGATGTAAATATTGTGTGTCCCATATCAGTAAGACCTGAAAGCACTTTCATGTATGGAATGTATGTAACGTATCAGGAATTTTTTGTTTGTTTTGATGTTGTTTTCACATTTCCTGTTTTGCTTTCAGTAACAAGAACTCTTGAGAGCATTTGGAGCATTACGAATGAGAGATCACTGTAGGGTGGATATAATTGTAATTCCGAATGCCAGTATCAGTTGTTAATGCCACAGTAATTCACTGCAAAGCTTGATGCAAAGTCAGTAGCAAACCAGTGAAGTTACTAGTGGCACAGTGATCACCTATTCAGCCACTTTTGTCCAATGCATATCCAGATGAGAGTTTTAAAATCCTTAAATACCCAACAGTGGCATGATTTCCATTAAATATCACAAATAAATAAATAAATAAAATGAACAGTAAAATAAAAATAAATAAACACATAAATAAAATAAACACAAAGCCACAGCAGCCATATAAATAGTAGTCTTCATGGTGATCTGTGCGGAGAACACATGCTGACTTGGAGACTGGCACCTGCAGAACTAGAAACCCAGTCTGGCATTCAGTTTTAAACCCAAAACGTTCAAGTTAGCTCATCTATTAGCCAGAAGTGTTTTTCAACTTACTGCTACAAAGAAAAAAGTTGGAAAATGTGATGGTCCTGAATTACTGCATCACTTATTTTTCAATACAGCTAACTTTAGTCAGCCACCTAACTAGCCTTTTCTGTGTACCACCAGCCTGAAATGTCTTCTGATGGCCCAGGCTAACAAATTCATTGCCGACTTGAGTTGTCACTTACATGAATGCAGGTGCTGAATACCAATTCCTTTTTAAGAAGGCAGTTCCATATATTAAAAATTCCACTCCTAAAATAGAGTAAAAAAAAAAAAAAAAAAAGCATGTTTTATATGTTTCTAAAAAAATAAGTTCTAGAGAAGGACTCTGTCAGTAACAGCAGATTCTGCTCTTGAGCCAAGGCCTTTACAAATTAGCACTAAGTCATTTTGTGAGATTTTGCTGTGCAGAAATGCTTTAGTGAGTTACTGATTGAGCTTGATTTATTCAAAGCAACAAAATGCTCAATTTTTTAGTGATTTTGAGCAGTTAATTGAATGACATCCCTGTGCTGGATGTTGAAACAGAAAGCACTAAAGCTTTGAGGAAAAATCATTACTGCTCTTTATTTCTTTTGATGATAGAACAAATGTTCTGTTTTTCCCCTAATGATGCAGCAGGCGACTTGGACAACCAAGTCACAATACTGCACCATCACACAGGGATAAGAAGAGGAAGAGTAAATAGCACTATGTAGTTACCTGCAATAAAATCTCAAATTATAAGCATTAAAAGGTTATCTGTGTGTTTTCTTCTCACCACAAAAACATTTCTCTTTCTGCCCCATTCAACAGTAGCAACCAAATACGTCACAGTTACCTGACACTGTCCTCAGTCACCCTACAGGTTTCTGAAAACTGCAAACCAAGTTCCTATAGTGAATTTAAGCTTTGCTCACTGCTGTCAAGTACCCTTATACTGAAAAATCAAACTAAGCAAGTCCAAAATTCCTGGTGACTGACTTTATTTTACTGAAAAATCCAATCACAAGAGCTGCTCTTGTTTTATCAGATGCCAAACAATAGCTTTGACTATGTCTGCTCTAAACTTAATGGAAGTTGGAGTCATCGTAAGAAACAACTTCCTGGTAAGTAGTAAGAGAATTACTTGCACTGATTCAGTTGTTTTCATAAAATATGGGAAAAAAGTCATAAACCATTCACAATGTTTATAGTGTTTAAACATAGATCCTGCCTCTGCAAAGAACTCCAGCTATGACTGTTACTCTTTTAAAGTGGATTAAGAGCTCTATACACTCATCATTATCCTGAAGGGTCCAAATGGAACTTTCATCCTTCAGCATTCTTTAGCAGAATTTTTCAGCTAGCATAATTTGTTATGGAAGGCAGAGACGACAGTGCTGGCAGTGGGTGTTACCATTTTTTAATGTCTTGAATAGGTTAATCTTGAATTTATCCATTAACAAGGCCAAACAGTCTGAACAAACAAAACAGACATCATTATGGAATCACAGTTGTGAACTGAGGACAACAGACTTCTCAAATACCCTCCCAGGCATGACCACATTTTGTCCGACCTGACCTGTTCAGTTGGGGAGACAGTTGTTCCTGACTGGCAGTACCAGTACCACAGGCAAAAAATTTAAGTGTCACTAGAAGGGAAGATTTTCCGCAATATTTTACTGCAATTTTACTTCTTTGCTTTCAGGAGATTTTATTTAATTAAAGCTACTATTCTGGCAAAGAGGGCCAGCAGCCTCCTGGACTTAAGAAGAATGCCACTGGCAAGTCAAAGGAAGTGATTGGTGAGAACACATCCAGTGTGCTGTGTCCAGCTCTCCTCTCTCCATTACAGGAGAGACGTGGACATTCTAGGGCAAATCCACCGAAGGGCAATGGAGACAATGCAGGGGCTGGAGAATCTCTTGTACAAGATTTTTTTATTTTTATTTTTTTCTCCAGTCTAAGGGTGATTGGACATTGAAACAGGTTGATCTGTTGAGTGGCTGTGGTGTCTCCCTCTGGGTAGATGCTTGAAGTCTGACTAGGCACAGACATTAGCAACCAGCTCTAGCCAATCCTATTTTAAACAGGAGGTTTGGACTAGACAGTCTACAGAGATCCCTTCCAACTTCATCCATTCTGTGATTCTGAGATCATTATAATCATTGTGTTTCACTTTAGTTTTTCTAGGGATAAAAACCTGTGGTCATTACTACTTATGTAAAGAACAGCTAGTTACAGTTAGATTTGGGAATCTACTTGAGAAACACACAGTTCATATTAATGCCTCGTTCTGAAATGCAGTTTGTTTCTCCAGAACTTACTAAAACAATCAGAATTACCCTAAATCAATTCTGATTTTTCAAAACTTCAGGTCAAGTTTGCCCTCAAGTTTAGGTTCTGATTTATTAATAAATTTGGATTGAATAACAGTATCTTGACTACAAGCAAAAGAAGAATTGTTCTTTCTGCAGAACAAATTACTTACTGGCAAGTGGGGAAAATAAAAAAAGGAAAAACTTGTTAGTTAGCCAAAACAGTTCCTTGTAGTACTTACACATTGCAACTCACCACTCTTCAAAGCATCCCTGTAAACACTGGAATGAAACTCTTTGGTCAGATTCAGTTTCAGGTCTCATTTTTTTCAAGTACCAACAGAAGTAAAATCAATGTTTCTTTACTTCACATTAAAAGCTTGTGGGTGTTTCATACAAAATCACTGAATGGTTGAGGTTGAAAGGGACCTTGATGATTTTGAAGGGAAAAAAATAAAAAGAATGTTCAATACAATTTTAATTGTAGACATGAGATTTCAATTTCACCTGCAGAGCAGAAATGAAGCACTGCTTTGTTTTTTCACTGATTGAAATTTATTACAAATACACATATTCACTGCTTATTATGTGCCTGCTGCACATTAGAAGCAAAACCATATAGAACCAAAAGTGCTTTTGTTAAATATCAGAAACACCCTGTAATACAACACAATGCAGAATCCTACTGCAAGTAATTTAACATCAACCAGGTACAAAACCCATTACATATCTGAACATACTCTCTCATAACAAGTGTGTATGAAATACTAACGATTACATATTGGTGCCAAGGTGCTTCAAACCAAAAGCACAAGTGCTTTCACAACTGATCTCAACTGAAATAAGATATTTGAATTTGTTTTCACTAGCAAGTACTCCAGGCACAGTTTGCCACCAGTTTGTTTTGTTTGGTTGGTTTTTTGTTTGTTTAAGCGGAACAACAAAATCCCTCAAATGCCTTCAAATATGGCATTAAGTTATCAGGCATTATGCCAGTTCAAGATACAAACCAATGGCTCTGCCAAAAAAGAAACGTAAAGGCTTCCAGGGCAGCCAGGGGCCAGACATCTTTGTCCAGTCCTTCTGTACAGCTCTCTGAAGGGTAATGTTTGATAAGAATAAAGCTTGTCAAACTGCGCATAAGCGTAAAAAAATTCAACATGCCATGGACTGGAACTTCTACATACTTAGTTTCTTTTGCTGTCTTGCTGAGGCTTGCGTATCTCTACTTAGGGAAAAACTCAACTCCCTTACTTGATAGGGAACTCTTATATTGGCAGGAAAGTCTTATGTTCTCTCTGAATATGACATCATGTCATCAGAATAAAAAGAAGGATGTTTCTTTCAACAGGCATGAAAACAGACACCAAAAGTCTGAGAAATCCAAACCTTTCATTTTAGATGAGCAGCTGCCTCAGAACTGAAAACAAATTTACCTCTAGTCCATAGCTCTTTGAATCTCTTCCCTGGAAGATACCAAAGCTAGTTCAAACCTTGGATACATAGCCACATTAATCCTCATTTGTTGAATACACATATTTTTCCAAAACAACAGATAGGTTTGAAGAACTTGTGTTCACAGAGCCTGGAAGACTGCATACAAGTCACAGTTCCAACTCCCACCTAACTCATGCTCACAGCCAGTCAAACAGAAGTCATTTTCAAAATGCTATCACAAGTTTCTGGCTCTGCAGAAGAAACGTAACCATTAAAAAAAAAAAAAAAAAAAAAAAGGAGAACAGCAACCTGTGTGCACAAAGGTTCTGTCATGATGCACCATTCAGAGGTCTCCATGTCTTCCAAGTCTCACTCCCCATCTTAAAGTAGCACAACCAGCTTCTATACCTGTGTTGGGCTGCTGTAATGACTGCTGTATTTCAGAAAAAAAAGGCATTTTTCTGGGCATCTGTTTGTGCACTTCTTAATTGATCACTCCTGCAGTTACATGTCAAGCAGCATTTTTTTTTTTCCAAAGACTAACTCTAAAGGAAGCAGAACACGTTTGTTTTGTATCCCTTACTTACCCAATTTTTTCTATTACAGGTTTTGGAGAGTCTCAAGCATGACCAGCTAAAACTTAAATATGCCCCAGTTATAGACAATACAAACTTTGTTTTAGGTCAATATAATCCACAAATGAAGATAATATGAGTCAGGAGAACTGAAGTTAATGCTATAACTTCACATGCACTGCATGGAAATTTAGGACAGTGTTTACGTAGGAGATAAACATGCCTCCTCTTCTTCTAACAATACAACCTTCCGTCTGGAGAGAGACATCATGTACCTTATGACAGTTAAAGAAATTCTAACAAAAATGCGTAAGGCAAGAAAAGCAAATGGGATTACAATCTGCATAAGGTGGAAAATTGCTGTGCTAAATTCACTTAATAAGCATGTTAGAAAGAAGGCCCCGAGGCTTACACAAGGGTAGAGAGCTAGCTTTGCAAACATGAAGGCATGCTCTTTGCCACCGTATCTAGCAAAAGGATGCAAAGTTTCCCTTTCATAGAGGAGGGCTGTAGTCCATATTGCAAACTGAAATATGCTGGCAAAGAAAGTGATAACACAGCTGACCTGAATGGCTTCTATTTCATTGTGAGACTTCTCTGCAAATTCACTGGTCAGCTGGTAAGCTAGCGGAAGCCCACCAATGAAAGCCAATGAAAGTATATTAAGCAGCCCCATTAATCGCGTAGCTTTTGTTACATAAAGGAAGAGTGAGTGATGGACAAACCACAGGAGACCAATTGTTACAAATGAGCCAAAGTAGGCAAGATAGTTTGGTCCATATTCACGTAAAGCTTCAAGAAGGCTGCCATGGAACCTCTCCTCGACTTCTCTAGGATCAGGGACGTTGTCTTCACTGTAGAGAGAAAACTCACTTTATTTTGAATATTGCTGTTATAAAAACATACCTGGAGCAACACTGAACTATGTTGCTTTACTCTAAGGGTAGGGAACAGACATCCAGTTAGTAGTTCTCTAATTTGTAACTTAAAAACAGCATTTCACATAACAGCTCTGCAAATAAATTACATCTGAAAAGAAATCTGAAAGTAAGTTGACATTCCTTTACGCTAATGTAATAAGGTTGCCCCAGTGACTAATCAGCCTTTTATCTGAAAACTAAGCAAAAAGGAAGCTTTGTTCTTCAAGTCTCCCACCCAACAAACATTAAACAGACTGATGATCACTACTGCTGAAATGTGGGCATTAAAAATATCCTTTGTTTATGTCCTGTATCTTTCCAGAAAATCATACTATAAAGCAACCACTGCAGGTTTTAGAAGTCAACTTTTGGTTAATTTTATTTCCTCAAATATTACATATAGATAAAAGTTAATATCATATTTAACAATACAAAGTGTAAGAGGCAACAGAAAGCCTTACCATATATCCAAAATCAGCAGGGTTGCTACAATAGCATAGACTCCATCACTGAATGCTTCTACTCGTTCCTTGCTCAGAGGCTCGCTGAGGTAAAAAGTGAAGGTTTCTAAGCTATGGTGTGCCTCCTCTTCATCTCTCTGACCTGGAAGCAAATCTAGATGTTTACTTACGAAAGACAAACTCAGGAAGTATAAAGCAAGGTAGTTAAACACCCTAATGTGACCTCCTTTTCTCCCCACCTGCCAAAATCATTAAGGAAGAATGAAGGGTGCCATTTATTCACACAGGTCAGTCACTCCACTTTTTTCAACAGCTGTACCTCCCCCTGAAGTTCATGTTGCTTTCTGGACAAGTGCTTCAGGGACAAAAAATCCTTGTCCTTTAAACTACACGGCAGACCATTTCCACCAAGTGCATAATGACTCAAAGCTATAACTGAACAAATCATTTGAGCTAAACAAATCTGATGCTATATCTCAGGAAGCCCTAATACCTGCATGTCCTCTAAGACAGAGAATTTATACTGCATGGGAGAAAAAACTCAATGGAGCACAGGGCTGCACTGGGACGTCACATGGTCTGCTTTAAAATAAATCCAGTCTTAGTCAAAAGGTGGAGTTCTGGACCTCATATGGGAAATGTCAAACACATCCCTAAAGACTGAAACCTGAACTGCCAGCCAAGGTACACCACTTCAGGAGTATAGGCTGGACAAAGAAAATGGTACAGCTTCTAGAAGAAATAAGGAGAGGAAAAGAATGAAAAGTAACTGTAATCACAACTCAGACCATAGAGCAGTATTTTATGTCAGCCATCTGACAAGGTGAGACATACATAGACATGACCTGATTGCAAACTCCAGTGCCCCTGTCACAGTAGGCACAGGCAATATTTGTATGTGTTTATTCTCTGGCTCTGAGAGCTGGAAAGCTGCCTGGCAGAAAGGGATATGGGGGTACTGATTGACAGCCAGCTGAATGAGCCAGCAGTGTGCCCAGGTGGCCAAAAAGGCCAAGAGCATCCTGGCTTGTATCAGAAAGAGTGTGGCCAGCAGGACTAGAGAAGTGATTGTGCCACTCTACTCGGCACTGGTGAGGCCCGACCTTGAATACTGTGTTCAGTTTTGGGCCCCTCATCATAAGAAAGACACTGAGGTGCTGGAGAGTGCAGAGGAGCGTGACAAAGCTGGTGAGGGGCCTGGAGCACAAATCTGAAGGGAAGCAGTTGTGGGAACTGGGGCTGTTTAGCCTGGAGAAAAGGAGGCTGAAGGGAAACCTTATTGCTGTCTACAACTACCTGAAAGAAGGTTGTAGCATGGAGGGTGTTGGTCTCTTCTCCCGAGTAGCAAGTGATAAGACAAGAAGAAATGGCATCAAGTTGCACTAGGGGAGGTTCAGACTGGATATTAGGAAAAAATCATGCACAGAAGGGGTTGTCAGGCACTGGAACAGGCTGCTTAAGGAAGTGATTGAGTCACCATCCCTGGAGGTCTTTAAAAGGTGTTTAGATGAGGTTCTCAGGGTCATGGTTTAGTGCTAGAATTAGGTTATGGTTGGACTCAATGATCCTGAGGATCTCTTCCAACTGAAGTGATTCTATGATTTCAGAGCATTTCTGTGTATTATTACTGCCACACAGGGAAGTCAAAAGTATGTTTACATTTGCAGTATACGGAATTGTACGAGGCTCAACAGCAGCAGCACAAAGGTGTTATTCTTCTGACTCACCTCGGGAGTGCCAGTTCCAAAGACATGATCGGCCTAGTGGTCTTGTAGTCAGTTTATATTGCTCTCAAAGAGGGATGCTCCACCTTTTGGCTGAGTAGGTTGCACAATACCACCTTCTCCTTTATTTTGCTACTGGCAACCTCCTACTCAACAGAGTTTAAGAGCAGCTCTGGCTGTTGGCATGATTGTGCATGTGTTAGTGCTGACACAAGGAGGGCAGAAAGAACATGAGCATGAGGGAAGGAAGCATGGATTTACATTGACTTAAACCTTTAAACCACAGCAGTTAATGAGATGTTGCAACCTAAACAGTTGATTACCCTGAAAAAGTTTGAATTATAGGTGCTCCGCTTGCCAGTTTGAAAATGTGGGACCATACAATATTAGTGGGAAGAAAGTGATACAGACACCAAGTCTCCTTTCTATATTTTTCAATCTCCATGCTCCCTTTTTTAGGAAGGAAAAGGGATAGGTGTCCTGCAGCTATTCTTCATGTACTTGTATGTGCATGCACATGTATATTCAGGACAAACCCGAGAGGTTCTGCACTCAGAAATGATATTTGAATGTGTTGTGCCTTACACAGATCCAGTCACATATCAAGGCAAAACAGGGAGTGATGGATAAACTCCTTGAAAGCACAGCAATAAACACCCAAATCACTATGTTCCAAGACTGAAAGTAGAACTGAAAGTACTTCATTTCAGGCTATTTGGAGAACATGTTGACAACATAATAACAGATCTGAACATACTCCTGCAAATATGGTTACTCACCAACAATTTTGGTTTTACACCATGTAGCGAATCGAGTGAGATGTGGAAAAATTATTACAAGCCCAAGAAGTACGTAAGACTATGGAGAGGAAAATGAACACAGTTTAAATTTAGTTATCAAAATATAAATTACCTTCCAAGCTTAATATTAAATTACTACTCTCAATCTTTAGCTGTAATCACATTGAGAAAATAAATTTTGACTTCACAGAAAAGGCTGGCCTGAAATGGACATGCACCTCCTGAATATCACATGTGCAACCTAACACTGATTTCTGATACCTAATTTAGTACCAATTATGAAGCAAACTAAAACAAGAAAGGAAATAATTCTGCTAACAAAAATGCAGTAATGATTTACTTGGAAGTTAGAGAACTATCCCACATGATCCTTATGGGTGCCTTCCAGCTTGAGATATTCTATGATTCTACTACTTGTGTCCCAAAGAAATCCCGCTGGGTCGTAAGTGGTTCATAGGTTTTGCATAGATCTAAGCACAAGAGCAGCTTGGAGACTAATTTCACTGTTATTAATATTAAAAGAAAATACACTAGCGAACAGGGTAAGGGACTAGAGGGAAGTAAGGGTGCAAGAGAAAAACATATTTTCAATTAAAATTAGGCCCTTTCACATTTGGACTCAACTGTCCCTTTTTATCAACAGCAACCTGATTCCTGTCAAATTTGGGGGTTATTTAAACCCTGGTAATTCCCATCAAAACTCTCTCAAAATTCAGTTAAAACCACCTTTTCCTAAACAACAAGATAAAGGTAAGGAAGCTCAGGATACATCCAAAAACTGAATTTCAGTTCTAAGTGGAGATTCTGAGAAAGACAAAAGCTATTTAATAAGAATGGCAGAGAAGACGGCTGTGTAAGAACAGGCCTTAGCTAAAAATATCTGTTTGGAGGTTCAGGCTGGCTAACTGGTCTGCTTATGCTATTTGCTCTTACACCCTGAATTAGTGCAGCAAATATCTTCACTTGTCTTCAGTTTGTGCAATGCGATGTTTATTTCATGTAACCTTCCACATTATCTCACCTACTTATGATAAGAAACATGCTACATTACAGTTTAGAAGACCTGCTTCTAACTAAGAAAAGCATTAAAAAAAAAAATCAGGTGTAGAAAGTAAAGCAAATATTGTAGCAGAGTATTATTTCAAAACTACCGAAACTCATGGATCAAATTACAGATTGTATCTGTGAATTGAACACCTTCAATGCAAAACAGCATCCATGATTACAGTATCACAGAACTGGCAACTGGGAAAATCTGCAAGTTTAACATGGACATGTCCTAAATACAACTAGTATAAACTGCTGAATCAAAGTTTTTTGTTAACTGGGAAAACTTACCAAAGGAATAAAGAAAAAGGAAAAGATGGCTGCTAAAAAGCATAAAAGTGGTCCTCTCAGTATAATTTTTAAGATACGTCGTTTATAGAAATTCTGATTTTCAGACACCTGTATCTGTTGATTCAGCAAGTGTGGGTGATAGAATCCATACGCTACTATCACAGCCTACAAGGAGAAGAGCATTACTGAAGTTATTACAAACAAGTATATGCAGCATTTCAAATAAAAACCCATAAAACTATAAATCAACAAATTACAACACACTTTCAACCTTATTATTTATTCTAACATGGAGGATTGGTCTCAGAAACACTGAGATTTCACAGTACACTCCATGTTAAGATTTTAGTCTCCCCTGCAGAGCTTGTCAAGACCATGGACCTTATATAAAGAAGAATGAAGACCTCCACAATACTGAAAAGAAAGCGACAAGGCACTGCACCAGTATAAAACAAGTGTCATTGGACTGAGACTGAAAGCCCACGTTCACTCAGCTATTGCTGTATGGCTCAGTAAGAATCTCAGCACAAAAAGTCAACTGCTATTTCCCCAAGGCACTTTTAATGAGTGGGAAATTAATTACTAGTCTGTGGACTTTGAGATCAGCTGATTTAGTTGCAGAACTCAGTTTCATAGGACAGTGGCAATGCAAACTTTCATCTTACATACAGATACTATATTATCAAAATAAACACAAATTTGAAAAAGAATGCTATACAAACAAAAAAGACATTTAGTAATTTATAAGCATAGTTAAGAAATTTAATTTTAGTTCCACCCAAGAAAATCTATTTAAAAGTGAAAATGTAAATGGATAGCTCTAATACCTGTATAAGGCCAACGACAACAGCACAGACACTGAACAGGAAAATGCCAAAAGGTACCTCTGGAAAGGAGGCCATTAAGGAAAACTAGAAAAAAAAATGCAATGAGATCAAATATTGAATTAAGATGCAATGTAGGAATAACAGCAGAGAAACAGAAGCACTCTTGATTCAATACTGAAAGTCAAAAACCTAATTAATACTTTGCATTTCAACATAATTCCACTAAATGCAATTTCTAGTCACAAACATGCAGGCATCCAAACCAAAGGCATCTGGAGAAATAGCTCTACTCTGATGTTGATACCACAAAATCTTAACCTCTCTGACACTATGTCTCCATAGTAGCTACAGACTGGCTTCACAGAATCACACAATGTTAGGGATTGCAAGGGACCTCAGAAGATCATCTAGTCCAATCCCCCTGCTGGAGCAGGAACACCTAGATGAGGTTACACAGGAAGGTGTCCAGGCAGGTTTTGAATGTCTCCAGAGAATGAGACTTCACAATCTCCCTGGGCAGCCTGTTCCAGTGCTCTGTTACCCTTACTGAGAAGAAGTTTCTTCTCATATTTAAGTGGAAACTTCTGTGTTCCAGTTTGTACCGACTGCCCCTTGTCACCAAGAAGAGCTTGCTCCATCCTCATGACACTCACCCTTTACATATTTATAAACATTCATGAGGTCACCCCTCAGCCTCCTCCAAGCTAAAGAGACCCCGCTTCCTCAGCCTTTCCTCATAGGGGAGATGCTCCACTCCCTTAATCATCTTTGTGGCTCTGCGCTTGACTCTCTCCAGCACTTCCCTGTCCTTCTTGAATTGAGGGGCCCAGAACTGGACACAATATTCCGGGTGTGGTCTCACTAGGGCAGAGTAGAGGGGGAGGAGAACCTCTCTTGACCTACTAACCACACCCCTTCTAATACACCCCAGGATGCCATTGGCCTTCATGGTCATCCTGCTGTCCACCAGGACCCCCAGGTCCCTTTCCCCTACACTGCTCTCCAACAGGTCATTCCCCAACTTACACTGGAACCTGGGGCTGTTCCTGCCCAGGTGCAAGACTCTACACTTGCCCTTGTTATATTTCATTAATTTTTTCCATGCTGCACTCTTCAGCCTGTCCAGGTCTCGCTGGATGGCAGCACAGCCTTCTGGCGTGTCAGCCACTCTTCTCAGTTTGGTGTCATCAGCTAACTTGCTGACAGTGCATTCTATTCCCTCATCCAAGTCGTTGATGAGTATATTGAGTAGTACTGGTACCAGTAACGACCCTTGAGGGACTCCACTAGATAGAGGCCTCCAGTCAGACTCCATCCCATTGACCACAGCTCTCTGGCTTCTTTCCTTCAGCCAGGTCCCAGTCAACCTCACTACCTGATCAACCAGTCCACACTTCCTCAGTATAGCTGTGAGGATGCTGTGAGATGGTGTCAAATGCTTTACTGAAATAGAGATAGACCACATCCACTGCTTTACCATCATCTATTCACCTGGTTATGTCTTCATAAAAGGCTATGAGGTTGGTCAAGCATGACTTCCCCTTGGTGAAGCTCCTAAGTTGACTTCCCTTAATGACCCTCTTATCCTTGATATGCCTTGACATGCCACCAACTTGTTCCATCACCCTTCCAGCGATGGAGGTGAGGCTGACTGGTCTATAGTTACCTGCATCCTCCTTCTTGCTCTTTTTGAAGACTGGAGTGACATTTACTTTCCTCCAGTCCTCAGGCACCTCTCCCATTTCCCACGACTTAGCAAAGATGATGGAGAGTGACCTAGCAATGACTTCAGCCAACTCCCTCAGCACCTGTGGGTGCACGCCATCTGGACCCATGGATTTATGGATGTCCAGATTGCTTAACTGCTCCCTAACCCAGTCCTCATCAACCAAGGCATACTCCCTTCATTGTCCTGACTTCCTCAGGGGTATGGGGCTCCTTGTGACAGCCTCCAGCACTGCAGACAGAGGCTTGCAGCTTAGCATAAAGTTTAGCAGTGTTTTCATTAGACAAGATGTTCATAGCTGTGAAAATTCTTGATATTAGGAGACCTTTTTCAATCTTTTAATTTCTCTGCCTCCATGACTCCCTGCTGTATTAGTTTCTGCAGCTTCATTGCGGGGGGAAAAGCAGGGAGTAGTATTAGGGTAACATTGACAAATTATTTCAGCTTCAAAGCAAAGAAGTATGTGCTCTTGCTGATATTGTTTTACTGACCACAGCCTTATTCTTTGCAGACTAATATGTAACACAGATATATCCACAATGAAACAGGGGCCTGTCAGATAAATCTGTTCTGCATATACCATAAAAGTCAAGATGCATTTTAAGCAAGTGCCTTGTTCTGCTAATACGGTGTTCGCTTGCAAATATGCTTGCAAAGGTCCAAAGGTCAACTGATCAGAAATTGTGCAAACATCAAATTTGCAGCTTTAAAAAAAATTAATTATTTGCTTCAAGAATCAACCTTGTTGAGTAAGACAAAAGTGATACCAAAAATTCTGTCTAGATTACAAAAGGAAAATGTTCTGTCATCTAAAGAGGAGTTTGAAACACAGCTTCATTTCCCTTACAAAATGCAAAATTCTCACCAAGCAACTTCAACATTTTTCAATACAGCTACTTTAAAAAAATAAATAAATATTTGTTTTATTATTTATTTTTAAAAATACGTTATTGCAAACTATGACTTTCCATTTCTATCATTTTTCTTCTATAATATTAATTTTCTACCAGGTCTATTACTTTTGGTAATTGAAAGTTATAAAGTGCCCTCCAGAATTTTTTTAAAAGTAAGCCTTAACTATTACAGTGGATTCAGCACTTATACTATAATATTTATACTACAATATTAATAACACTTTCCTGGGTGTCTGAATACTTTAGTAAACTATTTCCAAATAAATAAAGAAAAAAACCCTATAATTTAAAGATACGTAAAACTTTAGAAAAGCACTTACTGTGTAGGGCAAGAATGTTATGATCATCATACAAGCCTAAAAAAGAAAAAAGGTACCAAAACACCAGATAAAATACAAAGCAAGCAATTCCCTCATTAAAGATGTGTCTAGAGGATGCGACAAAAACAAATTAAATGCTTGTGCTGTGTCATTGAAAAAAATACATTTCGGAAGTTGCTAAGCTTTGATTGTAACAAATGGGTAGTTCTGTACACATCTTCCATGTTTGCTATTCAAACTGTACAGGCTTATTTTAGAAAACACTACAGTTTTGTTACCAACACCATGGGTTTTGCTGTGGTTACCTGAAGTAACAATGCCAAAAGTACGACACCTTCTAAAGAGGTGCTCCTGATTTGTCAAAACCATTGATCTCTGATCACAAATATTTCATATATAAAAAAGCCAAATCTAAAAAATAAAACAAACAAACAAAACCACCTCAAGCACAAAGAAATGCATTGCTGTGAAAACTTCAGAATCAATTTCTGAGCAACTTAAACAGCAAAATGACTGAAAACGTAACTGTAATTCAAACCTACCGCTTAAGATTTTTTGCCACAAAAGACAAAGTGTTACATTTTATTAAGCCTGGAAGACAGGTACTTCAGCTGGACACTGAGGAACAGAGTCAAAAGCTTTTGTCATAGATGCCTTTTCTGTTCCCTCGTGAACTTCAGACTAACCTGTTGCAGCTTTTAGCTGGCTTTTAGCTTATAGGAAAACATGTGGAAGTTAAAAGCAAATTAATCATCAATCAGCCACTTTGGCAAGGAGGAATTCAAGCTCTTTTTATCTTCCTGACTTAGAAATTTGGCAGTTACGCTATTTAAGTTAGAAACTTTCCAATATGTGCATACAGACTTAAAAAAAAAAGTTACCTCTACTTGCTAGTTAAACATCCAGCCTGTCTGACAAGGCTTACCAGGTTTAGAAGAGCAAGGACATCATCTATAAGCTCTATCACCTGAAACAACCTGCCAAGGCAAAGCAAGATATCATGAAGTCAGCTCCCAAAACATGCTTTACAACACTGTATACAAATTGTACTTTTATGATACTATAGGGCAACCTGATTTCTTTTGCTCCAGAGTTTATACTAGTAGTCCAGGTGCTATCAAAACTCATTAGCTCAAACATGGAAATAATGTGTTAGAAAAATCCAAAAACCAAGATACAAACAATCAAGTTCAATCATGGAGCAGTTATTCATAGAATCATAGAATGGTTTGGGTTAGAAGGACCTTAAAGATAATCTAGTCCCAACTCTGCTGCCACGGTCAGGAACACTTTGCACTAGACCAGGTTGCTCAGAGCCCCATCCAGCCTGGCCTTGAACACCTCCAGGGATGGGGCATCCACAACTTCTCTGGGTAGCCTGTTCCAATGCCTCACCACTCTCATAGTGAAGAATTTCTTCCTTATATCTAATTTAAATCTACTTTCAGTTGTAAGCCAGTAACACTCGTCCTATCACTACCTGCCCTTGTAAAAATTCCCTCTCCAGCTTTCATGTAAGCCTCCTACAACATCTACAAGGTTTCCCCAAAACCCTCCATTTCTCAGGCTGAACAACTGCAAGTTTCTCAGCCTGTCTTCATAGGGGAGGCGCTACAGCACTCTGATCATCTTCGTGGCCCTCCTCTGGAACCTCATTTCTATTTGAAAGACAAGTATCACAGTATCACAGTATGCTAGTCCAATCCCCCTGCTGGAGCAGGAACGCCTAGGTGAGGTCGCACAGGAACATGTCCAGGTGGGTCTTGAATGTCTCCATTCAAGAGAATGAGACTCCACAACCCCCCTGGGCAGCCTGTTCCAGTGTTCTGTCACCCTTACTCAGAAGAAGTTTTTTCTCAAATTTAAGTGGAACCTCTTGTGTTCCAGCTTGATCCCATTACCCCTTGTCCTATCATTGTTTGCCACTGAGAAGAGCCTGGCTCCATCCTCGTGGCACTCACCCTTTATATATTTATAAACATTAATAAGGTCACCCCTCAGTCTCCTCTTCTCCAAACTAAAGAGACCCAGCTCCCTCAGCCTTTCTTCATAAGGGAGGTGCTCCACTCCCTTAATCATCTTGGTTGCCCTACGCTGGACCCTCTCCAGCAGTTCCCTGTCCTTCTTGAACTGAGTGGCATATGATGTGGCAAGCTGGCTTTTCTTTTTCTCCCGCTACTCTATCCTTTCTCTATACCTGAAATTATGTATTTACTTTGAAGTAAATTTCACTGTTGTGAACAGCCAATTCACCTGTGAAGAAGTGATCCAGATGTCAGTTCTGACCCATTTACTCACATACCAAAAATGTAACAAGGCAGTAAGCTACAAATGGTATTATTGCTTGGAAAATGGATGATATGGGGATCATTTGGGAGCAGGATTTGATGATGATTCTCTGTAGGACTTTCCACTTCATTATAGGATGACATGTAGCCAAATCACAAGGCAGGCTACCAGTTTGTTTTCTCCCACAGCAGTTCTGTCCCAGAACAGCTCTGTCTTTTGCCATCTGACACACCCAGGACATGACAGCCAGCAGTCTGCTAGTGAGCTGCACAAGGCTTAGGAGCCACAGGACAGCTATCACTAGCTATCACAGAACCACCTATTTACTTAAATGCAGGCAGAGCCTAGAACTAACTGGAGACTGACAGCCTATGCTGTCAGTCCACTTAAGGAAAGAATATAGTCCACTTGTAAATTTCTAAAATTCAAACAAAATCTGCCCTAATTCCAGTATGATGCCTGTGTGTCAATTTCTTTTCAACTACCAAGACATGGGCAGATGGCAGTATCCAAAGCTCTATAAAATGCAGCACCTGCAACATTACAGTTGATTTTGTGAGAAGCACTGCTGAGGACTTAAGTGAGTTTTAGGCCACCTGTGGTATATCAGTTCCTCTATTTGTGTAGTACCCAAGTTACAAAGTCATGCTTTTTCAGCATAATTAGAGGTTTAATCCCATCTAGAATATTAAGTAAAACAAAGAGTAACTCTAATTTAAAATACAGAGAATGTTTTCTCTATGTCACTGTGTCAGTGATGTAGGAGTACAATTAGTTATTCACTGCTTAGGGTAGCATTTCTTGACAATGAATTTTTATATTATCCAGCAAAAGGCATTTCAGAAACCTGTCAGCAAGATAGAAATGTATCAGGCACATGGTTACCTCCTGTCCTTTTAAACAACAGTTTTTCTTTAACTCTGGAGTTAAACACTGTGTTCCTACCTTACATGAGCTGCCCATGCCACTGTGACTATTAAGAAGGTCATCAAGTAGACTGAAATTTTTGCTAGAAGAAGTTGCTGAACACTTTCACCTAGTTTCTGAAACAGAAAGTGACACCCAGAGACAGGAAAGTTAAATGTTACATTGTGAAATTACTAGCAGTATCTGCAAATAAGGAAGGACTCGCAGTCATGTAATACATTTTTTTGAAAATGTCTGCCAGGAATGCATTTCTCCTCCAGCAATCTTTTTACTGTTATGCAAAGAAACTGATTTATTAAACACTTGTAAGTATGCTGAAATGCATAGTTAGTGGCAAACAATGTACCAAAATATCTCTTCAACCTGTAGAAGGGCTTCCCAGTGCTCAGTTCAACTAGTGATTCATTTATGCACTCTCTCATCACTGTTACTGTGAAAATGGATTTTAGAGAGGGCTGGCCACAAAACACCTCTTTTAATTTCTTAGCATTGACTTCTAGAGTAGAAGCATCACACACATTCTCATGTGATGATTGTCAACAATGAGGAAGGGGAAGGCTTAACCACAGCAAATTCTGCATGTACCACCACAATGTCTTACATAGATTCATGTGGCATATCTGAGTTTCCTAAAATACATGAGACAAAATATTTGCATCTAGGTCTGTTTTTAAGAGCAGAAAAATAAATTGTGATTTAAAAATCCTCTACGCTTTCTCAAATGATTAACTTATGCTGCTTGATATTCCTGTTTCTGTCATAGTTAGCTTATCTTCTGTAGTCTTCTTTTGCCACTTTTGCTTATTCTCATTGCATTTATTACTAACCTGATCTTAAAACCAGCATTCAGCTTGGACTATGTAAGCGGCTTCTTAAAGTGATAATCTATTACCAAAAAGAGCACATGCTTTCTGAAAGATGTTTTGGTTAGATCGTCAATTCATCTTTCATGCAGACGTAACCTGATAAAATCTATAGCCTATGTGCACAGCTCATGCAGGTTTCATTATCAGAAGTTGTGCAAATTACACAGGCCTTCAGTATTTAAATTTTCACCCCAAGCTCAACGGTTCCTCCCCCTACAGGAATTTTCTGTTGGCTTTAATGCTACTTAATGGTTTACGCTTTTTGAAAGTCTGGAACTTGAAGTGGGGTTCTGAATTAGGATGTTGCATGTACTCATAAAAACAAGAGAAACAACAAAACAAAACACATGCAATACCTGATCAGGATGTATTTTTGTGTGAGCCACAGGCAAAATCTGAAACGACAAAAACTTATTAGTTCATAACATTCTTTTCCTTATTGAGAACTTTATTAAAATCCAAAAAAGCTTCAGGTGGCCGCTATTCCTGGTTCACACAGCTACCAACAGCCGGCAGTTCTGAAAGGCGGCACTCTTCGGGCGAAGGACACCGCACTACCTGGCCCCCACGACTGGGCACCACTGCCCGGGGTTGGCCCGCCGCGCTCGCAGGCACACGACTCCCCGGTTCGGGGATCGACGCCAGTATTTCGCGGCAGCGCTGCAGGAACAGGGCTCGTGGTAAGGGGCGGACACGACTTCTCGGAAGCAGCGGGCGCAGACCGGAGAGCCCTAGACAGGCTGCAGCTGCTCAGGGCTTTTCCCCTCACCCGCCCAGCTGCGGGTGCCGGGCCTGACAGCCCTGAGTCCCGCTACCCCGCCGCCGGTGCCTCTTCCACGGCGGAGCCAGGCTGACCAGGCCCCACGCCGCGCCTGGGCCGGGCGCTCACCATCACGGTAGCGATGATGGAGAGCAGCGCGTCGCTGTAGGCCAACAGCCGGTGCGACGTCTGCCTGCTGCTCCCCAACTCCAGCTCCAGCCCCCGATCGCGCACCAACACCGGCTCGGGTTCCACTTGCCCGCCGCCAGGACCCGGGTCCGCGGCTCGCAGAGCCGACATGGCCCCGCTGCGCTCCGCCCCCGGCGCCGGCGGGAGAGGCCGCGGAGTGGGGCGGGGCTCGCTCTCGCACGGCCCTGGGTGGGGCGCGAGCGGCGGCTGCCCATGAGGGAAGTTTAGCGGCGAACCGGGGAGCGGCTTCCAGGGGAGCTCGTGCTGCTGTTGGAAATAGGGAAATACATATAAATTAAAAGCGATTTTCTGTACATCTGGGGATGTCTGTGTTGGTGTCTTGAAATCTTAAAGTTGATGGCTGATACAGGTGACAGCGTTATAAATGATGTGTTGATATGTTACCTGCCACCAAAGCTCTTTACAGCTAGTGTATATACACCAAAGATTACACTTACCAGAGGTTGTCGTGTTTGGAGATTCTTAGTTTGTTTATAAATCATGTTTTAAAATCCACATCTGAACTCCCAAGTAACTTCCCCACCCATTTCCCTCTGGATTTTTGGTTTGGTTTGGTTTGGCTTTTACAAGCATAATCAGCTCTGTTCAATCACTTAAAACCATTTGGTGGTTGTTTTAGGTGCTGCATTCTGTCTTTTGGAGCTGTGAACTGGAGGATTTTGGTTTATGTTCAGGTTTTTATTCTGTTGGCAGGTTTAGTTCATACCATAATGATAGTCTACTTGGGATATGTAGGGCTTAGTTTCCAGTCAAGTTGTGCTGTAACTGAACTGTTGCAAAAGGGGTTTATTGCAGAGAAATAAAAAGGGGTTTATTGCAGAGACTTCTTTTTTGAAGTCGTTTGCTGTAACTGAAAGATAGTCAGGGTCTTCAAAGGAAGCATACCTGAATTTGCGATAGGTTTTTGCTGGCAGTGTCTTTGTCATCATAAACTTTGTATTTTCAGTTTCTAGAAAGGCTGTTCAGTAAATAATGGATTTCATAAGAGAAATCCAGAAAAGAAGCCAATTTAAGTATCATGTGAAGACCTCAAATTGCAGAGAGCAAAACCACACTCTGATGGGGTGAAAATGTTCAAGGTTTGCACATATTCCTCTCTGAAGATATGTGGAGAATGCAGTTTAATTCATAAACAATTAGCTCAGCGTACTGACTGGAGTTAGATATCCAAGTTGTTCTAGACTGAAAAACATCATGATACCACATTCTTGTAATACAGGATGCTGCCTTCAGTAAATGGTAACTTGTTTTCCTCTGGTCCTGTATAAGCTGAGGCCAGATCAGAAATATGCAGCTGAGTATGTACTACAAATTGGAATGAATTTGTAATAGACTTTGGTGGAGGAAGAGTCCAGCAGATGAACTGTAACTGCTGTGAAAATCTCTGAAACTCATAACTAGGCATTGGAAATAATAGCATATGATCTAGTCAATAGTTGGAAGAACATGTGGAAATTACTTAGCTGTGCCCCAGGTTTTGCTCAAGAGAGGTGTTTCTACATCTGGTAGAAGTCAGCCCTTAAACCAGCTAGGGTCTGCAAGGAAGTGGATGGATATTCTATGGATGCCTGTATGCCAGAACTGATCAGGCTAAGAGTGTGATATGCCTGAAACTTCTGAGTTGTCTTCCTGGAAAGAAGAACGTGAGAAAAGCTGGAAATCTTGGCTGCACTCAGAAGAGGCTTGAGGGAAAAACTTAAAATATGGGAGGCCTCACCTGGAAAAAAACAGCAGCCGAGTAACTTTTTCACATGAATATGGGGAGACTCTCATCAGGCACTAGCAATGGGCCTTAGGACAGAACAGGGTGGGAAATCACCTTGTGAAGTACCAAAAACAGTCCCGAGAGAAGGGACTGAATACATTTGCCCTTAAGAACATCATTCGTTATGCAGAAGTTTTGTGAGACAGGTATATTAATGAATGGCATTTTCATTTGGGGCTGATCTGAGTGGTCTGCACTGGAAGACGTTGAATTGATTACAGGAGATGTGACTGAGACATAGAAGCCACTTCAACTGTGGGATCGCAGAACTAAATCTTTTCTCATAAGCAAGTTGAACTAAAGTACTGTATAAATGATAGAGAAAATAGCAGAACTGTGCCAAAATGTCCTGGTTTTGTTAAAAAACAAGTTTCTCTTTTAGTGAATTTGCCTGTCAGCTAAAGCCTTCATATTAGCTGCATTTTCCTGGAAAACCAGATACATGTTTTGGTAAACATAGCAATGGAATGCGAGGTTATTGATAACGAATTGATGGACGTCTGGCGAAAGGGACAACGAGAAACAGGTGACCAAGAAACAGAGTATAACATCCCATTCATGTGAATACTTCATATAAAAGTGGGAGATCACGAGGATCTTGTCCCTTTTTCCTCATGGCCGACATTAGGAGAGGACCTTGCTAGCTGTCCCTGCGAACTGAGGCCTAGTGACAGACTGAATCCAGCTCCGGTTGGCTTTAGAGTCCAGTCCAGCACTTCAGGTGCCGGCTCTGCAGTTGCTGAGACTTTCAAGATTGGTTTTATATATTTTGTATTATTTTCTCTATTTTTATTAGTAGCATTAGTAAAACATTTTTAATCTTTCCAACTCTCTTCTCTCTGTCCTTCTTTCCCTCCCGATCGCCTGTCCTTAGTTGGAAGGGGGGAGAGGGAGGGGCTGAAGGGGGAAGTGGGGGGGAAGAAGAAGCTAACAATACATCTACCATGGTTTTATTGTCATCCCGTAATCAAAACCTCGACACAAAAATAAATTTGTAAAACAAAAAGGGGCAAGCTTTTGGCTGAAATATCAAATCTGTGTGCCCAATATAAGCAGAATATGCATGGACTTCAGCTGGGACAGTTACAGTTCTGTGGCTCCAATAAGAACTTTTTTGTGAGGTCCTGAGATACAGAGCAATATTGAAAGTTCAGCTGCTGAAGTGATTCTATGTTTAAAAGCTCTTCTGGTTCATCTCTCCATTTTCCATAGCAGCTTTCTGATGGCACTGATGGTGTTTTCTACGCTTGGTCAAGCAACTTCAGCAAAAGAGACAAAAGAAAACATGACTATTACAGAAGCAATTCATAGTCCCTCAACAAATCGACCAGTGATGAATGTATCTTGGCTGGGACAGCTGCCTTCTAAAACACAACCCCACTGTCACAGGCAATGGAACACTTTTGTTGCAGGGAATTTGACTTAATTTGTTGCCAAGTAACAAACTTTTAATTACTGATCCTAGTATTAAAAAATAAAGACTACAAAAGATCACTTACGGCAAACACTCCAGCTTCCCTCTGGACACCTCTCTTCCCCACTTCTGGGCCTCAGTCCCTTGGGTGAGGCACTGGGGAACAGAGATTTGGCTCAGTGTGCTGTGATTGCTTTTCTTTTGCGCCTCCATGTTTCTGTCTTCACTCCTCTGGCATGGGCTCCTCCAGCATCTGCAGATGCCTTGAAGGCGTAACCGCCCTGTGTCTTCTTTTGTACATCTGCACTTGCGTGGGTGTCTCTCTGCTCTAGTCCTGCTCGGACAACTTCTCTTGAGCCTCCTTTTTCTCCAGTATCCTCCTGCCTTCACGTCTTTCCTGTCCTCGCACCTCTTCCCTCTGTACTGGTGTCTCTTGCCCCCATTTTTTTTTGGCTTCTCACTTACAAAGGTTGACCATTCTTTGTATTTTTTTTCCTTTTACATTCAAGGCTAGAGTTGGAGTATACATATACCCTACAATATAAAACATGCTAAGGAGCATATGTTGAATGAGAATAGTGTATAAGACACAATGTAAAGCAGATTTTTAGAATGCAACATAATGTGAATTCATGATGGAGGAGACTGGAATTCTTCATTTTGAAAGATTTTATGTGATTTGTATGAAGTGTTGTATGGAACATGTAACTTGAGCTTAAAGCCTATCTATTGTACAGAACTGAAATACCTCCAGGCACACAAATCTCTGTATGACTTGTTTAATTTTGCTTTATATCATAACAAATTCTGAAGCTAAAGAAAGGCAATAAAATAGATGAGTTAATGGATTTCATAGGCTACTTCTGAAAATCATTAACTGTGGTTTAAAGTCTTTGTCTTTATTGCTCTCCTTCATATGCATTTAAGCAATCATTGACATCTGAAAACTGATGTTTTTTTGGTGTTATGTGCTGAAAAATTTTGTTGTAAGGATAGATTCAAAACAAACAAACAGAAAAGGCAAACCCGAAAGGGGTGCAGACAGTCTATTTCCTCTAACCTGGTTACCTCTTCATGTATCACTCTGTAGGGTGGTGGTTTTCACTGAGGGTGAGTGGCCTGTTGCGACACACTGGATACCACTTGAGTTACCACAGGTAGGCAGTGCTTTCTTCAGTCATTCTTGCAGCTGAAATATAATATTGCTTTATTTTTTCTGAGGGTTGCCTTGGACTCATTTGTCTAAAAGCTTTGCCTTCATTAATTTTTTTATTACCTCATATATATTTATACTCAGAAGTGTCCTGAAATGAAGACATGCTGCTTCCTAGCAGTGAAGGCTTGTTTGCAGAATGGACACACATTTCTTTTAAGATATTTGCTGGTGGCCTGGCAGGTGGTACCAAAAACTTGGCCAAAAGACTCTTTAATAATGTTTTGAAAGTGTTAAAAAGCAGGCACTTTATTAAGCAAGCTGGCTGCATGGAGGATCACTCCTCTAATCAAGCACATGCATGACTCACACTTCCTGGTTTTTATTACACACACCAATTACATATTCATTGCTTTCTACTGCTTAGTTCATCCATTAAATATAGATTTAATCACACCTTTTGTTGGAAGTAATTTGTTGGTAGTTGAAGGTCTTCATCTGGGGTTTGTAGTGGCCTCCGGTGGTCCTAGCAGCCTGGCACCCACTGGATTACAAGGGTCTGCTCCTTGACCTGGTTTCTTCATCATGCGTGTTGTTGTTTTGTGCTACAACACAGCAAAAGTCATGTAGCTCTTTCTTTATCTAGTGGAACATCCTGTTTTCCCAGCTTGCAAACCAAGGACATGCTGCTTTGCCTCATGTCCAGTCTCTATATAGCTATTGTTTCTCTGTTAAGTTCCTGTTACATTATGCCTAGCCTTGTTACATTACGCTTGGTCTGGTTTCTATAGGGTTCCTCTTATCAAAGGGGATGTGATTTGCTTGTGATGGCCAGTAGTAAAGCCGTCAGTTGTAGCTGAAGTTGTACCTGCATCTCAGCACCACTCTTGTTGCTGTTTGACATGCTTTGGTTATGAAGCAACATTTTCAGACATTACTACTGATTTAGAGAAGCTGAGGTCAACATAGTGTATGGCAGCAGTGTAGAGCTGCTCAGCAGGACAAGATTTTTAAGGCCAGATGCTCGTGTTGTTGTTTCTTGGTAGTTCTGTGACACTGTGCTGTCCTGTGTTCTGAAATAAGCCAAAGGCAAAGAATGCTTCCAAAGGGGCAGTGCTTCTTCACTTAGTCTAGATACTTGAGTCCAGCTGTTTCCTACTAGCATCTCTTCATCATAGTAAACGGTATGACAAAACGGGTCTGTAAAATTAATTGTGAGAGCGTGACCATTGACAAGTTTAAGATTTACTGAGCTAGGGCATAGCTTTTAGTCTCAGAATTCAAGGTAACATAATGAATCTATCTCTTCATTACTGTTTCTGCAGAACATGCTGCTGTTTGCTCTACAGCTCCTCACTTAGCCACTGAAACAATCAGTATTTGGGAAGAATCATAGAATCATTTCCGTTGGAAGAGACCATCAGGATCATTGAGTCCAACCATAACCTAACTCTTGAACCATCACAAACACTTGTTTGCTTTAAAACACTGCACTGTATGTTGTAATGGTACACATAGATGAAGGCAATAAAACTCACTAGTTGTTCCAGGTTATACTATTCCTGCCTGAGCATCAGACCCTCTCATGTGAACCAATTTTGCAGTCTTCAGGACTCAGTTTGCCTCAAGGTTGTTGACAAACTAGCCAGATGACAAACCTGGCATTACTGATTTTATACTTGATTGCACAAATGATTTCTGGGTCTGGAATTATAACCACGTGATGTTTCTATCTTTCAGCTTATGTCCTTGTGTCTTCAAACTGTGGTCAGTTTTTATCAGTGAATGTACAATATGACTTAAGTAAGTGACCAGTATTCTGATTGTCTAGAGTAAATATACTTGCAAGAAATTTCAGTGGCCTTAGAACAACAGTGTAAAGAGATCAAGCATGCTGTATCCCATGGCAAGAGTGATGATGCCACTGGAGCAGGGGATCAGGTAATGGGATTTAGTTTCAGTCACTTACTCAAATTTAGTTTATGCATAAGCAGTTAGAATAGCTTTGTACCAGAACGTTTCCTTAAAAGCTATTGTGCAAAGTGTAAGAATTAGCAGCTAAACACTGTACACTCTCTTAATCACCAAAAGTGCAAAAAAAAAGTAACATGGTCTTCACTAGTTTCAGTGAAAGTGGCTTTTTCCATATCCAGTGACCTTACCAGAGAGAGATCTTATACAGTTAAGCTTTTTATCAGTTGATGTCAGTTTCTGGTCTTTCTAGATTTGGGTAATCTGGTTTTACCTCTTAGGCATCAAATGCTGTGTTATCTTAGTTGTCATGTACGGGGAGAAGACCAAGCAGTCTTTCTGAGCTTTATGTCTATTAAGCCTTTGCAGTGGATTCTTATGGATGCTTAAGGCAGACTCATTCTTGGGAACTAGACCCTGCTGTCACTCCGATTCTTATGCCTGCAGGCATATATATGTTATTTCAGCCTGGTATACATTGAAGTGTATTGACTATGCTTGTTATTGCTGTCTCTTTCTAGGCTTGGCTGGCTTTAAAGTACTATGTGGCAAAGACAGGTGCAGAAATTGAAAGAGAACATGGAGACTGGTGACTTAGTTCCCCATTTTTCAATGCAGTCCCTTGTTTTTCAGTGCAGGGTTTTATGTTTGGCTATGCCACTGGTGAAACTGAGGAATGTATGCCCTTAACAGTTCTCCTGGCACACAAACTGACTGCACTTACAAAGGTTCTGGAACAGAATGGAACATGGCTCTGGATTAGACCAGATGGGAAAGCACAGGTTTGTAACATAAATACATGGACCATAAGAGTGAGAAACAACATAAATAATTTACCCTGTCTGCTACTAAATCAGAATTCACATTTATCAAAAATGGTGCTGTCATTTTCACGTTGCAAGGTGGTGTGAGTTTCATAATGTATGTTTACATGTAACACACATGACTTGTTTAAACAGTTCTATCAGTGTCTTAGAGGGTTTCTTCAAATAACATTTGTATTTTCCTTCTTTTCTCCTGGAGATTAAGAAGACTAACAAATTACTCACCACAGGTTTGATTTTTTTTCTGAATAAATACCATTCCAGAAGCATGGACTGGGATAGTGCTATGGTTCCTCCATTAAAACACAGCTGTTCTTGATCCAAACCTTGTGTACACTATATTGGGCCAGTGGTTAGAGCCACTGATGGCTGTGTTGGAGAGCTGAGTGGATGAATCATTGAATCTACTGTAAGAGTGATGCACTTTGGCAGTGTCAACAGCAGTAAGTTCTCTGTCTTCCAGGCTATGAAATCTGCAGGAGAGGAAAGGAAAGCCAAACATGGCATTTCAAAGACAGAAAGGTGTTTTAGTCTTAATTTCTGTTGCCTAGTAGAGATGAACTCCGTTGAGTAATACTCCTGTTGTTCTTGCAGTGTCTCCATGGATTGTGTCCCTAACTTTTGTCAGCAGAGCAGAGAACATGTGAATAGCCTCATTTATTTATATTATATCCATCCAAGCATTTTTGAAGGATGTTAGAGCAGAGAGGACTTCTTAGTCTGCAAGAAAACCTATATACTTTCAGATCTCTTGTACTATTTTAACTGAACTTGACAGGCTGGACTTCTTGAAAATTTCATGACATACTGAACTAATGGAGAGAAACGCTATCTCTTTCTCCTTTTAAGGCAGCAAACATACTAGTTCATCCTTTGTTAAACTCTGTGAAATTGACATCAGAGCTCAAGCTGGCAATAGGTACCAGCAAGAACTTGACTTCACACACACAAGAACTACTTTCTCATTTTAAGCAATATGGATTTTAAACTCATGTTCTAAAATGCTATAACATAAATGTTGGCTATCTTATTATTTGAGGAAAATGCATTTAATGATTCATTTATCTTTTAAATCCAGAGCTATTAATATAATTCTAGTCTCTATATTCCAGATGAATCTTCAGTGTATTTGACTCTGAAGGGAGAAATGTCAACATGTTAGTGAACAGGAAGTTTCTTTTTTTCCTTAGCTTCATCCGTAGTAGAAGGCTGTATCAATATTCAGCTAATACAAAAAGCTATGCGATGAAAAATCTGTATTGCAGAAAATTACTTGGGTATACCATACTATGTATACATGTAGAGGTATTAGTAGCTGTTCTAGAAAACAATTTTTTCATATAGTGAATTTGGATAGGCACTTCCAAAAGCCGATGCTTCTTGCTGGATTAGGTGATGCACAATTAAACCTAAATCTTTCAAAACAGCCTATTTTCATTCAAACCCAGACTAGCCAATAAGGGAAGAAGATGAATGAAACAGAAGTGCCAGCTTGGCTCTGAAAGTGCCTTTCGTATCTTCCTGGTCTCAGAAGAGATCAAAGGTTTCTACATGCAAAATGAAGACACTAAGTTAAGAAAGTTCCAACCTGTTCTGTTTGCTTTGTGTCAGGATTAGCTTTGTGACCCGCGCTTTCTGAGTACATCACAAGAACAGCTGCACAAAAAAAATACAAATCTTGGAGATGCATTTAATCTTACTTCTAAGATGTACTTTTGAAACAGATTTTCAGCTGTGCTGAACCCAGTAAACCCTATCTAGAGCCATGTAGACATTACTATATTTGCCATTTTCCTAGCTATATTTCAATTAAACTCTATACAGATAAATGCAATGTAGAATGCTAATGTATCACTATTTAATTTATTCAATTCCTAAGGAGCCGAAAGCAATTACTGGAATGGAAACTCAAGTGTATATGTTTACTACATGCTAGTAGACAGAATGAAATTTTCATTTAATAATTCCCTGGTTTATAGCTCTGCCCTGCCTTGACCTTATGATACAAAAGGAAATCCCTTCTTTACCACCTTCCTCACACCAGAGTTTTGGCCAGAATGATTCTTGGCTCACTCTGGGTGAGGATGCAGGAGGACGAGGACTAGATGAGAGTGAAAACAGGACGGCTGGAACAGAACTTTTTCATAAGGAGCTCAACCAGCCTTCAGTAGTACAAGGGGACTGTGAGAATTGGGATGCAAATTAGTAACAGATGGCACAACCTTATTTTCCTCTGCTTTTCAACAAGGATGATGCCAGCATATAGATGGATGAGCCCCACTACATTTAAGAACGAAAAGAAAAGAAATCCATTAGCCTCCCAAGCTGCATAAATAAAACGAACACATTACTCCTTTTGGCCAAGTACGGTTAAAAAACGGAGTTTTTTACCACACTTTTGTCTCAGCAATAAATAAAAACGCGAGCCTTCTAGAGAACTGCACACATTTCAAACTGCATCTTACTTAGTGGCCTGCTTGAGCTCTCCAGTATAGTCCTGGATATTTAAAAAGACAAGGTCAGTAAATTATTACCCAGGCATTCTTTTCAACTTTTTGCCCAGAAAAGCTGCATCTATATCAAGGCCCTCCTAGCATACCTGCAGTAGTTAAGAGTCCCCAATCCATCTTGATTTTTTCAGATGTAACGTTCCTGCTTCTCGTGCTACATTTTTTCTTATACTTCCTTCATATGTAAGAGACAGTTACTGCTCCTGCAACCTTTCTTGGGACAAACACCACTGTATGCTATGGCTGTCCTATTTAAGCAGTATCAAGCAACCAGAGAATTGTACAAATCTTTAGGCTGAGCTTTCAGTAACAGACCTTACAATTGGTGCCTATGTGCATACCGTTTTTTTGATTGAAATTTTGGATTATGTGTGCCAAGATCCTTTCTCAACACTTAAATCTCTCTTTCATGAGTAATAATCCTGCAAACCTTTAAATATAATCAGTTTTCACTAAAGGCTTTTTATTTGCTAATTTTTATACATGAAGAATGGATACATTGATAAAGAATCAAGATTTTCAGACAGTAGCTTTAAGGGCATTTCAAGCAGGCATAAGCTTGGACTGCTGCTGAAAGAAGTAAATAGTCCTGCTGATTTGTCATGCTTGGCTGTTTTTTCCAGCCTTTGGAACATCTCTTCTGCACTGAGGTACACGTGGGGCTTAGCAGTGAAACAGTCAGGAAACTGGCCATGTTAAGACTGGTTAGCAACAACCAGCCAACCAACAAACCAGCCATCTGACTTTGATGTTTTAAACTTTTTTTTTTTTTTAAATAAGGTATATAAAAACATGGGACTACTGTACAAATCTGCTGGTGAATTAGACCACACTTCCTGACTGGTAAAGGCAGGCATCTGGGGGTTCTGGTTGATGGCAAGTTGAACATGAGCCAGCAGTGTGCCCTGGCAGCCAAGAGGGCCACCCGCGTCCTGGGGTGCATAGAGCACAGCATTGACAGCCGGGCGAGGGAGGTGATTGTCCCACTCTGCTCTGGTGCGGCCTCACCTGGAGCACTGTGTGCAGTTCTTCGCACCACAGGATAAAAAGGATATAAAGCTACTGGAGAGAGTCCAGAAGAGGGTTACGAAGTTGGCTGAAGGGTTTAGAAGGGAAGCTGTATGAGGAGCAGAGGAAGTCACTTGGTTTGTTCAGCCTGGAGGAGCCTGAGGGGAGACCTAATCATGGTCTACAGCTTCCTCACAAGGGATGGAGGAGGGGCAGGCACTGATCTCTTCTCCCTGGCAACCAATGACAGAACCAGACAGAATGGCAGGAAGATGTGCCAGGGGAGATTTAGGTTGGACATTAGGAAAAGGTTCTTCACCCAGAGGGAGGTGGAGCACTGTAACAGGCTCGCCAAGGAGGCAGTCATGGCCTCAAGCCTGACAGTATTCAAGAGGAGACCAGACAACACCCTCAGACGCATGGGGTGAATTTTGGGGTTGTCCTGTGCAGGAACAGGAGTTGGACTTGATGATACTTGTGGGTCCTTCTACCTTGAGACATTCTATGATTCTATGATTACAGGACAGTGAGGGAAACACAAGTTGCCATACCCCTGTAATTTACACAATAGCATGAAGAGCATCAGGTTTGTAGTTTATGGAAGCTGATTGAGAAATATGACTTAAAATATTTAACTACTTGTGTGGGAGAATGTAAGCATGGCTACCTGAAACCTTATGGAATTTGGGAATGTCTGGGATCGCCTCAAAACGATGACTGCTGGCAGGAAGCAGATTTCAATAGCAAAGAGACATGATTTTTTGAAGGAGTGTCTTGACTAGCAGTATTCTTTCTGAGACAAAACGTTCTGAGCTTTTGGGGATCTGCTGTCTCAGGTCATACAGCCTTATGCAGGAGATACGCCTTACCAGTTAGTGATCTGCCAGTGCAAACAGAGAGGTCAGCCTTACACCTAAACATGCAGCTAATGTCCTGTGCAGATTGTAGCAATTACCAATATTTATGTCTTGACCATGCAGGGGCACACTGAAAAGGCAACCGCGTTCTTCCGTGCATTCAGATGCAGGCAATGGAGATGGAGGAAGGGCATTGGAAGGAAAAGAGGAGGAGGAAGATCCTGAGGACAAATGAACAGTGAAAGGATTACAGTAATACTCTGTGGGAGAAATGGCCACAACACCAGAGTGTCATCTGCCCAGGGTTGAGTTACTGACTCGATGAACCTGCTGGTTACCGCCAAGCTACTAAGTAATCGCAGTGGGGAAAAAAACCCTGCTGCCTAGCGAATAGTGTCCCTTCTCCCTACCCGGCTCTCCTCTCCAAGCACGGCCCAGCCGCCCGGCTCGCTCCCTCGTGGCGGCCCTCGTTCTCCGCTGCGCCTCCCGGCGCCTCCCAGTCTTCCCCGGGCCTTCGGCTCCAGCAACACCCCATCGCGGCGGTGACACGTGGAGCGCTCGGGCCCCACCGCCTGCTCTGACCTCGCCACCCCAGCCAAGCGCCGCCTGCCAAGCGAGAAGGTGAGCTTCGCCCCTCCGCCCGGCTGCCAGGGGCGGGGCTTCCTTCCCTGCGGGGCGGGGCAGTCCGTCAGGCGCCCCGGCTGTCTGCGGCGGCGGGCGGAGGGGTGGGCTGGAGGAGTTGGCACCGTGAGGTCATAAATGACGCAGCACTCCCGGAAGCAGGCCGGAGCGAAAGATGGCTGAGTAGGTGTCGTGCTGTCGCTGTGGTCGGTAGCTTGGAGGAGCCACCCCGCCCCTCCCGCCGTGCTCCATTCCCTGGTTTCGCCGCGGCCACCGCTCCCTCTCCCCCGCCGGACAGTGCCTGCTGGAGATATGTCGCTCTTCCAGTCTGCCCTGGATTTCCTGGCGGGCCCCGGCTCCCTGGGGGCCACCAGCCGCGACCAAAACGATTTCGTGGGGCAGACGGTGGAGATGGGCGATATGAAGCTGCGCATCAAGCGGGTCATCGCGGAGGGTAAGAACGGGCGGCGGTGACAGACAGGCCGCGCCCGGGTCGGGCCGGGACGTGCGGGGCGGGCTCCGCCGCTGCGGGGCTGAGCTTGTCGTGCTTCGACCCTCCCGGCCCCTCTGCCCCGTCTGCACTTTCCTGGCCGGCAGGGCTTCCTGCTCGGCAGGCCGCGCCCGGCGAGGTGCGGTGCTGTGGGGGCGAACGGGCGCGGCCCGTGCGGCGGCGACAGTCGGACCGGGTCCGGGCCGGTGTTTACTTGCTGCGTGGGCAGCCGTCCTCCCCGAAAGTCTTGTTGCATGAATTAGGGGACATGGATGCACTGAGTTGATGTAAGTGCCACGGAAGGTGTTTTGCGAGGACCAGGTATGGGAGCAATAAATGCTGCCTACTGTAAGGATACTCACTGAGAGGCAGCATGTTGCGTGGCAACTCCTTCAGTTGCTTCATGATTTGAAATACTTGCACCATGTAGCGGAACTCTCAAAGTTTATAATCTATATAGGACCTCATGGAAATGTTGGATTGCGCATATATATATATATACACAAATATATCTCTCTCTATATATATATATATGGATATAATTTTTTTAAAAATGTCAATCTATAATATTGTGCCCAAGGTACAAGTTTGTCTGTGCTACTTTGGTTTGTTTGGAAGACTGTGAAATGCAGGAAAGAGATGTTAATCTTCAAACACAAAAGTCAGGTGGCTGATCTCATTCTGCATATGGGCTTTGCTGGAATACAGGAATTAAATGGGCAGTTTTCAGTTTCAGTGAGTTTTTGAGTAGTCATACTGGCACACTACTTGCTAGTCTGTTTTAAAATAGATGCAGTGTCTGGTGTGTGCAAGCTACTTAGAAGTTAGCAGCAATTTGGATCTTGTGGTCAGAGGAATTACTTTATTTTTTCAAGTACAAGAGACATTGGAAGCATGTCTCAAAACACTAAAATGTGAATTTGTCTATAGTAATGCAGCTAAATAATTCATTAACTTTGTACAGGTTCTTGATGTTATTTAGGTTAAATATCCCAAAGTTCTATTCAGAGCTCCTTTCCATTATGGAAGTTATTTCCTGTAGTTGATTCTTGTAATTATTTTGTATTTAAGTGGCTTTATAAATAGATTTATTAATTTATTTTTTTTCCTGAGTATTTTTTTTGTTGTTGTTGAAAACTTAGTGACCATGATGGAAAGAAAAGTTTGATTACTCAAGATTAGCTACTTTAGTTAAACTTATAAAAATTCACTGGTGTAAAACGACAGGACATTGGTCTTCACCACTGTCTTCTTAAGGGGAAATAAGTTGTAACTATAATCCTTAAGCATTCTTGGCATGTGATCTCAGACAAAACTTGGCAGTTTTTTAGGTATTAAATTGCATTTAAAACAGTGCTAAATGTTGAGTCCTATTTTACCTTCAGCCTTTACTTACAGCTTCCTTAGATGCAGTTGGAGTTGTGAGTGAAATGTAAGCACTCAGTGTGATGTGACTGTGAGGTGAACGCTAAATGGACTGGCTGGTGCTGCTGATAGGAGTGACCACAGCAGTGCCCAGACAACACTGAGGGAAAGGAAGGGCAGGAACCTGTGTTTGAGATGTCTGCTATTTCGTTCTTGGTTCAGAAAACAAGCGTTTCATACTTTGGCTGAAGTCTACTGTTTCCCATGATCTGACACAGGGTTTTTAAAATGTCAGGCGGAAGATGCTGTGTTAGATGTTTTAAAGCAAATGGATGCTTTAAGTCTAGTGTTCTTGAGAATTTATCAGTAACTGCTGCTTTTGTGTTGCACATTTGCCTCAGTGTTACAGTTTTATTTCTTGTTTTTTCTTCTATATTTTACTAACTGAAATTGGGCCTAACTGCTCGCTTTCGCTAGAAAGTAAGACTTTCTAGCTAATGTAGCTAAAACAACCCTTAGAGTATATTCAGTATAAATTTAAAATATATATAAAATATAGAAGTCCAAGTTTCTTCTGCTGTCTTCAGTCTTGAATTTATCTGTAGCATATCATTTATTTTGTTGTCAAAATTGAGCTCTCAACCTGTATTTGACACTTTCTGACACATGCTTGCATACCTTTGACTTATAAGCATTCATTTCTGTGCTTACAGATACAGAATCTCTTTCTCTTTTAAATAAGTCCTTTCATGCCAAATTCCCTACTAGAAAGTCAAGTGCTGCTTTCTGAGTTTAGATTTCAAATCCATGGTGAGTTTTTGTTCTGACAATGCAGAGAGGTAGCCTTTTCTGTAAGATCATACAGTCTACTTCGGTTTTAGTTGGTGTGAAGAGAGTGTGGATTAACATTACACAGTATCATATGACAGCATAAGTTCAGTTGTTCTCTCACCTTCCAACTCTTCTGCTCTGTGGCATACTGCCCATCTGTGTTGATGCAAATAAGCATTTGGCTATGCTGTATGCTGAGATACTAGCTGCATAGTTCACTTGGATGTGTTTCCCCATTCATTTTGCTGAGATAACATGCCAGGGATAGTACAGGGCTGGCTGAAAATGTGATGTGAAGGAAGCGGAGAGCAACCCAGAGGGAGGTGGGCTGATAGTGATCTCTATCACTGATACTACCTCCAAATGTGTGAACAGGCCAAGTTTGTCACAGGATGGACTGAGTGCTCATAGAATATGGTCTCCTGTATTATCTGCTTGGGCATTTCAGTAGCTCACTGCAGTTAAGAAATTTTAGAGGATGTGGGTTGGGTCATTTACATGTAGTCTCTACTTGCCCTTTGTAAGATGGTGACTTCAGATGTCATGGTTCTTTTGGGTCCTCAACTTAAGTGCATAGACTGCCACACAATTTTAATTAAGGAAAATAATAATTGATTGCATACCTAATTAGTAAATATTAGGAAATGTATTTATCTTGTACTCTTTCATGACAGAGGGCACTCTCTTGTAAAGCCGTAAGACTTGCCAGTCCAAGTATTCTGTACTTGTGTATATCACAGCATGGGTGTCTGCTCTCACAAGGGTGTCTGTGTACATGTAGTCCAGCTACATGTGATGAGAGTTCTCCAAATACTTAATAACATGTTTGGTTTTTATAGGATTGGGTGAAGGTAGCTTCAACTGTAGACTCTCTGATTCCTTGCTGTTCATGTGAACAGTATGTGCATTTTTATGTTGACTTTTTTCTTCTTCAGTTGACATCCTCGAGTGTTCTTCCCCTTTGTTCAGGAATGTCAGGATTCCTGACCAGTCTGTACCAAATACTTGAGAGACTGAGATAGTCCTTACTGATTCAATGATTGATGTAGCCTGCATGTTTGACCTTGAGGGACAGTGGGAAGAGCAAGTCACAACAACAGGCTTAACAGTAGTTTTTAGAAATTTCTTGTTTCCTCTCCTGAAAGATGACATATTTGCACAGACAGACAATCTTGCAAATCTGTTTTTCAAATGCTAGATGCTGCTAGCTATTTGCCTGTGTTGGGCAAATAATCTCTTCTGATAGACCTTATGCTTGTTTACCTGCTTAATGGTGGCACTTAAAAATGATGAACAAGTAAATATGGGAAATTTCTTGCTCTCTACCTATGCTTTAGAAGGAATGAAGGAATAGGACCTGGTCACTGGCCTGTCAGTGTATTCATTGAGAGACTGATGATGCCAAAGATGGTCAGTGAATTACAGAAACTCATTCCTCAGTTCTGCCTAGTAATACTACTCCAATGAGAGGGTAAACTTGATAAGAGAATAGCATGTCTAGTAACATACACTGTCAAGTTCCAAAATTACAAAGAAAGTTGAATTTTTGAGAATTGTAAATTTTACTGTTATAACAGCTTTGGTAGCTAGCTAATTAAAGAGAGAAGCCTCTTTGCTTTGTGTTAAATTAATATTTAATAAAATATTTCTACCTCTTACAGCACAAATGAAAGGCAGGATGATGGCTGGATAGCTAAATGAAATTTATAAAACTGCTTATGTGCTTAAAAATTATGTAGTCTTTAAATAATATTCTTCCTTGAATGTTTTTATTGAGCCTTTTTTGTAAAAGCAGATAGCTGTTGCGTTGACCAGGTAGCAGAAACAGTTACAGCGGTTCATAAATTATTTCATCTGTTTGTTGATAAAATAAAAATTGAGTATATAAAAATAAAGAACCTCTCTTCTAGAGATTCTTCTCTGAAAATAGAGAACTTATCCATTTTTATGGTCATCTGTGGAACAAAACCTGATACTTTTCAATCTCTTACAAGGTTGAAAGGATAAAGGAATCTTCTGCAAGCTTTATGTTATGTGTTTGGTTAGGTTAGGTAATGTTTTTTTAAGGGTTTTTGAAGGGTTAAAAATCAGTAGACAAATCCTAGGGGTTCCTGTTGCAACTCTGTGCATAATGTAATGTCCCTACAAATACTCCACTGCCAGTAAGTGAGATTTTATTTACTACTTGACTACTGTTGTTGGGTTTTGTATGTTGAATAGTAGATATGAAATGATCAATGTGTCCTGTTTTTAGCTTTATTAAATTTTCTAGAACAGGGATCACACTGGCAGAAAAATAGTCATTAAAAATTTTTGAATATTTATCTCCTGGCAATTTTGAAGTGAGATAAACCAGTTAAAAATATTGCTCTGTTAGTCCCTTCAAGTACTTTTTATGAAACACTTTGTATTTGAGTTACTCTGTTTCTTGATATCCATGCTGAAGATAATTGGATCAGGAAAATCACTTTGTCATACCTGCTGTTTAAATTTACAGTTTTCATCTTTCTCAACAACTAATTCAACTGTAGACTGATTACCTTTTGAATAGGCTATGGGTTTTGCTTCAATTCTTGAATATATAGTTGCTGTTCTATGATGTACAGACTAAGAATTTGATTTTACATGAAATGGGGCAGTGGTATCCTGGTTCAACTTAGGGTATTTATATAAAACAACTTAGGGTTTTGTTAGTGGAAGGCAGTGATAGCATGAAATGAGCAACACTTGTCCTTCAGAGCTTATTGAGAAATGTGCTGACTGCTCATGCATGCTAATTGTAATGCGTTTGAAAGGTGTTTCTGTTACTGCTTGGGCCAGGTACTCTTTGGCCTGACAAATATGCAGCAAAAGCTGAGAATAAGTGTGATGTTCTCCTGCAGAAGAGTTGGGAAGTTGTTAGCATCAATTGAACAGTCAAACAAAGATGGAAATTTCACTATTTGTGTTAATACCCTAATGAGCAGATTATCGTGGAGTGCTTGCTGGATCTTCAGATGCCAGTTGTATCTCATAAAACACATTGACTTCATAGTGCTGATTTATGTATGGGATAGGTGAAAGAAGATCCAAAAAATGACTTTTCAGACAGTGCAGTGGTACTAGACAAAGCAGAGGAACTTCTGTGCCATTTCAACATCACTTCCTTTGAATAAATTGCAAGTTTGTAATACACCCAGAGTTCATTTAGCCTTAGTTTTTCTGCTAGGTAAGGGGTTTTCTTTGCTACATTGTTTTACTTGTCCTGCAGTTTAGAAAGAACCACTTTGAGAGTAGACATGGATTTTTCCTCCTCTTGTGGAGGTTGGGACTCTGACTTTCTATTTCTGCACCATCAAGTCTTTAAGACTTTTTGGCATGAGTTAATGTAAATACTAGTCCTTTATTTGTCCTTAATAGAGCATTTTCCTCTCAATACAACAATATTTTGCAAATAAGACAAAATGAATCTTCCGTGTGATGTGTCACTTTGTCTAGTTGTGGTGCAATTTGAAGGAAGCTCCACATTGCTAGAGTCGATTTTCTGTATGCTGAAAGAAAGCCAGTGAAAATCAGGATTGAGATATATGGAAGGAAATGCCCTGAAATCTCAAAATATATGTATCTGGGTTACAAAAAGAAATATTACTTCTGGGTCCTCTTTGCTTAACTATCCATGTACACTTCACAACTCTGCAAGGCTTTTGTTCTTGTTTTGCATAGAAGATGGACAATTGAGAATAAACCAGGTGTATGGTTGTGTCAAAAGCAGGGAGCAAGTTCTGTAGCACACATTTAACAACCATTTCTCATGTGTATTAATTTCTTATGCTTCCTTTGAGCAACAAGCATAAGCAGAAGAAAAAGAGCGCAGAAGAGGAGAAACATGATGACAAAAAATATGTGTTATTCAAACTGCTGGATCTGAGTCTAAAACTTTCACTATGAAAAAAGAAACATTCCTTAGTCAGAAAGGTAGCAATAGACCACAGACTTTTTTTTTTGTATTTTGAAAAGCTGTCAGGAATCACATCTATGCAGATGACTTGTTATTAGCTGCATTCTGACAAAGTGAAACTTGTGTCTGTTGTTAAAGTATCAAAATTGCTGCTTTAGCCTTCAAGGCTTCTTCAATATTTTGAGTGTAAACAGGCAGTATTTCAGTTTACCAAGCTTATAGGTACAATTTTACGGTCTCTGCAACTCCTGGATTCACAATATGGTGGTAAGGTAATTAAATGCTATTTTTGGATGGATATAATTTATAAAACTCTTGGCAGCAGAGGTACAATGAACATTTAATGGTTGAATTTATGCAAACGTTGTTAGCTTGATTTGCTGATGGGTGTTTAGAGTTATTATGAAAGGAGGAGAGCTCACATCAAGTCAAAGAGAAGTTGCAACAGCTTGTGGTGTAAATTATGAACTGAAAGTTACTCTGCAAACCATGTGTGCGGCAAACTTTTTGGAAGTGGAGAAAAAAATATTGCAATATCCAAAGAAGAACCAAAGCACTCTGATGGGAATGTGAACTGGAAAGCTTCTACTTTACTGTAGAAGTAGAGAAGTTTTCCAACATGAAGCAGAACAGTGCTGGTTTTTAAAGCTGGTATTTCTCAGGTATAGCAGTTCCTGCTTGCAAGGGACTTCTGGAAGTTCGAAGATGTTCTGCCTCTCCATTTCTCAAGATTGTGGGAAAAAGTCCAGATCTTTGAGTTAGAACCATACTTCATTTTTGAAGCACTTTTGTTTTGTTACTGGGACTTTGCAATTGAAACCAATGCATGACTGAATTTCTTCGAAAGTATGCTTATCAATCAATGCTTGGAAACAATGACAGAGCATCCTTTCTATTTTGATTAAGGGTGTTGCTTGCCCTGTGGACAAAAAGCATCTGTCTGCTTTCAGGTAAAATGTACTATAATTGTACTCCAGACTAGAATTATGGTGTTTCAATCAAGTCATAATTGAAACATAAGATACTCAAAATTGTTTTGTAAACAAATTTGGTCAGTATTTGGGAGGGAAGTGAACAAGTCATATAAAGAAGTTACAGGCAGGGAGTTATTTGCACCACTCCTCTCTCATGATGAGTTAGATGTGTAATGAAACAATGCATTACAGAAGCAATCGGTTTTGTATTTTTGTTCATGTCCCTGTTTTGTTGCTTCACTAGCTGACAAGTAGGAATAATGTAGTTTCACTGAAATGGTTTGAAAAAAAAAAAGTGAAGATAAAGAGCTTGTAGGAAAGCTTGTTGGACTAGTTGAAATGGTTGGGAAAGTATTAGAAACAGTTATATTTTGGAATGCCTGTATGTAGGTCTGTGGACTTTTTGTAGAGGTATTAGCAAGATGTGTGCTTGAAATGCAGAGTAGACTTGCCACATTCCAGCCCTGGTAGGACCCTTGACAGTGTACACAGCTGAGCTGAGCTTGCAGAATAAGTATTCTGTAATCTGGGATGCCTCAGTTTTGCTCTTGAGTAACTTCCAGAAAAATAACTGAAAAGTAATTTTGTGTACTAGGAATTTGTGCTGACCTGAAACCCCTCACTTGTGAAGTGAAGCATATACCTTCAAGATGCAGCTTGCAGAATTATTAGAATAAAATCAAAGAAATATTTTATCAAGTTGAATATAAAGATTTTCTTCTGTAGGGTCAGCATCTGTCTGTCATCTTTTGTGTTCTCATTGATACTTTAGCTTTTCTATGGTGCACACCCTCTTTTGTGTGTCTTCCCTGCACCTGGGATGGTGGTTTTGCTGATTTTGTGTATAATTCACTTTTATGTACCAAAAGTAAAGGTGATATCCATCAGCCTGTCACTTATTTGTTTCATGTTGTGGATGCTACTGGAAAAGTAACAAGATGTGTGGGCAGTACCATTCAGGAGTATGGATGACAATGTGATGGTCAGTTGCCATGTAAAACTTTTGAAAGTACATATGGAAAAGACTCGTATTTGTTTGAATTGCACAAAGAAAATACTGCGTTCACTTCAGCCTCGTGTTTATATTCCTTATCCATGGAGAAAGTATTGTGTACTGTGACTGTACTGATTTCAATCTGGCATCTTTTTAAAAAAGTGCCTTGTCAACTTGTTTCTTGTCTGTGATAATTATTCCTTAATTATCCTATTCTCTTAGCCGTCTTGACCAGTAAAATTTTGTAGTTCACTGACATCTGTATTTATTCTCCAAATAATTGCTACAGAGAACATTGGTATGTAGCTTAATGAAAACAGAATTTATATTAAAGGAGTAGAAAGACAAGTCATTGAAGTTTGTTACTTTGGCTGTTTATCTACTAGAGATACTCTACAATAGATGGAGAGCGTATATGCAACCACACTGTTGGTGTAAGCACAAAAGCAATGTTCCCAGAAGCAGCTAGCTGAAGTAATACTACCATTTTTTTTAAATTGAGTAGAACTGCACAAATATCTTCTTTTAATACAGTTAGATTAACATAATTAACAACTGAGGAAACTTAGCTGACCTGTGACTTAGTTTTAGAGTGGTTTTGTATTGTAGAAATTTGTACAGTGTTCTTGAGCAAATTGGTAGTGTTTGGTGAAATAGATATTCTGACAAAGGAGTCTGAAGGAGAATGTTGTGTGGAATGACAAATTGAGATTTAGTAACAGAATCACCCTTATTGGGAGTGTGTGCTTCGATGCTCAAAAATGCTTTCTGCTTATAGTATGAAGCCTGATGCATGGCAGTTATCCTGGAAGTATGAAGAGGTGTTACTTAACATTTTATGCCCCTTGGTTGTTGCTATTTTCATAGGAAGCCTAACAGTGTATAACCCGGAAATAGTTTAATTTTTAAAATTAGGTAATATTGGCTGTATTGAATCTTAGTTTTGTAAGGGCCTGCATTAAAAAAAGAAATCAAAAAAATTGTTTCATAGGAAACCTGCATATGCAGACTAACAAAATGCAGTAGCAAAGTAGCAGAGTTAGTGTGCTTCTGGCTTGTGCAAAAGGAAGAGAATGTTTCAGCTCTTGTAGGCAGGCTATCCATACTCTTGGCAGGCCACTGAAAAAATATATTCTTCTTGAATGTCGTCTTACATTCAAAAAACATCTAAATTCATGTATTAATAATAGCTCTGTTAGACAACAAGGAATGGTTTACCTGAATGTTGAAATAAAAATTGACTTAATGTGCTTTCTTGTAGGTGGTTTTGCTTTTGTCTATGAAGCTCAAGACCTTGGAAGTGGCAAAGATTATGCTTTAAAGGTAAAATGAATTTACTTCGGTACAGGTTTACAAAGTCTCTTTTTACTTTAGCTTGACAGTTAATCCTTGATGTATGCCACTGAGCAAGTCATTTGGAAAAATCCAGAATGATAAAGTGGTGTTTGTAGTACACTGTACCTGTATTTAAGATGCTATTCCTTTTAGGACCTTGCACTTCAGATACAAAAGATGGGAGTTGCTCTGTTAGGTACTACTGCTGTTTGTCTTAATTCATGACCCTATCCCAAGCATTTTGTTGCATGGGTAAAAAGAATCTCTCCTAGTTACCTGAGGTAGAGCACAGGAATATTTAACTCCTTAGAAGTAGATTTAGCCTACAGGTTAGCCTAGCTTTGTACTTCCAACATAGGTTTCATCAGTATTAAAAATAATGCTCTGTACTTTGACTCATTGATCAAACATTCAACCTTGTGCTTTTCAGAGGCACTCCTCTGGATTCATGTTTTGTGCAGGCTTGTAACAATGATGGTAGAGCAGAAAAACTCAAGTAGTGTGGAAAGGACAATAAAGTAAAGTCATTTACTTTGTCATATTTTGCTAAAAAAAAATTGTCACTTATGTTCACCACAAAATGGCTTCATTTTTGGAGTAGGGGTGTTCTGTGACTTATCAGTATGAAGACATCTATCTTGGAGAGAAGTGAAAAGGGTAGTAGTATGAGAGGTGGGAAAGGTAAGATGGCATTACACTGCCAGTAATTACTTGGTCTGTGTTTTTTTTCTTTTCATACTACATTCTAATGTAAAAAAACACGTGACCATACTCATATGATATGTGTGTTCAAAATATCATCTACAAGTAGCTCCATTTAAAAATAACAGATAAAAGGTGAACTATTACTGTGCTTCCTCTGTTTTGTAAAACTGGCATTTTTGTAGGAAATGCTCAAATCATTTCTAGTCAAATGTTGACTCCAAATCCAAGTGATACTGGAGATAGTAATACTTGATTTTGCTGCCCATTACTCAGGTAGAGTTGGGCTACATATTTTGGAGGAGTTTTGGTTGAAATGGATTGAAGGTTGTTCCTGAAGATTTGAGGTAGAAGACAGATCTTTCCTTGTCAGTGCACAGTGCTGTAGTGAAGAGACTTCAGTGTTTTATACAACCGAGTACTGTCAGAGCAGTTACTTTTTCTAATGTCAAAGGTTATAACTGCTCAGTTATCAATAACCCTGAACAGTACAGGTAGCTGGAAAACAGGGTATTATGTTTATGGCAGTATGTCCAAATGTACAATAAGCCTGCTTCGTTTACTGTCTCTTTGAGTTCATTAGGTTTTTGACAGTAGCTTATCCTTTGTGTTATAGAAAAAAAAGCACTGTTTTAATGACTGTATCTCTCAATTGTTCTGTTCTCTGATAGCGATTGTTGTCTAATGAAGAAGAAAAGAACAAAGCCATCATTCAAGAAGTTTGTTTTATGGTATCCTTTTTCATAACAAATTTTAATATGTTGATTTAATTGCCTGATATGGAAGACTGCTTTACAGATTAAGTTCTTTCCTTGCCATACATTGCTTAAGAAGACTGACAATTTGAGAAGGTCTGGTTTCCTGGTTTGTCAGGAATCTGGCACCAACATCCAGCAAGTTCAGTTCTTCAAAAATTGCAGGAATTTAATGTGTGCAGATAAATTTTGAAGCCAGTGTAGACTTTGTCATGTACTTTGTCTAGCAAGAAGTGAAATTCTTATTTGGGCTTTGCAGTCCTGTGACTGTGGACAAGAGGATGAGGAGACCTTTTGACTATTCAGGTGATACTTAGATCTTAAGTAGACTTCCATCACATGCACTGTATTTATTGTCTTTTCAACTACTCAAAACTTTGCTTTTACTCTCAATGTTTCTTAATTTCTACCTCAGATGTGTCTGGCTTTAAAAAGTAACACTGAATATCAGGGTAGGAATTTCAGTAGAATGTATGGATCAGAAACAAAGAGATATTTCTGTGGCGGTGCTGTCCTTTTCATCCTCAATGATGTTAAATGGTAGGGCATAGTTTAATCTCAGTGTTTTTAAAGGCTTGGTGTTAGTAAATGCAGTATTTGCTTCCCAGCATCTGCTGTGAGACCCTTAGTTTGTTTCAAGACTCAGTGAATAGCTGTGGCATGCTGCTGTTTTGTTTTCCACTCTTGAATATTCAGCTTCCTTTTGAGTTACTGGGCAAAACCACTGATCTTAAATTACTCAAATATTTATTTTTATGATTACTGAAATGCTTGACAAAACCTAACACTAAACACTATTCCAGAGAAGTATAAGTAAAAAGGATGGACTACCATAGCACTACACATTTTTTTTTTAGCTACTCTGACCATGTCTTGCCAGGATTAAAGAACTGAGTGTTCTTTGGATATTTTTTCACAGCTCAAACTCATTAAAGCGCATGTACCAAGGTTTACTGTTGCTAACTTTCCAATGTATTACCATGAAATGAAATTAATTCCTGCAGCTCTGAGTAAAAAGTTATGAAGAGGTGCAAAAGACATAAAATAGTACTTGGATTTCATTCTAACTTGTTGGATCCAACTTGCCCTTTTTAGTAGCTTTGCTGTACATTTGATGTCTTCTTTCTTTTCAGGCTTGGTGAATGCATCTTGTAAATACTGTGTGTTTGTCTCATAGGCATGAGTCTCAGTATTTGACTAAGGTGATGCACATCAGAGACAAAACAAATGGGCATAATGCAATGTAACTTCCACTGGCAGGAACTGAGATCACTTAAATTTTACTGCCTTTTACATAGCTCTATAATGATACCTTGAATTTTTGAGCTGGAAGTAAAACACGACAAAGGTTTTAGTATGGAGAATTATTACTAATGGTGACTGGATAAGTTCCTCGATCTTTTAGAGCTTTTATTTGTTTTGAACTTTATTTGAATTACTTTAAGTTGAAACATGGCATACTTAATACTTGCTTTGGAAAGACAGGTGTTGATACAATAGCCCTTTCTTGATCAGCAAGCTAGAGAAGCAGCTGATAATTAAAAGATCTCTCTGATACTTGTGCTAAGACCTTGCAGTCATAGTTAAATGACAAAAAGAAATAGGCCTGTTACGAAGTCCAGTTTCCTCAGAGCCTTAATAACAAGGGTGTTTTTGTTTTATTTTTACTTTTTATTACATTACCTTTAGTTGCTTCCCTTGAAGTCTTTTTTTTTTTTTCAGCTGAGGCATGGATTTCCCTGTTCAGCTTAATATTTTAATTGCAGTTGTAATGCTTTTTGTGGTTTTAAGCTAACATTTCAAATGAGATGTCTGAACTGCTGTATACAATATTATCAATAAATTTTGCAGTTGTCTTCTTTGAACATGTTATGTCCAGAAAAAACTTTCAGGCCATCCCAACATCGTCCAGTTCTGCTCTGCTGCATCTATAGGAAAAGAAGAATCAGACACGGGACAGGGAGAGTTTCTCCTGCTTACAGAGCTATGTAGAGGTAAACCTTTTCCCAGTAGTGCCTGTGGCCTCTGACAGCCTTTTTGCACAGTTTGCCTCTTAAAGATAACACAGTTCAGTGGAGCTTGAGTTCAGCATAATTTTTTATAAGGATAATGTTCTTTGAGACTACAGTTCAAAAGTATCTTAAATACGAGATAATCATGTGTTTGAGAATAGTCAAAGGACTCAATGCTGTAAACCTTCCTTAATGACAAGAATATCTATTCATGCTATGCTTTAAGAATTTGTGGTGTTCTGTGTGTGCTTATGTAAATTTCTCTGATTTTCTGCAGGACAGCTGGTGGAATTCTTAAAGAAAGTAGAATCCAAAGGACCTGTCTCCTGTGACACAGTTTTGAAGATATTTTATCAGACCTGCAGGGCAGTGCAGCATATGCATAAACAGAAGCCTCCTATTATCCATAGAGATTTAAAGGTACCTTACAATGTTTAAATAAAGGCTGAATTTTTAAACAGCAAAGGAGCCTGTCAGGCTGAATCAGTGTTAACACTGTTGATCAAGTACAATGGACACTTCTGAGGCTAGTGCGTACATGCATTGCCTTGCCAAGACTGCTGGATGTCAGTGAAGCTCATCACCAAAATACTTGGGTCTCCAAATGTCTTTTTCTTATGCTTGTGGTTAGGACTACTTGTCCTACTATCTGAACATGCTGACAGAAAGGAAGTGTGTCATGGTTCTCTCATTAAGTTAGTGTTGAAGGTGTTTGCTTTTGATAAAATAATGAGTTACAACTTGTAAGTTGCAGTTTTGGGGTGAGCATGTTTTTGAAATAGAAGAGATAAAGCTTTGAAGGACAAAAAGGTAGTGTTGGATTTTCTGTGAAGGATTATGTAGCCTTTGAGGAAGTGTAGAAGGCTCTTAGTATAAGAACTAATAATTTGCATTGAATTTAGGACTTGCTTTTGACTTGAATTTTAAAATTTGGTAGGCATAATTCATAGATTTTGCTCCTGAATTTTTCATTATGCTAACTTTTACTAAGATGCTGTAGGGTTATTCTGTGAAAAGGGTTGTTCCCTTAGAAACTTTCGAGATTCGAAAGGGCTTAATCTGTATTTGAATTTAATATTTTGAAGGCAGGGGTTCACCTTTACGTTTATGCTATGCCTTAGATGAAGGAGCCTTAATAATCAGTGAGATTCTGCTGTACTATAAACACATTTGAACCTAGTGGATGTAGGTAGTCTTCGTAAATGTAAACAAAATCAGGGAGGGAAGTCTTGAAACGGTCTGAATTTCCAGCTTGATATGATATCAACTGAATATTTAAAAAAAAGGGAAAATATGTTCCTCAAGTAAGCATGTACTTGATTACTTTGGGGAAAGGGAAGTGAAACCATACTTTAAAAGTAAATATGTGCTAAATGTTTTGAACACTGTTGGAACTTTTGTTAGGCAGTAGTATAGCACCTTAATATAAAACTAGTTTTGATGATGGAGCATTCTTTTTTTTTCTCAGTACTATTGAGCAGGCTTCTAGGTCATGACAAAGAAATTTGATCCAGGCTAGGACAGAACTTTCTTGGTGTTACTTCCTAGAATAAAGTCTTCTATTATTCACTGAAATTTCTATGCACCAGCCCCTAGAAAAGATGCATCTCTTCTCTGAAAAAGGGGTAAAAATATTTACAAATAAATATACAATTTTTTATATAGCCAGCTCCATAGAAGTTAAGCTAATGCTGTGATTCAAAGTCTGCTTTACTTGTCAAGTAATGTAAGTTCCCAGCAGAGATAAAACACGGAAAAAAGGCAGGGATTTTGTTTCACGTTGGTTTCATGTTACAGGTCCTGCAATGCAAGATTAAATGATAGTTGTGCTGCAATAGGCAGAGACCTTACTGCAATCAAAAGCTGAATAGGCTGTACTGTCCTTTCCAGAAGGCTGAACTTAGGTCAGCAGCATAAAAAACTATTTTGAGCCAACCTCACTAGCAACCTGAGATGCTAGTGTAGCCCTTGGTAGGTGTAGTAGCATGGAACGCTAACAACGTTTTGTCAGTTATTTTGGTGAGAAGTATAAGGATTTGTGAACATCTCCAGTGCAACTTAAAAACAAATTCACCTTTGTAGTCGTGGCTGTTTCTGTGCTCCTGTGGTTTCTTTCTCTTGCTTGTCAGTATAGTGCATTCTTTGTTCCTGAACCCCTTTGGACAAAGTTTGCACTTACGGTGTGTATACACAGCACTGTGAGAGCCCAGATAGTTACTGAGTTGTAAAAATTGTATGCTGGTTAGAGTACAATTTATCAGTGCTTCTCTGCTATTATAATTGTCTGGATTTGAACTTTTCAGGATTTGCTACGCAGCTCACAGCTAGTTTGCATGGCACGGGTCATTATTCAGTTAAAACCTGAATAATCAGCTGGAATGTTCTACATGATTAACAGTATTTACCAAAGCACAAAAATCAGAATGTAGGTGCACTGAAGCTTCATCTCTGGTCTTACTGTGACCATTTTAGGCTATAAATTTAATCTGATGTTGAATGCACACCTTTCTTGTTGTCCATGGAGACAAACAAAGGATATCCAACAGAGAAAGGAGTTCAGGTTGCTCATTGAGATCAATATTCTAACCACATCATTAACAGAGCTTGTATCTTCCTGCAGGGTAGTCAAAATTAATTTGGTGGAAGAAGCATGTGTAAGGCAGGTTAGTAGGTTGTTCTAAAAACTGAGGTTTTGCAGAAGGGAGACTAAAGGTGATGTGCTTTCAAAGGGAAGGGGAAGATGAACCTAGTTATCTGAAGTATGGTGCTGTGATCTTAATAATATGCCTCTATCTTTTACACCTTTTCCTGACTTCATAGAGAGAGAAAAATTTTCAGCCCTTTGTGGTTATGACCCCCCACAATATGTCTGCCCAATACGTACTTTTACGTTCCTCTTTAGTTTCTTTTCTGTTTCACTTAGCAATCCAGGAAGGCTGGATTGTAGAAAAATGGAAGCATGATGATGAGCTATTCAGGCAGCATGTGGCCCTCAAATAGCTGGTTTCTGTCTCTGCACAGGGTCATGGCTTTGAGTGTCCCCCAGCAGCCTGCTTCTTCACTGCACTTAAGCTAATAGTGTTTACTTTTATGCCTAAAAACATTTGGATCCCAAGATACGGTTTTTGCAGGTGGTCCTCTGAAAAGCTGTCCATCTCTTAGGCACTAATGAATTAAGGGTTTTTTTTCCCCCTGGTTTATTTCCTCCTATCTTGAATGTTTCCTGCTCATGTGTTTGTTTTTAAAAATTGGTTGTATTGCTGCCGTACAGTACTGTCTGACATCTTTGTGCTCCTGTAAACAACATTCTGGGTTAGAGTCAGTATTTTTTATATGTATGCACAAGTGAATAGATATTTAAAAGCATGTGTGCTAGTGTACAGAAAAAAAAGTATCTTTAATTTGTTGTTCTGCTTCTTTTTGAAGGTGGAAAACTTGCTTATTAGTAACCAAGGGACAATAAAACTCTGTGACTTCGGTAGTGCTACAACTATAGCTTACTATCCTGACTACAACTGGTCTGCACAGAAGAGAGCATTGGTTGAAGAAGAGGTGAGACTATTTTAATGTGATTAACTTTAACGCTGGGTTCATTTAACTGTTACTGTTAATCTGATATTGATTCATGGAACTTCTAAGGCAACTAAAGATTGTCTCAGCTGTAGTGTTGTTCCTAAAGCTTTGCTTTTGTGTTTGTGTTGCCAGGGTTCAAACATTGTCTGCAATGACAATCATAGCTTTTGTCCTGTAGCTGCATATACAAACAATGCTTCAACTTGAGCAGTGTCCATTATGAAATCTGGTGTGAAAATAGAAGTGATTACTAGAGCTTCTAATTGTGCTTTTAACAGGAAGTAAATTGGTTATGCCAAAGTGATTCCCACCTTCTCATCTTATTTTTCTCAGTTGAATCACATAGGAAGATGTGACAAATTTACTCAGCAGAATTTGAATAGTCAGTGTTGCGGTGCCTTTAGAACTACAGTGACTGTGTCAAGTATGCAGTGTGCTTTTTCAAAGTGCCTTTGTTCTTAGTTTAGAGTTGAGTGTAATGATGGTAAATCTAATGCAATACATCAACTGGATTCAGACTTTTAGCTGTGGATATCAAGTGACAATTCAGATGTGAGTTCTGATATAATAAGTGTCTGTAAACTGCCCCTGTTTCATAATCCAGCATATGTGGAAAGCAATCTGTTGATTTCTGGAGAAGCAAAAATAATATTGTACCACTATCTTGTACAGTCTATGCAAAAAGATTGTAGAAAAGGTCTTTTCAGGGATCTTTGTGAACATAGCTTAACTCTTTGGACATGTCTGCACTGTTAAGTGTGATGAGGAAGAGAGGAGTACACACTGGACCATGAAATCACTTTTTGGCTTATTGGTGATTTTCTGTATGTGTGCCCATATCCCTTTTTGCCTCATGCAGAAGAGGTATTTTACTTTACGTGCTTTGCAGTTTGGAAGGACTATTGAATATCACAATGCTATTTATTTTACTATTGCTGTTTTTATTTGTCATATCAAACCTGTTGTGAGTACTGCAGGATTCAGTTGATAGTTTCTACCTTGACAAGTATTTCTGAAATTTATTTTCAAAATGAGAATGCAGTCCATTCTACATGGAGAACTCTTTCCTTGGTTGAAAGCTATTAGTGCTTATTATTCAAGTTTCTGCTTCAAGAGGTTCTCTGTTCTGCAGATCACAAGGAATACAACACCAATGTACAGGACACCAGAAATGATAGACTTGTATTCAAATTTTCCAATTGGTGAAAAACAGGACATTTGGGTAAGCAATTTTTCTCTTGCTGTATTATAGCTGTTTATGTCATAGTGGAACTGATTTTGCAGTCTTCATGTTACTTTGTTGGTAAATAAATAAAAGCACCAAAATAAATGTAAGATGGTCTTATGGCAAAATAAACATGAGTACTGTGAACTATGTATTTAAATACTAAAAGATTGAGAAGGAGTATTTGAGGTTTTCTCCAAGATCTAGCTTGACTTGCACTGTGAGACACAATGCTGAACTTCTTTGACATGCAGTAGAACCGTTGCCTAGTTGGAGCTTGCCACCATACAGCCAGAATACTTAGTCCTTAATTCAAATTCTTGCCTTTAATGCTCTGCAATGCATGTAATCCTGGGACAGCCTATGGCTGAGTTCAAAATTATTATATCTAGGTATTGCATCTAGATCAAATACTAGCAAGTGGCAAGGATGTGAATGATGTAGAGATCATTCTTGCTTTGTATAGAAAGAATGATAAACTGTTAATAATCACTAAAAATCTGTAGTCAGAATTAAATGGAAATACTAAATCCTCAGTTGTACCGTTTTCAGTTGTGTAATACCGTAATAGTACTGAGGTACTGCCTGGTGACTTTACACTTAGGGTCTTAGTTTATTGGATGTTTTTTACAGAGTCAAATGCCAAGCTGTTCAGCTGTTACCTATATTGGCAGTGTGTCAAATGACAAATTGAGGAAATGTAATGCTGGTGCTTTGGAAGTTTTTATTTGGAATCTCAAAACTTCTTTCGGTTTCATAAATTAGTTACAAGATATTGTGGAAACTGTTATTCAGCTTCTACAGCTGTTGGCAGTTTTCTTCTGGCATGTGAAGAAACACCAAGAAAATACAAATACGTTTTTTTTCTTTGACCATTTGGTCATTTCACATTTGTTAAAAACTGGTAGTCTGATCCAAGATTACATCCAGTTAAATAAAAAGCTAGAAATACATTTAACAAAAGCCTTACTCGAAAGGGCAGTTGCAATTTTTGTTTGTTTAGAATAGCTTTGTGTCTGTTAATATTAACATGGTGGTTGTCTGCTGCTGTGTCTTTGGAAGATCTGTTCCATTTACCATGCCTTTGTTGCAACATGTTGTTCTGTGTGTTTTCCTTTATACTGTGGGTACAGTGAAAACATGTGAAGTATTTGGCCATAGAATATGGTGCTTTCTCAGGAAGCCATAACTGATGTTGCAGTTTGTGGTTAGGACAAACAAAACAGTTTTCTGAAGAAAGCAGGTAGGGTGAGTAACACTGTGTGCTTGTCAAGAGCGTGAGCTTAAAAGCATACAGGAGAGAGCAATGTCTTAGAACAGCAACATACAGGAAACATTAGTTATTAACCACATAACCTCCTCAATGGGAGTGTGATTTGATACTGGTTGTCAGATCAGAGGTCCTTAGGCCTGGCCAATTGCTTTCTGTACATTTCCTGCCTAGGTCTAGAGGTGTTCAGAAAACAATCACTGAACCCAAATGCCTCTAGTTCCTTTTTTATTTTCTGAATTAATTTGATTTCCTGAACTGAAATTCAACTGAATTCCACTCAAATAACAGGCTTTACCTTGCCATAAAGATTTTTCTTCATTTAAATTATGTTTTGGCTTGGAAGGTCCTTTGTACAGTCTCTCTTACAAATTTCTGAAAAAGCAAAAGAGTGGGTTTCAGAATATATTTAAGAAGCAAAATTTCAAACCTGGGTTCCTTACCAATATCTAGTTAAAAATTCTTCTAGTCAGTGCAAGACATCTTGCAGATTTTAATTCTGCATGAGCTGAAGGATATCTTTAGATTTCATGTAGTTTAATTCTCTTCAGAAAGTACTTTGGTACATTACCTGTGTGTCATCCTGCAGCTATACTGTAGAACTTTTCATCATTTTAAGTGTGCTGCTTATTGCCTGAAGCTGGTCAGTGGAAAAATAACAGTATTTTGGTTTGTTTCAAACAATCCCCCTCCAAACCCCAAGCACTACCATAAAACCCCAAAAGCTTTACTGTCCCCTTGAAGAAGGGTCAGATTAGCTGCTGGTAGAAGCACAGCAGCAGGTCAGAAATCTGTTCTTGGTTATTTTTGGTCATGTTTTTATGCTGCTTTTTACCTGCTAGCATGTGAGTGCTCAGACTGACCCAGGCAACTGCTGTAGATGAACTGTCTGCAGCTTTGGGGCAGCATCTTCAGCATATGGGCTCTTTTGTCATGCATATCCATATTGTGGGTAGTGTTGGCTTTGAAGAATTGCCTTGCTGAAACTGGAATTGCCTTTTAGTTAAATTGAATCACATTTGGTGTTTGAAATATTCAAAATATATCACCGTTACAATCCTAAGCTACAGATAAAGGAAGGAATTCTTTAGCAATTAAAGCACAGATCAAATCTTAAGTGGTCTCTTCATTTCCTGTATATTCAGCTGATTGAATTTGTGCTTTTCTACCCTGCGTGGCTCTGGATGAGGTCTTCTGATGTGCATAGTGTCTCAGGCTGTGCAAGGTGTAATTTCATTCCTCCAACTAAATTATGATCTGCCTTCTTTGTAAATAGGCATTTCTGTGGCAGAGTAAGTGGTATTTCCTGCACTCTTTCAGTGTATTAAATGTGGACTATATGATGCTTCAGTCTGTATGTTATGGAGAGCTTTTTATCAGACTGACAAAAATTTGCTTGCTATACAATAATACAGAATTGATATATGCAACTTATTTCTGGCCCTGGATTGAGAGGCTCAGTAAGTGTTTTGGAGTAATTACATTTCAAACCTTTGACTTTAATAATGTTCAAATTTTTGAAACTGTTCTTGGAATAAATTGACAAGCAAGGGCAGTTGCAGACAGTAGACACAGAGGACTGCAGATAGTAGATTTCTTAGATAATGTCTTTTCTGATTTGTTTTGTTTGTATGGACCATAAAAGCTTAAGCAACTAAGCTGAGGTTCAGAAGAAACTTTGAGGAGGATTTTTCCAGTCTGTTGTGCAAACATTTGCTTGGAGTAATTGGATGCTCTATTATCAAACTCTTGTAGGCCAGATAGAATATTATTCTATTGCAATAGTATAACTCTGCTGGTATATTTTGTATGCTAGCTTATACTAAAATATTTGTCTAGATCAGCTTAATTACTCAAGTAACAGCTGAAATTATCATAACTAATCTATAACACCTGTACTATTAAGAGAATAATATTCAAAACTGACTTCTGGCTTTGGTGATTGTTCCCTTGTCAGGTTGAGCAGGTCTCATCTTTGGACACATGAAGGGATTTGAAAGTTCCCAGGATATGGTAGTCCTGGTTTTGTAATTTTTGAGGCTTGAATGAACCTGTCTGAAAAATATCTTAAATTTTATTAGAAGCATGGAATAGCTGTCTGATTGAAGGAAAAAAGGGGCAGTCATTTTGGGCTTATTTTCCTCAAATCTTATCAAAACAAGCATTTTAGCAATAATGTTGTGTCCCTCTAGAGTAATTTAAACAAGCTGATTAGCACTTAAATGCTTACCTAGCTGGTGTGTTGCATAACAGAATGTATCTGAGTTAGAAATACAAAAGGCTAAATTCTGTCCCCACAAATAAAATTATTCTTCTTGAAGCACATGATGAAGATGTGAAATAAACTCCTGAAGCCTTTTGTAAGAAGAACCCTGTTCTTGAACATGTTCAGTGTCACAAGACTATACTGTGAAATTAATAAAATGGATTTATTGAAATGATTTTTAAAAAGACAGTAATAGGAGAATCCCTGAACCTGAAAAATTCCATGAAAGGGAAGAAACCCCACAAGCCTATTTAGTAGCAGTATTACTGTTTGGAGCTCTCTAATTGACATGCCAAACAAGTGTTTTGCTAAGTGTTCTGTCCTCTGAAACATCAAGACTAATTGTTTCTCAAGTAGTGTGAAGCTGATCTCTACAACACTGGGAATATATAGAGTTCCATGAGTAGTTGAGTGACACCTGTGATTTGCAAGCAGTGTTAGGAAGCCTAATTTAATAGTCTAAAATCCTGCTTTAAATATCATTGCTTGAATTAAAGACATCATAAGTGAGAAAAAACAGCCAATGGGTTAATGAATCAGAAAATCTGTATTTATAATTTTTTTTTCATTCTGTGATAAGTTTCACCAAAAGAAGGTGGGTTCTGCAGAGCTCCTATTGTCTATGGCTGTGTGGACCTTCCAGCTTCCTGTAGGACAATGATGCTATCTGTTACAGGATACAAGATAAGGTGCAGAGGTACAGGATAAGGTATTTTGTTATCCTTGGGTCAATATCCTTGTACAAAGTTGCAGCACTCCTTTGAGTGGTGAAGGAGGAAGAGGATAGAATTGTGCCATGATCTGGCCAATCCTGTCTTTGGCCGCATCAAAAGGAGCGTGACCAGCAGGTTGGGGCAAGTGATTCTGCCCCTCTGCTCTGGTGAGACCCACCTGCAGTACTGTGTCCAGCTCTGGAGTTGTCAGCACAGGAAAGACATGGGCCTATTGGAGAGGGTACAGAGGACACCACAAAAATGATCAGAGGGCTGGAACACCTATGAGGAAGGGCTGAGAGAGTTGGGGTTCTTCAGTCTGGAGAAGACAAGGCTCCAGGTAGACCTTATTGTGGCCTTTCAATACTTAAAAGGGGCCTATAAAACAAATGAGGACAGACTTTTTAGCAGGGCCTGTTACAATAGGGTAAGAGGTAATGGTTTTTAAGTAGAAGATGGGAGATTCAAACTAGATTTTTTAACAATACAGGTGGTGAAACACTGGCACAGGTTGCTGGGAGAGGTGGTAGATGCCCTGTCCCTGGAGACATTCCAGGCCAGGCTGGATGGGTCTTTGAGCAACCTCATCTAGCTGAAGATGTGCCTGCTCATTGTGGGGAGGTTGGACTAGCTGACCATTGAAGGTCCCTTCCAACCCTGCTCATGTCCCTGTCTGGGGCTGCAGCTGTCAAAGACAGGAGAACCACCAGCTGAAGCAGCCACTCTCTGCCATGGGCAGGCCCTGTCTCCCTGCTTTCCCAGCCTCACACCAAGGTTGTCCATTCTGTGCCTCTCTGGCCAGGGAACACCCATCCCGTGCTAAAAATGCTGGCCACCACCAGACTTCTGCCCACTGACATGGCCACTCCATCACTTGGGCTAGTTGTAGGAGTTCAGTCCCAGGATATCCATTGAAAAATGGCACAGAGCTCCCTCTGCCCATGCCTTTGGGGAGCTTTCAGTTCCCTGTAATACCACCATAGGGTAGGGCTTGATGTTATCTGTCCTGTAAACTGCTGGCAACTTTCCAGCTTAGTGTCACAGGAGGAAGAGGACAGGAGTGTGCTGTGGTTTGGTTGTTTCCTTATGTGGATGTCCAGGTATAGTACAAAGCATCCACCTTCCATCAGCGTGGGCAGCTCTTGCCACCATGCCCTCTCCTTCCTACCCTTGCTCACCTGGCTACTCACTCACCAGCCTGTGCTGGTGGTGTCACCAGCTGCCAGTACCAATGTTCTACCTGCTGTGACACCACCATGAACATGTGTAGTGTTTGCTGGGTGAAAAACTGGCTGGGTGGTTGGACCCAGAGAATTTTGAGTGGAGTTAAATGCAGTTGGTGGCTGGCCACAAGCGCTGTTCCCCAGGGCTCAGTATTGGGGCCAGTCCTGTTTAATATCTTTATCAATGATCTGGATGAGGGGACTGGGTACACCTTCAGTCATTTTGCAGACAACACCAAGTTGGACAGGAGTGTTTATCTGCCTGAAGGTAAGAAGGCTCTGCAGAGCTGGATCAATGGGTTGATGCCAATTGTATGGCATTCAACAAGGCCAAATGCTGGGTCCTGCACTTGGGTCACAACAACCCCATGCAGCACTACAGGCCTCAGGGAAGAGTGGCTGGAAAGCTGTGTGGCTGAGAAGGACCTGGGGGTGTTGGTTGACAGCTGGCTGAACGTGAGCCAGCAGTGTGCCCAGGTGGCCAAAAAGACCACCAGCATCCTGGCTTGTACCAGAAATAGTGTGGTCAGCAGGACTAGGAAACTGATGGTCCCCCTGTACTCAGCACTGGTGAGGCTGCACCTTGAATCATGTGTTGAATGAAGCTGGCAAAGGGTCAGAAGCACAAGTCTTCTGAGGAGCAGTTGAGGGAACTGGGGCTGTTTAGCCTGGAGAAACAGAGGCTGAGGGGAGACCTTATTGCTTGGTGCAGCTACCTGCAAAGAGGTTGTAGCACGGAGGGTGTTGGTCTCTTTTCCCACACAGGAAGTGATAGGACTAGAGGAAATGGTATAAGTTGCACCAGATGAGGTTTAGATTGGTTGTTAGGAACAATTTCTTCACAGAAAGGGTTTTGATGCAGTGGAACAGGCTGCCCAGGGAAGTGGTTGAGTCGCTGTCCATAGAGGTCTTAAAAAATGTGTAGATCTGGAGTTTAGGGATGTGGTTTAGCTGTGGGCTTAGCAGTGTTAAGCTTACAGTTAGACTTGATGATCCTAAGACTTTTTCAAGCCTAAATGATTCCATGAATCTATAAAATATTCCTGTGTTTATCTCTGTGTAGGCTCTGGGCTGTATCCTGTACTTGCTGTGCTTTAAGCAACATCCATTTGAAGATGGAGCTAAACTTCGCATAGTCAATGGAAAATACATCATCCCACAAAATGACACCCGCTACTCTGTGTTTCATGATCTCATTCGTAAGTTTACAATGTTATTTAATTTGGTGTCTTTATGGATATATGTTATTATTGAAAGTATTGTATTACTGATAGTTAAATGTTACTGACGTGGTGGTGAAAAAGGTTAACTGTGACAACTTATTTTATTGAAAATTTTGATCCATTATCAAGAAACTTGGAAATTTTAGATGACACTTCTGTTTGGTTTTTTGTAGTGTAGTTTTCTGTCATGCTTAGGATACGAGTTAGTCCATGGGAACAACTAGTGTTTTGATATGATTTCTTTGAATTTGTTTTAGAATTTCTACTTTCTTTACATTTCAAGTATTAATAGGTTACTGAAAACTTAGTTAACAGTGCCAGAAATGTCTCCCACTCCAACAGTATTAGATATAAAGTTACTTCTGAAGTTATTAACTAACTCATCCTAAAGTATATTCTTTGAAATATTCTTAACCCTAAATGGTATTTTTTCATGGGTACTTGTTATGGAAATTAACTTTGTATACAGATTTAGCAGTTGCACCATTCTATTAGCATTTGATTGCTTGTTGCACTGGAGTGCACTGAAGAAATTATTCACCTTTGCTGGGAGAAAAGCTCTGAAGGGTTTCTGTTATATTGTTTGTATCTCCTTTTTCAGATTCCATGTTGAAGGTGAACCCAGAGGAGAGATTGTCAATTGCTGAAGTTGTGAATCAACTGCAGGAGATTGCAGCAGCTAGGAATGCAAATCCTAAATCTCCCATCACAGAGGTAAAGATGTCTCATAAGGAGTATTACTGATTTTTTCTTTTTTTTTTTCTCCTTTCTCTCTTCTCTTATCCAGTGAGTGTGCGTTTAGTACCAGATGTCAGAGCAGGTCCCCTGTTCCTTAGTCTTCTGAAAATTTCGCGCTAACTTGTTTTGAAATTCAATTGAATTGATCTCTGTCACTTGTAGGGTCGTTGAAAATATGTGCTTTAAAGCACAGAGCTTGCGTGACATTGAAGGAAACTGGTTGTAGTTCTTCCTGCTGGTTTAAAAATCTTCTCTTGATGTGGGGTCACTCTTTAGTATGCAAGTGCTGTTTGACACGCTACATTTCATCATAATTAACTTGCACAGAAAAATCTACTATATGAAGGCTCAGCCTACAATAACTTGAAATCCACTTAGGCATCTTCGATTTGATGGTTAATTTGGACAATACTGCAAGTGAATCCATTAGTGAATCTTAACTTTCTGGCTTTCTTCTGAGGTTCAGCTTACTTGTTCTCACCAAGTAAAGGTAACGTGCAAAGTGTAACAAGTTGGCTAAATGGTCTAGAAAACATTTACAGTGAATATTAATCTCCTCAGCTCCTGGAACAAAATGGAGGCTATGGAAACAATACTCTGCATCGGACATCTGTGACCTCTGTTTCACAGAGCTCCAAGCCTGCAGGACAGCTTAACAGTATGTGTAATGCAGGTAAGTGCAGAAACAGATGACATCTTAGTGTAAAAATAATTTCGTATCTTCTATGTGAAAATTTAAAAAAAAGAGGGTTTTAGACATTTTGTGGAAGTACTAGCTATTTTGCATTTATATCACTGTTTCTAACCTTGTTTTATTTTTTGCGAGGTTTGGTTTTATATTGATAAATGCAAATGAATTTCTTAAGTTCATCGCTGGGCAAGATGAATTTCTGTTTCCTATGTAAAACAGTTGAAACTAAATTGTATTATTGATCTGTAGAGTTGGGAGAGTTGAAATAAGTGAACTGAAACTTTTATGAAAGTGGTGGATACAATAAACAATAATAACAAGAGCTGCAGAGAGAGTAATATTGAGGTTATGACAAACGAATAAAAATGGCTTATTTTAAAACCAAAACTTTCTGATTTCCATGAAGCAACAATATTTTGTCTTGTGTAAAGAGGAGAATTTAAGAGGAGTTTAAATTTAAACTGTTCAAAATCCTCTCAGAAGTGCTGTATCTTAACTGAAACCTTGTTGCTTTGTGGCAGAAGTTGCTGAAATCAGTGTATTTCCTGAGTTTCTGCGCAATTGTGTTTGCTTTCTAAGAACTACTTAACATCAGATATCTTACAACTTAAAGATAGCAGCTATTGTGTGGCTTTTTGTATAACTTTATGCTAAAAAGGGCTTGTTGGTGTCTAATGGTTGAGGTAGTCCAATAAAGAAATGCAGAAGCAATTGCAGGGATTTTAACTGTGGACCACAGTAGTTTGTTAATGCTGAGGAGACACTGAGCTGATATTTTAGCCTACAAAAAGTCTGTGTGAGAAGAAATACTTCCCTAAGCATCTGGGGTCTACCTCTCCCCTTTCTTCTATCCCCCTGTAAAGACTTCTGAACCCCCATGATAATCTGAAGTGTGTCTGACAGACTGATTGTAGTCTAAAGCTATTTAGTTTTGTCACTTCCAAAACACTCATGTCCAACAGCCTCAAAGGGAAAAACCAGCAGCCTAAACTCAGTTTATTGGCTATCGAGTTGTTACTTTAAGAAATGGCCATAGCTTGTACTCTCTTGATCCCAGCTACTTATGGGAGGATTGTTCAGGGAAGACTTCAGGAGGTAGTTGTACCACAGAACATCAGTGGTGAGGAGAAGGAGTTGTGGTTCCATCTGAGGAAAAACAGTAGCTGGACTAGCAGTACTAAACTGAGTCAACCAAAACTTGTCTCCAAAATGACACAATTGAAAGCTGACCTAGCCTTTCTGTAAAAATAGATATTCTAGAGTTCATTCAGTTGAAAATACTTGAACCTTAAGAAAATGAGAAGCTTCATAGGCTTATTTGCATCTTAATTTCTTATTAAAAGGCATTTTCTGCACCTATCTTATAATAACATATTTGAACATGGAACGTTTCCAATAATTTAGAAGATATCAAAGGAATATTTCATACTGTATTCCATTTTCCTTTCAGCTTGATATTTTTGGTTGATATTACTTATGCTGTATTGCCAATGAGACAAAGGATATTAATGGTCTGGGGAAACTTTTTAAATTGGGAAATATTAATTGGAGTAATGTTATCTGTATATCAATTTCTGTGGAAGAATCCAGCTTCCTAATAGGATTATAATCAAAACACTGTCTGGCCATGTGTTTTGTGCAAGAATGAATACTGTTTCTTGTATACAGTCATATTAATAGGGATGTTGTGCTTGAAAAGTAAATTGATTATGCCAGCTGCTTCTGAAACCCTGCATTAAAATGTATCTCTGGGGGGTGCTTCATTAGATTTGCTAACAGTAAACTGCACTTTAAGGATACTAAAGAAGACAGTATTTTGCTGTACTGACAATATGAAATAAATGCTTTACGTTGAGAAATTTTTTACCTTGTTTTCTTTTAAATGCAAACAGTCAATTAAACAGTGTGTTAAGCAATTCACTACTACCTCCTGACTGCAGAAAGTACTGTTTTTTGAAGAGGTCCTTATTAAGGAGGACTTTAGAAGTATGAACCTTACAGCAAGGCATAGCCTGTATGTGCATTCACTTCCAGCTTTGTAGGCAATTTACTTTAGTATGGAGCCCATTCCACGATATGACTTAAAGTAAAATTATTTTTATTCAACTACTCTAGGCCTGACCGTTGCGGAATGTGACCAGACTTATGGAGGGTTCTTTGGTATTCTGAGGGGTGGAACAGAGCGATTTTTCACTAATATTAAGGATACATCTTCTAAAGTTATCCAGTCTGTGGCCAAGTGAGTAAAAAATAAAAAAAAATGTGCTGGTAAGAGTTCTAAATGAAGGGTCAGGAGCTTATTCCAGAAATTATCAAATTCAGCATACTTTTCCAAGCATAAGCCCTAACAGCTGGTAGCTAGCCCTGAGATTTTTATGAATTATATTAACACAAAAGTTACATTAGCAATTATATAATAGAAATGAGGATGTTGGGGGCAAAAGCCTGTCCACAAGTACTACTTTGCCTGCTGTATTTAGATACTGAAAGCCTGGGAGAAATGAGCAAGGTGGAGAGGTATGGAATAGGACTGTCATGGTTCAGAATGAATTATTTGAATTAGTGGATAGGATCTCCATGAATAAGAAGGAAAAAAGATGGAGTGGTGAAAGGTATAAATAAATGTAATGGAGGTGAGAAGAAAAACTGCAGGGAAATAGCATATGAGCTCTTCTGTCCAGTTCAGTTTTCAGGTGGAATCTATGCTCTCAAGGCAAAGTAAGGGGATCTGCACTGTTTGTCTCCTTTGCCCTGTGTTATATAGAAGAATACTCTCCTGTTTCAATGTATGTGTCCTCAGATACCTAGTGGGTGATTATTTTTTTTCTAATCGGATTTTTCAGTCTCATTCCAAATGTTTCTAGCACTTCTATATGATTGATATTAATCTATTTGTACGATTTGTACATTTTAAGATAGTAATAACTTTTTATGCAGTGTAAAAGCGTTTTGTTAATTCTAGGGAGAGCAAGTAAGTCACTACTGAATACTATGGCTGAACTTGAGCCTCGTATGGAAGACTGAACCTTGTCCCTCACTGTAGGGTTTGTGGCCCTTTAATTTTCACACTATGCTCTGGCTTCTGAAGTCTATTGCTTGCAACATGTTTTTCTGTCACAGAGTGTAACTTGCGTGTAGTGCTACTCTGACACATTTGTAATGATCAGGTAAGTTAGATCTGTTGATCTTGCATCTCTGTAGCCACTTCAAGTGCATTTTTAGCTGTTTGCTCTTAGTCTGTTTCAACTTCCTATGTGTGGCTTAGAAAGGCCAGGTACTGTATTTTTTAAAGGTTGTAAAAGCTATGCAGCTTTGGTTTGTTTTTAAGCTTTCTACAGAAGCAATTGACTTAGTGGCATCAAACTTTTCACCCTGGGGAAGCCACACTGACTCAAGACAAAAGGAGGACGTGTACAAGGGGAACGAGCTATTGCATAATGAAAGGCAGTGACTTGTTAGCAGCTTAGCAGAACTGTAAATTTCATGTACAAAGTAACATGAAGAGCTACAACCTTTAGGCAACTGCTTTCCATTTTATTTTGCATGTGCTGCCTTGCAGGCTTCTGTTCTTCATCTCCTTTTACCTGCTGCTTTCTGTGGAACTGATCTTCTTTTCCTCTTCAGTCCTATTCCTGTTCTTTTTGTGGTATCTTGTTAAACGAAATTTTCTGTATAGTAAAGCATGGAAATATTCTGCGGATTCTTTACCTTTGACAGCTCTACTATTTATAAACTTGAACGTTATTTCCTTGTCTTAAATTCTGCCAGTTTTGCTTAGATTTAGGTCTTGCAGTAGAGAAATTACTGTTCTTCCTCTGTGACAGATAACATTTAAATTCTCCTCTACCTTTGACAAAGTTACAAGCCCTACTTTCACATGTCCGTTTTCCGCTATTAGATCTTACTCTGTTACTGTATTTTGGTTGTATACTACATGCTTCTGAAGTATTCCTGCACTTCATTTTCTTGTACTCTTGTCTTCACGTAACTTTCTGGATCGTTGTGCCCCCATCAGTCAGTTAGGCTTGAAGAGGTTTCCTCTTCCTGCTCTTCCAAGTGGTCTCTTCCTTAAAGACCACTTTCTTAAAGGAACTTTAATTACTTTTTAAAAAATTAATTTTGTGCCGTTTTCCCTTCTCCTAGTGGTGGATTAGGACTTTGTAAAATCAATATTTTTTTTTTTAATATGGAATGACTTATGCTGTGCCTGCATCTTATTTTTATTTCTCTTGCCTATAAGGTGTATGTGGCTTTTTGCTTTGTTTGATTTCTTTGGTTCCATAATAAGTGTAATGTGCAAGCAAGGAATAAAAGAATAACTGTACATCCAGTTGCAGAGCTCATCTGGCAGTTTCTGAAGTATAGGACAGTGAGTATTTGCTGTCTGAAAAAGATGCTGTTCAGTTTACATGCTCTTCTGCACAGTTGTTTGTTTAGATTATAGTGACTGCCCAAAATTAATCTTGTATCTGTTTGTTCTTAAGAGTTTCTGTGCTACTGCTGAATTGGTAGTTAGTGTTCTGAGGCTGAACTAAAGGCTTGACACTTTAGTTAGAATTTCTTTTCTTAAAAAAAAAAAAAAACAAACAATGGGAAATATGATTGAGATAGAACTTGAGGCTCTTGAGTCCTGCATAGAGCCCTATGGCAGGTTTATTTATGCCTTAAATTTACATGGGACATAAGGAACTGTTGGAATCCTCTTAAACTGCTTCAAACCTTACCTGGCATGACTGTCTGTGGTAGTGTTTCAGCCTCTGTCAGGAATGCAGGTGCTGTTGGAGATATTTAGGGCTTGTCTTGTGGAACTTACTAAATATTAGTCAAGTAAAACTCTTCAATTTTACATCTTATTTGTATTAATTATAGAAAGTCATATATGGATGTTTACTAGAACTGAGTAGCTGGTGAATGTAGTTGTTTTACATGGTTTTGGTTTGCAGCTCTTAATGGGTGGGAATATTGTAATATCCAAGTTAGATAAATGAGCCACAGACCTTTTCCAGCTAATGGGGGATACAGCACTTCCATGTGCTGTGATGGATTGACAGAGAATTGTCAGGCAGTGTATGTTAAATCCCAAGGTTCATCATGAGATAAGTCCCTCACAGATGTTTTGGACTGAGCTGATTGAATAAGGGTTTATATTTAGGTAACTTGTGTACATCACCTCTTGTTGACAAAGTGTGTGAGACTGTTGATACTTGTTTAAGCTCTGCACTAACATAAATATTGTTTTTGTGGAGGACTCTGTCTTCATACAACTGCCATTTTGTTTTCCTATGTTACCTAAGTGAATTTGTTCATTGGTTTGTAGAGTGAGAGAAAAGGAGATAATGCACCCTGTCTATAAATATGCTAGTGAGAACTAGTTTCTTCACTACTTATTTTCCAGATAATACTTAATCAATACGGAAAGAGAAACTCTTTCCTCTTGCAATTTGTCAATATTCTTTACTTGCCCTTTGTTCTGTAATTTTCATTGCTTGACAAGTCTATCATGTGTATTTCAAATTTTAAATGTATGTAACAGCTCACTGAAATGGCAAAACATTAGTTAATGTGATCAATACTTAATGTTGTGTGGGACCTAAGGTAGTCTCAGGTTCTTTAGCATTTAACGTTCTCTGCGCTGCTGAGACTCCCACCACTGGGCTTGTGCATTCTGAAACTATTTGTGCTTTAACCAAGCTGCAGTGCTACTTCTTTGTTTACATGTGCTATGGGATGTACCTGTTTCTGTCATGGTTGTTCTTTTGCCTTTACAAATTTGTGTTGTGACTACAGCTGATGCCGTCAGGGATGTGAGAATACCTCTTCTACTGTTGCATCCTTGACTGCCTTTCCAGAACTCTTCAACCAACATGAAACATTCTGGACAAACCAAAATGCCTCTTGTCATGTGTTTTCCTCAGCAGACTTATACACTCCTCATATTGGAGTCTGTCATCTCATTAGGTAGGCTCTCTCCTTCCTACTTATCTTTGCTTTTCTGAATTCTGGAGTAATTGCCTTTATCTTCAGACAGACTTCTTTCTCACTGAATCCAAACTACAGTAGTAGAGTTACTGTTTTGTAGGTTTTTTCTTCTCTCCCATGGCTGTCTTTATCTTAACTTAAATGTTGGTCTCTTGTTTATCCTAATAAGTGATGATTTCTGAAAACTAAAACACATGTCACAGGCTACTTGGAACAGGACAGTGAATGAGGGACATCTTGATTGTCCCCCAGGACACCTCACTTGCAGGTGTCACAATCTCTGTTGCAGATTCAGGTCAGACAGAAGTAGTTTGTAGCTACATGAGGGAGAACACAGAACAACAGAGGTTTAGCTCTCTCTCAAACTGGCCTAAGAGAAAGTAGTAGGGTGTATACACAGATACGGCAGAGCAGTGTCTGCATAGAAGGGAACTTTGTTCCAGCAGATGTGCCTGTGTGTGTATGGTAACTCAATCTGCAGCCATGCAGCCTCAGCGTACCTCCATTTGGCTCATCTCTCTCTTGCTTGTGATGTCACTGTGCCCTTGAGCAGCTTTTATGCTTATTGAGTTCTGGCATCCATGCAGGTTACAGATACCTTGCCAAAAAACATGTAGTAATGTTGTAAGTATCCAGTCTTCACTGGTCTTGAAAGCAGCATGCAGAACTTTAGGATCATAAAATTACTTTGCTTGGAAAAGACACTCAACATCAGCAAGTCTTGTTTTGCGTTGTTAGAACAGTCTCTTCAAGAGATTATGATCTAGTAATCTAGGAAACAATTAGCTGCATTTTATTGCTAGCTTTCTTTGCTTCTAAGGTAACTTCATTCCTGGTTTGATGCTGAATTAGTGTTTTATTTTGTGGATTTTTGTGTTGTACTAGATGGTTCTGTTTCACAAAACTGAATCATTCAACTAAGTGGGAACAGATTGCAAGTTTCAGTCCTGCATTTTCTTCTGGCTTTTAAAAATTAAACTGCAAAAATGGTGGTGTTTGGCTAATGAATAGATATTTTTCTATACTTGTGAGTGTAGAGATGTCTGGAGGAAAACAGATTAGTCTTAGAGCATTACTTAACTGAAGATAATGGTTTATGTGCTCACATTGTAACTGTGCTGGTGATTCTGTCATTCTTTATTCTTTCACATCTTCAGGGGCTAGTAACAAAAGGTAACTATGGACTGTTGTAGAATTTAGTGCTGTATGCCAAGTAGTTGATTTTGTGAATGTAATTATTTTTAACTTAATTTGTTGGAATGATCTTTTATTTAATATTAGTTATGGTCTTTAAGTACAGCTCTTTTCTGGCAACATAGATGATGCCAACCATTTACATATTAAAAGGTTTTTAACATCTAATTAAAACTTCTACTTTTGCTTAGGTGTTTATTCTGCAAAATGAGAATTCATATCTTATTTGCTACATATCCCATTGGAGTTCTCACTAAAAGGCCTTGAAGTAGTCTGGTATCATCAGAAAAGTGGCTGATTGTAGGTGTCATAACATACTTTCCTGTTTAGCTTAATTAGAGCCTTAAAAAGCACCCTGAGTTTTCTGTATGGATCACAAGCCAGAAACCCGCCTTACAGTCTCTCATTTACATGTTCTACTCTTATCACCTTCTAGCAACATTAATGTGTAAGTCAAATTTCTGCTGTTAACAACATGAAAGGAAAGACTTTATTCTTGATATTTAATTACAGGGTTATATCTTGAAATGTGTAGGAATGCTTACCAGTGTCAAGAATAAGCATTTTTTTCACCTTCCTGCTATTTAAAGCAATCTCAGTTACCAGTCTCATTTACAGAAGAGTAGCTTGTGTTCAAGTCTTACTACTGAAATAGCTCAAAATAATTCAGAATAAAGTTCAAGAAATAGTAATTCAAGTACAAGGTCATACCTTTTAAGGAGACTTGTATTGATTTTGCAGTTTTGCAGCTACATTTTAAGACAGCACAAACATTTTGAAGCTTTTTTTAGTTGTAACAGGCATACAAGATTATTCCTGTGAAACAGCAAAATCAAATCGGCTGTGCTCTGTTAACATACTAAGTCGCACTTTTTCAGCAATGTGTGATGAGATCCATGCTCCTAATAATGTTGCATTTTAATTTAGACAAATGTAAATAGCAAAGCTAAATTGGGTGGTGTTGCTAGTAAGAAGTCAACATAAAGAGCTCTCGCAGAAATGGGTGTGGGGAGGGTCTTTTCTTTGCTCTTAACAGTTCTGTGCTTCTGTTTCAAGTTTCTGCTTATCCTCAGTGTTACAGTATTGATGAGATAATGGTTCCTTGTTCTCAGGATATCATATTAGGTGGTTCTTTATCTTGATATCAAAAAAAGTTGGTATCATTAGAATGTTCTATGTGTTTTCTTGCTTGAAGCTGGTGAGTTTAAGCAACAAATAACATTTAACACAATCATATAGACTATGCTCATCACTGATCTTAGTAAGAAATTGTGATTAGATCTGAATGTTTCTGCCTAAACTGGTTTGGCTCCAACAGTGTTACCACTTGAGCTACATGATGTAGTTATGTCCTTCCAAAAGTGTGAATAATTTTGAAATGGTGTTTACTTGCCCATTTTGTTGACTTCCTTATGCACGATTTTGAGGCTGAGTTTTTTTAGTGCTTTGTGTAGTGAGACTCTTGAACTTCCTTGTGGTGATTTCAATTTCTCTTGAGACCTTTGATCATTATCATTGTTGGGACACTGATTATGTCATTCCACATAAAAACTGTTTAATGTCCTTACTTTCAGAACTGTTTTTCTTCCCTTATCTAAAACCTTCCTCCCAAACCTAGTAAATTCAGTAATCTTTTATTTAATCCCTCCAGCCCCCTTCACGTTTACTAGCAAGCAGTAAGGAAGCAAAGCATAATGTTCTCTTCTGACATTTCAATATTTGAGTGCAGTATCCTAGGTCTGCTCTTTCCACCAGTGTCTTGAAACTTCATAGTGATAGAAGAGTATTGCTTTAATAGTGCCCCTGCATTCTGTAAACATGCAGCATAGTGTTGTGATGATACTTTGATATTCTAGAGATAACATGTGATTGACTTACTTAAGTTAGAGATATCTAAACCAAATTCTGTAGATGAGGTTTGTTCTTATTTTGCCAATCAGGAGTTCAGACCTACATGATAATATATTCAAGGTTGCTGACCTGCACTGTTGCTTCTTCTGTTTTTCCCAAGCTTTTTCATGCTGCTACGTAGCAGATACTCTAGAAACAAACAAAAAAACCCAGTGGTCTTAAAACAGTAAATTTATTGGTATGATGAGAGTGATTAGATAGAGATGAAGGGAATGGACCTAAATTAAAAAGAATTTAAAAATAATTTTAAAAAATCCCTGGGAGATTATTTTTTTTAAAAAAGACTGCTCTTTAGAACTGTGTACAACTATATAAGAAAGAGATGAGTAATGATTGATGCCTTGCTCACTATGGGTGTTTTGGAAGTGAATTTTTTGAGGAATAATTTAAATGAGGAAGAGAGGTACCCTCTGTTCATTTGGAATCCAGAAATAGGGCAGCACAGTCATCTGGGTCAGATAGTAATGTTCCAGAGTTATACTACTTCAAAGGTAATGTTTCAACAATTTGTCCTTGTTTTAAGCAGCATGATGCATTATTCCGACATCTTTAATGGAGGACATCCTTATTAGGCTTACAAACTGATACCTACGATGAACATTTATCAGTAAGAGAAGGGGCTAGAGGAATGAGTTAAACATTGAAGGCATCTGTACAAAATCTCCAGAGATGTTTTTGTTGTGACTAATGTAAATGAGTAACTGTTCAAATACAATGTTTATTCTGAAAATTCTACTCTGAAAACAAAGTGTGAGGTAACAGGCCTCACATTGAAGAAATGAAACATAATTCATGGTGGTGTGTATAGTCTGAGACACCTGGGTTTCAGACTTCTGGCTTGAATGGTTCTATTTCCCAGTATTAACTTCAATGTGTTCTGTTTCAGTTATGCAAAAGGAGACTTGGATATATCATACATCACTTCCAGAATTGCTGGTAGGATAACTATATCTGTCTTAAGAATAATTTCTGATTGTTCTTAATATGTGGAAAAAGTGAATATTTCACCTGGTGTTTCTTGTTCTGTCTTCAGTGATGTCCTTTCCAGCTGAAGGTGTAGAGTCTGCCATCAAAAATAACATAGAAGATGTGCGGTTATGTCTGGACTCTAAACATCCTGGCCACTATGCTGTGTACAATCTCTCTCCAAGAACATACAGACCTTCAAGATTCCATAATAGGGTGTGTATAGCTTTTGTGTTTTTCTATACAAGGTCCTTCAACAATATCTTGATTATACCTTCAGCTTTTTACTGTGAAATATGTTTAAGTATGCTGCATAATCAAAAAGATGTCAAAAGTATAGGTTTATACATAATGTCAATGATTAAGCTATAATCTGCTTGTCTTTGCTTTCAATCCAAGCTTAAGTGACTAAAGAGTCATCTTTAACTCTACTGACTAAAGTCTTTGTTTCCTAGGCTAGTTGTATCTTAAACATATACAAGTACCTTACATATTTCAGATTTAAATGGTGAATACTTAACATAATGAAAAATCTTACTAAAATTTCAACCTCTCCTACATTCAGAGATTTTCTTTTATCAAAGGTAGTATTCCTTTGACTGATTTACACAACTTTTTTACTGGATTTTCTCCTTAACCCACTACATACCATTTGACTCCCATATGTGGCTCAGCACTAGCTGACTACTTGTTGGTATTGCTTGAAATATTGCTATAGCTTACCTGAGTATCTGTTAGCCATTCTGGCTAGTTCTCTGATACTAAAATGAAGACAATTGCCTAATTCAGTAGCAAGGTGATGAGGACAGCTTGTTAGGGGCTGAGATATTTAACTTTAATATCTGCTTCTAAATACACCTCAACTGTTCTGTAAGTAGCTCAACAGCAGAGACTGTTACTGTGTTGTGAGTTGTCTAGTACTGGCCAAATTAGACCTCAGATAAACAGTCTCTAGTAATCGTGCCTCTTCCGCACAGTACTGACTGCCCAGAGACCTTTTGGGCCTTATCCTGCAGAGCCATCTTTTGCATTACTTCAGTTATTCAAGTTCCCTTAAACTATCAGGTTGAGGTATGTTTAATGTATTCTGTCTGGTGCTTGCTTCCTTCATTTTTTTCCTTGTAAACTTGTAGACAAGACAAAGTCTTTTCACACATGGAAAAATACCCAAATGCTTGTTGCCTTTTTTGGGTGTAGGCAATCAACTTTTTTATCTGCATTAGGTTCAACATGAGGTTTAGGTAGAGGCTGTTCAGTATGGAAGGCAAAGTTTAATTGTGCAGGAAACCTCCTGCATGATTATTTGGAGCAGGTGCCTCAAAGCAAATTCTACAGCAATGCTTCTTAGCACTAGATTGCAGGAAAGTCTGAAGCAGCGATAGTGAAGTGATTTATTCCTCTTCCTACAGAGCTATCAATCTCTTTTTGTGGAATGATAAATTCTTTGACTGGGAAGTTGTTTACACTGTGGATGGATTTTTGGTTATGTAAGTCTGAGGTGCCTATACACTGATACTCCTGATGTATTGGTACTGTGAACAGTAATATGAGCACAGCTATATCTGGCAGTGATCTGGAACTCTCCTGGTCTACATTTATCTTTTTTACTTTCATATAGTATTATGATCTTTGTGTTGCTGGGAAGTAATTGTAGATCATAACTTTAAAAATATTGTAGGTTCCTGCCCACTTCATAGGCTGAGAGTAGGAAGTTTCTACAAAACTTTGTCTTCTGTTTAAAAACAAAAAAGGCAGCTATTTTACTTGGAAAACAAACTCTTTAAATATATTGGGGAAATTTTCCCTGTCCATCTCTGAAATCCAGATGCACAATGGGCAATACTGACTGAATTCATTATTCAGTGCTAGCTGAGAGCACCTTCATGGGAAGCTGAGGAAGCTTAGTTTTTCTTTAGTGCTTGCAGAAGATTATTATGGCAAGCCTTAAACTCGATCAAAGGAGAACAGCTTCTGTAATTCTTAATTCTGACACTTTGCTTGGTAGGTATTTATGAAATTATATATTCTTGCTGTATGCTTTCTGTATGCAAATTTTACAAATTTATTTAACCTTGGTTAAGGTAGATGGTAGTTTTGAAGTCATCTTTGTTAGTTTTGAGTCCTACTTGGAATAGGTTGCTCAGAGAGGTTGTGTACTCTCCATCATTTGTCTAATGATCGGAACATTTTGAGCTTGAAACATAGCCAAACATAAGGTAATGTTGTAGGTTGTACATCTTGTAACAAAACTAGTGTTTGAGCAGAAAGTAAAGAGTAAATCAGAAAGGTTAGTTCTTTTTGCTTCTTTGGACACACTTGCTTTTCTATACTGTTTTCTGGTTTGTAGCTGTAATATTGCAATATGCCCAGGAAAAGTGGTGGAGTCACCATCCCTAGAGATGTTTAAAAGGTGTTTAGATGATATTCTTAGGGGCATGGTTTAGTGCTAGAGTTAGTTTAGGTTATGGTTGGACTTGGTGATCCTGAGGATCTCTTCCAACTGAAATGATTCTATGATTCTTTCACTGCTGTTGTAATATTTGAGGCACACCAAAGCCCACATTGAATTCTGTGGTGATCAGGAATATAAAGGACTGCTTGCCTTAGTTCACTGGTGACTTTGCAAAGCTTCACTAACAAAAGTATGTCCAATTTATATCTCTCACAAAGTGACAATTTCTGAAACTGCCTTCCTTTTTAATTGCACTTCTAGAATACAGTGAAAAACTGCAGGAGACTTTTAATGTCAGACTGTTTCTTTCAGCCTCCTTTCTTGTGCTTGGCACAAAAATGATCTTGTTGAGAATTTATAATAGCTAGTTCAGGTAATTCATCTTGGAGTAACTGCTGAACTCTCTTAAGTGGGTGGGAAAACATGTTGGTGATAGCAAAACTTTGTCTTCCACATTCAGTGATTGTGGTCCTGGCTGAAAAGAGATAAGAAAAGTTTGCTTTTTAGGTTGTTTTCCTGGTCCTGACAGAAGATCTGCTTTTAAGTATTGCAAGTGCTCAAGGATCAGGTTTCATATACTACCTTTTTACTAGACAGCTGCTTTTAAGAATATAGACTCCCAGTGGTGAAGCTGATTATTTGGTAGTGTTCTATAGCACTAATTGCAGAAGGAATATTACTTAGCTGTTGAGGCTCTTTGAATAAAAGACGCATTTAAAAGCAAACAAAGTCTTTGTTTTTCTTTGTTTGTGGTTTTTTTTTTTTGTTTTGGTTTTGGTTTTGCTTAAGATGTGGACAAATCAAGTTGAAAGCTTTTTTTACTTTATTCCTTTCTCTAAGAGAATTTCAGATAATAGTCTGAGTTGTTGATACACCAGAGACAAGACTGGAGGTTTTTTTGCACTTAATGCTATAAAATGGTGCTTACAATGTGTAAGGCTACTTTTCCTGAGCATCTTGCTTAATTTCTACCTAAAAGTGGCATTAAAGTGTAAAATTGCCTTTTATATACACTTATGCTATGGAAATGTATGTGACTATGTAATCTCATTTCTCACCTCTGCTGTCTCTTTCATTGCAGGTTTCTGAATGTGGCTGGCCACCAAGACGAGCACCAAATCTTCAGAATCTTTATAGCATATGCAAGAACATGCATATATGGCTGAAACAAGACCAGAAAAATGTTTGCATTGTGCACTGCCTTGTAAGAAATTGTTTTAAGTCTGAAGTGCTTTGCTCAGTCTGGCTTTAAATTGTGAATAAGGATGCTAGTATCCACTCTGAATATTACTGTCGTTCTTTACTGTGAGACCTGGGGGCAATTCCATCCTGTTATGTTTTTAGGAAAGTTATTTGCATATATTTTACTCCTTAGGCAAATTAGTAGGGTAATGTAGCCCTTGTTTATTTACATGTAGCAAGGCAATATTTAGAAGGGATTAAGGCAAAGTAGCCTTTGAGAGAAACAATCTGCTCTGCTGTTTCAGTGTTTGCAATGTTTTTTGTTCATGTTTTCTGAGTGACAACTAGATGTACACTTCATTTCTGAGTACTGTCTGTTTAGAATTTAACCTGTATCTGCAGAACTGAAGAAACTGACTGAGGCTTTGGGTGGAACTTGCCTTTGGTGACAGTGGATTGCTATGTAATTTGCACTGTTCTCTGTGTATCATTAACCTTTATATAACAAAAAGCCAATAAAACTATTGATAAAGAGCCACCTTATCTCAAACAGAGGGGGAAAAATGAGTTTAAATAATAGTTACTATGTTCAAGATTTGAAAACATGAGGTTACTGTTACATTTACATAAGAAAATCTTGAGTAAAATTTTGACATTCTTATTTGCCTGCACAGTAAAAAGAGAAACATGACAATTGTCGCAATGCTTATGATGCTGCTGGAAAGCACTCAGGATCACTCCTTTGATATGGTATAGTAGTCTCTGTGAAGTATCACTGTCAGTATCTAAAAAAGGATTTGCTAATCTGGCAAAGTGTACTTCCTTGAACAGTTTTGGAAGGAAAAAATCAGTTAATCCCAGCTCCTGAAAACCAGTGGGATTTTCAGGTCTGCCTTTGAGGTTAGGAATCTAGTTCTATATTAAAGTAATAGTATCTCATTATCACATAATTGCTGGTCAAGTAGGTAAGAAGCAGTGTCATGAATTAGCACCAGTTTTTGTAGCAGCTTTCACTTAACTGTATCCCTTAAGGTACCTTTTCCACAGGGAAGCTGGTATATATATATATATATATATGGCTGCATGCCAGATGTGATGTGAAGAGTATATACCAGAACTACTAGAAATGAATGATAGATGCAATATGTGTCTTGGATTCATCTAGCTGGAAATTTTTTAGATTTGAAAGGTAGGAAATCTAGGTTGAAAAGAATGATTTGTCTGGTAGAGATAGAATGTTCAAGTTTGATACAATTTCTTGGATAACAAAACATGGAAGTTGCTTCTTGTAATGGTGAAACTGCCTCTAGGTGGCTGGGATTCAGAATCAGATAAGGCTTCCATGTCTTTTGACCTTTACTGAAGAGGTTTGCAATAATGCAGTAATTCTCAATTTTTTTACATTGTAATTTGAGTGATCCAGTTGAGAAACAGCAGTTGAAAACAAGGTTTAAGCTCCCTGCTTCGGTTACAGTTAAGTCTTTCTGGACTGGCAAGGACTGGGTTCTGTTGTTAACTGGCATCCTGTTTTGTTGATATCACAAGGCTGTAGCATGTATGCCAGCGGCTGCAGTAACTCCAAACATCTGCAGTCATGCTTTGCTGTGTGTAATTATTTAGTCATGCAGTGATGGTCATTCTTCAAAAATTGCACAGCTTTAAGAAGATCTAAGTACAAGGTCATCCTGGTGGAATTTAATGGCAAAGAGACTTGCAACTGGGCATGCTGCAACTCTTTACATGTGTTTGTCTTCCCTTTGCTATATTTGACCTTGTTTAAATGAAACAAATTAAGAAAAAGTTATGTTTATTTTATGAAGGTTATTTTATTTTCAAAATGGTTTAGACACAACTTCTCTAGCTTTTTGAGGCTTTGGAACAAAACTTAGGCTCAAAATCTAGGTTTTTCTAATAGTTTTTTATGGCTGCCTTAATGATTACTTATGCCTAAGAATGGTTTCTTTTTGTAACAAAAAATTGATTATCTTTATAAAAGCATACAAGGAGAAACTGACATTCTTACTGTCTGTTCTCCATATGGGAGTGCTTTTTTTTTTTTTTTTACTCCTGTGATTTATCAAGCTTCTTTCTGAAGTGCAAGGTTCTATCATCAGATTTGTTTACTATGAATAAGATATTCTTTGCTGTACTTCTGGTTATAAAGTGGTCTTTAAAAGTCCTTTAAAGTTGTCCTTTATGCCACAGTTGCACAGGGTTTGCTGTGACTTGCTTGCTGACCTCTTTGTGCAATGATCTTTTTTTCCCTTTGGTGTGCTGCTTTAATTTGGAAGTGGCTTTGTAATGCAAGTGTACATAGGACGCTGCCTGTCATGCTGATCAGTGTAATTTCATTCTTTCCTTGCATTAATTAATGTTTTGTCCTATGTGTAGGCATCTAAGGGTAGGGCCCATTTTTTGTTCCGTCTGTATGAAATTTGACTGAAAGGCAGTGTCCAGCCCATCGAATTGTAGACTGGTTTAGTGACTTCTGGAAATCATTGGGCTTGCTAGTTACACGAGCAGCAATAATATTGATTTGTTAAACTGCTCTTTAAAAACCTGGCTCTTGTGATCCTGTCAGACCTTCTTTTTATTGATCTAAGTAATGATGAGAATAGAAGCCTAACTTTGAAGGAAATGCCTGTTAAAAGAAGTTGAGGAAAAACATTTCTTTCTTCCATACTTGTATGCCAAATGACTACAAAAAATCTTTTACATGTTGCTAGGAAAAGCTTGAGAGGTCCTGTTCTATCAGTCATTTCCCCTTCTGAATCTGCAGTCTTCTATAACATAGGATGAGTCTGGGATGTCTGTAGCTATAGTCCATAAGAGGTTCAGTGTTTTAATTTAATTCTCTTAATTTTGTGGCAAGCTATTAATCTCAGGCAGTTTTAGTGAGAAGACTAAAGAGTTTAGTGTGGCTTAGTTCTTCTGAGTTCTTCTTAGTTCTTCTGAGGACTTCTCTCATAGCAGAAATCTGTGGTTATCAGCCAAAAATAGCACTGAACTGTGGTTTCAGATAGCAGCCAGGAAAAAATACTTTCACTAATACTCATTTTAAAGTAATGAACATCTACTTAGAATTTCAAACTGCATTGAGCTAAAGGAATTTACATTTGAGCAAGCAGGTAGTATGTAGTATCTTTTGGATTGTGTGGAAATCAAATGAAAACATATCATATTCAGATACAACCTTGAAATCTAATGTTAGCACTAGACCTTTACTTCATTACATTAAATAAGGAGATACCATGTTCTTCAGTAACTTCTGTAATGCTTTTTTTCTTGAGATTCAATAACAAAGTTACAATTTTATTTTTTTTTGTAGGACGGAAGAGCAGCCTCTGCTGTTGTAGTTTGTTCTTTTCTGTGTTTCTGTCGCCTCTTCAGTACTGCTGAAGCTGCAGTTTATATGTTCAGTATGAAACGCTGTCCTCCTGGCATTTGGCCTTCTCACAAAAGGTACAGTATCAGATTGTATGGTACTGTTGAAGCAAGTAGTTATACAACTGTGAATATGTTACCATAATATTTTTACAGGATGCTTTTTGGTAAGAAAAGCTATTTTAGTAGCGTCTGTGTTTGAACAGCAAAATACTTGGAAAAACAGATGTATCATAAGTAGAGAAAGTAGTTCTGAATTTTTTTAGCCCTTAAGTTACTAATGATGTTCTTATCAGAACTGAGTCAAATATGACCTGTAGTGAAGAAATGTTAGGAACAAAAACAAGGCTGTTGCAGTGCTATTGAAGGCACTATTGAAGTATAGAATCTTCTTTCGCATGTGTAAGATTTCCATGTTTACTAGGTTATTACAATAAGTTTTACTATGTCAAAGTACTGCAAGTTCTTTTGAAAAACCAGTAAGTATTTCTGTCAGTATTTTCTGTTTAGGTAAGAATGCCTTCTGCTTTTTAAAGGAGTGCATGCTGAGGTGACTATCATATACTTTTGCAAATGTATAAAACTGATTATTTGATTTAATCTGGTAGATCTTATCACAAAGTCTCAATAGCAAGTCACACTGGTAGTAAGGGTGTTTTCTACAGAAAGGATTAAATTTAGAAAGGTGAGAAGTAAGGGTTAGTTAAGTATAAATGACAGATTAGGCTGTTTTACAGATTAACTTATTATATTTAATGGGTCCTCTACAAGATAACGTATTAACAAGGATGAATTTAAAGACTTCAGGAAGCTTTGAGTTACTAACTTCAGAAATGCTATGCAACTGTCATCCATTATGTGTAAGATATAAATAGTTCTCCTAGTTCCCTGTTTTAAGGCCTTTGGAAAGAGTGGCTAGTTTGTTTTACAAGTAAATATATGTAAAGCTATAGAGGCAATGTCTGGAAGGTGGGACACAGATGCCAATGAGTTAATATGCAGTGCCTTATTCAATTTTCTGGGCAGTATATTTTTCTGTTGTGATGCAGCCATCAGGCTTTTGCACAGAGACTGTGTTGCTGTCCCTAAACTGAGAGGCTAGCTAGGCATCATAAATATTTCTGTTTCCATTTCGTTTTCCTTTTGTGAAATTATATCAGATTTGAAAATCCTTTTGCTGAAAGTGCTATTAAGTGTTCCCAGTATTTTATTGTTACCATTTGTCACCTCTCAGTGGCTGGAAATGAACAGAAGTAACTTGTGTATGTGTTCCCCTATTTTTAGAATTTGGTTCTGACTACCTGTTGATTTTGGCAGATACATTGAATACATGTGTGACATGATGGCTGAAGAACCCATTATTCCTCACAGCAAGCCCATCCTTGTCAGATCAATCATCATGACTCCAGTTCCTCTTTTCAGTAAGCAGCGTAATGGCTGCAGGCCGTTTTGTGAAGTTTATGTGGGAGATGAGAGAGTAGCCACTACCTCCCAGGAGTATGACAAAATGAAGTAAGTACAGGCTATGATTTGCTCTGAAACAGCATGTTATATTTTTCTAGACTAACTTAAATACGAAGCTCTTACTGTAAAGACAAAGAATGATTGTGCATGTGCCAGTTGAGCAGAAAGCTTCTTTAAGGTATGGAACAGCTCCTCTGTCCCCCTTTAGCTGATCTTGAAAGGTATATCATGGAGAAGAGACAATGTGGTTATAATGGCAACTTGGATCTGTTCCTGCAGAAAGTGGGGATAATGGTGGGGTGCCACAGTGGATGCTGGGAGGCAGAGGTGAGCAAGACCTCTCACTCCACATGGTATAAACTAGGAAGCTTGATCCCTGATGTACATGTACTGAACTGCACATCATGTCTCCGTCATGGAAACAGTAAGCATTCATCAGGCATGGTAGCTGTAAGGAGAGTGCTTATTAGCCCCTGTACAACACTGGTGTTTGCTGTTGTGACAGAGCACTGGATTTGTGAATGGTACTAGCAGTACTAGGTGTAGATAGCTACAGACAGAGGAAAGATGAGAATACCAGAGTCCTTCTAGCTTTGCTATAAATTCAGGCCCCATAAGGAGTTTAATGAACTTCAAGAGAGCAGGAACAGGAACAGTGTTACAATAACAGTTTTCCCATTTTTCTTTACCACTTTCGCTCAGTGGGAGTCCTGATATATCACAGCAGTGCAGTTATAGTTTCTATCTGCACCTCTCTTTGGAACAGCTTTCTTCATAATATTTTGTCTCTTGCATTTCCCAGCAGATCTTTGAAGGCAGGCTTTTCCCATAGTTGATTTGAGAACTGTGGGTCTAAATACATCTGCTCTGCTATAGGCAACTGTTAATCTTATTTTTTTGAGCAGCCTTTAAGTTTTAATCAGTTAGAGCAAATTTCTTCTCTGTAATAGGAACTTGAAGCAGATTTTTATGGGTTGATATTGAAGGCCTTGGAGAAACCAAATTAAACATAAGGTAGTATACTATTTTTTTGATAAAAATTAACTGTGGTTATGTGTTTTCTTCAGGGAATTTAGAACTGAAGACGGGAAAGCTGTAATTCCACTAGGTATAACAGTCCAGGGAGATGTTCTCATTGTGATCTATCATGCCAGGTCAACACTAGGAGGCCGACTACAAGCCAAGGTAATGATAAATTTAACAGTCTCCATGGAGGATTTGGTTTTTCTTGTTGCAGTTTCGTATTAGCCTTGTATTTGTGATCTCATTAAGCATGTCGCTTTATTTGCTATTCTTTGTTTAATATAGTGTGTGTGAGAGTTTCATGTACGTGGGAATTCAGCTTTTTCAAGCCTAATAATTATGTCCATTCATAGTGCTCTGCATGTAGAGGCTTAGGTAAGCATTTCTGGAAATTACTTTAGTTATATTTGCATGGAAAGCCCATGCCCAGTTTTGTGGGGCAGTGGTATGTGTTAAATTGCACAAGCCAGAACTTCTTAATTCTTTGCACACAAACTGCAACCAAAAGAAAAATACCACTCAATAAAAAAGTGGAATTCCAGGGACTGCCTGTACAAAATAGCCTGGAAAAATTCATGTGGTTTTGTACTGTATTTCTAGAGCCAGACTGAATTTTTAATAGCTGATTTTGTTACTGGCCTTTGTTCTACTTGGGAGAATGCATGTTTCCTTTTTTAATTCAATTATGGATGCAAATGTATTGCAAGATCACAAAAAACTTGCTAATGAAGCCTGTCTTTAAAGTTCTAAAAAAGGATTTTTTTTTTCTCCAGATGAATAACCCAAATTAAACTTGCTGATCCATGTAAAAGATAGGAATGGATAGTTCAAAGTTTAGGGTAACTTGGAACATTGTGAAAATTGATCCAATGGTTCTTCAGACAGTTTCCATACACTTGTGTCAAACAATCGTATTTATACAGGTCTACTATTACTGAAATAAATGTCTTTCCCTGTGGTGTTTATTTCTACTTTCTGTGTAGGAAGGTGAGTATCAAATCCAATCATGTTGCAGACGTTTGAGACTTTCTTAATGTCCCTGGAGTGCTAAGGGCCATAGCTTCCAGAACATCCTAAAACTGAAAACTCAGTGAAATTACTCTAATGCACAAAAAAACCTAGTGTATGGTTCAAGGTCATCAGTGAAGAAGGCATAAAATTGGGGAAAATTTCAGCCAAGGTTATCTCATACTCCTTATGCAATCTCAGTTGATGACTGCTGCTTTGGTGTGGTTTCTCTGGCATTAATTCATTGATTGGAAAAGATGAAATTTTTTCATCTATCTGCTGTAATGTGTTTAACAGAAACACAACAGTGTTTCCAAAGCTCCAAACCAGGGTCATCAGAATAATATTCAATGTGTCCTTAGTTTTAAGTACTCTAAATAGCCTCCTGAAGCTCTCTGTAGAACTCTTACGGAGATCAAGTGTGACATTTCAATATTGCTGTTAAGTACCTAGAGCTGTGCATTGTGAACATCTCCCACTTGTTCATCATTGTTTTGAGTGAGAATTTAGTTTATCTTCTAGAAAATGTCTTGCGTAGTAAGGGGTTAAGAAAACTGATTTAATAGGGTGTTCAAATTTTTGTATATAGTTCAGGGTAGGGATGTATGAATGAGAGGAACTCTCTCCAGTATGTCCATGTCTCTCTTGTACTGAGGAGTCCAACACTGGACACAGGACTTCAGATGTGGCTTCACAAATGCTGGATAAGAGGGAAGAGATCACATCCCTCAACCTGCTAGTAATGCTTAGCCTGCTGCTTGACTTCTGGTTATGATGTAAAATAAATTCTCATTTACAGGGAAAGCTTTCATAATTCAATTTTGTTCTATCATATTTACTGGACTATTACTGTATGACTTGCTTTGTAAGAATTGACGAGACTATTTAACATACGTTGTAACTTAAACCAGGGAACAAACACATTGTGGATTGTCAGTTTGCTGTAGCTTGGATTTGTGCCAGACCAGGAGCTACGTAAATCCTCTACAGTAGCACTTTCTGTATTCTTACATGCTGATCAGACCTAGGAAAGTACTTTTTCTGGCAGCGGAAGAAATAGGTGGGGAAAGTTTAATGGTTACAATGAATCAGTTTGGAAAAGCCCTCTAGTTCTTTCTGGGGTTGAATGGTTGACTTAAGTTGCACAGGAAAAATAACTCTTTGCATGTCTTATGAATGTCTTTTAAATGTGATACATTGAAAACTGTTCTGAATGAACTCCTTTATATATGACATGTATGTCTTAATTCTTGTATTGCATGATGTTTTTTTCTGTATGTATGTTATTCAGAAAAGTAATAAAGGCAGTTTCCACCTCTAGAACAGGGTCTGGATATACTTAAGACTTTGACAGTTTGAGGTTAGTGTTGATACATAGGTCTTTTGATTTGTATCTGGAAGTAATATATTTATCTATGTTCTGTCTTAAACTGCATTTAAATCTCTCCAGATAAAGTATACATGGAATTAAACTGAAATGGTAGCAAAACAAATGCTTTAAAATATTTCACATACTGAAAATAGTTAGCCTCATATTATAAGCAGAACACTGTGCCTACTGTTCATGTGGATTTATGCAGTTTCTATGTACTTCTTATTTTCAACAGATGGCTTCAATGAAGATGTTTCAGATTCAGTTCCACACAGGTTTTGTGCCCCGAAATGCCACCACAGTGAAATTTGCCAAGTATGTTGACACCCTTTTGTAGGAGACTAGAAGAAATTTCCTTTGAAACTATTTAACCTGCCAAAGCAACATATGGCAGAGAGAGGAATAGAATCAGTGTAGGAAGCAGATGACTTCAATTGCAATAAGATACTTTGGTTTTCTCACCTCAAGGAAACTGAAGGTTTTGTTCGTAAGAAAAAAATTTCTATACCAAAATACCACATGTTGAAGATACATGAACAAGTAAACAAATACAGCATGTTTTAGGCCTTATACTAATTGCTTTAAAGTTTTGTCTTGGACTGCGGTGAATTAATCTAGTTAGCAATCAGTATCAACAATCTATTTGTATGCATCTTTGCAGATATGATCTGGATGCCTGTGACATACAAGAAAAATACCCTGATTTATTTCAAGTCAATCTGGAAGTAGAGGTGGAACCCAGAGACAGACCTAGCTGTGAACAGCCACCGTGGGATAACATCAATATAAAGGGACTGAATCCCAAGATCCTTTTTTCTACCCGAGAGGAACAGCAAGATATTTTATCAAAATTTGGTAATGAATCTCTTGAAAAGCTAGAGAACATGATAAAGTTTCTAATGCACTTAGTGTTTGAGGCATTTGTTTCTCTTCTGACATTCCTTTAATGAAAGAAATTTAAAATATGTGAGTTTTGTAAATATCACTTAAAAATTTCCATTATATGAACGAGTATAAACTATCTTGCAATAAGGGATTATAATGATCCTTGTCTTACCTCAGCTGTTGTTGTATTTGCTTGCTTTAAAGTGACGAATATGCCATTTGCAGGGATTTTAGCAAATGAAATTGTGACAACCAAGATTTGTACGCAAAATGTCTTGAAAGAACTATATTTGGCTAAACTGGCACCATTACCACTTCATTTAAAATCATCTGAGCATTCCTCACAAATGGTCTCAAGTAAAAATGTTTTTATCGAGGTCTGTCTTACGTATAGCAAAGTAATGCTGTAATCCAATTTCTCAACTTTTCCTAATGTGGTCCAGCAGATGTTTTCTTTTTCAATACTACATATTCTGTGCTTCATTTGTAGATGCCTTGCCTGCATTAATTCCAGTTAATGCTGTTCAAAATCTTTCTTCTTCTGGTATCAGTAATTAGCTTTGACATGTTCATTAATGCTCTTAAGCCTTCTTTGTGCTTCCCAAATAAAAAGTGTGATGGAGATTATTGTTGTGATTTTAGCACATCATTCATGAGATCATACTCTCTGCTCTTAATATGGTACATCTTAATTACTTTTTTTTTTATACAAGGTAGTTGCTACTGTGTGTTTTTTTTTTTTCTTTTCGTAGCAGGATATGTTTGTTTTGTATTATGATTTAGGTCATTTTCTTCAACTGAATTTATATAGATTTAAAAAATTCTACTGTGAGCACAGTGCTTAGCTCACTAAAGTTAAGGTGTTTCAGGATCTATAAAAATTACTCTTATTTTAAGTCACTTTAATTTTCTGACTGATAAATTAAAAGTAAGGGTTTCAGATTCCTTTGACAATATTTCTTAAAACTGATGAGATGGGAATAGGACAAGACCAAGTTCTGTAAACTGCTTTTAGAAAACTTGCCTTACTAAAATTTAATTAGCACTATTTCATTAATCATTATCTTTCATGTATGTTTTCTGAGACTGGCTTTTTTTCCAGTATCTCTGTAAACTACAGCTGAGTATGTGGATGGAGGATGAAAAAGCACTCTACCAGTTTGGTATATAGGTTTAGACAAATAGCTTTCTCCCAAGCATTCATCCCATTCTTTTTTAAACAGTGGATGAACACTACTAATTTAAGGAATCATCTTATTTGTCTTGAGGAAATCTGCTTTTTGAGATGATATAGCAGTAGGTAACATAGCCCAACTCAGTCTTACACAAGAGTCATTCAACATCTGATCTCAGTAGAGTAAGAAATGTAAGGAGTAGTTGGTCACAGCACACAGCATATTACTTAACTCCTTTGTTTGTTAACAGCTCCATGTTCTTCTCTGACTTTATACTCTGGGGTTTTTCTATAGCTCTATTTGGTCTTTTCTGATGTTCTGTTCCTTATTGCAGATGTTGTTCATAACTCTTCCATGTTTTAGGGGATGGCTGGAACAAGTGAGGTGTTAATTACATGATCCTACAGATGTAAATAGAATGCTTGAGTGTTTTGCTATGAGTTTGATTTAATGTTATAGTTGAAAATATGGTCTTACCAGCTTTTGCTGTTGAAAGAAGTTAATGCTAGTTTCAAATGAGGAACAGGGTAGGAATTTGCAGATTAATAGATGCTTTGAGACAATTGTTTTGGTATAGCAGTCAGTCTGCAAGTGAAATACCAGCTGCCATGACCAGGACTAAATTTCAGAAGTTTCCCTCTAAGGATCTGGCTTAAAATCTCTTCCGTAGGGAAACCAGAGCTACCTAGGCAACCAGGTTCAACTGCACAATATGAAGCAGAAGCATCCCAGCTGGAGCAGTCTTCAGAAAGTGCACCTACTGATACAGAATCCCCACAGAGCAGTAGTACTGATGCAAATAACTTCTTTCATTCTCTGGACTGGAAAGGTACAGGTGTTCCTCTGAAGTAACTATTTGTTGTGTGTTTGTCTTGCATACCTTCCAATGAGTGCTTAGGCCTTCCTGTGTAGCAAAATTCACTATTTCGCCACACATGAGAAAAACCTATTTGAAGAGTGAGCTCTACAGGTTAACAAGTGGTCATTCCACTTCATTTAAATAAACACCAAGTAATGGGTTTTAGTGTTGTATGAGACTTACATCCTGAGCTAATTTTTTGTGCAAAATCTTAGCTTTAAAGGTCTGTGAGGAAGCTGTTGTATTCCCACAGCCCCATTTAAACTGGCTGAGGAACAGAAGAAATGCAAAGTAGACAGTGGAGTGCAGAGCATTATATATGGACTGAGAAAATAAAACTTTAATGTGCATGTGTAAGTCCTTTTTCTGGGTTTTGCTTCGTTGGCAAAAATGTCAAACTACTTATGCTGTCATTGAATGCTATAATTGAATGGAGCAGCAGCCACTGAGTAATCTTCCGTGCTGTAAGTGATATGATATCCTGAGATGAGCTCCTGACTGTCCAAGTCAGTCTCATTTTGAAAAAACTTGTAATATGTGCCCCTGCAGAGTGGCAAGGGTGGTAGTGAGCTGCCCCTCTGCCTGTCCTGTACAAAGAAGTGGTAGGCAACTGTTAGTACTAACTTCATAAATTCTTTTGTGAGCCTTGATTAATTAAGGATTCATTTCATATGGTCTCATCATGTAAGTCTGCCATATCCTAGTTTGCAGAAGAGTCTTTGTAATCTAAAGCTGTTATTTCTTTTTATCCAAAAAGGAAAAAGTCTGGAAAGTGGAATAGAGGACAGTTCATCTAAAAATGTTCATATTCAACTACCTGATGACAGAGAGGAGAGTGATCCTTCAGATGAGGAACTCCCTACATTTTCAGGTGAAGAAAGTGCAGTAATTATTCATGAAAAAGACTCTACTACTCCAGAAGGAGAGTTGCTTTTTGAAGCCCTATCTGCACCACTACAAAAATCTCTTCCTGAAGAGAACATAGACTTACTGGGACTGGACTCTGATATTTCACCAGAACAGAGAGAATCTATGTCAGAAAGAAACTCTTCATCAAGTAATGCAGAATTGTTGAACAATCTGTTTGTGGCTAATGCATCACAGATTTCAGAAGAGCCCACTGGAGATCTTCTTGGAGAAGGAACAGATTTCTTTTTCAGCAGTCACTGTCCAGCTGCTACGCAGGGTACATCTTCAGGAGCAGCTATGTCTTCAGGTATGTAAATCTAACATCAGTACTCTTTGGCTAGCTGACAGATAAAAACTGCTGCTTGCATTGTGCTTAGAAAATGGGTACCATGTTTTGATCTGTACACTGAAAACATGTCAATCTACAGCAAGTATTTAAATAGAAAAGGTGTTTTTACTGCATGAAGGAGTGAAATTGCTGTATATTATCCAGGTTTTTTGTTATGTTGCCAATATCCTATTAACTTTAAACTGTGTAAACAGAAAAGTGTAAAATTTTGAGCTTAAATGAGATTCAGTATCCTTAAAGAATCCATAGCTTTCCCATACAAACCTTACTGCTAGATCCTTTTCCAAATTCAGGTGTAAATAACTTCTCTTGCTAAGACATAGAATTGCAATAACTTACTGCGTTCTTACACTTTATGTAAAGCATTAGCATTAGATGTGGTGCAGAGTAGTGCTGCTTGGGTTGAACGTCTGTGGGAATTTTGAGTCTTGATCATGTAGGACTACTAGGCAACTGGAAATCCCGTAGATTACCATTTAAAGCTCAACAGTACTGCTAAGAGGTGTTTCCTTGCTGTTTTTACTGATGTTGGCAGGTCTTTATCCTAAAAGAGAGCATTACACACTGCTATCTGGTATTTAAAACAAGAAGTTTTAGTTCAAATGTTCTGTTCCTCTTACCAATAGTTACTCTTACCAATATATGACTAAACTTCTGGGAATACCAATTCTCTGCCTTAAGTTAACAGTAAAATTTTTGGGAATGGTAATCAATCTGGGAAACGGCTACAAGGTTTATCTTATTGCACAATAATTCACTTGTACTAAAAGCTTTAATCTACATACAGCTGTAAAGTGGGTTTTTACAGAATTTAGGTGATTTCAATGCTTTTTTTCTTTTGAAGCAATTCATTATTGAACTTTGTTACTGTGGTCAATGAAGAACCACTTAATTTACCTTTTTTACATAGGCAGAAGTCTATGAAAGAGAAGCTTTATTACTTCACATTGGGTAAGAGATGATTGCAGAAGTGAGAATATTTGGCCACTGTATTTCAGTTTGCACATAAAACTTGTACTTGAAGTTTTGTGTATGTGCGATGTTGTAGCAGGAGAGCTTGTTGACAATACAGAGTTTATTTGAAGTGTTACTGAGTCCTGTACAATGTGATCATCACCTTAAGATGTGCTAGGGGCACAATGGCAGGATTATTCTGTCTTTTCAGCTTCTGAGTGAATCTGGCAGGAGTCCCTGGACTCTTGAGAATTTTGACCCCAGAGGGCAGCAGAAACCGGAAGATCTTGAGCCATAATTCCAGCTGACAGTCACATGCTACTCCATGCTGACTATAAATACTCTTCTAATTAGTTATTTTCTTTGTTGTGATCTCTAAAGACGGTTGAAAACCTTGCTTCTGTTGATTTTCATTCTGAAGTTGATTTGCTTTCTATCCCAGAATCACCATGCCTTCAAGTCCAAGTGGTAGTATTTTTTTACTTACTTGATATTCTTTTTAGTAGCTTAATAGTCTGGGGTTTGTTTTTTTTTTTGAGGTTTGACATTATAGAGTATTTAACAACTGTGATTCTTCTGTTTGTATGTAGATGATCACTCTAGTCTAAGGTGTGTCTTACGTGGATGAAATCAGTAATGGTTTTGAATGTATGCAGACTTCCTAAGGATTTGTGTTTGAAGACATAGCTGTTTACATTGTGTATGGTTGAAATACTTTTTGTGCAAACATGAATACAGATGTCTAGAGGAAGGGACAGATGATGACTCTTTGCTGTTAAAAATTCTCAGAAGGCTGCTGCAGTTACTAACATCAACTCCACTTTTTGTCTGTGTCCCCAGAGAAGTTAGGCTTTTTCAACTTTGTGTACTCTAAAACATGTTAAGATAATTTTTATTTTTGCTTCATTTTTAGCTGATCCTTTTGACCCCTTCACAATGTCATCAAGTTCAGAGCATCAAGCTGTGTCTGGTCCCAACTTCTTTGGGGACTTTCTTAATTCAAGCTCAACATCTACAGCTAGTACAGTTCTTTCCACACAGAGTTTGCTTCCACCGTCTTCGAGCTCAGATTTCTTAAATTTAGGTAAGTGTGCTCCTGGTGTTCTGTTTCTCAACAATTTATGCTGCTCTCTGCATTTGTCTTTCAGCTTAGTCAAGGGGGATTAGTGTCTTAACAGATCTACTTGTTGTGACTGCTGTTTTAATTAGCTTCATGTTCTGGGAATGCAGATACAAATGCACCCAAGTAGCAAGCGTTTCCTGTATAACATCATGCTAATATTTATGATGCTATAGGATTTCTAGTATTGCTAACCTTCTGCTAGGAGCTAGAATTCCTTCTGAGAGCTCTTAGAGCTGAGGGTACACAAACACCTGCAAACTTCCTTTCTAGATGGTAGAATACTGTTTTCATTGTATTCAGAACTTAAAGATTTTGTGGAAGCCTTGGAAAAGAAATGAGCAAGTCAAGTTATAGAATAGCCAGTTCTTAAAATGCAACCTGAGGCTAGCTTAGACCTTCTTGATCTGGATGCATTCTGGTAATATACTTAGAGTATGTTATGTAATACTGTAATCTTACTTGCTTAATTTGATTTCTCTGGTCTATTCTTGATGAAGCCTTTTCCTCATGGATTTATCTTAAAATCTATTCATCTTTAAAGAAAAAGCTTTGTAATATGTTTAGTCTTCCCATATCTCCATCCTAAGAATACTATTTCCAAAGTGTTACTAAATAGAGCCTCTAAGTATGCTCATTCTTTGAAGAGAAACATACCCTTGCAAAAACAGTGGAGTGGTAGAGCCAGGAGTGTTGCTTTTTGAATTTGACTTACACAGAAAAGTGTGGGTCCTCTCCATAGGGATGGGAGTTGTTGTCAGTCTGTAACAGCTCTTTTCTGTTGCACACTCATCCCCACAGTGATCCCTGTTCTTGCCATGGGATACAGTCTTTCAAGAACATATGTCTCCATAGGGTACAGTCCTTCAAAAACAGACTGTTCCAGCATGGGTCCCTGAGGGGCTCCAGCTCCTGCCAGGCACCTGCAGTTGTGTGGGCTTCTCTCCATGGGCTGCAGCTTCATTCAGGGCAGGTCTGCCTGTGTGGGATAATCTCCACGGGCTGCAGTGTGGGTATGTTTTCCACTGCAGTCTTTTCCATGGGCTCTGGCAATCTCTGCTCTGGCCACTGAAGTACCTCCCCCCTATCCTTCTTGACTGACCTTGGTGTCTGCACAGCTGTTTCCTTCACACATTTCTTATTCCTCTCACAGCTGTTGTGCACTGTGGAAAAACAACCAAACAAAAAAACAATCCAAAACAAAACAACAACAAAAAAACACTACCAAAAAACCACGAAAAAATTCCATGCCAACAACAAAACAAAAGCAACAAAGCCCACATACCCTTTCTTGCTTATGTCTTCCCAGAGGTGCCACCATCTTGGCTAAGGGGCTCAGCTGTGTCCTGTGGTGGGTCTGTTGGAGCAGCTCAGGCTTCTCTTCAGAGTCCACCCCTGCAGACCACTCCTTATAAACTGGAGGTAGTTAGGAAAGGTGGTCTCACGTTCCTTACCCTGAATACGTGAGTGTCTTCTTCCCAGAGCTTGTTACATGCAGTTTTCATAGAATGTCTCAAGGTGGAAGGGACCCACAAGGATCACTGAGCCCAACTCCTGTCCCTGCATAGGATGACCCCAAAATTTACCCCATGTGTCTGAGGGTGTTCTTCACTCACTTCTTAAATACTATCAGGCTTGCGGCCATAACTACCTCCTTGGGGAGCCTGTTCCAGTGCTCCACCACCCTCCTGGTGAAGAACCTTTTCCTAATGTTCAACCTAAATCTCCCCTGGCACATCTTCCTGCCATTCTGTCTGGTTCTGTCATTGGTTGCCAGGGAGAAGAGATCAGTGCCTGCCCCTCCTCTTCCCCTCGTGAGGAAGCTGTAGACCATAATGAGGTCTCCCTTCAGTCTCTTCCAGGCTGAAAAACCAAGTGACTTCAGCTGTTCCTCATATGGCTTCCCTTCTAAACCCTTCAGCCAACTTTGTAGCCCTCTTCTGGACTCCCTCCAGTAGCTTTATATCCTTTTTATCCTGTGGTGCCCAGAACTGCACACAGTGCTCCAGGTGAGGCCGCACCAGTGCAGAGCAGAGTGGGACACTTCCCTTGCCTGGCTGGCAATGCTGTGCTTGATGCAGCCCAGGACACAGTTGGCCCTCTTGGCTGCCAGGGCACTGTTGGCTCATGTCCAACTTGCTGTCAAACACAACTCACAGATTCCTCTCTGCAGAGCTGCTCTCCAGCATCTCATTCCTTAATCTGTATGTACAGCCAGGGTCCCAGGTGCAAAATCTGGCACTTGCCCTTATTGAACTTCATATGGTTGGTGATTGTCCAGTTCTCCAGCTTGTCCATATCCATCTGCAGGGCCTCTCTACCCTCAAGAGTGTCAAAAGCTTCTCCCAGTTTGCTGTCATCAGTGAACTTACTTAGTATTCCCTCAAGTCCCGCATCCAAGTTATCTATGAAGACACTAAAAGGTACTGGCCCTAAGATGGATGCCTGTGGAACTTCACTATTGACTGGTCACCAGCCTGACATAACTGCATTTACGAGAACCCTTTGAGCCCGGCCCATCAGCCAGTTGCTCAACCACTGCATTGTGTGTTTATCCAGCTGTGTGCTGGACATCTTGTCCAGGAGGATACTGTGAGAGACAGTATTGAAGGCTCTATTGAAATCCAGAAAGATCACATTGACAGGCTTACCTTGTTCAACTAGTTGGCTAACCTTGTCATAAAAGAAATTAAGTTTGTTAAGCAGGATCTTCCCCTCATGAACCCATGTTGGCTGGGACCATGACCTTGTCTTTCAGGTGTTTTTCTATACCTCCCAGAATAATCTTCTCTGCGATTTTTGCCAGGCACAGAATTAAGGCTGACAGGCCTGTAGTTGCCAGGGTCATGCCTGTTGCTCTTATTGAAGATTGGGACGTTTGCCAGCTTCCAGTCATCTGGCACCTCTCCATGTTCCCAGGAGTGTTGAAAAATATTGGAGGACTTGCTATGACATCAGCCAGCTCTTTAAGTACCCTTGGATGAATCCCATCAGGCCACATTGACTTATAGGGATCTAGTTGCAGCAGCAAATCATGGACAAGTTCTAGATTGATTGGGATTTTATCATTCTCACAGCTTTGGTTCTCTAGGCCAGAGTTCTGGAGGCCACAGAGCCCATTTTCAGTGTCAAAGACAGAAGCAAATAAAGCATTAAACGTCTCTGCTTTGTCTATGTCCTTGTTTATGAGGTGACCATGCTTATCAAGTAATAGGCCAATGTTATATCTGGCTTGTGTTTTGCCATTAATGTATTTATTATAAAAGAGTCCTTTTTATTGTCCCTCACAGTACTGGCCAGCTTCAACTCTAATTGAGATTTTGCCATGCAAATTTCCTCCCTACAGTAGTGAGCAGCATCTCTGTAGTCCTCCCATGATGCCTGACCCTGCTTCCACTGACCATCTACTCTATTTTTTCACTGTAGTTCTAGAAGAAGATCCCTGCTCAGACAAGCTGGATTTTTGCCTTGCCTGCTTGACTTTCAAAATTTTGGAATTGCCTACTTTTGTGCTTATAGGAGGTTGTACTTAAAAAGCAACCAACACTGATAGACCCCAACACCTTCAAAAGCTTTTTCTCAGGGTGCCTTACTAAGTAGTTCTCTGAGCAACCTCAAGTCTGCTCTCCTCATATCCAGAGCTGAGATCTTGCTGGCAGTCTTCCTCCTGTTAACATAGATTTTAAACCTGACTGTGTTGTGGTCGCTGTGGCCAAGGGAGATACCAATGGCTACTTCACCCACGAGACCCTCTCTGCTAGTGAGGCACAGATCTAGGAAGGCACCTTTCCTGATTTGTTCCCTCAGTACCTGCACCAAGCAGTTATCATGCAGATGCTTTAGGAATCTTCTGGACCTGTTGGTGCCAGCTGTATGATATTCCCAATTGACATCTGGCAAGTTGAAGTCCCCCATAAGCACAAGTGCAGATGACTTAGAGGCTTTGCTTAGTTCCTTAAAGAATAACTCGTCAGTGGTGTCATTCTGACTGGATGGCCTATAGTGGACTCCCATGACAATATCCACTTTGTCTGACCCTTAATCATTACCCGGAGGCTCTCAACCTTGCCATCACCAACTGCCAGCTCCATGCACTCCAACCCCTCTGCTACATACAGTGCCACCCCCACACCTCTCCTGTACTGACTGTCCCTTCTGAATAGCCTGTAGCCATCTGTTATGGCACATCAGTCACAGGACTCAACCCACCGGCTTTCACTAATGCAGATTATATCATATTCCTGGGACTGGGTCAGGGCTTCTAGTTCATCTTGCTTTTTCCACATGCTGTGTGTATTAGTGTAGAAGCACTTCAGGTGTGGTTGATGGTGTTCATCACCTCATGGTGTAGTGTGAAGAATCTCGGTAGCTCACAGCTCCTTAAGCTTTGGTGTGTGATCCTATTTCTTGTCATTGACAATCTTGGTACTGTCCTCTTCCCCTTTCCAATCTAGTTTAAAGCTTTATCAAACAGCCCTGCTAGTTCCTGAGCAAAAACCCTTTTTGCCTTCTGAGACAGGTCCAGCCCAAAGAATAGAACCAACCGATGGCTGAAAACCCAATGTTCTGGTGATGGCACCAGCCTTGGAGCCACATGTTGATCAGCTGGGTCTGCCTGTTTCTTTCTCACATGCTACTAAAAGGATTGAAGAAACTACCTGAACTCCTGATCCTTCAACCAACTGCCCCAAGGCTCTGAAATCCCTTTCAATTGCCTTTAGGCTTCTCTTTGCTACCTGTTCACTGCCAACATGAAGAACCAATAGTGGGTAACAGTTTGAGGACCTTCCTGGCCTATGGAGTTGAGTCACATCTCTTACCCTGACCCCAGGGAGGCTGCAGTCTTCCCTGCTGGTTGGGTCTGATTGGTATATTGGACCCTCTGTTCCCTTCAGAAGGGAATAACTTATTGCAACTACCTTTCTTTTTGTCTTAATGTGAGTGGTTTTGATGCATTTGTGTTTTATGTGAGGTGTAGGTTGCCTAAGTGACCCCTCCATCCCAGAAGGGTTTTCATCTGCCACATCAGCTGTCTGCCTCCTATCCAATTCTAGGGCCTCATACATATTGTGTAGGGGTATCTGGGAAGGTGGGGCAGGCTGAGAATGGACTTGCTTGCTGCCCCAAGCAGTAACCTGTTTTGAATTGACTCTTGTTGGACAGTTGGTCTAGTTGACACTGCCTCTGGGTGATGCAGTCTGAGTGCTAGCTACAGAGAAACTGGATTAAAAAAACAAAAATGCAGTATTTGCCTGAGATGAGTGCTTCCTCCTTGAAATCAAAGGCTAGCCAGCTGATTGCCCTTTCTACCATGTACTTAAGCATAGTATTTCAGCTGTGGTTGATTCTGCTGAGAAGGTCCCACTTGCTGCTTTCTTTGCAATATTTTTGTTCTGTCCTATAGATACAGTAAGAGCTGTATGGTTTAGTTGTATGCTTGTATAATTGCCAGTTTTATGCCACTTTTAGTTATGATGTTGCCACTACATAAAGTTACCTAACAGACAATGATTTTTTTTTTTCTGTTCAGTAGAAAGTTTGATCAATACTGATCTGTGGAGCTTCATCTTAGCCAAAATCTATCTCACTCAAGAGGCAGGGACCTCCGGAGATTATCTAGTTGACCTGCTCAAAAGCATGGTCAAGTAGAGCAGGCTACTCAGGACTGTGTCCTTGTTGGTTTTTTGGTGTTGTTTTTTTTTTTTTTAACTTCTGACGATGCAGTAAGGAATATTAGTATCTGTAATGCTTTTAATATGAATTAGTGTGAGTGAAAGGACATGATAACTAGTAACTGGAGAAGAAAGGGCAAATCAGAGAATGTTCTCAAATGGCATATTCGGAAGAATTGTGTTGTGTGAACAGAAGAAAGCTCAAACATGAGGTCATTTAAGTGATAAAAGATTTTCAAGTCAATAAAAATAAATTAGTAGTAATGTCAGTGTTCATTCAAAACAAGCTGCAGCAATGAGATATGGAGAATCTATTGCTAGAGCAGTAATAAGTGTCTAGAATTAAACTTTATTGATGGATAAGCTTCCTTCGGTAGTAAACAATTGTTAAACCTCTATAGATACCTGGGGAAAAACTGTTTTCAGTGAACACAAGTTCAAGAATTAGAATTTTAGGGTTATATTTCTCAGTATGTATTGAAATTTAAAATTATAGAAGTTTTAATATTTCATATCAGTTTGTATGAAAGGTAGTTCTTAAGAGAATATCTGGTCTGTTAAGGCATTTTATTCTGTAATATGAAAATGTTGAGCAGTCGTTGTTAAACCGCAAGGTAGTTTAATTTTCTGTGAAAAGCTGTAGTAATTTGCCAGTGAAGCTAGTGGGTGGGATGACTGTTCACTTCAGAATTGGTAACTGGTTCTTAATTAGCCACACTTGCAAAAACAAGCTATTGTCAGTAACTGGACAAGTGTCCACTTTTCCGTCATAGGTATCTGTTCAGTGAGCGTTTTTGAGAACAGAATTAGTTAATTTGGATATTAAAGTAGCAGGTCATCTTAATGCAAGCTGTGTCAGGAGTGTATTTCCTTCTGTGAGAATGAAATTATCTGATCAAAAGATAGCAGGACATGTGGAAAGGTGATCAGAAGAAACATGAGTCACCAGTGTAGTCTTCTGAGCACAAATTAGTTTCTGTGATGCCTGTGTTGTCAGTCAGGCTTCAGACAAGGTTAAAAAATGTCACATTATACTAAACTAACCTCTTGATTCACAGAAAATCCTGTTGTCCTGTGTGATTAAAGGTTTTCCTGTAGAGATGACAAGTTAAATAAAGAAAACCTAATGTGAAGTTGTGTGTAGGGTATAGTAAAATGCAAGTCTCTTATTTTGGAAAGCTGGGAAGTGTGATCCGATTACCACCAACATATTCTTGCATCTTAGCTTGGTTTGAGCAGAGTTAGTAAAGAATTATACCCTGACTTCCAATGGTCTACTGCTGTACAACTAAGCATTATAAATATGCGCATTAAAGAACTTAAAGCAGTTGTAGATTGGCTTGCCCATGATCTCAATGTTTCAACTTCAAGAATACTTAGCTATGCTTCATGTTTTATTCTTTCTTTAGATATTCTGTTTTGTTACCTTTGTGTCGTATGTGGTCTCATCATACCTCTTCAGAATATGTAGAAGTCAGAGTATCATGTTTGTGATGCCATATTTTGATGTTAAAATCCATTTTAATGCCCAAGTTGTACTAGAAAGAATATAGTATAAGAATAACAGTTCCAGGAAGGCATTGTATCTGTGCAGTATATTGTGCATTGTACTCTATTGTTTCAGATTTTTCTGGTAAAAGTGTATTGGATGCATGTGAGGTTGTACTATTCATAGTGAAATTACTGCTGTACATAGTAGGCTACTCCTGCTTTGCTCTGAGTCAGGGATGTGATGAACTTCACTGGTCTTAAATCAGCAGTTATAAAACACTGGATTCCTGTAGTGTGTTCTCAAGCTTTCAAAATCATTCAGCTTTAGTTTACTTTATTATTTCTCTCAGCCTGGTTTTCTCATAGTTAATTCCTTAAGTAGTTGTAAATTTCCCAATATCCCTGTAAAAACAAATAAATAATTAAAAACAAGTTTGTAATAATGGAGATCATAAGCCACAGTTATTTCTAGCTTAAAAATCAATACTAATATTAATTCAATGCCCACTTAACATTTGAGGATCGCACATAGAACAGCAAATTCCTAAACTAATGAAGAATAGACGCTTTTGGATACTTTGTTTATAGCTGGTGACACCCCTGAGTAACAGATAGCTGGGTCAGTACTTATTGAAGTAAATTCATACTGTTTCTCCTGTGGTTTCAGAGGCAGGGAGATGAGGTTTAAGTGTGGAGAAAGGGTTGAAAATTGTAATATACCTACAGAACACTTTGGCGGCTGATTTGTGCATTTTATTCTTATATTTTCTTTCACATGCAGCAGAGAACTCTGTTGTAATACAGACTTGGCAGATATTTGTTGCAGAGCATTTGATGTGCTGTCTTTGCAACTGTAAGATCCAAGTATAAGTAGAGTTAGTGTATGAAGTGGTGGAGGGGTTATTTAATTTGCTTCAAACTGTTTCCTCAAGTAATATATTTTCTGGGATTTGGTGTCAATATTCAGAACATAATGTTGCAAAGCTGTGAGAAATTAAAAGCTGTGATGAAGTAATCAAAACATGCAAAGAATCGAAATGTCACTTTTTTTGTAAGGATGGCTGGGTTAGCTTTCCAAACTCTAGGTATTAGTGTCTTAGAGCATCACAATATGTACTGGTTTTGCTGAAATATCACCTGTCCCTGTGGCAGTGACTGTTGTCATAGCATTGAAGAGATGCTTACATTCAAAAGCTGTCCTGTTTCACTGTGACTTTCTGCAAGCTGTACTCAAAGGGAATGCTCAGAGCTGGTATGCAGCTTTGAGTGTTTCATACCTACGACATATCCTGAGGATGGCTCACTTCATACTGTGTGTGAGTGAGAAAGGGGGAAATAACTTACAAGTTGCAGGGGTGGCAGTTATCCTATGTTGGATGTGACACTTCTAGAAATTAGTGGAAGCACCTTTGTATCCTTTTGAATGGATCTGTTTCATTGTCTGTTTTCACTTGGCAGGTAGTTTTGCTTTGCACATGGAAAAGCTGCTTTTATCTGTGGAGCTGGTGATTCTTAATCTTTTCCTAGAAGAGACCACTCTTCCTCTATCCTGCTCCTTAGTTGCACGCATTCATTCATGTATTGAACCTAAAAAGGCTACTAGTTTGTCAAGAGCTCCCTTTGTCACTGGGATCTGGGGCAGGTAAACCTGCAGTTTGAAGTGACCTGGCTCTACCTATGTAGCAGCCAAACTGCAGAGTGATATAGAGCAGCATTTCATGAAGCACTGCTGCTTTCTGGTTCCCCACTGTGTTGTCAGGAACACCAGTGTGCCATGAAGCCATCCTTTAGCTAGTCCTTTCACCGAGGAGACCTAGGCTGTTGAATTCATAGTGGTGCCTGTGCATGAAAATATTTTATCTATGAAATGCATGGGATATTTCAAATACAAATGAAGGAATTCTAGTGGTAAAACCCTCTGAGTCTTTAAGATTGCATGACTGTGTAATAGAGATATGTAAGCAAGCCATGTATTTAGCCATTATAGCTGACAGTGTGGTATTCTGTTCTATTGGTATTGGCAAAATAGCCATTATTGTGATGGTTTTCCTAAAATAATAATCAAAATACTTATTTTTTCTTTTCTAGGGAATTTGACACCAGAGCCACCTAAAATACCATCTTCTACAAGCCACCCAGATCTCTTAGGTGGATGGGATTCTTGGGCAAATTCCTCAGCAACAATTGATGTGGCGTCCCCACAACTGAAGCCTCTTTTTGAAGGTATGAAATGAAGTTCTTCCATTAGGGGGAATAAGGAATACTCCAGACTTAGTCAGTTTAATCACCTGAAACTGCTTTTTTGCTTTGCTTTTACTTTTCATGCTTTTTTGCTTTGTTGCTTAAAGGACTCCATGTTCTTGTGCTTAGAAGCTCCTTTAGTAAGGCACTTGTATAGTTTTTCAAACAAGTTCAGAGGAACTAAATAGTTTCAGTTGTCTACAGTAATGGTGATTCTTGTAATGGTAAAAGATGTCATGGCACAGAATGCTGTGGAGGTTTACACTCTTTTATTCATTCCCTCAATTTCCAAATACACTAAGTACATTATACATTTTCCTATTATACAGTTCAAGCTTCTACCACAAGGAACCAGTCCAGTGTGTCTTCAGGTCAGTCTTTCAGCCAGACTATATCTCAGAATTTTGATCCTTTTGCTGATCTTGCCAACCTTGGATCTGGTCTTCCAGGTATGATCTTACTTTTCAGAGATTATACTTAATGCCTCTGTGGTGTGATTTGCTTCTTGTACCAATAAATGTAACTGATGATAGCTTATATAAAGTACTTCCTTTTAATTGTTAACAACCAGCTTGAGACTGTTGCTCACGGCAGACCAGTGTCAGGAAAAAACCTAATCTTTACAGAGATTGTGTGAAACATCCAGAATAATTCAAGGTGTTTCAAAAAGATGGACCCAATTTCAAAGCACCCTGGATGGAAATTTGGTCCATCTTTTTGAAACACCCTGTATTTCAGAAGATAACTACAGCTGTGATTGAGGAACAGTATATATACCTCACGCTTCAGAATATAGTTGAAAAGGTAAGTGAAACCAGGTATTGCAGATTCAGTAACTGAGCGTGAGGTTTCTTATCTAGCATTCATTGATACTGTGCTGTGAAGAACATAAAATGAAAGCTAGATTAAATTACTTGTTAGATCCAAAGTGACAGCTGTTTTCCTTTTAATTCAGTGCTTTTCTTTGAATTCAGTAGGACTTAATAGCTCTACTACTCACATTTGTCATGTTTGTCATGATTTGTTGTGCAAGATAAGTACAAACCAAGTCCATATGTGTACACAAATGTCAGTTTGCAGTGGTGTGCACAATAAGTTATGGAAGATGGGACACATTGCAGAGTAATACTTGTCCCAGGATGTTATGTTCACCCCAAACTCAGAAATTAGCCCTGCAGCATTCTCAAACAGCAGAAAAACAATGAGTAATAAAAAGAACTGAGGTCCTTGCATTTCAGAACCACACTGCCATAGCAAGTGGCTGATTTGTAGCTGTGAAATGTGACTGTCTACTGAGAGTCCAAGGAACAATTTGGAATGACCTGTAGTTGCTGAGTTGCAGAAATGTTTCTCCCTTAGCTTGGAACTGACAGAGGTTTTATTCTGTTGCCTTTGCAGTTAGCATTGTGTATTGAATTGAGTTACCCTTTCAGTAGAATTATCTTATAGAAACACAAGTAATATACAACGTTTGGCTTCTTTATGTTGCCTGTGCATAATTACTTGCAAAATTCTAGTATTAAAGCAGCAGCAATAAGGCTGCTCTGCAGTAAATGAACTACAAAATTTTCTAATTTAATAATTCAGGGTACTACGGACTTGTTAAATCTATAGATAGTGTGACAGGAAAAAACTCTATCTTTGACTTAGAGATGCAGGTATAACACACACTGAACCAGCGGAAGACATTCTACTGATTTTAGTAGGATTTAGATCAACACATTAGTCTTTCAGTTAACTTCCAATAGGAGAAATGACTGCATTAAAAAGTAGCCAGATGTCACTGTGCTAGTTAACCTTAGACTTTAACTGAACTTTCAGGGACTTATAGGAACTGGAGTTTAGACTTGATGTTGTATTTTTCATAGGTGTTTTTTGGCCTTCACGTGCAAGTCATTATTCTGGAAGATGAGTTATTAGAATGAAAGCTACTTAATTGGGCATGCTATATAAAAAGAAAAGAAATAATAGCTTAGTACTTAATAGTTGTGTATTAGGCTAGTGGTAGGAAACCAGTAGTGTTCTCTGGTAGCTGGTGGTCTCACACACCTCATGGCTAGGAATGATCTTGTACCATAAAGTACGATTGTAGTGTTGAAAAGTTGCTGCTGATAGGGAGGGCATTGGCTTGACCTACAGGAAGAATTGGTTGGTCTTGAAGACTGAAATAATGAATGTAGAACGTTTCAAAAGAGTAGTTGAATAAGAATTTTTCAGTATGTAAGGTCATGTACTCTGACTGGTAACAGGGATTTCTTGTGTAAATTTCACAAGTTAAAAGTGACTGAAACTGAGTTGACTAGGCAATTGGGTGCTTTAATGAAAAAACAGTGCAATCCTGTGTTTGTATCAGGTGTTATATTGCAATACTAGGTTTTATCAGATGTGGTATTTAGAGATATAGTATGGTATCTTGTACATGGCCCTGCGGAGACATCCTCTTGTATAAGCTGTTATAACTACAAGCAACAGCTACAAAAGAGAGCTATGGGGAGAGATGAGGTGTGGGGAGCCAGTTTTGAAAGAGGAAACTGTTTATATTTATATATATATATATATGTATATTTATATATATATATATATATACAGACAGGTTTGTTGTTATTTCTGAGGCTTTAGGATGAGTAAAAGGAAATGGAAATAGCAACAAGAACAAGTAAGCTTAAACTTGCTTGGGATATGTTTGAGCTGAAAGTTATGTTCTGATCAGCAAGAGCTGATGAATAACATATGTGGAGATGCAAATACTAATTTGCCTTCCTCCAATACATAATTAGATGGGATAATAAGTTTGTCATGCAAGACCAAGTGATGAAAGATTTGTGGTTTCGAAGTGTCAGTTTTTCATTTGTATTATACTTTTTAGCTGGCTTGAGGTGTGCAACCATATTTGACCAATGGTCTTGAAATCGTGTTCTGTGATTTTTAGGAAGTTTTTCCAACATGAAGAGGTCTTAATCTGTTTTAGGATTCCATATGTGTGGTATAAAATCTTTCTTTTCTGAAAAATCTTGGTGTATCTACATTCAGTTGTCATGCTATTTTCCCTGTGATGGGTAGGCCAGGCATATACAACCTGTCAAGGGAACTGAGTTTCTATGCATCTTTTGAAATGAAGTCACTCAAAGGCAATTTAATGGTGGCTTGGTTTAGAAATAAAAAATACCAGGTTTATTTTCATCAGCAAGACAAACCTGAATAATGATTTTCAAAGCCTGGAGCTTTATTCTGCTCCATTTGTTTACAGGGAGTATTGTAGGGAAGAGGCCCTATGTGTTCTTCCCAGAGTGAGTAGCAGATGAAGCTGCTAAGCAGTGTTATTTATACAGGTTTAATGAAGGGAAATGGGATACTAAAAATTGAGTCAGTATTGATAGACAGAGGCCTATAGACCACACCATATTACTACAGTATCTCCTGCAAGTTTCAGTCATTTTTCATTCATGTGCAACATTACCTGCCAGTGCTGCTGTGCAATGTTCTCATCTTTCTTAAACAATTGCAAGAAAACACTAGAGACTTTGAAAGCATTCATTTGAAAACATTCTCAATATACTACATTTCCTTGATCATATAATTAGTTTTTCAGTATCCTCTGACAGACATTGAAGTGTAATGAATTGGGAGGCACAACTATTTTCATTGAATATTTTTGTGGCCTGGCTGATGAGACAAAAGTGAATACTTCTGCTAAACCTGGCAGTTGAGAACCTGAATTGTAAGAGACTGAAAGATTTTCAGTAATGGCTCTAGCTCCTTCCATCCAAGTTACTTCTTAATCCAAGTTACTCTTCATTTTGCATGCTTTTCTGTTACACTTTCTCTTGTATAGCGGTATCACAGTAAACTGTGTGGTTAGATGTCAAGAACAAACTGTCTTGCTCATATTAAACAAGTGACAGCTGAACAACTAATTTAGTATTTATTGCTAGGTTCCTCCAGTGGTGGAGTTTCAAATATTGGCTTTGGTCAGAAGACTGTTCCATCTCAGAAACTGGGAAATCAGTGGCAGAAATCCACAAAATCACAAAGTATATCATGGCAGTCCCAGACTAAATCCAGCACAGCAGCAAAACCAAATTACACACTAAACTTCAGTGTTATTGGAGGACGAGAAGAAAGAGGAGTCAGAACCCCAGGCTTTGGTAAGTTTTCTGAAGGCATTACTTAAAATGCTTTGTGTGAAGTTAGATGCATTTTTAGCTGCAGAAGTTCTTGTTACCTCATCTTTTTATTAATGTTTAGGTTGTAGCTACTAGAAATCAGAGAAGACCTTGGCAAATCTGGTGTCCTGCTTTTGCAAAGCTGCACTAGAATATCCCAGAGACAAGCTGACCTTGGCTCCAATATTTGCAAGTTCAGTCATAAAGTCTCAAGGCTATATTCATTCACACACATGGGTACTGGTTTTGTATCACTGAGTTAGAAAGGTGAATTTGATCTATCCAGGGAGAGATGGTTGCTAGTGTTGATTCATGCTAAGTCCTCTTGCAATACACAGGTAAAAGGATGCAATATTTTTTTCTAGCTGAAGAATAGAAGCTGGTCTTAAAGATTGAGATTTAACTTACTGGAAATTCTTGTGTTGCAAACATGGATGGGTATGGGAACAGGTGGAATCATTTTTGGAATCAGTCCCTTAAGATATTCTTATTGAATAGGCAATTTGCCTATTTGCATGGGTATGACCCCTTCTGCATTAACCTTCTTGGAAAATTTTATTTTCTTGACATGTCAGTATTAACATAATGCCTTCCTTTAGATTGGTTATAAGTTAACAGCAGGTAGTTCTCTTAAGCTGAAATTATTCTGTTGATCTGTATCTGGAAAGAGGTGACAAGATGGAGTGCCAGTGTGTTTAAGTTGTTAACACAGGAAAGTCTATTTGGAGAAGAAGGAAAAAGCAGGTTGAAATGCTTAATGGGGCAAGGGATGTTGTGATTTCTCATAGTTGAAAACAGGTGGACCTCAGCTAGACAAGGACCTGAGAAATTTATGCAGTTGTCCCTGTTTTGAGTAGGGATTGGCCTAGATGACATCCAGAGGCCTCTTCAGAATTCAGTTATTCTACAGCTCTCTACAATTTTTTCATTCTATAATGAATATTCTTGTTTATATTTTATTCCTTTATTATTCTGCTGAAGTTTCAACATACTGAAATGTTGACTACATGCTTTTGACTGGAGTATTGAGTATATGGTCACTTGAAAAACTGCTGCACAGCAGTTAGAATTACCTTATAGTGGAAAAATTGAACCATTTCCAAAATCATGAATAGGTAGATGTGTACTCCCTCAAATCCACTTAATCTTTGAAAAAAGAGGACATGGAAATATTTAGTCACATGTATACACGTAAGGTTATCAGTTCTGCTGAACTGAAAGCTTGTCAGTGATCCCTTTCATTCTGATCCTTCTTTTAATCTTGTGGAGTTTAATAAGGCACTGAAGTACATTTATCATGGTAGCGAGGAACATTATGCAGGTGTATCTAAGTGCAGTACATTTCCTCCATTAATGCATTCTCCTATGTAACTTTTCATGTACTGTTTTTCTCCTTTCATAGGTCAAAAGCCCAAAGTTTCAGAAAATGACTTTGAGGATCTCTTATCTAATCAAGGATTTTCAGCTAAATCTGATAAAAAGGGACCAAAAACCATTGCTGAGATGAGAAAGCAAGAAATGTCTAAAGATATGGACCCTTTGAAGCTCAAGGTTTGTTTAACACTGGTTTTGATTTAAGTGAAAACCTGAGCTTATACTTAGAATATGCTGATAACAGAGAAGTGGATACAATGACTAACAGAGCAAACTGCTAAAGAATGAAACTTTTTTGTATTTAAATTATACGACTGTAGGTTCATTAGTATGAATAATAGCCAGTTGGCAGTGAAGCAGCAGTTGCAATAGCACAAAAAGTGTGTGGATCAAAAGCAAGTTCCTGTTTCTTTCAGCTGAGCTTGGGGAATTTTAAGAACCTGTTTTCTTGTCAGTCAATTTCTTGAAGCTAGAACTGTTCTTTAGTGTTTGCAAAGGTCTCCATAGGAAAGATGGATTTTTCTGATAATACAAAACTACACTTCAAAAAACAGGCAAGTGAGAATAGCTGTTGTTAGAATGCCTGCTTCATTACATTTAGTACTTAACAAGTGCTACTAGTGTCCTAAGAAGTTACTAAAAGATGTAATTCTGGAGGTGGGCTGTAGAACTAGTCTGTGGGGTGTTACCTGATGTTCAGATTTTGTGTGTTACTCGTTGATAACATCACTGATAACATTGATAAAGCTTTGTAGTCTTTATGATCCTTTAGAAAAGTTTATAAAAGAACTTCAGAGATGTGCTGAAATTTGTTGTCATAAAGTGTCTTACCTGAACAGAGTGTGCATAGCTTGCATGGGTACTTTTTAACAAAACCCACCATAAATGGAAATAAATACAGATTTTTATTTACCATAATTGTTGCTGATAGAGTGCAGAGATTTTCATATTGCATAACAGTGGTTAGTTAACACACTGTATCACTATAGCAGTGACTTGAATATTGCTATTTAAAGTCTGTGAAATAGCCACTTATTCTAATCAACTTTCATGGGGATAGCTGAAATAACACTTTAGTTTGTGCAACTCTGCAGGCTGCTTAAGTAAACGGTAACCATTAATATATGTCATCTTGATTTGTACAAAAGTTTCAGAGTTTTAGTAAATTACTCTTTTGCACTGACGTGGAGTTAATGTAATTGTAATAGATGTTTTTAATTACTCCTGTCAATCCTATTTAATTTTACAGGGTTTTGTAATATGTAACTGTCTCAGTAATCTGTCTTGCAATGACTGAATTTCTGCAATAAACTAATAATGAACTACTCTCTAGTGACAGATGCAAAATATCATTTTTGGGCTGCTAATGATCTGCATGCCAGAAGGAAGAATGTAGTAACAGTTGGATTTAGGAGGGGTGACTGCAGCAAGTTATTTGTACCTGGGTTGTAATCTTGTAATCCTGTACAGAGTAAAGGTTATGTCTGTAGACTGAGAATGCTTGCAGTGCTGCATTAAGTTCAATACATTCTGTTTTTCCCAGATTCTTGAATGGATTGAAGGAAAGGAAAGAAATATCAGAGCATTAATATCCACTCTTCATACAGTGCTTTGGGAAGGGGAAAATAAGTGGAAACCAGTCAGTATGGCAGATCTAGTAACTTCTGAACAAGTGAAGAAATACTACAGGAAAGCAGTGCTTGTAGTTCATCCAGATAAGGTGAGAGTGTTCCTCTGATCTTCTTTCCTTTAGAAGGAATACAAACTGCTTTTAGCACACCTTATTTATTAGTAACTGACAGATGCTGCAGCCTTGCTTCTTAATCAGCACCCTATATGCTCTTCACTTTGCTTCCATTGTCTTTCAGTGTCTGTCTGAATTTGGTGTCTTGCATCCAGGTAGTACAGAATTTTTCTTGTCATCCTGGCACAGTATAAAATTCAACAGATTAATGTTAATAAACAAAAGATCCTATGATGGCTGTACTGAGCATCAAAGTTGGTTATTTTGGGTTCTGACTGCTGGCAGGTTTAATGCTGATTAGTGGAATCTGCTTTGTTTCTAACAGCTGATACGTCAGGTCTTTTAAGGACTATTCACCAATACATGAAGACTCAGAGGCTGCCATGGCAAAACTGATGGGAAAAACCTGCTGAACCTCCTTTATTAAACAAATTTATTAGGAACTATAAAAAGTAAACTTTACTAGAGTAAAGAAAATAGTAGTTGAAAAATACTTGATGAATATGACATTCTAGGTGCCTTTTAAAAATATATAATGCATTTAATTGCTGTTTGTTAGTGTCCCAATGTATGGGGGTAGCTTCTTGTTCTGAACCAATGCTCTAGCCTGTATTGTAGTTATAAAGATAAGCATTGAATATACCTGGTTTGAGTTTTCAGGTTTGCCTTCATTGGTAGTTCAGGAAGCAATAATCTAAGTCCTATGTCGTCTTCTATTCATGACAGAGGAACAAGACATTGTTCGTTCTTTTCTTCGTTCTTTTCTTCCCCTGTCTTTTGCTGTTCTTGGCCATGTGGCTTCCTCCACCCTTATGGTGTGGTGTTTTCTGTAAGCCCTTTAATGCATCAGTGTCAGAACACAGATCTTGTTGAGGCATTGTTGTCTTTCTTGGTTTTGGTGTGGTTTGGGTTTTTTGCTTTGTTTATTTGTGGTTTTGTTTTTTTGGTGGTGGAGTTTTTTTTTTTTCCTCTCTCCTGCCACATAGAGTTAAAGCAGTACCTAAAAGGGTTTGTAAAGTACTGCAGCTGGTGAAGGCCAAACAGTAGGAGAAAGGGGAAATATAATGGAAAGGGCTATGGGGCTTCCCATTTGTCTTGGAAAGAACCTGTAAAAATGACTTATCTGGGACTGGATCTTTACTAACCATGGGGGGCTGGGTTGGGCCTGAGGCAGAGCTGCTGTGAAACAGAGAACTAGGAGCATGCTGTCTTCATTTGAGTATGGAGGCAAACATGCAGAAAGCTATGTCACTCACAATTAGCAACAGATTTTTCTCCAGGAAATCCTGTCCAAAAGATCCTTGCTTAAATTTTATTGTTGTACACTACTGCAAGGTCTGTCAGAAAGCAATTCCGAAAATGATTAGATTTGATCATTAACTAATTTTTAATAAAATATTTATGTAAAGAACAGCTTGAAAAACTGTTTCTAAGTTTTAGCCATTTATGAAGGCTTTGGTGTTGTTTAAAATGCTCATGGCAAACTTTGGATAAGGCTGGAGAGAACTGGGTGTCTGCAAAATTCACACAGCAGTCTCAAGTTGTTGAATAAGATTGCAAATATAAAAGGGGTGAGATCTTTAAGTCATGTAATTCCTAATATTTTTATGCTTCTAATAGGTTCTGTTTGTTTTCAGGCCACAGGACAACCTTATGAACAGTATGCCAAAATGATCTTCATGGAATTGAGTGATGCATGGTCAGAGTTTGAAAACCAGGGATCAAAGCCGCTTTTCTAAAACTTTACCTTTTACAGAACTACTTCAGGAAACTGGAGCTGAGCATTTTCCAAGCTGAAGTGCTTTTTTCCATGATGTCAGCACAGCTTCTAATCATGCACTTAAATGTGGTGATGTATTTTAGAAGACGTAGAGTACAAAGCATTACACAGATGCATTAGGAAAACAGCTGCTCAGTACTTGAAGAAATCACAGTCTGGAAGTAAAGATTTCCTTTCAGTTTTGTACATGGTAAAATAGAATTTTAGTGAACCTCCATGATTTCTGACATACTAGTATTAATTATAAATCATTCAAATGTTCCTGATCTTTGTTTTACCTCTACCTTCCCCATTTTTTCTGTTACTTTCAGTAGTCTTGTGATTAAATTTTGATGTTTCATGTCTGTCACCTTATTTGAAGTGCTTTAGTTATCAGCAGTGAATTTGCTTGGCTTATCTCAATCCTCAAGGTGTATATTTTCATCTGTATTTTATGTAATCCATCTGATAATCATTCTGTAAATAATGCTTTCTGACAATACCTGTGTTCTTTACAATAAATTAAGAGTTATTTCAGATCTTTTTGCCTAAATGTTGGAAAGTCAGACAGAGTTGGGTTTTTTCTACATATAATGAATCTAGAAACAAATCTTGACTTCAAGGACTGCATGTTCCTGCTGTTTTGTTATTTATTGTGAAAATTTGGAAGGCAGTACTCTGACCAGTGCTTTTTTCCTAGTTCTTTAAATGGTGTCTTACTTCCAAATTCAGTGGAACATTCTTTCCATTGGACTTCAGATACTCTGATAGAAATAATGTTATTCTGAAACTTGAAGTGTAAGCAAAAAAACATATTAGTCTGCTTTGATTTGTCTGACTAAATACTATGTTACTCCTTATCATCTGGAGAGCATTTGAAGTGCTTTAACACATTTTGCTGCATGTCTGAACTTCTGTATTTCTGAGATGTGCATGACATCATGGTGTGTATTGGTAGACTGCATTTCTGCTCACTAACCTTTCAGGCACTGGCTTTTGCAAGATGGGTAGACACACAACTTGCCCTGTTTTCCCATCTCCATTCAGAAGGCTGTTTTTCACTTGTGCTTGGGTGAATTAATGCAAATGACCAATGACTTATACTCTTTGCAATAACAAAATGCAATTTTCCTATCAAGTTTGAAAACGTTGAAAACTAGTATTGTGGTATTAAAGCTTTGGCAGAAGTCTCTTGATACAGTACAGTTGAGCATTCAAGGGGATATTTTTATAATCTTGCTGTTTTATACATTTTGCATGCTTAACCGTGAGTGAAACTGTACTATTATCAGAGGTAACTGTTCAGCTGAGCAACATCTGAGCAGAAAACATGGGATTCTAATGCCACTTGAACAGTGTGTTAGATGAGGTTATCCACTGCCACATGAGCCTGAGAATTGATGGGTTAAAGACTTGTGAACACAGGTTGAAATTTATAACTTCTAAGCTCACATCTAACAGTTACTTGTTAACCTGTGTGAAAAGGTTTTCTGTGTATATATTCAGCTACTGTGATTTTTGTTTAAGATGCCAGGATCAGTTATGGATCAGGAAGGTTATATATTATTCATAGCTGCAGTTGTATTTCAGTTACTGCTTTGAAGCAGTCTTAAACCTCAGTGCATTTCTTCATAAAAACAGGTAACTTGCTGTCTGATTTAGAGTAAGAGCTAATCTTTTTTCCTTCAGACACTTCATTAACTCTCTGTATGTGTGGTCTGCATCCATCAAAATTAAAGGACAGATCTGTTGAAGATCTGCATGTCCTATGGCAGATGATATCTAGTAGTAGGTTTAAAAAGACTTACACTGATAAATAGTGACTGTGACTCCTATAAACAGCTGAGAGATAAAGCATTTCTGCTGGAGCTGCTTTTAGTAAGGAAGGACTACTTTAAAAGCCCACTTTCTTTTCAGCACATACAGGCAACTTAATTTTGAGGGACACATTTTTAATTGCTCTTTTCATGAAATATGTGCATAACAATTAAAATTGAAAATTGGGGGGAGATAACAAGCACACAAAGCAGAGTAAGATAATATTTTCTGGATGATCTCTACTTTTCTGTATTTATTTCTGTATTCTTGTTTGCAAAATTTCTTTATCAGGAACAGGACTAGACTAGAATCTTAGCTGTGATTTTAAGTGAGCAGGGAAACATGAGTGCAAATGTTTTATCTGGAACTAAAGATCTCTTGAGACTGACTCCCCTGTCTTGGGAGAATTCACAGCCAAACTTCATGATTTCAAGAGCCATTTGATACTTACTGTAGTGTCAGTCAAGTTGATAGGACCCTTCAACCTATTTTATGGCTTAATCAGCTCTGGTCCTCAGTGGGGGAACTGGCTGATTACTCTGTCCTGCTCCTTTCTATGTAGTTAAATTTTGGTGCTAAGAATGTGGGAGAGGCTCAGTTTGGTAAAATCTCAAATCTTTACAATGAAACTATTTGGTATTTGGGGGGGGGGGGGGGGGGGGGGGCGGTGTGTGTTTTTGTTTTGGTGTTACTGTGTCATTTAGCTGTTTTGCATACAAGAATGTTCAAAAAGTAAGGCACTGTAAGCAAACTTTAAAAATTAATGTGATTAACACAAATGTAGTAAACTGAAGTTTTGTTTTCTTTAGAAGGTGAAGCAGCGTGAGGAACACTAAAAGCTTAAATATTATTTTTTTTTAGTTACAGGAATCTGGGAAGTGGGAAGTTAAGGTAAATTTTAAATAAACATATATTGAGTCTTCATTTTTGCTTTAAAGGAGAGGGTCAATTGGGAGAAAAATTCAAGAATATTTTTTTAATTCATCTTAAACCAGTAATAAAAAAATTGGGAATGAGGGCTTTTCAATTGTTCTCATGTTCTGTATTTCATTGTTAATTGCTTGTCTGCTTTAGGAGATATAGGCCTTCATTCAAACTATTACACATTTCACTGTAGCTATATTCTTAATGTCCTCAAGCTGAAGAGCTTTTAGAATAGGCTACAGAAATATAGTTTAAGCTGAGACTTTATTAAATACTGTGAATTATCTCTGGGCTTAGAATGTCTGTTTTCCATTCATGCTTATTCATTGCACAGTTAAATTCTGAAGTGTTGACATGAAGTCTTGCCCAGAAAGCTAGATGGCAAAGCTTGAGGTTGAGGTAACCAAGTGTTGCCAGTAGGTTGATATTGTGTTTATCAAGACTTCACACATGGCACTTGAAATTCTTTTGTGTAGCATCTCCTTGACTCTTGCAGCAAATCATGGTGCCTTTTGGCCTGTGTTTGTAGTTCCTTTGTCTATTAGCTGACTAATAGCATGCTCTTTTTGCAGGCTACCAGGATTAAGTTCTTAAAAGTGAGTAGCTTGATGTGGTTATTGCAAGAGCAAAGAAAATACAGGATAAGCTAAGGGAAGGGTGGAGAAGAGCATCCAGACTCTAACCTACATGTCAAATGTTTTCTAATTCCCCTCTTCATTGACCTATCCCTGCCTACTTCTGCTAGAAACAGGTCTAGAGTAGTAGAAAGAACCCTGTTTGTAGCCTACTTTTCCAGCCCTTTTAGAAGTGCTACTGACTGGCTATAGACAGTAACAAGTGTTTATCCTTTTTTTTTGCAGAAGCTGCTACAAAACAGGGCTTATAGCATGCTAGGGCAGTTTTCTGCTAGTTATTTCTGAACTAAGTTGCTTGTGTTACATTGCAGTTAAATCTAGAGAGTCAGGCAACTTTTAAAATAGAGATCTGTGAAGAAGAATTGATGTTAAGAGTGTGTGTGGTTAAAACCTGCCAAATGGAGAAGAGAGTGGTGTTTTGACTATGTTGGAGGGAATCAGTGTCTAAGTTTGGGCACACCTGTTTTGTGTTGCATGGTGCTTTCTGATTTCCTTGAACTTAACAGCAGGGAAGAGAAAATGAACAGTTAAGCCCTTGCATTCATATTACACCATGGGGTTATGCTCAGTATTGTTAGCAGGTAGTTATTCCCAGACATCAAGCCTGGGAGGAAAAGTTCCTCTGTGTTGCCACTTGAGTGCAGTTCAGGTAGTTTGCCAATAAGTGGTAGCTTCCTTCAGCAAATACAGAATGGACAACTTAGAACAGGGCCGATGAAGTACATTTCCTTGAAACAGTGGCAGAGTCCTTGGCATTGAACCTGTAAGGGTAACTAGTACTCATGAAAAATGCCTTGTTTACTTCAATTTCCTTCCTACTTTGAGGAAATTCCTCTGGTATTGTCTTGTCAAGTACAGAGTAACAGTTCCTGAATGCAGGCTGTGTCTCAAAGCCACATGCACAGGATTATTATTTTGCACAAACCAAAGCAGAGTTTGAGTGTAACTGAAATCTTGTCTGGCTTTGGGACTGCTGGGCTATATGAACTGTTCCACCTCCCAAGGCCAGACTGCCATTTCCCCAGCAGTGGCATTATGTTTGCATAGCTGTTGTCCATTGCATTCTCTGCTGCTCACCAGAATATTTCAAGGGTAGAGTAAATGTGGAAACCTTGTTGTTCCCAAGCTGTGTCCTTAAATGCCTAACCATCACGTTTTAAGGAATGCTTTGTAAAAAAAGTTCAAATTAGTCTTGTACAGTTGCTTGTGTTTTTTGATTCAGTTGATATTTTCTGTCAAAACTTGCAGATGATTGACCTGTGAAAGCTGTAAAAGGAATGTATCAAGATTGTGACCTTGATGAATCTTGCAATGTTTGCTTGCTTGCTCGGGTGAGCTTATTGTAGACAGCCATTTAGACTGTGTTAAACTTGTAACATGCTCCAAAAATACAAATTCAGTCATTTTTATGAAGGATACCTGTTCTCTTAGAAGCTTTTTACTACCAAAAGGGGATTAAGAGGCATTGTGAGAACTCACAAAACTCTTTAGTGGAATGTACTGTATATTTGCAATGTAGACTTCTAGAAAGCAGTTGTCATCTCTGATAAGGACTTAGCTTGCTCTTTTTTTTTTTTTTTTTTATTTGCCTGTAGTTGTGATTGTACTTTCTATACCTGTGATTTTTCTGGTTTGGGGTGTGTGGAAGGACAGAATTGATACTCAAGTCTTATTTTTACCATCCTTCAGAAAACGCAATGTACTGAGTAATTTTGCTACTAGTGAAATTAAGATTATACCTGTATGTATATAAAGGTAATATAGCCAAATTAAGCCTTGTTTAAAAGTACATTTAATGTTTAGCACAATGTCCTTGAACAGCATATTTTGCTTTGAAATGTAACACAACTTAACCAGTGATCAATTAAAACAAACAAAATTGCTTTGCGTGTGTCTTTCTTCAGCAAAGGGAGAAATTGAATACCCAAAGCATTTCTACTACCTCTTTCAGAACAATACGCAGGTGTTAGAAAAATGGTTCTAGTTAGTATACTGAGGTTGACTGAACCTCTTGGAAAGCAAATGTCTCTTCAGAAATGTGGCTTGTGTTGGAGAGGAGTCCCTACAGTGCACTCTGGGGTTTGGCAGCTAAACTTCTTGGACTGCTGCCTGTGTTGGGCTGTATGGGGTTCGTGCACAGGACCTGGTGCAATGCAAAGCCATCCTGTCCCTCAGGGAAGCTGTTGTATAGGTGTGTGACAGTAAATGAAGAGAAGGAAACAAAAGCAGGAACAAGTGAACAAGACTGAGGCAGGAGGGAGGAATGACCAGCCTGTAGGGAGAGTGGGATGTATGGTGATGAAGGATGGCAGACCTGGGAGATCTGTGAAGCAATGCTGGAGGAGTCATCACTGGTGGGACAGTACTAACTTGGTGTCCAGAAGCACCTTTTGACTCCATGCTCTCAAATAAGAATGGGAGAAGCTAGATCTTTTATAGTTGGGAACAAGCCACTTGGTGGCATTGCGAAAGTTTATTTAAAAAACAAAGGCGTAGAAATGTAGGATTACCACAGGGCATCCCCCGAGGAGGAGGAGAGAAGACAGAAGATATGGGGGAATAGAGGGGCATGACCAAAGGAGGATGTGTGGGGTAAGCATGAGGCAGAAAATAGCGTTAGCAAGCTGAGAAGCAAACAAAACAAAGTTCAGTTAGGGAAAGGCCATTGACATAGGTGTTTTCATATTCTGCTTACTACTTCAAATAGTCTCATGGGTTTCTAGGAACTTAGGCTAGGTCTTCTAGCATTTGCTTGCTGAATAATCTTTCTCCCTGTATACCATACAGAACCTGCTGCTACTATTGCTGTTAATGTGTTTACTCTTAACATGCAAAGCTGCTGAAAAATGTGTTGATACCTGTTTCCAGTCCTTTACTGCTGCAGTAAAGAAGAATTATGTCAGCCAGTTTAATCTTCTTTTGCCATATACAAAGTCTCTGGCTACTCTGTATTTAGAAAGACTGAGCTGGGAGTACAATCCACAGCATATGGAAATTCTGGGGTGTCAAACTGGCAGGCATCCATAAGAAATTACACCAGGTGGGCTGAATGTGTTATAAAGAAATGGCATGGCCTTAAGTTCAGTACCAAGCAGAGCAAACAAAATGGCAAGGGTTAATGACGCATTTAATAAGGCAGCAGAAACACTGAAGAACACTTTGTACTGTGGTGTGCAGAGCAGTAGGTAGCAATCAGAGCCAAAGCCTTCCAAGTTTGCACCCTGGACACCTGGCTGCTGGAGTGCTCTAGAGAATAGTTTGCCCTGTCTCAGCATTGGTTCCATTGTGAGGGTGAGAGGAGGACTTCTGGCAAATTTTCAGTCTATGGCAGAATGGAGTAAAAGGCACTGAAGAAGGCAAAATGGAGTATGTAGGTAGATGAAGACTTCAACTCAAAGGATCCCTTTCAGGACAAACTGTAAGGGATTCTACATCTCCTGTAATCTGTGAAACAGTACTGGCTCTTCTCCTGGGGTGGCTCCTGCTCCTCAGCAAAGGTCTGAGCACACACAAAACAGTGCCATTGAATTTCTCTGGTGTGTAATGCTGCTGGCAGATGCAAGAATTAAGGAGTTATCTTCGAGTGGGTGTATGGGGCTCACATTTAGAAAGGCATCACTTGGCCATTCTCAGCTGGTGAAATTCACTACTTGCTTCCTGGTGTGTGGTTTTGGTGATGAACAAGACAGCAGAAGCACTCTGTATGTTGCACTCTGAGGAGATGAGATTGTCAGTGCACTGCATCCCTGCCAGACAATACGTGATATTCAGCAGATTTCTAATGTGCAAGATGAAACCTGAAGGAACAGCTCATCCAGCTTGCTGAGGAAGAACCAGAACCAGTCAATCTGCAGCAGTGAGCAGTTGGGATGTCTCATGGCTCCTCTTTTCCTGCTGCATGTCTGGTCCATCTGCCGTCTAGCTGTGGTTCACTCTAGAGGCAAATAAGGTGCCAGGTTTATTATGAGAACAGGGACTACCACAAGTGTTTTGACTGACTGAAATAAGATTGAACCAGTGCATGTTTTGCATCATTTCACTCAGACTTTTTTGTATATTAGGGCTAAACTTGCCTCTCTTGCCCTCACTGACTCATCATGAAACCAGAGATGATGCAGGGTTTTTATTACCAACATCCTTTTTTCACAGCTATCTTGCTTCACCATGGAAGCTGCCCTCCATTTTCCTTCTACTTCTCACCGAGCTTTTCTGCTGCTCCTACTGAAGAGAAGCTGCTAAATTAATGTATACTGTGATTAAGTTACAAAAGCCATACCCATCATTAACCAATTTATGTGATAAATGCTTTCTAACCACCTGCAAAATGAGGGGATATTTTTCAAGTTTTAAATGACAAGAGGGAGACAGAAGATTAAGTAATATATTGTTTAGAAGCAGAGAGCTTAGCTTATATTTGACTAGTAATTAACAGATGTAAGTAAGAAACGAATCAATAACTTCTTACTAAATTTAGGATTATGCAATTATTTCTTAGTGTAGATATATTGTACACTAAAAATTTCCAAAAATTGTAATGAATATGCAATAACTGTGTGAATATAAGCAATGCAAGAGCGTCCAGTTGTTGGAGCACTTCTGGTGGATGATCCCCAGTCTTGCCCAGCACTGATAAAATAAAGAACGCCTGCTTAACAGTATAATTGACTTTGTTAAGTTTATTTCTTTGTTTCACTACCAGCATGAGCCTAACACCTATTAGACCTGGAAATTCCTCATCTGATTCTGTGGCCCTTTGCTGCAGCTTCTTCCCCACATGTGCAAGGCATGGGCCACTTTCAAGACTCCTATTCCTTCTCCTGTGTGGGGAGCATCAAGAGGAGCACATAGCTCATAGAGTTGAGCTGCTGTCTTTTACCATCTCCAAATGTAAAAAATGGTGTTTGGGCATTGTTTGCTATCCCCAATTGTAGAAAAGGGTGTTTGGGGATTTCCTGGAGAACTACAAAGTCTTTGGAGGAATTCAGCTAAAGGAGAGAGGCAGAAGGGACTCTGTTCTGTGCTCTGCTTTTCTTAATGAAGGCAGCTCTTCTTGGCCTTGTGGGCTCCACAGTAGGTGACAATCCTCTTCATCCTGACAAGAGAGGAGGATGGGAGGTGGCTGCCCTGAGCCAGCCCTTTTGATGGCAGGCAGGGCTAGAGGGGGCAGGAACTGAGGGGTGAGGAGCACCAACCCTCTGCCATGCACCCCTTGGGGTGAGTGGCAGCTGCATGGCTCCACTGAATAAAATGCACAGGATTGCAAGTGGAATTATTCCTCAGGAATAATTATGTTTCTTTGTTTTGATTGGCATCTGCTGGCAGAAGGACATGTTCATAACCATTTCACACTTGTATCACAGTCTTTTTTAACCAAACCCGTGCCACACTGATCATTTTGCATGCATTTGCATATTTTGTATGTGAATGCTGCACAAAAAGAGCTGCTTTTGGCTGTCTGAATTCGTGGAGCTGATGCTGCCTGAAGCAGGGCTCGCAGTGTCTATGGGTCAAGGGCTGGAAGAGCAGCAGAGGCACACAGCTCATCTCCACAAGTTCTGCTGGGGAATGTGCTGTGCAGCTGTTCCTGTTTCAAGTTGGGGCCCTGCTGCTTGCACCCACCAGAAGCCCACAGACTTTGCCTCTGCTGCTTTTAACTGTTACCAAACAACAACAGGTGATGCATTACTTGAAGCGGGAGCAAGGAACCTGCTTTGCTGTTGCCTTCTTAGAGCTGAAGGTAGAAAGAGATGTGCGCCACAGGAGTCTCTGAAATGATGTGGGGGCAGACACAACTGATAACAGCATAGGAAAGCAAAGGGCTAAGGAATAAGAAGGCAGATCACAGGTCTGTGCATTGCACATGCCCAGGCTGTGATGTGTAGATGCAACCTCAGTACAAATATGCAAGTATTGAGGATGCAGATACTCAGACTCAGTTGTCTGCCATGGGAGGAGGAAGAACAGACTAAGGAACCAAAGTTTCCTGGCAATGCAATTCTGACAGTGCTATCCAAATACTTGCTCGGAGCCCCCAGTAAATGAGGCTGTACTGACTGTTCAGCCCAGGCTGCTTCACCTCTGGTGAGGTTGCTGAGTCATCATCTGTTCTTAGATGGTGCAAAGGATGCCTGTCTGCACCATCAAGCACTAGTCTCAGGGGTAAAATCTTCAAGACACCCTCTCATAATAATAGAAAAGACTGATCTCTCACCAATATTCCTATGTCCCAACCTGAATGCCACAAAATTCATCTGGTCAGCATGTTAAGTACTTAAACCCAAGTGCTGAATTAAGTTCTGTTTTGGGAAGTTGCCTGTCTGACAAAAGATGATAGCAGCTTGAAAAAAGTTTGATCTACATTTACTTACCCTCATGCAAGAAGGTATAAAATTCAGCCTAAGTGACAGCATTTCACAAGGGGTTGATACCAACAAGACCTTAAGAATGGCTGAAGATCGGGAAGAATGGTTGGAAACTGCACCTTTAATACAAACAAGTATCTTGTTTATAGAAAACAAAATTAGATGAGCTTCAACTTCTAATTATGTTGCTGTCAAGTGTAATGTGTCTGCTTCAACTGCGAAATGATAAACACAGTTCTTTAGTTTCAGTGGGATGAAAATAGTGTTAGAAGATTACTCCTGATGCTGGAAGATCAGCAACTGCTCTAAGAGTAGCATAGACTGGAAGATCTATTGCTGTGATCCACCATGGCATTTAATACCTCTTATTCTTTTCCACAGATAGACTGAAATTCAAATACATTTCCCAAATGCACTTTTCCTAGCACAGGTATTTGTTCTTTGTGCAGAAGCAGACAAAGAAGGAGATGGTAAGAGATCATGCACTTCCCAGGAATGTATAATGAAGCTCCAGGTTTGCAGAACAGTGAAGAACCTTTGTATCCCTTAGCTACACAAAGGCTGTATGATATTTCATGATCCCCACTGGGCAATGGGCAGGAGAATGCACACATCTACCTGGTGCTCCTATCGGTGTCCTCCTGCCAGACCCACACCCTCCACTTTCTCCCAAGAAGACACTGAAGTTCACTGCAAGTAAACCCAAGCATTTTTCTTCTGTCCTTCCCTAGGAAATGAATAAAACTTTCCTGGAGCCTGTATAGGAGAGTTTGGGGAAGGTGCACGTGGCTGGGAAACAAGCATTATAAAAAGTACTGGGGGCTATCTAAATGGAGGCAGTGCTGTGCCACTCCCCATGTGAACTTTGGAGCCTGAGAGCCTGGATATGGCTGCTTCTGTGTGCATAGCTTTGCTTCTCAGCTGGTTCCTCCAGCAGTGAGCAAGAAAGAGACTGGCCTCCTGGCCTGTCCCACTCTAACTGAGCATGATCTTAATATGGTGTTGATTCCTCCAAGTTCTGGGTCCTGGCAATGTAGAAACTAATCCTATCTCAACTGACCCAGCACAACTAGTTACTTCATCAACATCTTGTCTTAGCCCTTCCTGTGCATAGTTCATTGGTGTCACGGAATATTACCCCGAGGGACAACAGGGTCCAAAGCAGCCTTTATTAAACTGGTGAAACAGGGTTTTAATATTCCAAAAGTGACTTAAATACAGGTTCGAATATCAGCTGGAAACTTATTTAGGGGCGGCAACCACTACAGCAGGCGGTCCACAGAGTGCATGCACGTGGCTTCACTCAAAACAATGCCGGAGTCGCCCCTGAGTCCCGGAGAAGCACACACTTGACCAAGCCTATCCGTAATTATTTTAAAAAAAAGATACGCGTACTTGTAATGAGTACGGAAAGTGTACGCTCGCGATTGTGCGAGGAAATAATTTAAAGTATGTGTGCAAACGTGCACAGAAAGTATAAATATACTCGCAATCCTGCGAGAAGTTTTACTCACGGCCGTGGCGGCGAGGCAAGCGGAGACTCCGTTCCGGGGAGCTGGAGGGGGGCCGTGGCTCCTGGCGGCAGTGGCTAAGCTCGTTCTCCGAGAAAACTCCAGGGCCAAAGGGAAGTTTTCGACGAGAGTCCCGTTTTTTAAGAGCTTGACCTGACTGCAGTCATTCCTCCTATTCCCGGAAGCCCCCCAAAAACATCCCCCACCCTGGGCGTGGGCGCCCAGCGGCCTTTGCCACTAACGACTCTGGTATGGGTGCTCTGGGGCCAGACAAAGAAGCTGTTAGGCCCACGGCAGCCAGGAGAGAGGGGGATGTGCCCACTCCTCCATACTGAAGGAGGGAGGGGGAGAGTGGGGGCAGAAGAGGGGGAGAGAGGCGAGGGGGGGTTGCATTCTGCCACAATTGGCATCTCATGTCCTTTGCCAGGAGAAATGCTCTGTCAACAGTGTGCAATTTCTTTGTTCTTGGGTATGTTTAGGAGGATCTCTTTATGTTTCAACTCCACACTTGCTTATGGGTTATGCTTTCTCCTCTTGTGCGGGTCCACAGTGTTAATTAAACTATGATGACTCAGCCTTGCTGTTTGTCTATGACATAATTTCTTGGAGAATTAAGGAGGGCAGTCAGCAGAACTGCTACTTTGGATTTCTGAAGGGCAGACTTTGATCTGTTTCGGAGGCTGGTTGGCAGAGTCTCCTGGGAGACAGTCCTGAAGGACAAAGGAGTTCAGGAAGGCTGGTGTCTCTTCAAGAAGGAAATCTTAGAGGTGCAGGGGCAGCCTGTTCCTGTGTGCTGAAAGGAAAGCCTGTGGGGAAGAAGACCAGCCTGGCTGAATAGAGAACTGCAGCTGGAACTCAGGAACAAAAAGAGAATTCCACTCCTTTGAAGGAGTGGCAGGCTACTCAAGAGGAATACAAGAATGCCATGAAGTTATGGAGGAAGAAAATTAGAAGGGCCAAAGCCCAACTAGAGTTGAGCATATCTACTGCTGTAAAAGGCATCAAGAAGTATTTCTATAAATATACCAACAACAAAAGAAGGGCTATGGAGAATCTCCATCCCATGATGAATGTGGAGGGAAACATAGTGACAGAGGATGAAGGAAAGGCTGAGGTACTAAATGCCTTCTTTGTCTCAGTCTTTAATAGTCAGAACAGTTGTGCTTCAGGTACCCAGCCCCTGAGCTGGAATGTCTGAGTTGGATGGGGAGAAGAATGAAGCCCAAATGATGCAAGGGAAAATGGTTAGTGACCTGCTACACCACTTGGACACTGACAAATCTAGTGGGACAGATGAGATCCATCCAAGGGTGCTGTGGGAGGTAGTGGAGGTGATCACTAAGCCACTTTCCATTATCTATCAGTAGTCCTGGCTAACTGAGGAGATCCAAGTTCACTGGAAATTGGCAAACATGCCATCTACCTAAAAGAAGGGCGAGAAGGAGGATCTGGGGAATTACAGGCCTGTCAGTCTGACCTTGATGCTGGGGAAGGTCATGGAGCAGATCATCCTGAGTGACATCACATGGCACATACAAGACAACCAAGTGCTCAGGCCCAGTCAGCATGGGTTTATAAAAGGCAGGTCCTGGTTGACCACCCACATCTCTTTCTATGACAAGGCAATCCACCTAGTAGAGGAGGGAGAAGCTGTGGGTGTTGCGTACTTAGACTTCAGTAAAGCCTTTGACACTGTATCCCACGTTGTCCTAGAGAAGCTGGCAGCTCATTGCCTGGATGGGTGTACTCTTCAATGGGTAAAGAACTGGCCGGAGGGCTGGGGCCAAAGACTTACGGTGAACAGAACCAAATCCAGTTGGCCCTTGGTCACCAGTGGTGTTCCCCAAGGCTCAGTACTGGGGCCAGTTCTGTTAAATCTCTTTATGAATGATCTGGATGAGGGTATTGAGTGCACCCTTAGTAAGTTTGCAGATGGCACCAAGTTAAGAGTTGATCTGCTTGAAGGTAGAAAAGCGATACAGAGGGATCTGGACCGGCTGGATCGTTGTGCTGATGCCAATTGTACGAGGTTTAACAAGGCCAAGTGCTGGGTCCTGCATTTGGGTCACAACAACCCCATGCAGTGCTACAGACTTGGGAAGAGTGGCTGGAAAGCTGTCCGGAGGAAAAGGATCTCGGGGTGTTGATCGGCAGCCAGCTGAACATGAGCCAGCAGTGTGCCCAGGTGGACAAGAAGGTCAACAGCATCCTGGTTTGTATCAGGAATAGTGTGGCCAGCAGGACTAGGGAAGTGATCATTCCACTGTACTCGGCGCTGGTGAGGCCCCAGGTGCCCAAGGTGAGGCACCTTGAATACTGTGTTCAGTTTTGGGCTCCTCACTATAGAAAAGTCATTGAGGTGCTAGAGAGAGTTCAGAGAAGGGCAACGAAGCTGGTAAAGGGTCTGGAACACAAGTCTGATGAGGAGCAGTTGAGGGAACTGAGGCTGTTCAGTCTGGAGAAAAGAAGGCTGAGGGGAGACCTTATTGCTCTCTACAACTACCCGAAAGGAGGCTGTAGCGTGCAGAGTTTTGGTCTCTTTTCCCAAGTAGCAAGTGATAGGACAAGAGGAAATGGCGTCAAGTTGCACCAGGGAAGGTTTAGATTGGATATGAGGAGAAAATTCTTCACAGAAAGGGTTGTGAAGTGTTGGAACAGGCTGCAGTTATTATAAATTTCCAATATCACTCGCGGTTTAAGCGAACAAATCTTTTATTATGTCCAATTGATTAACAGAGGCATAAGCAAAATAGCACTGGGTGCATGGGGAGTCTGCGCTCTGCCAACATGGGCACCTTAGGTTTCTGATGAAGCCCTTTTATTGTCTCGGCCAGTCCTTCTTGTGCTCAGACTCTATGGTTGGTTGTTACTAGGGGTCTTCTCTCTTCCTCATTGGTGGTTGAAGAGTTCCTTCTTCCCCACTGTCCCTTTTCTTACACATGTGCTTAAAAAGCCCCTCCCAGCCTCCCTCACAATAGTTTGCCAAAGGACTAACTGTAACAATCCTTCTGAATTAAACCAGTCCCATGCCTTATTTGGTCAACAATGGTTGTTTATGCAGCTTGGCAGAATTTTCCACTTAACCATCTTCTTGCCATGAATCATTATCATATTTCTCACAGAGTCACCATCCCTGGAGGTGTTTAAAAAGCACGTATATGAGTTTCTTAGAGATGTGGGTTAGTGCTAGAGTTAGGCTAGTTTTGGATTTGATGATCTTGAGGGTCTCTTCCAACTGCAATGATTCTATGATTCTTACAAAAGGAGAACTACACAACTGCACAAGCTAAAGAAAACTTACACCAAAGGAGTTACGCAAGAGCATGCACACACACAAAAGCTCAAAACCACAAGACAAGAGCAGACACTAGCCATTAGACAATTTTGCTTCTGCAGCTAGGACAAGCTAGACAATATGTGTGTAATCCTATGAGAAGCTGCAGGTGCTGGTGATGTGTTTTCACTAATTTTGCAGAGATGGCTGAAATCAAGCAAAGACAGATTCAAGGCCTGACAAGGCTTAAGGTTTAGTATAACAAATTAATGTATAAAGCTTGAGGTTTATTATCAGTATGGCTGAGCTACAAGGCTACAATTTCTAGGTGAGTAAAGGCAAACCCAGGGTCTCTTAAGACCTGAAATTTCAGAAAATCTTGTATGTCAGTGATATGTTTGTGGTGAGCAAATACCCACCTTCCCCTGTAAGGAATTTCCATGAGTTACAAGGAGTTAGTTTTTTAGCTACAACTCAGGTTTCTGCAGCGAAGATCAGCCTGTGCAGTTGGGTGCCTGGCTTGGGCAGATGTGCATCCTTGGTGATGTGTGGGCATTGTGTTTCCTGCACATCATGGGTTATGTCCCAAGCTAGGCCCAGAGGTGGATCTGTAGGAGGCCATAAGCCTTTATGGAAGAGAGGGTTTCTGTGGCATTAACAACCTTATGTCTTCCCGGAGAGTTTAGTAAGAAACTTACGCTTTGCAGTTCTGCTTTTTGCTACAGGGCAGAAGAAATATGCTGAACTGCCTGAATAATCCTATAATAATTGGATAATAAAGAAGTTAATTCAGTAGGGGACCAGATGTTTACATAATTGATCTCTAGCAAATAACACATCCATCTAGCATTTCTTGCTTTCAGATATGCCAATATGGATCTTTCAGCCCTAGCACAGAGGATGAGATCACATGAGCTGTTTCCCTCCTCTCTGCTTGCAACATTGTTCTTTGCACAGTCACCAGGATTAGGCACATCTAATGGTGGGAGCTGGTGCTGGTCTGTTGAACCATGGGACTTTGCATGAGTCTGCAGCTATGCAGACTGGTGGTTGCAGTGTGCTTCTTGGTAGAAATACTTCTCTAGGCAGAACTGATTCTGCTCCTTCAGCTGCAGACTCAATACTAAAATCTGACAGGGAAGCTGAGTCAGCATTGCTGCAGGGAGGACTGTTGGCAGGAACTTGCTCTAGAGCTTACGGGGGCTGCTGCAGGAAGCAGCATGGCTCTGGAATGCTGCAGTCCGGGACCTCTGACTTCAGGGCAGACATTTTGGAAGCATGGCATATGACACCTGGGAAACGGCACACTGCTTCCCCAAGGAACCCAACCTGGATCCACCTGCCTTGTGTGGTCTAGGACCCTGAAAAAGGGTGTTGGTGCACCTGCTGTTGTGGCTTCAGGACAGATCAGACCTCGGGGTTTCTGGAAAGCTCCCTAATACACTGCGATCATGTGTGCCTGAAGCATTGGAACAGCCAAACATGCAAACTCATGAAGTAAATAACTCACGCTTTTTCCTCATGAATGACAACGTTTAATACAATTCATTAAAAGCTTGTTCATTAAAGCCTAAGCAAAACAACGCGGGCTGCAAGGAAAGTCTCCGCTCTACCAACACGCACGCCTCTGATTCTTTGTCAAGGTCTTTTTAAATCTTTGCGGGACGTCCCTGCCTATCTTTATGACGTGTCAGTCTTTTTGTGCGCAGACTCCAGGTTGTTGCTAAGGGGTCATTTCTACCCACCCCCTGCCCTGTGGCGGTCGCCCCGGAGGAAGGTCACCTTCTCCTTTGCGTTCACCTGCCCCCACCTTTCCTATACAAATGTGCATATGGTATATTTAATTTCATAAACAAGTTCCACAACTCTTTACATAAAACTTAACTATCTCTTCATTTTTCTCAGATTCAGAGCTCATGCCTTGTTTGGTTATATCTGTAAACATATCAGTCTCATGGAAATTCCCTTTAAACATCTTCCCAGCACGAATCACAACTGCATTTCTCACACTCAGGTTTAATAGTTCAGCATCAGAGGAGGTATCTGCCCTTCTCCAATGGCTCACGTCATAACAACATACCCTTTTGTGCCATGGAGTTGTTATAGTTGAACTGTTTTTTTGTAAGCTGTATTCGGTTTTGTAAACTATGTCTAAGATTCTTACCTCATCTTGAAGCTTTGCAGGTTGTATTCAGGTTCTTATCTTAGTTTGAGAATAGAGAGCTGAAAGCTAGTCCTAATCTTATCTTGAAAGTGTAGGATGTGCATCCGAGAGTCTCACAGGATTCTATAATGAGCATATGGATAGTGCCGCATGTGCTGTGGCAAGTGGTAAAAAGGACACGAGCGAAGAAGACTACTTACTTCATCCTGAAGACCACCTAAATGACCACCAGAGGACACTGCACATGCTTAGAGTAATTCCAAAGATGTCGTAATTGATATTGCTAAATAGTTGAGGAATCTAATGAATATGCAATACATATGTTATAAACCTGATGAATATGTGTATGACCAAATTGTATAAATGTAGTGGAGTTCAAATCAGTGGTTAAAAATCAGCTTTGGGTGCGAACCCGTGGTTTCCCAGCGCTGAAATAAAAGCACCGCATGTAACTACGTCTGTGGTTATGTGTTTCGTTTGCTAACAGAGCCAAGGGACTGTGTAAAAGGAATTGGGTGTCCTCAGCCCAGCCCTCTGGAGACACACACTCTCCTGCCTTTGCTGCTTCCCCCTAGCATACCTCATGCTGGGGCAGGAGACCAGAGCAACCAGCCCACTGCTGCGTCTCCTGCAAATCCCATCCCAAATGTCTTGGAGAGGGGGGTGATCCCTGCCTCCAGTCCTCTTCCTGTCACCACAGCTACAAAGCATGGGACACAACATTCTCCTTACAGTTCAGAGTTGCATTTCTGAAGTCTTTTACACACCTGCTGCAACAGACACATCTCTACAGCACAAGAGGCTTTGCTGTTCAGTCTGGTCCTTCCTCTGTGCTGCAGAGGGGCCAGCACTTTCCACGAATTCTGCTCGCACTTCATCACGTCTGATGATTGCTCTGAGCTTTGGGTCACTGGCATCTTTTAAAGCTTCTCACCTTCTGCCTGAGGAGCTGCCTGACACCTGGACCTGATATTGTACGGCCTATGCCTAGCACAGAGTGTGCTTTGGCCCCAGAACAGGCTTTGCATATGTACTTTGGAGTCCTCCTGCACATCTGGGTGCAAGACTTGTCAGGTTGCAAATGATGCAGAGCCCTGGGGCAATGCTCCCTGTCAGTCAGGAGGGTCTGGGTGATGGGAACTGGCTGACAGCCATCTCCTTTCTGTCATGTGCCCAGCATGATCTGCCTCCTCCTCACTCTCTGTTTGCTGGAGTGCGCGGAGACTTAATTTGTTAGTGAGCAGACACTGGATATGCAGAGCATGTTGCCATATGCATTGCCAGGTTTACTGCTAGGAAGGCTTTAGTGGCTGTGAAATGAGATAAGCCAAACAGCATTACGTTGGTATCGGTGGACAAAAGAATTGAAAGCAAGGATTTTGCATAACAACAACAGCAAAAAAAGATGTACTAAGCCTGGTGTCAGATGGTTCATGAAATAATTAGTGTTTCCAAGTGTGTCCTAATTTCAGACAAAAGTGAAAATACAACATGATGAACAGAAAATTATGGGTTATACTTTTGGAACAAGAGACTTTAACTGTGCCAGATGGGCCCAGATATTTCCTCCCACTCTCTGAAATGATCACCTATTCAAAGAGAAACATTGTGGGAGAAACTGTAACAAAGATGCAGGAGGAAATTTTCCACAAGCAATGATTACATTAAGGGGACTTCAGGCAGCTCTTACTGCTCTAGTGAGGCTAATTTTGTAGGAAAATAGGAAAATTTGAAGTGCTTACTTCTGCTCATGCTTCAAGTTTGCATTTTGATCCAAGACTTTATAATCAGTTTCCTCCCTCATCAACTGGCTTTGACTCCAGTTTTCCTTATGGCCATCTGCTTTTTCTGTTCCCGGTTAATGCAAGCAGGCATCTTCTCTCTGTGTTTCAGCTTTCCTGATGAGTTTAATAACAGCTATTATATTTCTTCTAATCCACTTTTGAAGTTTCAGTTTGAAGTTGCACCTGAGAGGAATGGTTTTATATCATTGCAACATTTGACATGATCAACCTAAACAGAGATCTTTGAAGAATGTCTTGCACTGTAAGGATCTCACTGCTTCCCTGCATATTCATTTGAAGCTGTTGATACTGTAAAATCAGCAAATCAAAGAAACTTCTAAAATCAGGGTTTAAGGTTTTAAAAGCAAGCATTCCATTTAATGATTGACATGCATCACTCAGGCACCTCAGGGTATAGCTCTGCCTAGTGAGGGCCCCAAACAATTCCCAGATACAGGTGATATCCACAGAGACCATACGTATTCATTACATTTCCAGGAAATCATTTGGATATGCATTATATTATTTTCTTATTCAGCTTATAACCAAAAACACTCCAGCATGAACCAGCCCTTCTGCTGGTGTCACCACCTTATTTTCTGAGCACAAGGGCATTGTCTCATAATCTTCTGCTTATACCAGACCATTACAAATACCGTTCTTGTAACTTAATGCCTAATAGGTGCCTAATACCTAACAACTGTGAACCTTATTAACTTAGCAAGTGCCTAAAATCTATGACCCTTATTCTTATTAACTTTTTAAATTACTAATTGCTGATTTTAGGTATCACTGCCAAGGGGTTATGCATGCATGGGCAGGTGGGAAGCCTGCATGCACTCGTATGCAGATGTATCCACGAGAAAAAGTGGGGATTTAAGGCTCTAACATTATGAGTCTGGTAGATGTTAGGAAGATGTCGAAGCCATCAGGTCTGGAATAAGTCTGGGCATGGGGATGCTTGATCTGTCCGTCCTGGGTGCTGCCTTGCTAGCCAGCCTGTACTCCCTGCTTTCCTCTTCACCATCCTGGATGCAGTCAGTCACATAGTATGATCAGAAAGAACGTTTGGTTTATTTTTCTGCCTCACGTTGCAGCGGTCAGGTGCAGAGCTGCATGGCAGTTGTCCTTGTACAGCCCAGTCTGCACACCTTAATATCCTATTACTTGATCCTCCTCTTTGTTACCCTTGTCCTTTCCTTTCTCAGCTCAATTCCCTCCCACATAAACAACTCCCTCCATATTACAGCTTCTCTACTGGCTCCAGTTTTGCTACATCAATACTCAAGTTTGGTATTTCTGACATAGTTACCCGTACAATCTCTGTCCTCTATGCTGCTCCTGTTGCAGTTCCCAGATCGCTGCTGGCCTGGCAAGAGTCGTTCCCCAAACATTCCCAAAGCTTCCCTCTCTGTGAAGTTCAGCCACTTCTCACATCTCTGAATGGTCTGTGAAACCCAGCCAGCCCTCATGGTGGCCTCAAAATTTCCTTCTTCTTCCTCCACCACTCTCTGTCCTGAAGAGCTGGCAGAGTGCCCTGCAAGGCCGTGTTTCAGCACTATCCATGGGTTACCTGTACTCCATCTTCACTCTTCTTCATTACAGCAGGGAGAGAGAAGACACAAAGTGCAGTCACCCACATGATCTCTGCCATTGCCTGGCAGGGAGGATCGAGAGGGTGCAACTGTGAGAAACAGGCACAACTCAGTTGCCTTGTGACTGACTTTTCGTTGAAGCTCCTTGTATTATAGTGTCCTGGTGTCTCCATTTTGTGAGACTCCTCTGCAGACTGGGTATGGTACCTCCTCCCTCACATGTCCTCTCAGCTTGATGGATGTATGAGCATCGCAGGTAGTCTCCAGCTCCATCTTCCCCTCCTTGGACAATGTGTCACCCTAGAACTGGGACTGGTGTTAAGGTATTGCCCCACTTGTGTAAGTCCCAGATGCTGGCCTCATGCTGTGGGTGGCCAATGGCCTTCTAATACACCCCAGGATGCCATTGGCCTTCCTGGCCACAAGGGCACAGTGCTGGCTCATGGTCATCCTGCTGTCCACCAGGACCCCCAGGTCCCTTTCCCCTACACTGCTCTCCAACAGGTCGTTCCCCAACTTATACAGGAACCAGGTGCAAGACTCTACACTTGCCCTTGTTATGTTTCATGAAATATTTCCCCGCCCAACTCTCCAGCCTGTCCAGGTCTCGCTGGATGTCAGCACAGCCTTCTGGCATGTCAGCCACTCCTCCCAGTTTTATGTCATCAGCAAACTTGCTGACAGTGCACTCTATTCCCTCATCCAAGTCACTGATGAATATATTGAATAGTACTAGTCCTGGTACTGATCCTTGAGGCACACCACTAGATACAGGCCTCCAACTAGACTTGGTCCCATTGACCACGACTCTCCAGCTTCTTTCCTTCAGCCAGTTCACAGTCCACCTTGCTACCCGATTATCCAGACCACACTTCCTCAGTTTAGCTGCAAGGATGCTATGGGAGACTGTGTCAAATGCTTTATTGAAATCAAGGTAGACCACATCCACTGCTTTGCCATCATCTGTCCACCTGGTTATGTATTCATAAAAGGCTATGAGGTTGGTTATGCATGACTTCCCCTTGGTGAAGCCGTGTTGACTGCCCTTAATGACCCTCTTATCCTTGACATGCCTTGAGATGATGCCAAGGATAAGCTGTTCCATCACCTTCCCAGGGATGGAGGTGAGGCTGACTGCTCTATAGTTACACGAGTCCTCCTTCTTGCCCTTTTTGAAGACTGGAGTGACATTTGCTTTCCTCCAGTCCTCACCTCAGGCACCTCTCCCCTTCCTCAGGACTTACCCAATGCGTGGTATTTCCAAATGTGGATTTATCACTGAGAGCCCCAGGGAGCAGAGCTAATACTCATGTTCAGTTGTTCCAAGCAACAGTACAAGCCAAACAGCTGTTAAAAAAAAACTTATGAAGGTAGTAACTACTCATCACCCCCTCACACCTGTCACCTAGTAGCTTACAAAATCTCCTTTCTGCTGGTGGGAATAAAGATGCTTTTTTTCTCCCTCTTTTCAGTAGGTTTCTGTGTAGGAGTTTGTCGCACAGAAACAAAAATTACATGAGTTCTGGCTTGATCTTGACGTAGGAAGACAGTACCCTATGTGACACTCTCCCATCCTGGGTACACCTGCAACAGATCAGCAAACAGTATTTAGGAGGGAGGGAGATGCAAAGGTTCCCTGTATATCCTCAGGCAGTATAGCTGCAGAAAGACACAAACCCACCTTAAAATATGCCTTTGTAGCTGTTTACCTGCAGCTATGACTACCACAGGATCTCAGAAGTGTTGGATATTCATTTAGGAAACTGACCTCCAGGGTAACCACCAGCCCCTCCTTACACTTTTACCATGTGTGGAAGTGCATGAACCACAATTCCCAAATGGAGAGTGCTCCCTACATGCACCCTGGGATATGGGAACATGGTTCCTGCCACTTTGACAACCCAAATGCAACATTACTGATGGTCTACACCAGGGGTGTCAAACTCACTTTCAGCCGGGGCCACGTCAACCTCGTGGTTGCCTTGAAAGGGACAAATGTAATTTTAGGACTGTATAAGTGTAGGAGTAGTTACATTTATACAGTCTAAAAATTACATTTGGCCCTTTGAAGGCAACCGCGAGGCGGATGTGGCCCTGCGTGAAAATAAGGTTGACACCCCTGATCTAAACAATTTCTCCCTTGTGATGATTTTTTTTTTTTTTTTGCTTGGAAGTGGAGGGCAGTGGGAAGACGTGTAAAACTGTAGCACTGTGAGACATAGTGGTTCCTCAGCAGACTCACAGAAACTGTCCTACTGTCCTATGAGTACAAAAGCTACTCTCATATCTCTGGTTCATGTTAGTGTTTCAGCACTTAGAATATGAGATACTGCAAGAGTCACTGAACCATAATCAAAGTAACTTTCAAAAGCAGAGGAACTGGTTGAAAATTAATTTGGACACAGCATTTTTTCCCCAGTCTAGGGGCTTGGGCATTTTGAACCCTAGCATTTAGCCATTCTCACCCGGAGGGACCCCTCTGGGGGATCCCATATTTCAGAGAAATCCCTTCAAAGCAAGAGTCAGTTGCTAAGCCGGGCACAAGGGAATCTGAGTGTTTATTCATCCTTAGCGGATGCCCCTTTGAGCATAACACAGCAGCTCCCCATAGTGAACAAACCTCTGCTGTTAAGTCAGCAGGACTGTGGCTTGGACTGGAAGCTGTTCACAGAAACCCTGGGAAGCAGCTTTTCCTATGTTGATAACAGTGCTCTGCTTCCTGGCAGCCTACAAATGGTCAGGGATTTATTTGCCAGTATCTGTACACTCTAGTTCCTTCCAGAAGAAATACATCCCACCACTCCTAGTAATCTTGTTGCCTCACTGGGTATAAACACAGGTTTTTTTTTTTTAGAAGAAGAAACAAAAATTCTTTAGCATTATTTATTTCAAAAATAATTTTAGTTTTTCATGAAATATATGATTATCAAATCTTCTTGTGAAAATAGCTGGTCTTTGCTGCTGTCTCAATGTGTCAGGATGTGCCTTCTCACATGGGGCAGGTGTCAGGTAAAGGCAGAAAGAAACTGGCTTGTTGGTTTTGTTTGGCTCTTTTTTTTTTTTTTTTTTTAATCACAAGGGCCAAGTTGCTTTAATAAATTTCATCTGGTTACCAGCAATACAGCATCAAGCGGACACAAGCCACCTACAAATAAATGACTACCTCTTGGCTTGTGAAAGGAATGTATGCCACATCACTGCAGTTGGGATGGCTCCCAGTAAATGGCTCCAATTCAGTCCTGGGAGGATACTTGACTGTCACCATGTGGGATACTATCAGAATTAAAATGGTACAGGTCGGTTCTCATCTCCACACCCTCATCTGCCACCATACTCTACAGAAAGCTACAGCTGGAGCTGTCTGCTGCAGTGAAGCACCTGTCCTGTCCTTGCTGCTCCCTATGTGTTGGTGAATCAGGCAGGCAGACTCAGTTGCAAACTGGAAAAACTTGTTCCTGCTGATACAACCTGGACTCCATATTACCAGGTAGTGCATGGCTCAGTGGTGTCTGCTTGGTTTTCAACTGTAATCCTGCAATCCAGTGACTAGTGCATGGAGCTACTGGCTTGAATATGCAATCACATCAACAGTGGGCTCCCAAAAATGCTGCCTTCTTCCCACCTTTCCTCTCCTGTTTCCCTTCACTGTAGAACCTGGCTTGTGCTGACTCATGTGCCTCCTGGGGAAGCCAAGTTTCTGAAGAGTCTCAGACCCTTGTATATTTGGTCTTCGAACTTGCTTCCACCACCACCTGCAAGCCCTCCACACTGCGCAGAAACCAGGCCCTCCAGCAGCTGAATCTTGGCCTGGCATCAAGCCCCACCAGTCAGTCACATGCCTGGGTCCCAGGCTAAGGCAGCCACTGCCAACTCTGTGCCACCTTCAGTGAGGGCTGTCCACAGGTACACAGTTAAAAGGGATATTCTTGCACCACCTGAAACCCAGGTATGCATCAAGCTCTCTTTATCTCCGAAGGCCTTGAAGGTGAAATTGGCTTAAAGTGGATGATCAAAGGCTGCCAAGCAATTAGCATAAGTCATGTTCTCAAGCAGTGCCCACTGCACCTTCTGCTGAGTAGTAGGCTGGGAGAGGGATCTGCTGGTATGTCATCATGGGGTGCCTGTGCACCTGATGTGAATTTTGAGGGGGATCTATACATGCCTTCTCAAGGGGCTTTGTGGGGACCAGGGGAAGCTCCTTGCAGGTGAGGGTCTCTGCACTACCTGCCCTGGAGCCTGGGGAGCTTCCTGAGACAAACCCCTTTGGCAGCAGCATATGTGCCACCCAGTGTCCCACCGCCATGGGGATTTCCAGCATGTGGGAGAAAACACCCCATGCTTGAGCACCTCTCTCAGAAACATGTTTCTGAGGGTTCTCTCAAGGAGAAAAACCTTCTGATGTGGATCACTGCTGCTTCCTGTGTTTTGCAAACAACCTTTGTAAGGATGCCACTTGTTCAGGTGTCGTGCAGAAATAAGCCAAATGCCTCACCAAAAGTCAGAGAAACCTGTGCTAGGCTGGATCCTCTGTATAAACACCCCCACCCCTCCAAACAGATTCTGCTCTGACAACAGTATCCTGTCTTCCTCCTTCTCCCCTTCTACTGGCAGGTCTAACAGTGACTAGATTTGGGAGTTTTGCTGTTTTAATGATATGATAATCATTCTCCCTCTGCCCTACTTCTAGGCTCTCTGGCATTCAGAAAGGTCAATGGTTTCGTTCCTAAAGGAACTGAATACATACTTATTTCGTATCTGAAGAACTGAATAAAGGAGATGGTGATTTTTTTGACACCCTATATTGGGCCCCACCTCAGATCTTTTCATCTAGTTCCCCAGGTATACCTTCACTGCATGGACTTTGCACTCCAGCAAGCAAAGATCTATCAGCAAAAGGCATCTTTTGCCAGTTGGCATAAATCTATCTTGTTTGTGGTAACACACCTTTTAAAGAACACTGTTTTGTGAAAACAGAGGATGCAGCATCTATGTGCTGCAGGGCGGGTCAAGCTGTCCACCGTGCAAGAAGGGAGAGCAATGGAGTGTGCAAGGAAGCTCAAGTGTTGGCTTGAGAGCACCTGTGGACAGACCCACATCTGTGCCTTAGAGAGGATGCTGAGAGAAACTTTCCCAAGGACGTAGGGAGGCTCTGGCTGCAGCTGAGGGGAATTACTGACTGGTGGGAGGACATGTATGCCTGCCAGGAACTGCCTGTCCTGCCTGAAAAGTGCTGTGAGCTGGAAGGAGTTCATTTACTATGCCTTTATTTCTGTTTCACTGACAATGAGTTTCCTCAAGAGCAAGTTGTCTAGTGTCTGTTCTGATAAAATGTTGTCTCCAGTAAGGCTCATGGTATCTTCAGGGCTGCACCATGGCCAGTGTGGCCATAACAGACAGATGGTAAAAACATTGCTTTTGTTTGTTTGTTCAGACTGAGTGGGAAAGTGCAGAAGTGGGGTTCACTCCAGCAGTAATGGTTGGGTGCTTGTTCCTTGCACAGGCAAGAGGGAAGGAGGTTGGTACCTGCTGTTCTCCCTCCAGACTCAGCAGGCATAACATCAGCTTGGTGGTGACCATAAATTCATGAGGTTCATGAGGATGCAGAGCATGTGCAGAGTTCAAGGCATCAACTCAAAAGAAGGCAGACTGTGCAAATGAACTGAAATTAGAAGAAATGTATTGAAAATGAACTGTATAGTTCAGCATGTGAATTCAAATGAAAGCACTATATATATATTAAACACAAGAAATAGCATGTGCTATAAATTCTATAAATGTAACAGAAGGGAGTACTTGTACCAAACATTTTGAAAGCCTTAAGATGTTAAAATACCACAGATGGCTAAGCAAACATTGTATACACTTCAGATGCAGTCTAGCTTTTTTACTTTGCTTTTATAAGAACTAGCCTGGCTCTCTATCTTGTAGTCACTTTGAGCTACTAGACAATAAAACAAAGCAAATCAAGTCTCCATTACTACTATAGCTTCTTGATGAAGATGACGTTCTCTTTTTCCTCTTTTATCCAGCTTAAGCTGAAACTCTTAATACTCATAATCCTTCAAAGAAATCTAAGGTCTCTGAAAGAAATGCAAAAATTTATTGTCTTTGTTACTTTCTTCTTTTTGAATACACAACTTTGGGATAAAAACAGCCAATGTCTTTGCACAATACCCAGGTCAGCAGATCTGGTCCATATCTGGGGTTTCTATGTTCTTCTGAAAAGCCTGCAAACCTTCCCTGCATTCTCTGGGTAGCAAATAAACGTGCATTCCTGCAAGAGCCTGGGCTGGCTTTCTGATTAACTGAAGGCACTACTGGGTGCTTTGCTCCTTCACCCTCCTTTGTCCTACACCAGTTCTGAAACAACACAACTGTCCTTCCAAGAGATCTCCATTCCCATTCATATCAGTTGCACCAGCCTGGAGAACAAGTATATTCCTACTGCTTGTATAAACAGCTACATGGTGGTGCTTGCTGTGTACCATCTCTATATAGGGTGAGACACTGATGTAAATACCTATGCCTTGTCCAGGAAGTGGACCACCTTCATTGCAGCAACTCCCAGTGGTGATAAATTAGTGCAGGATTTCTAGCAGAATCTTGCTCTCATTGAAAATATACCAGTCAGCTTCTGCCATTTCACCGCAGTCCTTAAGCAAAATCTTCAGGACACATTTGAAAATACTTAGTTTAAATGGGGGAATACTGTGCTCTGGAGGCTTTGTAAAATAAATTAATGTTTAGTAGCACAATAAAATTGGAAGGTTTGAAAGCATTTCTCTCTTGATGCTATGTTATATTGTCTTTTCCTTGATTTCCATGTAGTCTTCTGTTCCCTACAAACTTCAAATTAAAAAAAAAAACTTGTATTGAGAAAATATAACCAAGCTGCTGCTTGACTATGGCTCTTGCATTTAGAGGTGTGTTGGTGATTCTTTCCTGGAGCAAGCTTAGCTGTTAATGCAGCTGTGTGCTCACATCAGTGCCTGACTCTGAGACTGGGTCCATGCAAATAACTGAAACCTCCCATAGAGCAAAATTCTGCTCATTCTGATTAGGAAAAGCAGGTCCTTGGTTAACGCTACTGCCTTTTCTTTTTCTCATACTATTCTTACGGCAGCAGTCCCCAGATGGTACTGTCTGGCCATTTAATATGTTTTATCTTGTTTCTCTCTTTCTCTCTCCTTTTTTTTTTTTTTTTAGGTTCACAGGCAGTGCAGAGTCTTTGAAGAAATGCTATATTCTTCCATATAGAAAGAAGGACTGCTTCCTGGGATCCATGTCTTGGTGATGGGATTGGTCATTTCTTCATATTTTTGGAGTCTTTCCCTCAGAAATGGCTTTGTTCTTTTCAAAACCTGTTCTCAGGTGGAGAGGATTACATTCCTCATCCAGTAATGGTGAATTTCAGAAAGAAAGAAAATGTCTGTTCAGTAAAGTCATGTTGAAACAACAAAATGTGGAAGACAGACTTATGGTTACTTGGTTTGGGATGCAGAGGAATAGCTGATTTAGAGAAAGAAGTTCAGAGAAGGTAGGTGCTCATTCAGAGACAGGATGTCTTATGGGTCATAACTTGTTTACATTTTTATGAACGATTTTTGGCACAAGAATTAGAACTGGATTATTTAAGGAGATGAGAGTGATGATATAGCATAAGTTTCAGTAACCTAAAGTGGTAAGGTTATGTTATTGACAACCAGCAGCCAGAGTCTTTGTTCTCAGCTGGAAATACATCACAGGTGGTGTCGGAAAAATGAAACATGAGAGCATGCCAGTTACAAGATGATCAGGGTATTTCTGGGGCACAACTGTGGAGAAGCTCTTCAGCTACATCATGGCCATTGCCAGCACAGAGGAAAGAGACTCTCAGAGTCAAAAGTGACCTATTCAGGCCTTCTTTGAAACACTCCGTGCAGCACTTGTCACTTGCAATATTGAAGTGAGGCTCAGTGTGCCAAATGAGAATGTTGGTGGGTGCAAAACAGCTGAAAGGGGCTGAGGTGTAATGACAGTGCTCTCTACAAAGTCATCAGTGCAGGGGGAAAACCAGCTGGGAGTGAGAGGAGCTAAGCTGGATGACATGCCATGCTGGCACATGAACAAGGGATCACCAGTATGTTGAGGGTGGAAATCAGCATCTTTCTAGCAACTGCAAGTTGTCTTTTTGCAACAGCCTAAGAAGCCTGAATAGCAGCTAGATGGAGTGTGGCAGGTTTATGGAATAAAACATTGTCCTGGTTTTGTTTGGGATAGAGTTCATTTTTTTCCTAGCAGCCGGTATAGTGCTGTGTTTTGGATTTAGTTTGAAAAGAATGTTGATAATACACTGATGGTTTAGTTGTTGCTAAGCAGACCTTTCAGCTCCCCATGCTCTGCCAGCAAGGAGATGCACAAGAAGCTGGGAGGGGGCACAGGCAGGACAGCTGACCCAAACTGGCCAAAGGGATATTCCACACCATGTGATGTCATGCTGAGTATATAAACGGGGGAGCTGGCTGTGGAAGTGGATCTCTGCTTGAAGGTGGGCTGGGTTTTGGTCGTAGGTGGTGAGCCATTGCATTGTGTATCACTTGTTTTGTATATTCTTTTAACATTATTATTATTTTCTCTCTCTTTACTATCCCATTTTTTTAATTCACTCCCCCAGCCCACCAGAGGAGAGGGGAGGGTGATCAAGTGACTGTGTAGCACCTGGTTGCTGGCTGGGGTTAAACCACAAGCATATAAGGTGATGGGAAAGGGTTGGTTTCAGTGGCTGATGGGTGCCCTCTTCATTTACTTTGCTGTGCTGTTTTGCTTAAATAAAGAGATGTGATTTGTCGTAATTAGTTCTTCCTAACAGAGTTGTACCAGATAGCTTTTTTGAGACTATGCTTAGTCACTGTTACAAGTAAAAACCCACACAAAACAGATGCGAAAACAAAGAAAAAATCTTAACCTCCTGTTATTGTACTGTGTGATTTTGGTGTTCTGGGTATGCTGATTGTTAAACTTGCAGTTCAATCTGCTATAGTTTTAAACTGAATGGCTAATGGAAGATTTCTGTTTCAATAACAGAGAAATCTCACATGCCTGTTCTAATAGCACATGTATTCTAGGAATGGAAAATCCTTCTTACTAAGAGCTATATAAAAATTTCATCTTCTTAACAGTTCTTGATTTTTAGTTACAGTAATTCTTGTGTTCATTGAAAGCTTTCAACAGTCATTAAAATGGATACTGAATACTGACTAGTCCCTTTTTTTTTTTTTCCCCTGCTATCAGGAACACTGGTCACATTTGAAAATCTTCCAAAGGCTCTGCTAATTTCAGTGCAGCTGTGACCTAAGCTTCATTCTTGATCTACACTTTGAGAAAATAGGCACTGAGAATAGCTAAAGTAAGGGAGAGAACTTGCTTAATCCTTGTTTCACTTGATGGGGGTGCCAGAAGCTGTTTTGGAAATGAAAAGAAAGCTCAGACAAGGAAACTTTATCAGTTTACTAATGCAGATAAGCTTAAGAGCTCGCAATCAAATGTAAGGACTCCTTGCCCGATTTCCTCTAGAAACAGGTCTTACAGGCTCATAGTGTCTCTATAAGTCAGTGTCACTCCATTTTAATATTTAATCCTCATGTCAAGTACAAAGAAACATGGCAGAGAAGCAGAAATGCTGCATGACTTGAGGAAATAAGTGGCTGAGTAAAGTTGGGAGTACCTATGAAAGGGTGGAAGCAGTAAAGCAAATTTCTGTCTCATTAGACTTTAGGAATTCATGATACTTCATAAATGCCTCAATGGCAGTGGAAGCAAGACATCCAGTCATCTTAAGAAATGAAAATGTAGAAAACCTAGAAGGTTGCTTGGCAAACCACTGTTTTCTGGCTGAGCTGCAGTGGGCAGGTGCAAACACAGGGACAGGTACAACAAATGCGGTGATGCACATAGTCTGTTTCAGGTACCAGCTTCTGTCAGGTGACACTGCAGGCTTGGCTCCCTGTGACCAAGGCGAGCTGAGTTCCCTCTGCTACCCTATGCTCCTTCCCAGGGCATGCAACAACTGACTCTCAGCTTCACTCCATGGAAAATGCAGCACTTTGCCATTGCAGAAGCAAGTTGGGAAAACGCCCAAAGCAATAGTCTTGGAGCCCTGACTGATTTGGGGCCTGGAGATGAGTGGGACCGGGCATGATGCAGAGTGTCACTGATGCACGAAGGAGCAGCTAGCCCTCCCCGACAGGCCGTTAATTGGTGATGAAGTTATTAAAGCAAGAAGTTCTGCCTAAAGGATATTGGAAGAGATTAATCCTGAAAATAACAGAACTTGTAAACCTCTTTGAGAATTTACTGATGCCACAGTATGATGATGCTGATTTTTTACCTTAGGCGACTAAAGACAGCTAAATTACTGTTTCTGCCCCTGTCACAAACACTTTTGCTTTCAATGATTTCTCTGTTGACAAGTTCTTGTTTCCTGTGCCAGCACAGTAACAAGCATCATTTCCTGAACCCCCTGCAGCCACTGACACATCTTATTAAGGACTCTAGTATAGGTTCAGCTTCTCCCTTGGTGATGGCTTTGCTGTTTGGCACCAAATTTGACAAAGTGCACATTTCGGTTAGCAAATGGGCAAACAACCTGCACTCTTAATGCCTGACAGCCTTTCTCATTTTCTTCTTTCTTAAGCTAAACCATCTAATAGTGCCTGAGCATAAAGATGAGCCAGTTTATGATGCTAGCTTGATATCGCAGGGCATTTCCCAGCAGTAAAAAGCAATACATGAAGACTTCTTTCCTGGAAACAAGTATTCGGGGTAAGAAGCATCAGAGAAGAAGCTGGTTTCTAAAACAAGAAGTGCATACATTACATGTTATTTTTGAACATAAAGAGTGTGGTGTTTATGTATTAATAGATACCTAGGTGTCACTGTTTGCTGCAGGGTGACAATAAACCATGGCAGATGCTCTCTATGAAGCCCCTGCTCTCCCCACTAGGAAAGGTAATAGGAGGAAAAGGGAGAGACTTATGAGTGGGAAAAGATAAAAATGCTTTCCTAATGCTACTAATAAACAGAGAAAATAATACAAAATACACAAAGCCAATCATGAATTTCCCAGCGTAGCACAGTGCTGCCCAGCGGAGCTGGCATTGCTCCAGAGGCTGCAGGGCAGGCACCTGGAAGTCCTGGGCTAGATGCTGCAGTAAATTGGAACTGGATTCAGGGATGTAGGGTCTGGAACCAGGCTTTGGATTGCAGGAACAACAGGCAGGGTCCTCTTCCGATGCCGGCCATGGTCGAAGAGAGCAAGACCCTCGTGATCTCCTACTTTTATAGGGTATATGATGTGGATGGGATGGAATACTTAGTTGGTCAATTTTAGTCACCTGTTCTATCTGCCCTTCCTTGCAAATACGCCACTCTCACTTCTGGGATGTGCAAAATTTATCAGTAACCTTGGTTGCCATAGCAATAAGTCTAAACCTGGGCCTCTTCTGCATGCCATTGCTACTATTATCAGCTCTGGAGTGAACAGTATCTGAAAAAACATACAGCCAAATTTAGAAAAGTGCAGTTACTTGGAAGAACGTAGCTGAAAGGAAAATTCACTAAAAGAGAACGGGTTTTGTTTTAAACTAAACCAGGACACTAGACTTAGAGTAAATCAAAGACAGTGTTACTGAATATCTGGCACCTGCAGGTGAATTTTTAAGTTAGTTCATTTTAAAATGAAGAATTAGACTCAAAGAATGGAGAGGTGTGAAGAAAGAAGGCTATGAAAAAAAAAACACAGACAACTTGGCTAGGATTTCTTACTTAGAAAGGTTCAGTAAATTCATAAGTCATGGAGGAATATAACTGCATTTCTGACTTCAGCATTGTAATTGTGATAATCACCATTGTTCACAGGGATCCAGGAAAAGAAGATTTCTGCATCATCAGAAATTCTTAGTAGGAAAAGACAATGTGACTAAACCCAAGCCCTAAAGCAGTAGGCAGGTCAGGCAAACAAGGAGAGTTGGAGGGGGTTAAAGTTGTCACTTACATGCTAGGGACAAATGTACTCATGTCATGGAGGAGGAGTGAGGAAAAGAGGCAGTCCTGTCTTTTGCAGTTGTGGAAGCAGTTGCTGAGTTCCCTGGTGACCAAGAAGCAAACATGGTTGTTGCACATTTTCTGGTTGCAATCTTCAAATCATCCCCATTTTCTCCCACTGCCCTGTGGATTCTTTGGCACCTGCAAAAGGGTTGGCTTACACCACAGAGGGTTTTCTTGATGGGGCACTGACACAGTCTGTTTGCTCTTTACAGGTTCTCATTATACTGGGAAGAACCTAGTATCAGCACGACCCCTGTTCACTGCCTCTCTAGAAAAGAGACAAGGCTGTCAATAAGAGTGGAAGAGAGGCTATCAAACATAGAGCATGGCTGCACAGCTTTTTATTTAGGAATAAGAAGCAGAACAGGAAAGGAAATGGGATTAAAGGATGAGACAGTAAAATAAATTGGCAAAATTAGAGGGAGGAGGGATTTTGGTCAGTCTTCATGTGTAAAGCAAAGCTGTTGCTTCAGCTGTGCCCTGATTTGGCTCCATCGGCACCTGCCCTAAGGGCTAGATAGCTGGTATTACAGTAGCTGGTGGAGTCTGCTGACATTTTGGGGTGTTTCAGATATTTGTACCACCAGCATCACGCCACCTACTTAAGTGGTTTTGGAAGTTTTCCCTGAGGACTTTTTAATTTGTGTTTTATCCAGCCCATTTAACCTGAACAAAAAAATGACATTGAGTCAGAGCATCCTGAGATCTGTTCTAACCAGCAGTACATGTGGGGATCAGGCTCAGCAATCTCAGCCTATGCTTGCAGCTCTCAGAGAACCTGCCTGGATGGGAGCACGAATGCAGTTCTAAAGCCAGGGCTTTCATAAGTAGGAATGACTGTTTATGTCTCTGTGCAACCCTGTGAAGAGTAAGGTGGATAGAGATATTGCTACTCAGCAGTATAAGCTTTGAGTGTAAGGCTTTGGGGGAAACATCCTCTTTCTTCAATTAGCTTTTGCTCTGCAGCTTTGTTTCCCCTTTGAAAGCAAGTAATTTCATACTGCAGCAAGGAACAAATCTGCAGTCTCCATAAACAAAACAAACTTTGGTTTCCTACAGCTCACCACCTCAGAGGTTACCAGGAGTTATTTTCTTCAGTGACGCATGGCTGCCTTAATCTCAAATCCCATAAGCTTTGCAAGCATGGTCTCCAAAGTATCCAAACCTGAAGGTAGACTCTCTGCATGTGTGTGCACATGTAAAGATAGACACAATTATTTGATGTGATTAACACTATTGAATTATATTTAAATATATTTTGTCTGTTTAACTGTCCTGTATGTGCAGAAATGCCCATTCGGTCTCAGATTTGAGGAGCAGGGTTTACAATGATAGTGCTTCTGTATTGTCTTTTGCCTCAACAGCTACAAACATCTGGAGACTGCACCAGAATGGAGAAGGGAGATTCACACTTCAGTTGACAGTCTTTGATTACCTTTTTCTGATGTTTAAAGCATGGCTTAAAACCAGAAGAGACCTGACATATATTCAAATCATCAGGTATTGAAGAATGGAGAAATTATAGGCGATAAAAAATTACTATGGGTCCTTCTGGATTTCTAACTACATAGTAGTGCTTTCAGAGTGTCAAATCACCTTGGAAAGTCTTTTTTTTTTTTTTTTTAAGTTACAGCTTCACTTAACTGATATGCTACACACCCCTTGTATGTAAAAATGGTGACTTTTACTCACACTCACTTTTCTGACTGTCCCCATTCCTGCTCTTCCTTCTGTGTTCCCCAATATTGTATTTAATGGATTAGGGACAAGTTCAAGAAGTATCACTCTGATTACAGAAAAGGGATGCTTGCATGAGATGTTCACAAAAGCAGACCTTGTCAAGTTTGGAAGAAATTTGCAGGTTTCATATAAACACACACACACACTCACACACATATGAAATCCTCTTAAATTAGGACCAGAGAGGAAGAATAATTGAGGCAGTTCAAAGAGCAAGGTGGTAAGCTGCAGGTCCCCAAAAGTTAACTTATCAGCAGATAAAGAGACCTGTGAGCCAGGCTGCAAAGGAATCACTCAAAATAAGGTTAAGTAAGAAAAAGGGAAAGAAGAAAGTGAGGCAACTGGCTGCACACTGGCTGTATTTGAAACTAGAGGAGAGGTGAGGGAAAGATTTGGCTTTTTTCCTAGTCAAAACATGAAACATGAGAAAGAATCAGGATTAAAGGAACTGGGGAAGCAAGCATGCTGGGTACTGACTAATGTACAGCTTTTCATTCAGTGGTGGCAGAGAACAGAGATTGTTGGAAGACACTGTCGTTCCTCCCTCATGGGACACAACATTTTGCCTTATCTGCTTTTTGACTGTTGCCCTAGTAAAGAAAAACCTTGAAGGATGCCAGAGAGATGAACAACAACACTTGCCTGCTTTTAGTGTTGGTTGCAAAGACCTTCACCAAAATGCGTTCCTACTGTTTTAGTGGGACCAGTGGTAGGCCTGGTAAAAGACAAGACTTGGTTTGCTTTCTATCTGCTAATCTCTCAGCAGCTTTGTGGCAATGCCTCTAGTGAGGGCTGGGCACAGAGCCTTAAATTTCTTCTTCTTCCTCAACACACAGACAGGTAGGTTTGCTTGAGTGACTCTTCACAGCAGCGGCAATAGCAATCTACTGTGCAGAGAAAGCCGCAGATTCATCTCCCAGGTGGATGAGCTGCACTGTGCTCTTTAGAAAGAAACACTTGCTGGTTCAACGAAACAACAGCCTTCTGAGTGGCATGAATTGCACTTTATTGCACAGCCTTTCCTGACACTCTGACATAAATGTTTAACCTGCTGTCGCAGGGGAGTAATTTAGGATTCTGCTTGCTGCAGAACAATGTTTAGATTTCTTAAAGAGAAGCGTGACCTTAAAGAGTTCAGTGGCTGGTTTGCTCTGTTATTTACTGCATGGGGGAATTACGTCAAGCCGAATGCTGCTTACCTTCTCTCCAGGTGCCTGTACCCATTCATGAAGCAAACTTTCAGGTGTCTTTCCTCCCTGATAACCGTTTGCTCCAGGGGGCTGTGTCTTGGAGCTCCAGAGAGAAACTTTCAGGCGAGGCCATAACCGTTGTGGTGCAAACTGTCAGGATTCCTCTTTCCCTGATAACTGTTCGCTCCAGAGTCTGTATTTTAGAACTCCAGCAGCAAACTTTCAGGTGATGCCTTATGACCACATGCAGAGCAGATTTTCAGGAGACAAGATTCTCAGAAAATAAAAAATTTAATGGAGTAGAATAGCAGAAGGGCTGGCTCAAGCTGGGTACTTGCGCAGAGGTCCACGCAAGCATTGAAAACTACAAACTTTTATATCTTTACAATCCATTCACACCAAGCCTCAGTCCAATAGCAAAATTTCGCCACCAGGACCCTTGCTCCCCATTGGACCCTTTTTCCCTGACTCCACGTGGGCCTCTGTTCTGTTCAGTTGTAGACATTGGTTTTGGTCCATATCCTTGAAGGTGTCGTTTTGTCTGGATAAATCCTTTCTTCTTAACAAAGTGCAAACAGGCCCCGCACTGCGGTTGTCTGTGTTGTCTCTGTCATTGTTTTCCCAGTCAGCTGCATTTTTCCCAGCAAAATGCAAGCTAGACTTTATCTTGCGGGTGTTTAGTGTAGTGTGCAGTTGCTTTTGGTAAATATGAGCTTAAAATTTTAGCAAATCTAGTCTACTAAGTAACATGAATCAAAGAGTATATTAAAAATAATATAATCCTATATCTCTAAATAATCCATTACATTTGGTGTGCATCTACTTAAGCTAAATTTTTAATATTGAACTTGAATTGCGCACATCCACTGACCTCTGAGTAGTAAAACCATTGCCATATAGCTCACTTATTTAGCAGGGAGAGCTCAAAGTGGGCTCATCCAGGCAGCCATATTTATAGAATGAAGTGGTTGACTTGTAGTCAAATCGCACACAGTAGAAAAAGTATGCATGAGACTCCCCACACTCAGAAGCCACCGGCATTCAGTGTGCCATTCTGCTTCCCTGTGGGTCTCCTGGAAGGAGTTCTTGGCCTAGCTGTGGCTCAGGCCTTTACCTCCTCTGGAGTCTGGACCAAACAGCTGCTGGTTTGGCTGGGGGGGGGTTGAGTGCACCTGCCACACCACCTAAAGGCTACATGATTTAGCACCTGTTGGCATAAACTGGTGCACACAATGCTGGCTATATGCTTACAAAATGGGGAGCACACAAACATTTCCTCTGAATTCTCCTGAACTGACCAACTCTCAAAGGGCATAAATCTGTTATGCACAATGGAAACTTGTAAAATGGCCACAGAAATGCACAGCAGGTATTGTGAATATGTTATGGTATAATATACTCGGATAGACAGATCTAATCTTGTGCAGCACTCAGATTTTTTCCTAGATGTCTGATGCCTGCAATTAAGTGCAATAATGAACTTGAAAGCATTTTTCTACAAGAACTTGCCAAAGGCTTCAAATCCGTGTTTCAGAGGAGGTAGCTCACAGCACTGCTGGTTCCTGGAGCAAACACCAGCTCTCAGACTGCACAAGCAAGTGGCAGCAGCACAGGCTACCCTTGGGTCCTGACATCTCGGCATTTTCCTGTTCCTTCAGCATCGCAGTTCCGAGACGGGCGCCCTCACCCGCAGAAGGGCGCACGGCAGAGCAGCTCGCCGGGGATTCGCGTCGCTGGCCCTTCGAGCGCCGGACTGCACCCCGCTGGCAGCCCGGCAGCCCGCGCCATCCTTTAACGCAACGGCCTTTCTCCACCCGCTCCGGCGCCTCCCCGCCGCCAGGGGGCACTGGCCTCAACCTCTAGCCAGGCCTAGCTGGGCTTTGCGGCACAGCCGGGGCTGCTGGGAAGCTCAGCTCCTCCCCCATTCTGACCTCCCATTGGCGAGAGTGAGGGGATCTACTTCCTGTTTGTGGGTCACACCTCTCACGGAGGGGGTTGGCTGGCAGCTAGCCAATAGTAGTGCTCAGTGGATAGGCAATATGGCTCCTGGTTGGTCAGCGACGGGGACAGGGGTGGGGTGAGCGTGAAAGGGCGGAGCGCCACGGGAGAAGCGGGGAATGTTGGAGGTCGGTGGCGCCGGTGTAGGATGCGGCTGCGCTCGGGCGTGTTCGCCTCCTCTTGCCTCCTCGTGGAGGCCCTGGGGGTCGCACTGTTCCTCCGCGGCTTCTTTCCAGTGCCGGTCAGGTCCCTGTCCCGCAGAGAAGTCCGCGGGGACCCTCCGGCCGAACCAGCCCCGTCCGGCCCAGGTAACCCGAGCAGCCCGCCCCTCCCCTGGCGGCAGGGCAGGGTCCCTCCCCCGCAGACCCGCACGGCGGCTCCTTTTCACTAGGGCGACCGCGCCCTCTCCTCCCGCAGCCCTGGCAGCGGTTATGGCGGTAGCCCTGGGTCCGGCCTTGCCGTCCCCGCTGTTCTTCGGCCGGGTCCGGCGGTATGTGGGACGGGGCGGCGGGGATCGCTGTCTTGCCGCTCACCGTTCCGTCTGCCGCCGTCAGTTTGTGTCAGGTCTCTTGGGCTGTGAGATTGTAGAGATAGGAGCAGCCGGTGTGAGCCTCGTGCTGTGAGCCCCCTCCGTGCTGCAGGACTGTTTGGTGTGACACCGTCGTGTTTTCAGGCCAGTTTCCGAAATAGTTTAGGACTTAACTAATTTTGCATGTAGTTATCGATCACTGCCAGCAATATCTGCACATGGTCACAAAAAGCCTTAAGCATCAACTGTTGTGTTTTGGGAGGTTGTGCTTCTTTCTTTTTATTCCCCTTTCTATATTTCTGATGCAGCCATCATACTCATACTCTTTGATGTTAACTTGTTTGCATTAAATATTGCCATTTCAGTTATACCACTTCCTGTACCCGCTCTTGTTAATTTACTGATTGTGTTGTGCTTGCGAAACATTGTTTCGGATGCTCACTGGGATGTAAGAATATCTTACTGCTGCTTTAGGGAGACTTTAACGCTTCAGGAATGAGGAAAGCAACTGTAGTAATAAGAGTTTCCTTCACAGTCTGGTCAGATTGCAAAATGCACAATATTACTTTGTGTTACTGTTTCTCTGAAATCATGGCCTCTACAGGTCGTGCTGTATTCCTTAGCTGAAATTGTGAAACCAAAATTTTAACATATCTTTTTAATGCAGAGTAGTTAGAAGATGTGACTGGACATATAAGACAGCTATGTATCAGCACAAGTTGTATTAAAATAATGTGAGGTAGAGGAAGTGTTCTTCCCCAGAGTATGGAGCTTGTGGGGTGAAACTTCTGATTCAGTGAACAGCTCAGTTGAGTGGTTTTTGCTCTTGCTTTGGACATCTACTTATGGTTAACTTGGTGGAACAGGACTGTAACTGCCAAACTGGGTCTTTAGCTGCTTTTTACTGTTATGTCTCCCGAAGTATGTGACATTATGCATGTTGGGACAGACTTACTTAAATTGTAGGAAACAGTGGAGGGAAGTGAAGGTTTTGTGATTTAGAGTGTGTTGTGCTGTTATCAGTTAAGCAGCAACACTGAAAGAGTCTAATCGTAACAGACCTGAGTTGATGCTGCCAAATGGCAGGTTGCATTTTAGTGGGAGATTGCCAGGACTGTCAGAGGTGTTTGATAATATGCTGTGACTGAAATGTTGCATTCACATGTGATTGTTAACAGGACACTAACATGGAGGGAGACTGGCTGAGAGGGAAGTGCCAGGCAATTGGCTTTTGAAATGACTGGTTTCAGTTTAAGAGTATAAATGTGTGCCACAGGGCTCACAAAAGGTTTAAATTTTGGCATGCCATGGGCTATCCTAGATATAGGTAGGCAGAAATGGAGTGACAGTGGAAGTATACTTCCTTTCTGTAGTTCTTGGATTACAATTTGCTGGCAGAGTGATCTCTTGGTCTGGATGATAAGCTCTAAAGGCAAGCAATTGCTTACAAAACCATGATACAGAAGGCTTTCAGCCTGCTTTAGATCTGTTAAGAAAGGAATATTTCTTCAGTGCTTCTGTATTTCCTGGATGTCTCACTTAGTTAGCCCTGACTGCCATTGAATCCATGCTGTCTTGCCTATGGGATGACTGTTTAAAAATGTGTAGTTGCTTGTATAATAGTGAATCCTTGCAGCACATTGTTGTGGGAAGGTTTTGGTAGAACCTATGGTTTTGTTAACTGCGCGCAGAAGTTCAGCTTCATTTAAAGTAACTGTTTGCTAAATAACAATAGCAGGCATAAAAAAGCATGCCACATGCCAAGGGTTGCACAATGTGTTGCTTTAGCTATCTTATAATAAGTATTTTCAGATGGTGTGTATTTGTTTCGTAATTCCTTTGCACTTCTCATGTGTTGCTTTTCTGTGCGAGAGACGGAACCTGACACACCAATGTGATGTTCACTTTATTGTTGGACCGGGCTAACTTTATACCAAAGCTGCCCTGTCCACATGCCTTGCAACAATGTGATTGGTTGTAACACGTGCTATACAATAACGTGATAGAGTGCATGGACAGTACATGCAGCCTGCACATGCATGTCCAGCGATTGCTCATTCATTGTTACCTTCTTATGGGGCTCCTTTAGTTTCTTTTGTCTCTGGCTTCACCTCTCAGCCAGGCTGGCGATAACTCCATCCCCCTGCGGGGGGCGAGGTCTATGCCACTACATCTCCCCCTCTTTTATTTAATATAATATTAACAATATGCCGTATCATGCTTTGAAGACTGTGCGAAATACGGGGTAAGAACATTAAGGCTAATACAATTACAATTAGCAAGAGCAGACCTGTTTTCAATATTCCTTTTAATCAAACAAGGTATCCAACCCAAAAAACCCAACATCTTCTGTTATATTAATGTTCTGCAAGTTTTTTATCTTTTTATCTTTTAAGTTCAAACAACACATAAAATCAAACTCTTCATAACTGTGACCATAGCTGTCGAAGGTTAAGATTGCGGGGTGACAATAAAACCCTGGCAGATGTATTGTTAACCCCCTCTTCCCCCCCCACTTCCCCCTTTTGCCCCTCCCTCTTCCCCCCTTTCCACTAAGGAGAGGCGATTGGGAGGAAAAGAAGAACAGAGAGAAGAGAGTTGGAAAAAATTAAAGATGTTTTACTAATGCTACTAATAAGAATAGAGAAAATAATACAAAATATACAAAACCCATCTTGAAAGTCTCAGCAACTGCAGAGCCAGCACCCAAAGTCCTGGATTAGACTCCACAGCCAACCAGAGCTGGATTCAGTCTCTCACTAGGCCTCAGTTCGCAGGGACGACTAGCAAGGTCCTCTCCTAATGTCGGCCATAGGGAAAAAGGAAAAAGGAAAAAAGGGATCTCCCATTTTATATGAAGTATTCACGTGAATGGAATGTTATACACAGTTGGTCAGTTTCTTGGTCACTTGTTTCTCGTCGCCCCTCTCGTGAGATGTCCATCCGTGCTTATCAATAAGTTTGCATTCCATTGCTAGGTTTTACCAAAACATGTGTCTAGTTCTCCAGGAAAATGCAGTTAATATGAAGGCTGTAGCTGACAGGCAAAATTCACTGAAAGAGAAACTTGTTTTTAACAAAACCAAGACATTCCACCCCTTTTAATATGCCATTCACTGAATGCTTAAACCTTATCAATACAATTTATCAATACAATCTAATTAATCCCTACTACTATATATATATACATATGTACATATATACACAGGAGTAATTAATCTTAATCAGTGGACCATCCTTTGAAAAGTTCATTAAGTTCATTTTGTCACAACAGTCTCCCAGGGCAGGAAAAATGGTACAAGTGCATCTCATGACCACTGTTTGTGGGTTAAAGACACCAACTTCGAAGAAGTTGTCAGGCGCCACTCAGAGAAGCTAGCTCTGGTTTCATCATCACTGTCTTGATCTGAAAGACACTTATTAAATACTGTTAGTACGACAATTCACATCATGCAGTTCAGTATTGAATATTTTCACCTAAACTCAAATCCCCTTGAGGTACACACCGAACTTCTCCATCCTTAAGCATCACCCACCAGGTGCTGCCAGGTCCCTGGGCAAAAACAATCCCACGAATGGGCTTGCCTTTGCCTGAGGCAGGAGTAACCCAGACTGCCTTTTCTAACATATTTCTCATGTATACTACAGGGACTTTATCTCCTTCTACAGTCTGTAGAATTTCTGATTGGGCAGGCCTAGCTCGATTGGTTGATCCCCTGGTGTTGACCAACCAAGTGGCTTTTGCTAAATGTGGATCCCAGTTTTTAAAGGTTCCACCACCAAGTGCCTTTAGTGTAGTTTTTAGCAAACCATTGTACCTTTCAATTTTCCCAGAGGCTGGTGCATGATATGGAATATGATATACCCACTCAATACCATGTTCTTTGGCCCAATTGTCTATAAGACTGTTTTTGAAATGAGTACCATTGTCTGATTCAATTCTTTCTGGCGTACCGTCTCGCCAAAGGATTTGCTTTTCAAGGCCCAAGATAGTATTTCGGGCTGTAGCATGAGGTACGGCATATGTTTCCAACCATCCAGTGGTTGCTTCCACCATTGTAAGTACATAACGCTTACCTTGATGTGTTTGTGAAAGTGTAATATAATCAATTTGCCAAGCTTCTCCATACTTATACTTCAACCATCGCCCCCCATACCATACAGGCTTTAACCGTTTCGCTTGTTTGATTTCGGCGCAAGTTTCACATTCATGAATAACCTGTGAAATAGTGTCCATAGTTAAATCCACCCCTCGATTGCGAGCCCGTTTATATGTTGCATCTCTACCTTGATTCCCTGAAGCATCATGGGCCCACCGAGCTAGGAAACGTTCACCTTTATGTTGCCAATCCAAGTCCACCTCAGCTACTTTAATCTTAGCAGCTTGATCTGCTTGTTGGTTGTTTAGATGTTCTTCGGTGGCTAGACTTTTAGGCACATGAGCATCTACATGATGAACCTTTACAGGCAGGCTCTCTAGCCAAGCAGCAATGTCTTGCCACAGTGTGGCAGCCCAAATGGATTTACCTCTGCGCTGCCAGTTGCTTTTCTTCCATTGCTGTAGCCACCCCCACAAGGCATTTGCTACCATCCATGAGTCAGTATAGAGATAAAGTATTGGCCACTTTTCTCGTTCAGCAATGTCCAAAGCCAGCTGGATGGCTCTCACTTCTGCAAACTGACTAGATTCACCTTGTCCTTCAGTGGCTTCTGTAACTTGTCGTGTGGGACTCCACACAGCAGCTTTCCACCTTCGATGTTTTCCTACAAGACGACAGGATCCATCTGCGAACAGTGCATACTGCTTATCAGTCTCTGAAAGAGTATTATACGGTGGTGCTTCTTCAGCACATTTTACTTCCTCCTCATCTGGAGTCATCCCAAAGTCTTTGCTTTCTGGCCAGTCTGTAATCACTTCTAAGATCCCTGGGCGATTGGGACTTCCAGTTCGAGCTCGTTGCCTGATCAATGCAATCCATTTACTCCACGTAACTTCGGTTGCATGATGTGGAGAGGGAACCGTCCCTTTGAACATCCAGCTCAGCACCGGCAGTTGAGGTGCTAGGAGGAGCTGTGCTTCAGTACTGATCACTTCTGAAGCAGCTCGAACTCCTTCATATGCTGCTAGTATCTCTTTTTCGGTTGGAGTATAGTTGGCCTCAGATCCTTTGTATCCTTGACTCCAAAAACCTAAGGGTCGACCTCGGGTTTCTCCTGGTGCTTTCTGCCAGAGGCTCCAGGTAAGTCCATTATCTCCGGCTGCAGTGTAGAGCACATTTTTAACATCTAGTCCAGTCTGAACTGGTCCAAAGGCCACCGCATGAGTTATCTCACGCTTCATTTGTTCAACGGCTTGTCGTTGTTCAGCGCCCCACTCAAATTGGTTCTTTTTACGAGTCACTCAATAGAGAGGGCTCACAATCTGTCTGTAGTCAGGAATATGCATTCTCCAAAAACCTACAACGCCCAAGAAAGTCTGTGTCTCCTTTTTATTAGTAGGTGGAGACATTGCTGCAGTTTTGTTGATCACATCCATTGGGATCTGACGACAGCCATCTTGCCATTTTATTCCTAAAAATTGGATCTCTCGTGCAGGTCCCTTGACCTTGCTTTGTTTTATGGCAAAACCAGCATCCAAAAGAATCTGAATTATTCTCTCACCTTTCTCGAAGACTTCTTTCGCTGTGTCGCCCCGTACGATGATGTCATCAATATATTGCAAGTGTTCTGGAGCTTTACTTTGCTCCAGCGTGGTCTGGATCAGTCCATGGCAGATGGTAGGACTGTGTTTCCACGCCTGGGGCAAGCGATTCCACGTGTACTGGATGCCTCTCCAGGTGAAAGCAAACTGCGGCCTGCACTCTGCTGCTACAGGAATAGAGAAAAATGCAATAGCAATGTCAATTGTAGCATACCACTTAGCTGCCTTTGACTCCAGTTCAAATTGCAGTTCTAGCATGTCAGGCACAGCAGCACTCAGTGGTAGTGTAACTTCATTCAGGCCACGATAGTCCACAGTTAGTCTCCACTCATCACTAGACTTACGCACTGGCCAGATTGGGCTGTTAAAAGGTGAGCGAGTCTTACTGATCACACCTTGGCTTTCCTACTGACGGATCAACTTCTGGATAGGAATCAAAGAGTCTCAGTTGGTGCGATATTGCCGGCGATGCACTGTCGTGGTAGCAATTGGCACCTGCTGATCGTCAACCATCAGCAGTCCTACAACAGAAGGATCATCTGAAAGACCAGGCAAATCAGACATGTTCCATTTTTTCAGTGTCCACAGCTGCTATACCAAATGCCCACCTATACCCTTTTGGGTCCTTAAAATACCCTCTCTTGAGGTAGTCTATGCCAAGGATGCACGGAGCATCTAGACCAGTCACAATGGAATGCTTTTGCCAGTTTTTTCCAGTTAGGCTCATTTCAGCCTCTACAACAGTCAGTTCCTGGGATCCCCCAGTCACTCCAACAATATTGATGGATTGCGTTCCTTTATAATTAGAAGGAATTATTGTGCACTGAGCACCAGTGTCCACTAAAGCTTTGTACTCCTGGGGGTGTGTTGTACCAGGCCATCGTATTTGTACAGTTCAATAAACTCTGTTATCCCTTTCTTCCACCTGGTTGGAGGCAGGGCACCTCTAATTTCTGTTTTGCACAGTCTCTGGGTGTGAATTAGAGGTTCCTTCAAGAGCATCAGAATCTCTTCTGCTCCTTCTGTAAACTGGAGCAGCCACCTTCCTAGGAGTTTTTCCTTTTATCTCACGTACTCGTTCTTGAAGTTCTGAGGTAGGTCTTCCATGCCACTTATTCATGTTTTGTCCCTGCTCGTGTAGGAAGAACCACAGTGAACCTCTTTTTGTGGGCTGCCTCTGTCCTCTCTCTCGAGATTGGAAACGCCTTTTCCTAATAGCTGAAACATAGGTTTGTGCAGGTCGTGGACGGTATGTGTCTTCTCTGAGATCTTTGATTTCTTGCAATAGCTTTTCAAACCGGTCATCAGATTTTTCACACAGTTTCTCCACAGCAGAGACACAAGCCTGTAGAGAACCAGCAAGGCTGTCCTCAAAGTCACGGAGCTGTTCAATCACTGACCAGATGATGATGGCCAGATCATTCCTGCCAATGACTTAGCATATGCAGGTGATGCACTTTGTACAAACCTGTGCCACAGAGGTCGTGAACAATTGATTCTATCTGGGTCTGTTCCCTCTTGGCTGTTTGGTCCAAAATAGATGATCTCTCACACAGCTAATTCTCTCAGGAACTGAATACCTTTCTCCATAGTATTCCATTTCCCTAACTTGGATATACAATCTTCCTTGTAGGGAAATCTTACTTTCATAGCTGCCAGGAGTCGTGTCCAGAGAGTAGTGGCATTAGACTCTCTTGAAATTGCCCTATCAATGGTGGAATCTCTTGACAGAGATCCCAGCTGCCTGGCTTCACCACCTTCCAGTTCAATTGTATCTGCCCCATTGTCCCAGCATCGGAGCAGCCAGGTTAAAATATTCTCGCCTTCATGACGACTAAAGTCTTTTCGCAGATCTCTCAGCTCACCTGGAGAAAAGGACCGAGTGGTGGTCACTTCATCTCCTCCCTGTCCTAATGGTGCCCCTTGGGTTGATGTTGGCCCTGTGCCATCATCTGCTGCACGGGTAGTCTTTCTAGTGACTTTCTTACAACCAGCAACTGATGCTGATATGGGTTTACCATCATTTGATTCATTTCCAGAGTCTGAATGACTGTCACAGTGATCGCTGTGGTTACAGCGGCAACAGTGCCCAGTGTGTGAAGAAGGGGGGGCTGCCTGTAAGGCTGGAGAAGTATCTGCAGTGACCTTGGCAGAGGAACTCTGCGTAGGAGCTGTAGCTTCAGCCTGCGAAGCCGTTGGGGGGGCAGGGGGGGCCGTGGCTGCAGCGGCAGCTTTCGCTGTTTTGCTCTTTCTCGAGCAGCCAGAAGTGCTTTTTGCTAAAGCTTCCGAAGACGCGTCTCTTTGTTGTCCTGAGATTTGCGGTGCAAACCTCCTATTAAACACCATTTCTCTTAACAGAAGCACAAACTGACACACATTCAGCAAACCAGATAACACCATCACAGTTCTATCAAAACTCCAAGGATATTCAAAGCTCTCTAAACCATTTGCGAACTGTCCTAGTGAAAAAACGAAAGTATTGTTAGTCAGCCTTTCTAAAGATTCACTTGACCAATTAGGAAACACAGAGCCGTACTGCTCTTTAATCTCTCCTGGAGGCTTTTCAAGGTAAAGCAGAAGCGAGTAGAAATTCATTAGCGGCTGCAGTATAATGAAATAAACCAGTGACAAACCACACAGTATCATCATGACCATTGTCCAGTTCCTTGTTGCTATATAATGAATACTTCGATTTAAAAAGAAAGCCCAACACAGATATGGAATCAGTGAGCACAATGTAGAAAATAACTGATACAACTTATGCCATAACATCTTTAAATCAATGTAATTCACTTTGCCTTAATACCACTAAATAATATCCGAAGCAAACAGGCGCGCGAGTATCACAACTCTATGAGTTGGCACCGTGCCAAGAAAATTGAAAGGTACATCAGAGCAGTAGAAAAGCCAAAAATCTCCAGATTTACCCCTTTCTCTTGCCCCACGTTGGGCGCCAATTATCTGTCGAGGGTTAAGATTGCGGGGTGACAATAAAACCCTGGCAGATGTATTGTTAACCCCCTCTTCCCCCCCCACTTCCCCCTTTTGCCCCTCCCTCTCCCCCGCTTTCCACTAAGGAGAGGCGATTGGGAGGAAAAGAAGAACAGAGAGAAGAGAGTTGGAAAAAATTAAAGATGTTTTACTAATGCTACTAATAAGAATAGAGAAAATAATACAAAATATACAAAACCAATCTTGAAAGTCTCAGCAACTGCAGAGCCGGCACCCAAAGTCCTGGATTAGACTCCACAGCCACCAGAGCTGGATTCAGTCCCTCACTAGGCCTCAGTTCGCAGGGACGACTAGCAAGGTCCTCTCCTAATGTCGGCCATAGGGAAAAAGGAAAAAAGGGATCTCCCATTTTATATGAAGTATTCACGTGAATGGAATGTTATACACAGTTGGTCAGTTTCTTGGTCACTTGTTTCTCGTCGCCCCTCTCGTGAGATGTCCATCCGTGCTTATCAATAAGTTTGCATTCCATTGCTAGTTTTTACCAAAACGTGTCTGGTTCTCCAGGAAAATGCAGTTAATATGAAGGCTGTAGCTGACAGGCAAAATTCACTGAAAGAGAAACTTGTTTTTAACAAAACCAGGACAATGGCCAATAACAAAAAATTAATTGGTGCTCTGTTTTACGAAGTGGTATTCTCAACACTGGCTACATCTGTTGCTAAAAGTGATAACACCTATGACGTTATCGAGTTGTCATCATTGCAATCGGTTTCTTCTTTGTTAGCTAGCCAAAGTCTCACCCACTTTACTGGGATCCACGAATTTTTATGGTTACCTGTAGAAACACAAGCATATCCCCTTTCCTAGCTTATTAATGACATAGGACCTTCCCATTGTTGTGTTGTTGGATTAAACACACTAACCTTGGGTACATTTTTGGAAAAATCTTTGACATTTTTGATATAGTGCATAACAACAGGTTCCATTTCAGTTTCACTTTTAGGGTTAAGCCAGTTCAGCACATACAATGCCTTCATCAAAACCTCTTCTGGACTCATACCAATTCCCCCTTGTTTTTTCAAAACAGACAAAAGATATTTCAAGGTGCAGTATGCATGCTCAATAATTGCCTGGCCAGTAGAATTACAAGGGAGTCCGAACAGGTATTGTACCTTCCACTGCATGAGGAAGGTTGCAAGTGTATCAGAACAGTACACGGGACCATTATCTGTTTTGATCTGTGTAGGAACACCCATGACAGCAAAAGCTTGTAATAAATGATGCGTTACCACTTTTGCATTTGCTGAGGTCAAAGCTGTAGCCCACAGCAGTCCTGAACAGGTATCTATGGACGCATGAATGTATTTTGTCTGCCAAACGGTGCAAATTCAGTAATATCAGTTTGCCATATCTGACCTGGCTGCAAACCCCCAGGATTTACTCCCTTTTGTTACACAGGCACTACGCCGGCACAATCAGGACAAGCTGCAATAATGGATCAAGCTTGTTCCTTGGTAAGTGCAAACTGTTTTCGGAGTGATGCTGAGGATTGATGGAAGAACTCGTGAGCTTGTCTGGCTTGTTCAAAAGGAGATACATCTGTCACTGCCACAAGTTTGTCTATAATGTTGTTTCCCTCAGCTAGACGACCTGGTAGGTTAGAATGGCTTTATATATGCATTGTAAATACTGGCGCTGTCCTATAATCTAACATGTTCCACAAATCTAATAATGCCTCAAACAACAAGGAATTGGAAACTCTCTGCAAAAATGCTCTATGTATTCTTTGTACAACTCCCACAACATAAAGAGAATCTGCTACCAGATTAATTGGGCAGTTATGCCATTTTTGTAATGCTGCTAAGCGTACTGAGGTCAGTTTCTTTTAAGATGTCCTGTCTGTCCGCAAGTAAAACATGCTAGGCTGCGAGAAGAAGTTCTTCGGCCTCTCGTTGCCTGCTTAAGCGCTGCAGCCAAGGCTGCAGCATGGGCTTGAGCATGTATTTTTGCCTTTTCTACCTCCTGTTGCATAATTACTACTTGTGTACAAGCTTCCACCATCTCTGCCAGAGAAGCAGTTTTTCCCAAGCTGGCTAATATCTGTTGGCATTGGGTATTTGCATTCATCATGGCCAAATCTTTCCCCACAGAAGCTTTTGCCTCTGGAGTCAGGTTAGGAGAAGCAGCTATAGCTTCTTTTAAACGGTCCACAAACTTCATATATGGTTCCCCAGGGGATTATGGACTTCGATTTGGGCTCTGCAGCTACCATCTCTGAACTGTTCTGACACACATTCTTCTACCTTGAAGGGTGCAAGTGCGCACAGATACTTTTCCCTTCAAATTTCACTGAAATTCCGTGTCTCTTTGTAATTTTCCTGTTCTCTTATGGGGGGATTTGGTTGAGAGGCATTGCCTGAGATATATTCTGGTGTGCAAGATTGGGTTTTAGCACAGATGAATGCTACATCTTTTTTCTAACACAAGTTGCCTGTTGGATATATAGTTCAGCTTTACCATTAATAAATCAATAATATTAATATATAATTATGCATTAATGTTTTACTATTTTAACTATTTTATCAATATGTTAATATTGATATATTAATGAATTAACCAGAGAGAAGGTAGCAGCTATCTCTTTTTATTCCTTTGAACATTCTCAATTCCATAGCTTTTTCTTGATTCTCCCAGTTTTATATCCTGCGTTTGATTCACATTTTGTTTTCCTTCCTAGATGCAGTATTGGATTTTGCTGTTGTTGTTGAGTCTTTGTTCTGGATGACCTGAAAATTCAGCTTCCTCTGATTACTTTTCATGTTTGCTATTGTTTAAAACTTTTTGCTTCTGAATGTAAAGTTAGCAAAGAAGTTTGAAGCATTCATTTCTGTGGTGAAGTTGTCTTTTAAGTTCTCTCTTGCCACTCTGAACATTTTTGATGACTTTTATACATCCTTTTTTTGATGACTTTTATAAATCCTTTTTTTGATGTTTAGGAACAGTTTCTAACTGGACCAAAATTCCACCACCACTTTTCAAAAAAGTTGTCATTGTGCTGATAGATTCTTTGAGAGATGACTTTCTGTTTGGACCAAAAGGCAAACAGTTCATGCCATATACAGCACAAGCTGTTGAAAAAGGGACATCTTACAGTTTCATTGCTGAAGCAAAACCACCCACTGTGACTATGCCTCGAATTAAGGTAAGTGGTTTTGGTTTGGGATTTTTTTTTTTTTACTTAGGGTTGTTTCATTTGACAAAGTTTTGAAGGCTGGATTATTTAATATGCTTAGAGTTGGCATAAAGCAGAGGTTGGCTCTGTTACTGTAATTTGTGGCTGAAACTCACTTAGCTGTATTGGGGCATGTGACAGAGTCCTGATTTGCCATGGCCCAGAGGTGCTTCCTGCAGGAATGGTCAGGTTGGGGGATAGAAGGAAAGTAGAGAGGCTGAGTAGGAGGAGCAGGTAACAGCTTCTACTCAAGTCATTGCCTTGGTTTGTTTCTTTATTTGGTAGCTTTGTGGTGGGAAGGTCTGTGAGAATCAGTTAAAGGCAGTTAAGGTACTAGTAGAGGCTTAAATGATTGACATAAATTTTTCATGTGTAGTCACAGGTACGCTGTAACCTCTCAGGTGTCAAATTTCTCAGTTGTCTTCTATCCAAGAACATTTTTGTTGGTATTTCTCTGTGTTCTTATAACTTCTGATGGGAAATCCAGTGTAGTGTAAATTTGTTTTGTCATAGGGATGTTTTTGTAGAGCTTAAAAATAAAATTGTGCTGAGTTCCAGGTAACTAAAAGATGAACTGTGACAGTGTCATAAAAATCCTTAGCTGTCCAGGCTTCTCAGTGGTGGATCTGAGTGACATTTCTTTCACTGAGTGAGGCAGTCAGGTAACTCCTGATAGGTGAACTTCCGTCCGTTTTCCAGAAGATTCTTAATTATTGTTTTGAATGTGCTTCGATTTTTATTGTTAAGTCAGTTTACTTAGGCCTTTTAAGCTATCCTTTTTGTGATTTAATGACCAATAAATGAAGTGACAACTGGCATGCAAAGTCATTTTGCTGTCCACCAGTTAAGAAAATACAGTTATTACCTTTCTGTAAAGCAGTTTTTTCTGGCATCAACCAGTACTGTGTTGTGGCAGGTGACATGATGTGGCATGGCAGCTCATGTGTTCTTTTACTTCATTAAATTTCTTTATTGCAAGTATAATTTCCCTGCCTTCTACTTTATTGCTTTCTCTTAGGTTAAATACTGTCTTCTGAGTAGCTGGAAACTTTTCGATTTCTGTTAATACATCTTCATTCTTTTCTTGTTTTCTGTAGGCTTTGATGACAGGTAGCATACCTGGTTTCATTGATGTTATCATGAACCTCAATTCTCCAGCTCTGTTGGATGACAATCTGATATGGCAGGCAAAAACATCTGGGAAAAGAATAATCTTCTACGGTGATGATACTTGGGTTAAATTGTTTCCAAAGTATTTTGTGGAATATGATGGAACAACATCCTTTTTTGTGTCAGACTTTACAGAGGTGAGAAGCTTTATATAGTCCTAGGTTAAATAATGTGAGTACAAACATAAAGTGGCAACTTTTAAGAATGAATGAGTAAAACTATAACTGTTCCAAAATTTTTCTGGCAATTGAATAGAAATTAGATTTATGTGTGTTTTCAGTACTGGCAGTGTGGGGCTAAGCATTTCGGTCTCCCTCATGGATATGCTGCGGGAAGTGTTTGGATGATACAGTATCAGAGTGTTACTGTATAATTTTCCCAAACATATGGTATTCTCACAAAACTTGCGGTAGGAAGTTAGACTGCTTGCTTTCTTTAAAAATTCCACTGTCCATGTTTGCAGTTTGCTACTACATGTGTATTTGTATATGTCATCTTTAAAAGGCCCGTTAACGTATAATCTTGGTCACTTAGAGGCATTCTTTTTATAGTATTGTATAGCTTTTGTAGTTGCAATATGAGTAGTGTTTCAGTATGTTATCAAAGAGGGGGCGTAGCAAGTAAACGAAGCAAATTGTGAAAATTCTTATTCTGGGCACAGTAAAAGAGTAAATTGTTCAGCTATTTTGGTTCATAATTGGAACCTTTATGATAATTTGTAAAACCTCAGGCCATTGACCTGCTGCTACTGACTTATTTTATTACCATGTTTAAGGAAGTTAGATAAGTGTCTTACAGTTCATGTTATACCTTCATTAGTTACTCTAATAAGACTTGCAGAAGCTTCAACATGGAGTGGAAAAATGTAAACATGCTGCTGGGTCTGCAATTATATGGCTCTTAAGCTCTTTATGCAGTCTTTATGCTTTCTAAATGTAGTCCATTAAACAGAAAGCTTTTTATAGTTTTGTAGGTAGTTATACCCAGAGTCAATAAAGTGGTGTTGCATATGAAATTTTGTAAGGATTTTTAATATCCATGGAGGAATACATGCAACTAAAAATAGGTTGTCAACCTGAGGAAAACATGTGAGTATGAGGTAGACCCCACGTAGCACTTTTCAAATAATTTGTCTTCTTATGTCTTCAGTTCTTTTTCTCATTGCAAGCACAATCTTTTCATGTTTGCACAGTAGCAAAAACTGAATTGAAAGAGCAAGAGTGGATTTTTTCCCCTGTGCTTCCAAGCACCAAAGAGAGGCTTTTCCCTGTACCTCCTTCTTGTGAAGTGGTGAATCAGGAGCGTGAAGCATGAAAGTGACTGAAAATTTATTGAAAGAGTTTTTAAAACTATCTGTGGAAACATGGCAACCCATTTTCTTTGTTTGTATGTAATTTGATGCTTCATAACCAGAAAAGAGTGAAGTGTGGTGAAGAATCTGTTTAGTAAGACAGATTTTTTTTTTTGGATTGCCTGGCATTGGACATATCGCTCTGATTTTTTTTTTCCTTATTAACCTTGTAAGTGACTGTAATTTTCATCAGCATCTACAGAATTTTCATGGGTAATGTGATTTAATTTTTATATGCTTTTTACAAGGGGGAAATAATTTTTACCTTTCAATTGTTTTCCTTGTATTTGTGAGGTTGATAATAATGTTACCAGGCATTTGGATAGAGTGTTGAAGAGGGAAGACTGGGATCTCCTTATACTACATTACCTGGGGCTGGACCATATTGGACATCTGACTGGGCCAAACAGCCCATTAGTGGGACTAAAACTTAGTGAAATGGATAACATCCTGAAGAAAATTCATATTTCTCTAATTTCCAAGGTAATATAGCTCCTTTTTCGATAAATGTCTGTTAGTTGTGGACTAACTTTAAAATGCTTGCTCATTTGTGTGTGGTAGCTTGTTTATTCCTTGACCAAGGCATGTATTCTTCTGTTCTTTTCCTTCCCTGGCCATTCCCCACTTACCAGTATAGTGTGTAGCATTTTTAAGCATTTACTGGTTGACTGTTAACAGTCTCTACTGAACAGCTGTGGGGAAAAAAAACTCCCCCTTGGTGTGCAGGAAGAGGAGAAGAATGCATACCAAAATCCTCTTATCACTCATGGACTAAAATGGTGCTTGTTGTGCTTCCTAGTGATGAAGTTCAGAAGGAGGAATAATGGGTGCATATAGCTAATGGGTCTGATTTCTACAGTTGTGAAGGCATACCTATTTCTTAAATATTGAAGAGATTAAAATGGAAATGATGGTTGTAAACAGCATTTTCCTTGTGCTAAATGTAGCACATAAATTACCCAGTCTGAATCTGGTTTTAGGTTTGGAAATATAGGATGTTACATATCTAAAGAGTCTGGTTGTTGAAATATCAAGACCTAGTTCCAAGTGGTCTGAGGCTTTTTTCTTGGTTTTGGCAGCTGCAATTAAGAGTTGTTGTTCATAAAATTTCAAATGGGTACTAAGAGAAGTTAAATCTTGCTTGTGGCAGTTATAATCTCCTGCATGTTGCAGTGGTTTTGCTTCAGTTTGTTAGTATGTCTTGCTTTTGCCAACTGTATGCAAGCTCTTATCTCTGTTTTAGAATACAGAACTAATAAAAGCACTTTACTTTTGGATTAAACAGGTAGTAATAATAACTAGAGATGACAAAAAGATGCTTAGTTATAGAATGACAATATTTATTGTTTGATGTTTTTGATTTGTTAGCTCAAAATTGTTGGTTAGGCCTCACTTATGCTTCTGTTTCTCTTTCTTCAGAAAAATAAATATAATTTGACATCAGTCATGACAGATTTCTACCCCAAAAGCACTTGGGAGACTAGAGCCTAAATAGGATTAGCTTCTTGTATTAAATTTCTATTATGTTAGTATTTACAATATTAATAATCTAGCATTTACATTATATTATATTAAAAACTCAAGCTGAAAAAGTGGAAGGAGGGAATAGTTCTCTGTTAATGCTGCTGTTTCTGGACTCCTGATTTTCTTCCCACAGTATGATGACTTTTGTTTAATCTTTCAATCATTTTTTTTTGTGATTCTGTAAATGATGGTGGTTTTTTAAAAGCGTTATTGTGGTTTTTGTGACATACTGACAAGTATGTATGTGTGCCTTAACTGTTAAAAATGAGTATTACACTTAATCACAGGCATCTGTTGTAAGCTACCCTGGGTGTTGTGAGAAAATTTTTTAAAATGAAATTTATTTTGGGAAATATTAACATGTGAAAGTGATAAAGATTGTGAAGCACTATATATATATGAATCTTGTTTGTACGGTAACTTAAATTTATTTTTGTGACTTGGCAGGAAGAAGCTTCTCTGCCCAATTTGCTTGTTGTTTGTGGGGATCATGGGATGTCTGAAACAGGTAGTCATGGTGGTTCTTCAGAAGGAGAAGTACGCACACCACTGCTATTTATCAGCTCTGCTTTTGAAAAGAGAAGTGGTAAGGATCAAAGAATCTCAACTTTTTTTAGAACATGTTGCCATCTCTGGTTTATATTAGCTTTAGAATTCTTTCTGAGAAGTGCTTCAGTTTGATCAACAGATATCTGGCAAGCCCCATTCTGTGTGACCTAAGACTCTTAGCCAGAGTTTGCATCTGTGTCATGGAATAAGCTTTGTAACCACTGAGAGTACTGGGTATTTCTCACATTATAACCTTCTGCAGCACTGTCCTACTTGCATGTTGAGAGCTAATGAGATCTGCTGTGAGGATCCTGGAATACTGGTAAATGGATAGAATTAGAAGTAAAAACCTATTTTAAGTGATTTTTAAGTTCTATCTTTCTTGGCCAGAATATTACCGTGGCGTCCGTTCTTCCCTCTCAGGCAGCCAGGATAAAGGAATGAATGACAGTTTTTCATGCTGAGAGTGACAGGTGAAAGGAAGAATTGCTTTTGTGAAAGAGTGAGAGATGACAGTAGTGAAAACATGAGTATTGTTTGCTAAGTGTTAAGGAAAGAACATGATGATATTTGCTGTATTGACCAGGCTGTTAATTTTAACCCACTTATGTGAGTTTATCTGTTTCTGAAACTCAGTCTTTAATTCTGTAATATAGCTTAAGGTAAGAGGCAAGAAGGGAATATCTAGTCTAATTTGTAGAATCTTACTTAAGTAAACTCCTTGACTGAGTGAATCGGTAAAATGTAGTTATACCAGGTGTGAGTATTTTCTTCAAAATAGTACTTCCCTCTACCTTTCATTCTGCTTCCTGCTCATTTCCATCTGATCTCCTTGGTTTTAAAGCCAATTTGGAAAACTTTGTCTTGTTTATCTTGCTGGAGGCTCATGCAGCACAGTGGAAGTACATTTATCTATCTGTTCTTTATAAAGCTGTTATCCAGCTGCAATAGAAAGCATTACTGATGAGTCATTGAACTCTTCAGAAATAAAAACAAAGTCAAGAGCTGACCAAAGCTCTCAGGTAAGTTTTTACTTTATGAATTTCGCTGGTATCTGTTGACAACTGAGATACACAAATGTAGCTTCTGTAAATGCAGTCTCTTGTTCATTGGGATTAGTTTCTGTTAGATTTAAACTGGCTATGCACTTTTTATAATACAGTGAAATACATATTTCTGTTCACCTCTGTTTTGGGATCAAGTTTGTAATGATTACAAAATCATGCCCATGTAAATTTCCGCAGCTTGCTTCTCAATGCTACAGTAATCAGAATTTTCATAACTGCTCCTTATGATTCTACTGTACTGTGGTTAATTTGGTAGACCTCAAAATAGTAATCATGTGGGCTTTTGCATTAGTATGCTGTCAGAGTATTACTTTTGTAGCCTGCAGCGATGTGTCACCCATGATTGGCTAAATGCATTTGGCAGTTTGGCTTTTTTTTAACCAGTAAAGAACCTGCATATGAAGATGAAATCTGAAAACTGCTGACACACAGGCACTCATGCAAAGAGGCTTTGGGGATTATAGATGGCATTCTGTACAAGTACAGGATTAATCATAGATGAGAAATGAGAAAGGTTTGAGTGCTCTTAAAGGGAGCCTTGAGAGTAATAAAGACTGTATGTAGAATTCTTTCTGTGCTGTACTTAAGTCAAAACACTCAATGCCTGGAGTTACAAAGAGAATGAAGTGAAAGCATAGTTGAGAAACATGGTTATGTAACTAGTAAAGTACACAGAGACACAATTGACAAGACAATCTTAAACAAAAGGTTACTTATGTTAGTGAAGTTATTCATGTGTAGAAGTCTGTGGGACTGAAGGCTAATCCTGATAACTGGAGTAAGGTGATAGGATTCTGCATAGAAGCCTATAAAAATCACTGGCTTTGGCTGCATGGAGCCATGGATTTGGACATTCAGCATTCTTAACCTGAACTCTAATTCTGTTTGCCTAGCAACCTAATATTAATTAAATATTGAGCTGCTGTTAGTCTATCAAGAAGCTTCTAGAAAGTTGTCAGCATTGTTTTAGATTCTCATTCTTCATCCATTTAGTTAGTCTACTGTAGTGCTTTCTGTTCTTTCTAATGCAAAAATTATCAAACCCTCCTAGGATGTAGTCTGCAACTCGATATTAAGGTGATCTCCCGGACTTTTTTCTTACTTGTACAGCATTCCTGTTATGTTTACAGTGGTTGCTAGCAATGAAGAGTGATACTTGCAGAGAATTGAATGAATTTTGGTTTTACAACAGCAGATGACAGCAGTTAAAAAAGATAGTTAGCTTTCTGTAGATCACTTCAAATAGCTGATCTAACACAAATGAAAAAATTTTGAAACTAACAAGATCCCAGCTGTCTCTGGAGAAACATAATGGGCCTGTTATTAATATACTTTTTTTCCTTTATCTTTTTTTTTTTCTTTTTCTTTTTTTTTTTTTTTTTGTTCATTTTAGATCCTCTGACCCAACCTGAACTTGTGCAACAAACTGATTTAGCTAGCACACTGGCAATAGGTCTTGGTCTACCAATTCCAAGAAACAGTGTTGGAAACCTTATATGGCCAGTTGTGGGAGGCAAGACAATGAGAGAACAACTACGTTTTGTACACTTGAATGGGTTCCAGCTTAGCAGACTGCTGCAAGAGAATACACCTGCATATGAAAAAGGTAAATCAGCTAAAATAAAGTCATATGTACAAAAGGAGATTGTTTATAACACAGTTTGGGCTTTTAGGTTCAAGAGTATAGCATGGCACTACAAATTCAGTTGAGACCAATGTTCAGAGAAATTATGCTGAGCACAGTCTTACTGTAACCTACTCTGGCACACTACCTCTGAATAAAGTCTTTTTAATGACCTGTACTGATCCTGGTAGGCAAAAGGGCAGAAATAATGATGAAAGAGTAAGATTGAAGTAAAACTGCCAGTGTAGTGGTTTTATATCTGCTGTTTGTTAAGTATCCTATATAGGGCACTGATTCTGAGCTATTTGGAGGAGTAGCACAATGAACTGAATTTTCTAGTTTAAATAAAAAGATGCTTCAATTAAAGCTGTGAAATAGTGTACGGTAAGTTAACTTTTTATTTATTCTTATGTACAAATTTACTTGGAGTGAGAACCTAGAGAACTGCAAAGTTGCTTCTTAAAATTCACATATGTGACTAGCAAAATGTAGTATTTCATTAGGAAGAATGATACAAGTGGCAATACAAGTAACCAAGTTAATATGATAATTATGTGAGAAAAATTGAGTCAGAAGATGGAGAATATTTTACTGTGGACATTAGAAGATGTTTTTGTCTTAAAGTGACTGTGAGGCTTGAAGTCCTTGCCAATTGACTTATAATTTGTTGAATCATTAAAACAACGGGGTGAGAATGCAGAGCTATTTTACAAATAGGAATAATTAAACTGGATAACAACATGAAGTTTATCGAGATAATCATTATAGGTCAAGAATTAATTATCTTTCAACATCACAGCTTCTAATCATAATTAAACCATGTCCAGGAGTGTAACAAAACAAATGCCACCTATGGTAGCAACATGTCAATAGCAGGACCCATGCTCCATCTATTCTGATTTTTTTTTTCTGCACAGATTTCCTCACTTAACCCATTTGTGTCAAGTGAGGAAACTTGCCCTCTTGGTAGAGTTCAGGATATCACTGTGTTACTGAAAATTCCAACACAGTGCTCCATCTGATAATATTTCTGCAAGCACTGGTGAAATAGACTGAAGTTTCTACCAGCTTCTGGTTTCTGTCTTCACTTTCATTTTATTTTTGTCCAGGAACAGCTTACTTTCAACTTTTAGCTTTCATCTGAGAAATAAAATCAAAATTGTGGAGCATAGAAATGTGAGAAATCTTTATGCTACTTGTTTATGTCTGCCAACTGCTATTAGAGGTTCTACCCTACTGGAAATGGGTTGGGTGGCAAAGTATCCATTGATGAGCTTCTCTCATTTCAGTAATGGAGAGCCTCAGTAACATGGAACTAGATCCATGTCATAGTAGCTTTTTTTGGAGAGTCTGAAGGTGAATTCTCCCCGTTGCTGTAAACTTCTTAGAGGGTCTTGTGTGTTGTTTGGGTTTTTTTTTTTTTTTTTTTGGAGTATCCTAGATATGCAAGGCTATAGCTCAATGCTTTGGTCAGGACTATTAAGAATGGCTGGGAAAAGAGATGTGCTGTTCGCTGAGTGTTGTTGGAATTATGTGGATACTTCAGGCCCTAGAAATATTAAAGAAAACGTCACAAACTCAGTAAGTAATGCTGCATGTATTTAAAAGCATGCATGAATAGCCCTTTATTTTGGCTGACTTCTAAGTGAAGATAAATACCATCCCAACTCTCCCACTCTAGACACATACACAAATATGCATATCTGTGGTGATTCCTATGGGAAAGGAATTAACTTGCAAAGAATTCATTATATTCGGTAATGAGAATCATCTTCAAGAGGTATACCCATTTTTAAAAGGGCAAAAAGGAGGACCCTGGCAACAAGTGACTAGTCAGCTTCGCCTCTGTGTCTGGTAACATCACGGAACAGGTTCTTCTGGAAGACATGTCAAAACACAGGAAAGACAGGGAGGTGATAAGAGAAGGCCGGCATTACTTCACCAAGGGCAAATTGTGCCTGACTAATCTAGTGGTCTTCTATGATGAAGTAACATCAGTGGACAAGAGAAAAGCTGTGGACATCATCCATCTAGACTTCTCTAAGGCTCTTGATGTGGTCTTCCCCATCATTCTTGCTACCATATTGCAGGTTTGATAAATGGACTCTTAGATGATAAAGTAATTGGCTATGTCCATAGAGTTACACTCAATGGCTTAGTCTCCAAGTGGAAGCCAGTAACGAGTGGTAAAAGGTGTCCCTGCCCGTGACAGTGGGAATGGACTACATGATCTTTAAAGGTACCTTCCCTTCCAACCTGAACCATTCTGTGACTCTGTGATTGTAAACTGGGAAGGTAAGGAGTGAGAGTTCCTGTTCATTTGAGAGAGCAGTGGCAGTGCATGCAACTCTGCCTGGGAATGGATGTCACCATTGAAGCTGAGAACTTCTGGGTCAGAATTAGTGGACAGACCAACATGGGCGGTATTGTTATGGCTGTATGCTACAAGACAGTAGGATTGGAAAGAATTAGGGCTTCCTCAAGCCTGAAGATCTACTATGTTCACCATCTGTGGTGCTCATGTGGTGCTTCAACCATCCTGTTGCAGTTCAGGCTAGATAACTGGACAGTGAAGTGAACCGAAAAGTGGCTCAGCTGCTGAGCTCACATAGTTGTGGATCAGCAGCACAAAGTCTACCTGGAGGCCAGTCACCAGCAATCAACTCTAGGGCTTGATACAGGCCAATACTGTTACACATCTTCATTAATGACCTTGGTGGTGGGAGAGTGCCTCCTCAGCAAGTTGGCACACAATACAGAACTGGAAGGAGTGGTTGATGGAGTAGGTGGGTGTGCTGCCATTCAGAGGCACGTCAAGAGGCTGAGGAAATGGACTAACGAGACTCTTTAAGATTCAGTAAAAGGAAATGCCAAATTCTACACCCGGAAAGAAGTAATCCCATGCACCATCACAGATTGGGTACTGACTGCTGGAAAACAGCTTGATGGAGAAGGACAAGGGGTCCTTGGGGACACCAAGTTGCATATCATCCTTGTGGAAGGAAGGCCAACAGTATCTGAGGCTATATTAGGAGGACAGTCATCAGCAGGTGAATCCTTCCTCTTTTCTCTGTTGTGGTGAGACCACATCTGGTGTCCTGGGTCCAGTTCTGGGCTCCCCAGTAGAAGAAAGGCATGGATATAATGTAGTGAGTGCAGTAAGAGGCCATGGAGGTGATGAAGGGATTGGAACATCTGTCACGCAAGGAGATGCTGAGGGTGCTAGAGCTGTTCAGCTTAGATAGGAGGAGACTCAGCAGGGATCTTGTCAATGTAGGTCATGTGTGATGGAAGGAGATAAAGGAGATAGTAAAAATAAAAAACAGGGCTACTTAGTGGTACCCAATGAATAGATGAGAGGCAGTGGCATAAATTTTGTGTGAGATAAAACTTTTATGTAAGGGTTGTCAAACACGCAAGTTGCCCAGAGAAGCTGTGAAGTCTCCATACCTGGAGATGTTCAAGACCTGAGTAGGCATAGTTCTGAGCAATCTTCTGTAGCTCACGCTGCTCTGAGCCTTTGGTTTTTTTGTGGACCATCTGGGTACTCATCAGAGTTGTGCTGACAAGTCATAGGCCATACCATTTCCGAATTCCACAGACAATGTATGCTGCCAAGTTTTTTTGAAGGAAAGAAACCCCAGAAGATAACCCAATTAGATATCTTACTTGCATTTGTTGCTGCAGGTTTGAGCTTTCCAAAGCAGATTCTCAGCTAGGAACATGTGGTGGATCATCGCTTTTCAATTGAGTGCTAAAAGAAACAGCTATGACCTTCTGTTTAAAGTGAAAGATACTTAAAGGGATAGCCTAAGTCTTGCTGTTTTTTTAAAAAATATTATTTTCAGCTCTTCAGCTCAAAAAGAGTAGATTCTTCTAAAGGGGAAAACATGGAATTCCTGCAGAGAGTATTGTAATTTGCAGCACAGAGATAGGGCACCAGTTATTAGTACCTTGAATGCCGTGGCTGAGTCATCATAAGAAAAGATGTACTCATTGTAAACTATAGCCTAATGTATACATTCATTTTTGGTGCAGTGTTCATTTACTTTTTAATGCAAAAAGTCAGCTGTCAATTGAGATGAGTCACAAGTCAGATAGGAAGGCAGAATGACCTTTACATGTTGTTTCATGAAGAAGCCATGGAGTTCCCTGGATTCAGCCACTTTGATGTTAAGAACAAACTGGCACAGTACACAAAAATGTATTTGTCTTCAAGTGTTTTTAAGTGTATCTCTTAATAAACAGCAGAATAGAGACAGCTGCGTAACATTTTAATTTCCCCCCTCCCCCCAATATTTGTTCATACAAATGTGCATTTTCAAGCCAAGAGGTGGAAAAACAATTCATGGGACTTGGGTTTTGATTTATTGAGGCACAAAGGAATTGTCAAGGTTAAATCTAACTTCAGGTACATTAAATTTTTGATGAGAAACTTGAAGCTTGACTAAGGGCTTCATTATTTTAAAAATGTCATGCTAGTAAATGCTAACATGAGGCATTAGGCTTTCTTTTGATAGAGAGGGCACATGCAGCTTAAAAAAAAGTCTGGAAAAGGAGAATAAAAACAGCTGACAAAAATGAACAAGCTGAAAGGAGACATATCGAGAAACACGGTTTGGTTTTCTGTGCAAGTTCATACCTCAGTGTAAGGTGGGCAGCTGTAGGTATCTAGTAATGCTTCCCTCATGTTCTGAACATGCATCTGAATGATGAACTAGGATTGTTTCTTTGGAAGACACTTCACAGTGGAACGAAGAGTCACACCTGAGAGCAGGCTGGATGTTGTTATTAAAAAGTGTCCACTTTTCCATTTGGAACTAATCCTGAACTTGTATTAGATGCATGTGTTGACTGAAATAATTTGATTGTTACTGGGAGATTCATATATTGAAACTGGAAAAGTCACTTTTACATTATCCATTTTTTCTTATATATATGGGGGGGGGGGTGTTTGTTTTTTAATGATTGCTTACCGTGACTAGAACTGAGTGAAATTTTTATCAAACAGATGCTTGGAAAGCATATCCATTTGCTTGTGGTAATGTTGGAGGGAGGCTGAAGCAGAAGTTGCTAATGTAATATGCAAGTAAACCATCACCAGGGCTTTGGGGAATCTGTAACTGGGCAAACTCACTTTGGATTTTGCCTCAAGTTTAACTTGTCTTGTGAGTATCCATGCAAGAGGGACTTGGAGTTGTTACCCACCAGTTGCCAAAATGCTTTTCCAGCAACCCAGGATCTATGACCCTCCTCATTTTATAGTTACTACATGTAAATGTGACATTGACCTGTGGTCCTTTATTCCTTTCTGCAGGATCTTGAAATCATTCACTTAATGTATATCAAAGAGATAAATGTGGGTTTGACTAAAAGTCATCTCTGACAACGTGAAGAGAACGGGTTTGATGGGCAGTAGCGTAGAAAGAGGTAGATGAGATTTAAATACAAATGCTAAAAGGAATAAAAAGGGAGACTGGGCATAAAGCATGAAAAAGAAGCAGAACAGGAGGAGAAGGAGGGAGAGAATTTATTTAGATTTCAAAATACAACTTGAGCTCTTTTAACTGTTCTGTTGAATAAAATAGTGCCACATCAAATCTTAGTTTGATTAAAGCTCATTTTAAGTGATCCTTTCTGGATTTCTTCAAAAGTACAAATATTTAACTCTTATTTCAAATTACTGGAGGAGGAGCTTTCTAGGAAATTCACTGTTCAAAGAACTATGGCAGGGAAATGAAAGTCTCCATGCACACTGGCAGCTATCTTGATATACAAGTGTTTGCTGCTGGCTGCATTGTAATTTCTAGCAGATACCTGCAAGCCTCCTGCATAGGAGGATTAGCATGCTTTGGAGTCTGTTAGAAGTCCTGGAAGACCAGACTGGACATTCTGAGTTAGACATTGCCTTCTAAAATTTTCACTTTGAATTCAGCCTGTAATAGATGACAGTGTGTCTTGTAGTAATAAGAAACTTACAAATGGTATGCACAATTCTTTCGTAACTGTACCAGAATTGTGAATAGAAATATTTCGTTTGTTTTCATTCACTTGAAAGAAAATTTAAAATGTTTCTGGATTTAATAATGTACTTTTGCTGAAAAGGCTTAACAAAGAACATACGGGGTTTTCCCAAGTCTAATACACTCCTGATCTACTAGGAGTAAGAATCAGCTGTAATTTTAGTCTTTGTGATACCAGACTTACTTCAGTCATTACTTTAACCCTTGTCTGAAACTGTATAGCAAATGTTTTGCCCTACTTTCAGCCGAGAAGTTAAGGACTGGAAGATGGGAAGGTAATGACAGGCTTGTTACATAAAAATTTCCAAATTGGCCTGTTTGCCCATAAGTAGTCATTAACTGGCAAGTGAAATCACAGGGAAATATCAAAGATTATTAATGTGAAGTGATCTTGCAAAAAATGCAGATATATGTGAATGTTCACATATAGCGTAATGTCCAGTGAGATACAAGTTATGCTCTTGCTTTCCTTGTGTTGTCGACTGAAACATGTCTTAAGCGCTTTCAGGAACACCACCATTTTCCACGTGTACAATGAAACACAGAAGCTGACCTAAACGTTCTATTTTAAATAAATGCTTTTAAGATTAAATTTACATTAATTGAATAGAATGCTCTTCAGGTGTATGTAGGACCCACCATAAAATTAAAACCATTTCTGCCAAAATTATTTTTTTTTTACCTTTATGAGTGCTTACATTTTTTTCTATGTGTGAACAAAATTATGCTCTTCTGTTTTCGCCTGCAGAATCTCGTTATTGTCTTTGCTGAATACATTCTTTTGAGAAGAAGAAAGCCTATCAAGACTCAGCTTGTGCTGCACGCTTTTGTGTAAATGTTTAGTCATGGGAAAGTTGATAATGAAAATCTGTAGTAGTTGATGGGAGAATAAAATAACACAGTGCTTTCCTGTATCCTTTGAATCAACTTGAATCATTGTCTCTCCACACCTGCCATTTGATGTGTAGGAACCAGAACAGGTGGTATTCTGGATTCTGTGGAATAACCAGTGAGAGGAAAGGCATGTAGGAGAAAAGCTACTGCTGCTCCACTTGCAAAGGACTTCTAAAATGTAGAGCTTGACTGTTCACTTCTTTCTTGTGTCTTCTGTCATCTTCACTCAAGCTTTTAAAATAAATTCAGTGAGAACAGAGTAATGCAGATGTGTTTATACAGTTTAAGAGAGATGGAGTAGAAACTGTAATGTGTCTGTACCTATGTTAAAAAGCATGATCACATTAAAACCTGAACGAACAGAATTCAAAGGTTTGTTTACAATTACTTCCTTCAAGGATGTGGTCTAGTGCTACTCTTGACCTCATCATCAGTTCTGAAGGCAGACCATGGTCTTCATATAGGTTGTCAGTGTTAATCCAGTGTCCTGTTTACATGTAGATTTATCAGAAGACTTAATCAAAGTCTTAATCAAATTAAATAAAATCAAAAACTTTATCAAATTTCTCCAAGAAAATATTACTCAGATAAAGATAACGGATTTGTATCCTGGAGGTTGTGGTTTTTTTTTTTTTCCCTGAACTCTAATTAATTAATTGTTTGGTTTTGTTTTGGTTTTTGTTCATTTTTCTTCAGAATTTTTTTAGATGTAGATAAACTATCATGAAATCACCTTCTGCCACAAGAATCTTGCTTCCATAGGTTGGTGGCAGCATCAGGTTTTCTCTTTTGTAATCAAGTTAGACTGTGGGCCATCTTTTTAGCAGAATTACTCATTTTCACTGCTGAGGATTGCTTTGCACCAACTTCATAGTCCAAATGCCTGAAGCCAAATGGTGAACTTCAGCTATTAACTTTTCCATTACTACTTCAAAATCTCACATCCTGTATGTTTGATGTTGTGTTACCATCTGACGGATAAGCTTTGAAGCAAAATCAAGGTGCCTAATATGATATGTGTGTCCTTTTGATGTTTCCTGCTGAGATAATTTATTTGATCAGTTCCCATTTGGCTTATAAAGTATGGCCAGAATAATGAATGGCTTCAGTGGAAAACATTACTTTTTTTAGGATTTAAAGCACTTGGATGAGTTTGTCATGGAAACCTTTTTAAGAGTAAATTATGTAAAACATGTTTGTCACTTTTAGAGGTCTTGGCAAATTATCAGTTTAGGTATTGTGTTTATCCTGAGTAACTGGCTTATTATGGGCTTGCTACAGGAAGATAAGTAACTTTCTAGGTGTGAAAAAAGTTTCAACCCCTATAGCATTTTTTTTCTATTGTATAAGCAAATATAAAAATATGGTGTCATCTTCAGTTAATTGTCCTTTGTTCATGGATTGTCTTTTTTATATATATATACATATATAATTTTTTTTTTCCTTCTCCTTAGATCCTGGATATGAACATTTTAAGATAGCAGAAAAGTCCCATGGTAATTGGATCAAACTGTATTTAGAGGGGAATAATTCAGAAATACTCTTAAATTTTGGCAAAAAGGTTCTGAAGCAATATTTGGAGGCATTGAAGACTCTGAGTTCTTCACTAAGCAAACAAGTAGCACAATATGATGTGTATTCGATGCTGGTGGGGGCTGTGATTATTATGGAGGTATGAAAATACATCTTTCTTGAAAAAAATAAGTGCAGAAACAAAATTTTCTGGTTTCTGATTACTTAGTGTGTGTTCTGGTCTTTAGAATTACCAAGTATGAACTCTTAGAGTTGGCTGACTTTCTGCTTGGATAACGTTAATATTCTTTTTGAAGTATAACTTGGCCTTTAAAAATAATTCAAGAAAGCTTTTTATATAAGCTGCTTACATGTGCAGGAAATATGCAGATGTGCTACAATGTAAATTACTCACATTGTAGTTAGCCTTCTACTTTTTGAGTAGCCTTACTGCATTTAAAAAAAAAAAAAAAAAAGTCTGGTACCTTTTCTCTTTATGTATCAGTGAGTGTAGCTGCTCAGGACAGCTAATACCTTGTGTGTGCAATTTTTACAATTCCAGGAATTGTTCTTTGTACCGATAAGTGTACAGTCTTGCTGTAAGATGCTGGGTTGCTACATGTTGCATGTAGGAATAAAGATAAAATACCCTATGTCTGGAATTTTAAGTAGTTCTCCACAGTTGGTATTTTGGGCAAATCTCAAATGCTGGAAATATCATCCATGGTAATGCATTGAAAACCATGCTGAAGTGATACAGTCCCTGGACAATGAACTTTTATGTACAGAAGCTTGCACTGACCTTTTAGTTCACATGAACATCAACTTTTTTAAGAGTAAGTGTTGTTCCCTAGGATGGAAATACCTGCTACAAGCTTAATTTAGTCCTTGCATGTGTGTGGTGCTTTACAAGATGGCATAATTGTTTTAACAGTGGTTGTATTTCAGTGCTTGGAATGGATAACAGTACACAAGCAGCTATTTAGTATTTGAATCTCATTTGTCCTGGCGGGGCACTATGCCTTGTTTCATATGCACTGTTCTCTGTGTCCACAGTACTTCTGAAATGGCTCTCTGTTAGACCCCTCAGTGGAGTTTATCACTCTGACCACTTCACAGGAATTAGTTCCATAGTGCCCTTGGGAAATGAGATGATAGGCTCTGTTTCCACTCTGTAGATGGCAAATCTGGAGGTGGACAAAGCTCAGTACAAAGATGAAGTGCTTATATTTCTTTTTTATTCCTTTGTTTTGGGAACCTGTGCATTCAAGATTGGGACAGTTACTTTGGACCTGAAGCACTGGATTTTTTTTTTTTCCCTGGGATCCACTTGTAGATGTTTACTGTTTCTACAAAACAGATCTCAGTTATTTTACTCAATGGGCTTTTATCAAAAGAAACATACAGCTACTAACCATGAAAATTTTGGTTAAGAAGAGCTTGCTCACTATCACTGTAAGACCTGGTGCAAAACTGCTGGAGTTTTTTCTATTCTCCAGTGCTGCCTTGCTTTCCAAAGTCTTTTTGTCTTGCTTTGTATTTTCCAGCCTCACTGAATAGAGGTAGGGAATCTCACAGGTGACTGAAAACTGCACCGTGCTATAAATGCCATTTACCCTGTATTTCAGATGAGGAGAATACCTCTGGGACATGTATTGGTAACGGTGCATTCACTCAAAAGAGCTAAATTTAGATATGTAGATACAATTTGAGCATTTTCCTATAAAGAGTGCTGGTTTTGTTTTAATTATAAGTGCTTTAGGGACTATTTTGATGTTGGGAGTTAAAGCTCTTACTTTTGCAGGGAGTGAAGATCATGCATGTGATCAGTTACCACAGGTGAGGAGGCACATGGTAATTTATTAACTTCTGCTAACTTGTGTAGCCAAGCCCTTAATAAATGAAAACACAATCATTGATTCTCCCATTTATATGGTACTATTTTCGTGGGGAAAAAAAAAATCCAGCATAGTTCTTCACAGATTATTTTTAGGAAATATGTATACTAGCAGAGTGACATTGATGACAATAGTATATTTTTGTGTGTGTGTGTGAATTCTCAGTTTATGATTTAAGTAAACTCCAGTTCATTAAGTATTAATTCTCTACTTTTTTTTTTTTCTAGGTTCTGCTGCTGCTTTTGCTCAGCATTCCAAAAGCCCTGAGCAGCCGAGCAGAATTTGAAGTGCCCCTCTCCCCTCCACTATTCTCTCTACTGTTTTACTTGATGTGTCTGGTGTTGTGTGCAGTTCACGTCATTGTATGCACATCAGCAGAAAGTTTGTGCTATTTCTGTAGTTTGTCGTGGTTAACAGCAGTTGGAGTGATGATGCTGATTTCTGTGCTCATGTGTGGTATTTTATCTATCATTGCAAGGGTCTTTGAGAATTCCAGACTTCCACTGAAGGTGAGAGCGCATGTTGATTATGGTTCAAAATGTTTTACAGTTTATGGCATACTTTCAGATAAAGTATTATAAAAGCTTTCTCTCTGTGTACACACAGAGAAATATTATATTTGTAATATAATATGAGGAATTTAAAATTGTAATTGAAATGTGATGTGTTCACTGTGGCATGATACTGATTGCTATAATTAAGATCATATATAGAAGTGCTTATTTCCTCGTTACTTTAAGAAATATTCTGATTAGTGTAAATTATTTTGCAGTTGATTTTATGAAATCAGAAACAGTTATGCTGTGTACAAATTTTATGCTGTTACACAGAGATGTTTCACAATTACAATTAAAGCAAGATGTATGTTTTGCAACAATATGCACCAGTGATTATCTATCCTTTCCCAAGTACCACAGACAGTAATGCTCTAAGACTAATGAGATAATGCTTTGCCACTACCATTTCTTATATTGGTATTCTTAATGGTTTTTAAAAATAGTTTTGAAACTGTAACAGAGGGAGCAAAATTAATGTATCTTCTACTTTCTTCATTAAACTTTTAAAGGTTTTTAAGTTTAAGAAATGGAGTTTATTACGGTCTTTGGAGTGCTCAGAAATGTTCTCAGTTGTGTGAGTAGTTACTTTCTGCAAAGTACTTGATGAGTTATATTGTAGTGAATACAACTCAGGTAATTCCAAGAAACAGAATGTCTAACTCTTCTTTCACTCTAAAACTTGCTATGTCAAGAGCTGTCAATCACATCACAAAATCACCTTCTAGTTGTTTCTTCTGATGCTTATTAGTCATATCTTTGAATGGTCTCTGAAATTCAGTAACTTTAATGCTCATAGCTCTCTATTCAATGATGCAACCTCTGAGCAGTACAGTCTTTTGTCAGTTTGGATTTATTTGAATCACATTTGGGGTTTTAGTACCTTTTTTGCTAGTGTGTGACAGTGTGCAGCAATTACCTTGCTTTAATGATATGACATATTCCTTCAAGCTAAAAAGAAAACTTTCTGATTGGAGAAATATTTAATAATTGCTATATTTCATATAATTCAGAAAATGCACTGTTCTTCAGTGGAGATTAGTACTGCTCTCTGTGCAACTACATGCTGTAAGTCTTGGGCTTAATTATAAATTTAAATTCTTATGAGTAGGGCTGCTGATCTTTATTATACAAACTATACCAGCTTATAATTTTCTTTTTGTAGTTTCTGAATTTGTGTTATTCCTTCTTGGAAATGCTGCTTTTCTGAGAGAAGCCTTGGGCTAAAAGTAATGACCTTCCCTGAAGACAGCTTCCCCCTCGCCCCCCGCTCTTTTCAGCTTTCTTCAGTGCAATTCATTTCAGTGTATTGAAAGTGATTAAAAAGAGGGTTGTTGATAGAACATGGTGTTTCATTCTTATGTGGCTGATAGATATAAACGTAAGATCTAGGTGTGTCTGTTGATCATTTAGATAGACTAGAATAGAGGAAGAAATCAGCTGACAACATCTGCTTAAGGAAATCAGGGAAAGAAGTTTCATCTCAGGAATAGCTGCTTGCAGAACAGTCTCTGTAAGTGTACATCACAGCCTGCTTTTTGTATTGAAAATTTTTGTGTCAAACTAGTGTTAATGTTTTGCTGCCAAATAAGAAAGTAAAATTAATCAATGCGAATGGAGAAATCTGTTCAGTGAGAAGTCTAGTTGTACAATTTCTTAACACTGCTGGTACTTAGGGTCGTGTTCATCCTTAAATGGACTCAGTTCACTTCTGCTGTTTCTGAGTTGTTCTACTTAGGACATTTGTTAGTTTTCTGTCTTTTATTGTAAACAAGGTATAAGTTATTATTAGAAAAAGTAAAAGAATATGGTGTTGAAACAATAATTAATGGTCCAGTGTATTCTGTAGAAACTTAATATTTACTTGCTGTGCAGAGATACATGCAGCTATGGAAGACAAGCTAATATTTTTCTTAACTGTTACCAGTTTATCTAATTTTAGCACAGTAAGAACCTGAAAATGACTGTCTAGACTCGCATAAAATTTAGAGACATTCGCTTCAATAGAGTTGAGAGCATTGACAATGGAATACAGCTTGCTCTACCAGGTTGCTAGTCTCAAAGCAATTAAGCCTGTCTGTGACCAGAAATCTTTCTTATATGACTGGAAATAATTCCTTGTGACACTCACAACTCTAGAAGTAACTTTATATGAGCCATGAAAAATGCTTTCCTACTAGATCAAAGACTGGAATCTGGGAAGATGCTGCTATTCTGTGGTTATTACTGAATTTAGAATAGGCTGTTACTTGTTTTGCCTGAGTCCTAGGGTTTCATTCCTATCTGTTCTTTGCATTTTTCATTCATGTTGGCAAGGGGCAGCTGGTGGTATGAACGACTTCCTGCGGGTGGCTTAATATATTGCTAATACAGCTGCTCTGTTGATGACCATAGCAGCAATTAGAAAATTCCTACTGGTATTCACAGCTTGAGCTGGGTGGAAAGGCTTTTTCTTATGAAAGGAATTAATTGCTAGCTTCCTGATAGAGGCAAATATTTCCTCAGGGAACACATAAAAACAAGCACCCATATAATCCATGCTGTTCCACTTTTAAAGTTAATCTTTCCGAGGAACTTTAGAGGAGGAAGTGCCATTTCCATACCCATAATCTATTGGCCATTTCTGATGATTCCACCTGGTCAGCTATGCCTAGGGAGCATAGGCAGGGATATGTTTCTATATCTATATCAATCTTTATGTAATTCTATCCAGTCTTTACCTATCCCTTCTATTTTAATTGTCTTCCTTCCCCACCTCTGCTGTATCTGTACATCTGCCTTTGAGGACAAACAGAGCAAAACCAGAAAAACTGATCAGAAATTATGTCCAGGGTACTGTATCAAGTTCCATACCTTTGTCTCCAGCACCCCGCATTCTGCATATGAGAGACCACTGCAGCTGGAGTTTTCTCCCTGGTTGATGTTGGGGCTTTAGATTCTTTTGGGGCTTTAGATTCTGTCTCTTGAAGAAGGATGTTTCAGCAGGAGCTGTCTCCTTTTCCTCTTTGATATCAATTATGAAACCATCTGGAATTCTGTAAGTGGGAAAAACTTTTTATTCACTAGTGAAATTTGGTGTCACTGGCAATTATGCTTTTGTCATTTTAGGACAGGGATCAGCTAGCATCTCTTGGACATGAAGATGGTTATTTTCACATTACCTTGTAAAATATCTCCATTTGGCTGTGGTGGAACAGTTTGAACTAGAAAAGTGGGGGAATATCTGCAATTGGTGCATACATGTTTTCTGGAGTTTTACTTAGCTGGAACTTCAGGGCATAACAGCAGATGATCAGATCATCTGCTTCAAGTTCATAATATGTGAATGAGGAGGTTTTCAGAAACATTTTCCAGAAGGTTTATGTCTTTGTTTTTTATTTTTCCAAAGCTGGGGCAGATAGAAATATACTGGATTCTCTATGCCAGGTCTGTCTGTGATCATATTGCTACCAGCAACATATCTGAAAATGTGGGAAGCTGAACTGTGTCTTATGAAGTGTAGGCAACAGTAGTTCTGGTTGAAGCAGAACTGTAGACGTCCACTTTCATCATCTCATCTTCAATCCTGTTCCACAGGTGACTGAATTGCTGGATGTGTATCTCATCTCATCAGGCTTTGCTGTCTCTGTTAAAACTTCAAAGCAAGCTTGAAATACTTTGTAGGTTTAGTTAGTGAAGTTCTTCCATTCCAGACATGTATAAAAGTAGTGACCTGTATTTCCTGGATTTTATTTACATTTTTACCAGTCTCAGGGCTGTTGCAGAGCAATATGGTGGTGGTGATGTTCTTGTTGTTGTTTTGCAGGTGGCTGCATATACAATGATAGAGCCTGGAGAATGTGAAAGTAGTGGATAATCTGGTGTTGTTTGCAGCTTAGATGTGAGAGGTTATTTACTCGTAACTGGGACACAAAAACTAATTCACAAAGGTTCATGTCCTCTCACCTTCAATGCTCTTTTCAGTAGAATACCTAGAATTTGGGGGGAGAAACTGTTTGTCTGTATATGCTGTGTTTTGATCTTGAAGGGCCTTCTGTCTGAGTTAAGAATATTACTTATGGTAATATATCACTGAAACCAAGTGTCTGTGACCTGTGCATCTCCACAGTGCAAATCTCTATATGGTCTCCACTTCTGAAAGAGCTCTGAAGCCATGCTCTTCTGATGGTAGGAGTAGAATCCTCAGTCAGGGCCTTGCCAGTTAAGAATGCTAAAAACCTTTCCTAAGCTCATGATATATGATACAATGTCGGTATTTTAAAAGTAAGTAAGATAATCTATCCTGTTAATGGCTTCACAGCTTTTTTTCTTCAGATTGTTTCTGTTCACATCTAAAGGTTTCTCTGAAGTGCTTCTCATTTGTAATGCTTTTTTTTCCCACTGTGGCTGAATACAGAAACTGATTACCAAGTTCATGAATTTTCTGAAGACCAGTGCAGTCAGTGTCAGCATCTGCTTCCTGATGGTTATTTATAGGTTATGATCACTATCTCTTTAGCAGCACCAGTGCCTTCTTTTAATGATAGTTTAGGCTTTAAATAGTTCTGCAGTGCTTTACAAATTCCAGAAAATTGCCAAAAAATTTAACTTCTTGTTCATAGTTTCACTCTTAATTGCTTGGTAGTTGGACTAAGTACAGTATTCACTTCTAGTAGTTGCATTTTTTGCTATTTCTTACAGAAATCAAAACCAATACCTTTTGGAAATAGAACCCAAAAGTTGAAGCTGGTCAAATACAGCTTTTAAAAACTTTCATTGTGAAGAATTAAAGTGGTTTTTATTACATAAACAAAATGTCCTTCTTTCCATGTATTTTAAAACACTCTGGACATTTAAAAATATTTTTATTTTTCTTCCCCCATGTGATATTATTTACTGAATTGGATGATAAAACATTTTTATGCAATTGAACTTTTTTTTTTTTTTTTTCCTCATTTTTTGACTTGGGGGAAAAAAGGGTGATTGGATGATGCCAAAGAGGTGAGTTTCTACTTTAGTTAATTACTGATATCTGCTGGGAAGACAGCTAAGCACACACAATCCAGGAGATTTCTGCAGATCATTGATCATAACTTTTTGACACAGGTGGTGGAGGAGCCAATGAGGAGAGGTATGCTGCTGGACCTTGTCCTAACAAACCAAGAAAGAGTGGCTGGAGTATTGAGGGCTGGGGGCATCTCCTCCATGAGATGATAGAGTTCAGGATCCTGCATGGAGGAAGCAGGACAATATGTAGGATTAAAACCATGGACTTCAGCAGGGTGAGCTTTGGCCCCTTCAAACTCTTACTTGGAAGAATCCCATGGGATAGGACTCTAGTAGGTACGGGGGTCCAAGAGAGCTGGTTAATATTCAAATATCATTTCCTCCAAGCTCAAATTGATGCATCCCTATGAGCAAGAAACAAAGGTAGCAGGAGGCCTGCATGGAAAAGTATGGAGCTTCTGTGAAAACTCAGGTGGAAGAATGGTGTTTACATAATGTAGAAAAAGGGTCAAGCCACTTGGAAGGAATATAAGATATTAGAGTATGCAGGGATGCGGTGAGGAACGCTAAGCTCCACTTGAAATTAAATCTGGCAGGGGATGTAATGGACAAAAAGAAGGGCTCCTTCAAGTAAATCAACAGCAAAAGGAAGATTAGGGAAAATGTAGGTCTGCTGAATGAGGAGGGTGCCCTGGTGACGGAGGATACAGAGAACACTGAGTTACTGAATGCCTTCTTTGCTTCTGTCTTTGCTATTAAGACCAGCCCTCAGGAATCCCAGACCCTGGAGGACAGAGAGAAAGTCTGGAGAAAGGAAGACTTGCCCTTGGTTGAGGAGGATCAGGTCATTTAGGCAAACTGAACACCTGCAAATGCATGAGGCCTCATGGGTCAAGTGCTGAAAGAGCTGTCAGATATTATTGCTAAGCTGCTCTCCAGCATTTTTGAAACGTATTGGAGAACAGGAGAGGTGCCTGAGGACTGGAAGAAAGCTAGCATCACTCCAGTCTTTAAAAAGCACACTAACAATGACCCAGGAAACTACAGGCCAGTCACCCTCACCTCCATCCCTGGAAAGGTGATGAAACAGCTCATTCCAGATGTCATCTCCAAGCATGTGAAGGAAAATAAGGTTATCAGGAGTAGTCAACATGGATTCACCAGGGAGAAATCATGTTTGACCAACCTCATAGCCTTTCTGTGATGGCATGACTGGCTGGGTAAATGAGGCAAGAGCAGTGAATATTGTCTGCCTTGACTTCAGCAAGCCTTTTGACACAGTCTCCCACAACATCCTCATAGGTAAGCTCAGGAAGTTTGGGTGATTGGACATGAGAACTCTGATGGCAGAGCTCATCACTTCTTCAGTGTGGTTGCTGACAGCAACCACATAAAAGAGAGCAAGCGCTATATAGATGTAATGAATTGTATTGAAGACTAGTTTATTCTCATATGTTGAGGATCTCAGATTTCTTAGTCTCTGCAAGCAGGTGGTACTTATGTGCTTGCTTCTTATTTAGTTACCAAAATCTCTAAGGTCAGCATGATGAAATAATGGAGTTTAGAGTTTCTGTGGTTCAATCATGTACTATTCTTGCCTCAGCTTTGTGAATTTCATGGTCTTTGGTCTCTGCATGGACTACATCTCTGCCTTGTCCTTTTTTTCCAAATACCAGCTTATGGTATTTAATTTTCAGATTAGAGTACTAAACAAAAAGGAGTGGTCTTTGGAGCACTGAAGAAATTTCAAATGCTAGTAAATTTAGATTTGGCCTGGGCAGTTTTTCAGACTGACTGTTCCTGAGCGTTTTTTTGTTGTTTTTTCACACATTATTATGTGTTACATCATGAGAACTTTTTTTTTTCATTTTTTTTTAGTGAGATTACTTTGTAATATATTTCTTTTACAACACAATAAATGGAGTTGGTGTGAATAGGTGATAACTCCAGCTATGCCTCCTGCCTCCTCTTTCACATATATCTTTTAAACCTTGATGTTGTAAAAGTTGTTTTTGTCAAAGCAAAATTCCAGATAGTGTGAACTGTAATAGCGTCTTGCATCAAGCATGTTTGTTGTCTTCTCCATGGTACATGGTCGTCCTTATTGAACAAAACCTCATATGCTGCTGTCAGTAAATCTTAAGCATAAGTGAGATGTGCATCTAAGATGCTCAGGGATATTTGTATTGTTTACATCCACTTTCTTGTTACCTGCTCTAAGGTTGCTGAATTTCTGTATTCTTCTAACAAATTACTTAAATGCTTTTGGAATCATGGTACACTATGCATCTTTGAAGGTAAGTTCTCTGTGAGACTTACCTGTGTGGGTATGCAAAGCAGTTTTAGAAGTTTGTCATAAGGTCAAATGTCGGAGGATGATGTGGTTGAAATATTATCATGAAAGTAGGTTTAGAGATATTTGTAAGTAAAAACAGCATGCAGTAGTTTTGAATTGGCTTTTAAGTTGTTGTTTATCAGGTGTTTAAAATACTGGTTTAAGAGATACTCTGTGATATTCTCTAATAGAGGAAAAATTAATGAGAAAACAAAATGTAAAGGATGATTTTTTAAAGTGTCTTTCCCAAAATGCATCTCAAGTATGTAACCCTGTTTATTAAGGTATGTTAGGAAGCCCTTTCTGGCTCTGGTGGCTTTCAGGGCTGGGACATTTGTCCCACATGTCCAGCCTGGACCCCAGTCCTCACCTCTGCCTCAGACTCTGAGAAGTTAAACAGACAGAAGTCCCCACAGTCAGTGGCCCTGTGACCTCTCACACACAGGTTCACACTCTGGGCCCTCCAGTTCCTGATACAGACCTACAAGTTTAGTGATCCATGGGCTGCATCACAAGAAGTGTGGCCAGCAGGTCAAGGGACATGATTCTGCCCCTCTGCTCTGCTGAGACCCCACCTGGGGTACTGTGTCCAACTCTGGAATTGTCAGCATAGGAAAGACATGAACCTGTTCGAGAGGGTCCAGAGGAGGCCACAAAAATGATCAGCGGGATGGAACACCAATGAGGACAGGCTGAGAGAGTTTGGGTTATTCAGCCTGGAGAAGAGAAGGCTCTGGGAACACCTTGTTGCAGCCTTTCAGTACTTAAGAGGTGGCTACAAGAAAGACAGGTGCAGACGTTTTAGTAGGGCCTAGTACAAGGTAAGTGGTGATGGTTTTAAACCAAAGGAGAGGAGATTCAGGCTAGATGTGAGGAAGAAATTTTTTACAGTGTGGGTGGTGAAACACTGAAACAGGTTGCCTAGAGAGATGGTCGATGCCCCATTCCTGGAGACATTCAAGGCCAGGCTGGATGGGTCTCTGAGCCACCTGATCTAGTTGAAAATGTCCCTGTGCATTGCAGGGAGGTTGGACTAGCTGACCTTTGAAGGTTCCTTCCAACCCAAACTATTCTGTGATTCTATAGTAGTTTTTCCTGTTCCTGACATCCTGACCTCTCTTGCACGCTGGTCCCTCCAGCTGCTGACACCTCAAGCACACAATCCCAATGGCCTGTTGTCTCCGTTCCAGTTTCTGACACGTGGACCCTCACGTCCTGCAGTCACTGGCTCTATAAGCATGTGGGTCCAGTAACCTGCTCCAGTTGCTGGCATTTGCTTTTACTCATTCTGGTCTCAAGTTGCTGACATGCAGCCTTGTCCCCCGTTACTTGCAGTGAGACCTTGCAGTACTCACAGATGGGACAAAAGGTGGAGTTTCACAGAAAGAGAGATTTGATAAGACAGAATAGGAGCAGCAGTCAGGCACAGGGTTCAGTCATAGTGCACTGACTGGTGCCTGCTTGTATGTGTCTGTGGCCCCTTCATCCTTCCTTCTCTCACTTTGCCTCGTGCCTCCAGCTTGTTGTTTGCCACCTGCTCTTCTCCACCTTTTACATTTTCCTGAAGCATTGCTTAATGCATTTGTGTAGTTCCACAGGAGCCATAAGATACCCATAATATTAATGTTCTCTCACTTCCCCCTTATCTGTTACGAAGTCTAGGCTGCTGCTCTTCAAAGATATGCTTGTGGTCTCTTGATAGCCTATCAGTTAATGTTTGGAGAGTTCTGGTCACCTTCATGACCTCTCTTAGCGCTTCTCTATCAAGTTTGTGTGTCTGTGTGATCTTTTCATGGCTTTCCCTGTTATTTTGTATTGCCTGTGAGCTGAAAAGGCCTCTCACTTCTTAACATCAATGAACCAGCTGCTTTCACCTTCCACGTGCCATTATGCTCTCTGTTAGCTGTATCATTGAGGGCAGTGATGATGCAGCAATTCCAAGTGGCTGCTGTGAACAGGAAACTGAAGGCATTAGACAAAGAATATTATGGCTTGTGATATGCACAGCATGTGAAATAAATAATAGGTGGGTGAGGTTTAAAGTAGATTTTATGATGAAAGACACATTTCAAGCTAAGCAGGCTAAGGGGTGCCATCAGTCTGTCTGCAAGTAACCTTTGTTAATTTGAGTAGTGAAGGCTACCACTGTACTGAATTGAGATTTAAACTATTAGAAAATTACCTATTGTCTATATCTCAAGTTTGATTTCTGCAGGATTCATATTTTCACTTGTATGAATGTGCAATGGGGAGAGAGCTTGTTTTGAACCTTCTGCCACAGGGTGGTAGGGAATCTTAATCTGTACAGTTGTGATGATTATTCATAATGTTTTTTCCCTTGTACAGAATGTCACTTTTAAAAGAATGATTATGTTGCAATGCTAGCTAAATAGGCTACATCAAAATTATTCTTTTATAAATTTTGGGAATTTGTCAAGACAGAAATAGTTTGTCTCACAGTTTATTTTGTTTTCTTAGAAAAAAATGCTGTAGGCACATTATGAATGCTTAAACAAGTGAAATTTTTATACGCTTTCACCCATACTATATTTTTTGTTTGTTTGTTTGCAGAATCCAGTTGTGTCCAGTTCCAACTGCTCAGAAATAGATCTGCTGATTGTGACCGGAACACTTGTCCATGTACTGAGTTTGGGAGCAAGCAGTTTTATAGAAGAGGAACATCAAACCTGGTATTTTCTTATCAATACACTTTGTTTGGTGCTGTGTCAGGAACTTTGCAGAAATAATTTTCTTCTGAAAGAATGGGACCCTCAGCATAGCACCACTGTGAAACAAAATTTTGATCGTATTGGGGAAGTCTCTGAATGCAAGAATATAGACATTCTAGCCACAAGTAATTCAAAATTGGGCAAAACCACCTCTTCAGCTGAATTCATAAAAGGCTCAGATAAATGGATAAGCTTAGCAAGTCCATGGATCATCCTTATTTGCTGTCGGCTACTTCGATCCTTGAATCAAACAGGTGTCCAGTGGGCTCATCGGCCAGACTTTGGACATTGGTTGACAAGGTGGGTATCTGATATATTGTTATTCTTTGTCTTATTTTGAAATTAATGTGTGCTTCGTTTGATGAAATACGTATACACTACAGTCTCTGTTTAGAAAGTGCTGTAAACATGCAAGTATGGTGAACAGTGAAGTAACGTAAGGAATTTCACACTACTGTTTCATGCAGGAGTAATTCCTTGTGTACCATCAATAGTTTATATGTACCATGACCTATATAATTAATGCCAATTATACACGATAGGTTTATTAGAAGCAAAAAGTAAATATCTTCCATGTGTAAGTCAACAGTGTCTGGTTTGGGAAATTAAAAATTTCTTAATATAATTAAAGCCTTGAAATTAAGGCAGAAGGTTCTGTTCAATTCCAGGCTTTATGAAGTTGCAGTAGAAGATGCTGTGCATATAATTCTTCTTTATCTATCACAGACATTTAATGTGTAGGTGGAAAATGGAAGGTATTTTTCGAATGTAGTGTGATAAACAAGAAAGGGATTTTTTTACAACTTGAAGTACACTGGAGAAGGACTTTTCTCTGCTAGTTTTTATTATTGTGAAGAACTACAGTCCTTATTCAGTGGCCAAAAAGTATTTGATATTTGAACTCTCTTCTGTACTTCAGCTGGTCGATGGAGAAGCAATAACTTGTGACTGACTTGTCAAGGTTTTGCAGACAGCAGATGGGGAGGCTGTGCTGTGTAAGATAAAGAGATGTCTTGCTGGCATCTTAACAACACGTAGATGAAATAATTCATTAGAAGAGACATGAGCAAATGAACTAATATGAGACTTGTTATTTATTGGCAGCCTCACAGATAAAAAGCTAATTGCTGTGACAGGCATGAGTGCTAAAAGATAAGAGTTATGAGGGAATTTATCTCATTAAAGCAGTGGTTCTATACCAAATGTATTGTACCATGCATTCCTCCTTTTGAGATGAGGTGAGGGATTGAGGAAGGAATATCATATTCCCAGTCTTAAATCCACATCATACAGAATGGCTTCGTTATGAGCTAAGCCAGGGTATGAGCAGGATTATGTGTGATTTGTTGTGACTGGGAGGATTTTTATAATTAATCTCGAGCATCTTCCAAAGGTTTATTTGCCCAATAACTTCCTAAGCCAGATGTCTTTTTCAGACTGTAAACTCTTTTCTTTGGAGTGTACTAGTGCCACAATACCATAAGCAAGGACTTGATATTCTTGCAGCTGAAAAATTGTGTTTGTTTCAGAGACATGCTTTTGCTTGTATGGTCCCCCAGGATTGCTTACTGACACTTGGAAATGTTACTAGCCCTCTAAAAATTGTGTGTGCGCACATGGACTTCCAAAGATCCTGTCTCAGTTAAGTGTGTTCCCACCTCTGATTTTCTGGTGCTAGGTATGCCTGTTAGAGCAGCAAAACCTGTCAGAGCCTTGAACTGAGGAGACTCAAGGAGATAGCACAGGTATTAATAGAATGTAATCTGCAGTTAGAGCAAGTGCTTCTAGGGCTTCCTGATTTATTAACAAAGGTTGTGAAATCCTGTATGGCCAGCTCTAACACTGTTGCCTGTCAGGTACTTTCAAGCAACTCAGGTAAAGCAAGGTTCTTCACACCTGTTGTGGTTTAGTCTTTTTGTTGTTGTTGTTGTTGGGGAGGGAGTGGGAAGAAGACACTATTTTAGTGTTTCTTCTTATTTTTTCTCTTGTGAATTGGAATTTGTGTTTTGTAGAATTCCCGTCTGTCTTTGGAAACAACAGAATCACAAGATGTTGAGGTTGGAGAGGACCTTTGGAAATGATTTGGTTTGGTCCCCCTACTTAGAGCACAGTGATACCAGATTGCTCGGATCTCTGTCCCCCTGGGTCTTTGATATATGTAGGCATGGAGGCTCCACAAATATTCTGGGCAATGTGTTTTCTTTCTCCCTCCAGAACTGTCCTGTTTAAACAGAATTTCCTTTTTTCCAATTTGTATCCATTGCCTCTTGTCCTTTTGCTGGGCACCACTGAGGAGAATATGGTTTCATCTTTTTTTAGTACTCTCTGCCTCCAATCAGGTTGGTAAGATCCTTATTAAGCCCATTCGTCTTGAGACTAAACAGTCTCAGTGCTTTGAGCTTCTCCTTATATGACAGATGCTCCAATCTCATCATTTTCATAGTCCCTCACTGCACTTGCTCCAGTATGTCCATATTTTTCCCTGTACTGGATAACCCATAACTGGACCCAGGGCTGAGCACAGGGTAAGATACAACTTCCTCAGCCTACTGCTAATGTTTTTCATAATGCAGCCCCTAATGCTGTTCTTCATCTTTGCTGCTAGGGCACATTGCTGGCTGATGATCAACTCAGTGTCTAACAGGATGCTCAAAGCCATCTCTCAAAAGATGATCAGCCCTTGGTCTGTCCTGATGTGTGTAGCTTTTGTTTCAAGGCGCATGACTTGCCCTTTTGTTGAACTTCATAACGTTCCTCTTGGGCCATTTCTCTGGTTTGTTGGGGTGCCTCTGAGTAGCAGCACACCCACCAATGCTACCAGCCACTGGTCCCAGTTCTGTATTGTGTGACCCCTTGCTAAGGGGACACTCTATCCCATTGTTTGGGTCATTAATGAAGATGTTAAACAGTATTGGCCCCAGCGGTAAGCCCTGCGGTTAACCCTTAGTGACTGGCCTCCAGGTGGACTTTGTGCTGCTAATTGCAGCCATATGAGCCTGGTAGTTGAGCCAGTTTTGAGTCCACCTCACTGTCCACTTTCGTAGCCTGGACTGTGTCAGTTTGCCTGTGAGGATGTTACAGGAGATGGTGTTAAAAGCCTTGTTAAAGCTGAGATAAACATCATTGCCTGCTCTCTGTTCTTCCACTGAGCTAGTCATCTCATCACAAAAGTCTGCCAGGTGGATTAAGTTTTACTTTCCCTTCATAAAGCCATCACAAATGTATTGCTAAGGCTGTCTGTCTCCCATTTCTGTAAGGGCTAAGTACAGCAGGTAGATACCAAACCCCAAACTTCCAGATTTTGGTTCTTCCCCACAAAATTATTGCCTCACATCAAGTATATTTACTTGGGTCTTGAAAAAAGCAGAAGAGACTTACTTAGTCTGCATAGCCTTATAGCTTAGGCTACAACTTCTTGCTTAGTTCTAACAGTACGTGAAAGGACCTCTTACCTTACAAGGCAAGGTACCTGCTGTCTCGCTCCTCCCCTCACTGGCACTGTATTTTACCAGCACAGCTGTTGCTTCGTTGGTATGGTGAACTAAATCATTGAACAGATGTGACCAGAAAAATAACCCAAAATGGCATGGCAAACTGTTGGCATTCGGATGGATCACTTCCCACTCTGGTTTACCATCCAGCTTCACAGTCAAATAGGTTGCCTTAGTAACAGGAATACAGGAAGGTTAGTGTCTGCAAGCCAGGACTGCTACTGTTGAAATTCCTATAGAAACAAATGTGGAAGTATCTGCATCTTTTGGAGTGCTGCAGACATAATCAGTTTTTTCTTTCTGCCATTGTCAAACATTCCTTACAAAAAAACACTTACCTTTCAAATCTGATTGTGAATTATTGCTTCTTTCTCAAACTTTTTACATTTGGGGTCTTTAAAGAGATTGTGGAGCAGTCCAGAGTGCCGTGCCCTATGGGGCTGAGAGGATGTGTCATTGGGGCTGCCACAGTTCTGCCTTCTCCCTTTCACTAATATAACTACTTCTGTTGTCCTCAGGAGCAGAACCCTAGCAGCCCTGGCACAGGCTGACATGGGCTGCTCTGGAGCTACCTCCTGACTTAAAGCAATGGAGAAGTTTTTAACCTAACAGGAGAATATAATATATGTTACCATGCTGACATGTACTCCACTTGCTTTGTAGGGTTAAAAGATTACCCACATAGCAGCATTTGAAGTGCACAGTTTTTGGACTTGAACATGTAGGTGAGTTCTTAGTTCTGAAATGGTTCAGTAGACAAGTTTCAGAAAGATCAGTCAATGACACAACTAAATCTTTCCACATAATGAGGTTTGTAGAGTATCTCTAAATTCCTATTTGGCAAGCATGTTTGCATTTTCTTTGATTGGTGGTTTTAATGTCATCTTTTTTGCTTCTCCTTTACAAGAGAACAGGGTGGAAGAGATGTCTTCCTAGTGTTTTGATCAGAATTGAGATGTGTTTTCCTTATAGCATAATTTAAAGGTGATGATAAGCTGAGTTGCATGAAGCACTTATTCCTCTGCCCAAAATGCACTGCTAGTCTCCAAGGCTGATTGTTATTCTATTTTTAGTATGTGTTTAATTTGCATACTTATGTCTTAATAGCACATTTTTTAGTAATAGAAAATTAGAACCTTATTTAGATCGTGTGTACCCCTGTTAGAGTTAAAGCTCCTCAGGCTTTTTCTAGCCAACCTTCTGTTTTGTCTCTCAGATAAACTATTGAACAACCTATTCCCTTTTTTTGTCACCCTGTATTGACATTTTAGATATCTGTCCTCATGCTCAGACTAGTATTTTGCTTATCTGGACAATACTTAAGGGCTCAAGATTTGAGACAAAGAGACTATTATCCAGGTTTGCGCGTGGAAAATAGTAAGCAACAGAACACACAAAATCTATCTGTAGTGTTGAATTCATCTATGATGATGCATTCAGCAGTGCTGAAATAAGAAAAACAGTCTTTGTTATTTGCAGAGAGACTCTGCTACGAAGAGAAAAAACTTTTGTGAGGTAAAAAAGCAAAAGAGAATCAGACAGTAGATGGAGTGGAAGAGAACATTCAGTCCCTGAATTTGCCCAGAAGTTGGGTTTTCTTTTTAATTAGTTAGTATTCCATTAGCTCCATTTGGCTGTTATCCTTGGTCAGAGCTGACGGTGTCAGGACTGCTACAAGGCTCAGTGGAAGGGCTGAAACTGTCAAAGACAGCATCAGCGTGAAGTGGTAAGAGGCAGCAACATGGGAAGATGATAATATTTTCTTTTAATAATGTACTTACCCATCCCCAAATGTCCTTTCCCACAAAGCTAGCATACCATAGGACTACTCTGTATTCTATTCTACATTGTAGAATGAAAGTAAACAATTAAAAAAGGCTTTAGTCACCTAAAATATGAGTTGTGCACATTTTTAAATCCTTTCACTGTACTTATATTTGCAGTAGTGAGTTGACATCAAAGCAGTAGAAAGAAATGTCTTCAGTCTTCATACTGATATCAGAAGTATGAAAATGTAGACTACAAGCTTTTACAGGAAGAACATATAGCCAAAGCTCTTTTTTTTTTTTTTTTTTTTTTTTTTCCCCCCCCCTTCCACCTCCCCAGGTTCTCTCTCAGGAAGCTATTGGTTCTTCACTTTCAATTTTGTGGTTTGGACAAAACGCAATACATTGCAGCTAAGGTCGGAGTAGCATGTTCATGCTTGGATTTCTGAGTAGAACATCAAATTATTTAGAACTTTGCTACATGGGTGGACTCTCTACTCAATAACTACAGTCTCCTTTCAAAATAGGCTCTAATTTAATATGCACTTAGTTGCCAAACTGTAAGAAACTTGGCTGAAAAACCTTGAAACTGTTGATGATTTTCCTGGATTGGCTGCGTTAGAGTTCATTTTCACAGGAAGCTGGGAGGGGACACAGCCAGTACAGCTGACCCAAACTAGCCAAAGGGATATTCTGTACCATATGGCACCATGCTCAAAATGTTACTGAGGGAGCTGGCCAGGGGAGGGAATTATTGCTAAGGAGCAGGCTGGACATCAGTTTTCTGAGTGGTGAGGAATTGTATTATGTATCCCTTGCTTTGTATTTTCTTTCACTGTTATTATTGTAGTCATTTATCTTATTCTTTGCTTTTCTGTTAAACTGTTTTTATCCCAACTCACACGTTTTGCCTTCCTCTCCCCTTCTCCCAAGTCTCCTCCCTATCCTATTGTGATGGAGGAGGACTGAGTGAGTGGCCGTCTGGTCCTAGTTGCTGACTGGGGCTAAACCGTGACAGTGGTTTATGCTGACCTGACTTCACTTGCTATAAATCCTTTTATTGTTTCTTCAGCAAACTCTGTGAAACACTGGAGTAGATTGTTTGGTTTGGTTTGGTATTTTGCAACAAATTGACATGGTTCAGAAAAATACAAAACAGAAATCACAGAGGACGGTTACCAGAAAAACTGGATATGAGTTGCATATAAGTCCCTGTACTAGCAGTCAAGAATGTACCATTAGTGACTGATGTGCACATGACTTTGAACACACCTTTGCTGTCCACTGGGCTTTCTCTTAGAGTTTTCTTTCTTTTTGGGGGATTAGAATATGATTTCAAATGTTCACTGTAGGAAATTGCAGCTATTAGTGAGTGTCTTGTTTCATATAGCACCAGCAATTATTTCTTACAGGTAAGAATGCGTTGGATTTTTTTTAATCTTTGTGTTGCTGTGTTAGATTTGTCTGCAAGAGTCTCTTAACAGAAGTGCATTGATGAGTTTAGATTAAGAAACAAAGATGGTGATGATGATGTACTGTTATTTATGCCTGATTTGTTTTATTTCACTTTCATACATTGGGCAGCCAAGGTGAATACAGCTGAAAGCTTTTAATATTTTCCACAAAAGTTCATTTGAAAGATGCAGTGGGCACTAAATTAGTTCTTTGTGTTGTTCAGAAGGTATGGTATGTGCACTATCTTCACAGGCTCCTGCAGCAATCCATTTACAGCTTTTGTCTCTTCCTGTAGAGGAAGAACAATAGTGAGGAGAAGCATCAGGACTACGTTTTGTCTCCTGTAGTGTTCTAGTTCTTATTCCTCTCACTTTCCTCTACTGGTCTGGAAAGAGTGGTGCATGTCTTGGGAGTCTTGTCAAGTTGTATGAAGTCCTTGGCTGGGTACTGCAGAGAGAACTAACAGGACAATTTTTCTGCCCCATATCCTTTCCTCTGTGACTTTCAAGGCACGGCAGTTGAAAGAGCTATTGGTGAAACTCCTGATAAGACATTTACTAGGGAATATGAAAGTAAACCTTTTTGAAATACTATAATTTTGATTAAATCAAAGATAAAACTCAAGTTTTTTAAGTGCAATCAGAGTTAATGCAGATAACAACCTCACTGTCAATTCACTGAAGCTAGTGATTTTTTTATCATGGCATTTTGAAGTGTGGAAGACAGAAGGTGGAGCCCTTGACTCTTTTACTCTACATGATCTTCTTAATGGAATGTAAATCTAACAGAATTAGTGGTTCTAGGTCATCTAGGATACCGGGAATATTTGCAGCAGGAAAGGGGTAGCAATTCTGGGATTACAGTGGGATTTCTGCAGTTGCATATTGGCTATGGTAGGAGTTCAGTACAGATCTTTACCTTACCCCATTACATTTTGCAGTGCTAATTGATACCACTGTGGATTTAAATACATAATGTCGGCAGCAAGCTCAATTAAATGCCCTTGATTTTGGAATGAGTGTTACCTATTTAGGATGCAGGGGAACAAACAAACTGTATCTGTTATCTTAGCCATGATGCAAATTTTGTGTCTTTATATTGTATGTATTGATCCAGTATAAGGTGCTGTAGTTGTGTAGGGGAATCATATTGTGCTGGTGTGTTTGTGTGTGTATTTTAAACTATGTAAGTATATTTCTGGCCATTTTGGCTAGGTAATATTTTTTATGTCTGAAATTAAACAAATAAAATACATGTGCAGTTATTTAAAAAGAGAGAGTAGTTGTAATTCAGTAATGCAAAAATCTTTGCTGCCCTACTCTAGAGAATGAAATCCTGTGGTATAAGCAAAATGCACTGTTTCAAAGTCTGTAAATAACAAAACCTTAGTTTAAAAGCATGAGACTGTTTTCCATTATGCAACATGCAGCTCAGTTTTTATATAATTAGCTGAATAACTAGTATGTCGTGGAACACAATAATTACACTTTTAAACATACATACTTGAATAGAAAAACTCATTAATAAAACTGCACTTCTAAAAATACTAGAATATTTTATCATACCTCTTGGAAAGTTTGTAACAGATGTCAGTGCAGTGATTAATTTGGAAATACAATGCTGTAGCTAAGGCTATGTCAAATGTATTTAGCAGTAATTACAGTGGTTTGAATGGATTTTTTTGTTTGCTTTTTTTTCCCAGCTCTGAACATAAATCTGAACTCTCCTTCCTGGCTGCAGTCTCTCTACTTATGGTCTTCTTTCTGGTACAAAGAAGATGCTCCTTGGTTTCAAAAATTGCTATGGCACTTGGGCTCCTGGGAGTCTACAGTTACCGGGCAGCTATTGGAAATGTCATATTTCCATGGCAACATGACAGCCAAGATATTTCAAAGTAAGTTAATTTTGAAAAATGCTTAGGCAGTAATTGAGAAAATTGCTTTTCCGTATCTTTCTTTTGCAGGTGAGTGTTCTGTAATGTATGGCTTTTCAATATGTAACCAAATCCTTCTTGAGGTCTAGGCTGTGCTGCACAGTGCATATGAAGGATTTTTACCTGGACAGACAGGGACTTTTCACAGGGGCATGTAGTAACAAGACAAGGGGTAATGACTTTAAACTGAAAGAGAGTAGATTTAGATGAAAGGAAGAAACTCTTCACCATGAGGATGGTGAGGCACTGGAACAGGTTCACAGAATCACAGAATGTTAGGGATTGGAAGGGACCTCGAAAGATCATCTAGTCCAATCCCCCTGCTGGAGCAGAAACATTTAGATGAGGCTACACAGGAAGGTGTCCAGGTGGGTTTTGAATGTCTCCAGAGTAGGAGACTCCACAGCCCCCCTGGGCAGCCTGTTCCAGTGTTCTGTTACCCTCACTGAGAAGAAGTTTCTTCTCAAATTTAAGTGGAACCTCTTGTGTTCCAGTTTGAACCCATTACCCCTTGTCCTACCTTTGGTTGTCTCCAAGAAGAGCCTGGCTCCATCCTCGTGACACTCACCCTTTGTATATTTCCCTGTCCTTCTTGAACTGAGAGGCCCAGAACTGGACACAATATTCCATATGTGGTCTTCATCAGGGCAGAGTAGAGGGGAAGGAGAACCTCTCTGGACCTACTAACCACCCCCTCTTCTAATACACTCCAGGATGTCATTGGCCTTCCTGGCCACAAGGGCACAGTGCTGGCTCATGGTCATTCTGCTGTCCACCAGGACCCCCAGGTCCCTTTCCCTTACACTGCTCTCCAACAGGTCCTTCCCCAACTTACACTGGAACCTGGGGTTGTTCCTGCCCAGGTGCAAGACTCTACACCTGTCCTTGTTATATTTCATTGAATTTTTCCCTGCCCAACTCTCCAGCCTGTCCATGTCTCACTGGATGTCAGCACAGCCTTCTGGCGTGTCAGCCACTCCTCTCAGCTTGGTGTCATCAGCAAACTTGCTGATAGTACACTCTATTCCCTCATCCAAATCATTGATGAATATATTGAATAATACAGGCCCGAGTATTGACCCCTGAGGTACTCCACTAGACACAGGCCTCCAACTAGACTTGGTCCCATTGCCCACGACTCTCTGTCTTCTTTCCTTCAGCCAGTTCACAGTCCACCTCACTACCTGATCATCCAGACTGCGCTCCCTCAGTTTAGCTCTAAGGATGCTGTGGGAGACTGTGTCAAATGCCTTACTGAAGTCAAGTCAAGCCACTGCTGTGCCATCATCTATCCACCTGGTTATGTCTTCATAAAAGTCAATTAGGTTGGTCAAGCACAACCACCCCTTGGTGAAGCCATGTTGACTGCGCCTAATGACCCTCTTGTCCTTGATATGCATTGAGGTGGCACAAAGGATAAGTTGTTCCATCAGTTTCACAGGAATGGAGGTGAGGCTGACCGATCTATAGTTACCCGGGTCCTCCTTCCTGCTCTTTTTGAAGACTGGAGTGACAATTGCTTTCCTCCAGTCCTCAGGCACCTCTCCCGTTTCCCAAGACTTGGCAAAGATGATGGAGAGTGGTCCAGCAGTGACCTCAGCCAGCTCCCTCAGCACCCGCAGGTGCATCCCATCAGGACCCATGGATTTATGGATGTCCCGATTGCTTAATTGCTCCCTAACTCAGTCCTCATCAACCAAGGCAAACTCCTTCATTTTCCTGACTTCCTCTGGGGCCTCAGCAGTACAGGGCTCCTCAGGACAGCCCCCAGCAGAGTAGACAAAGAAGGCATTCAGTAACGCTGCCTTCTCTGTATCTTCTGTCACCAGGGCACCCACCTTGCTCATCAGTGGGCCTACATTGCCTCTAGTGTTAGTTTTATCTGCCACGTATTTGAAAAAGCTCTTTCTGTTGTCCTTGATTGCACAGAGAAGCTGTGATGCCCTATTGCTGGAAGTGTTCAAGGCCAGGTTAGATAGGACTTTGAACAACCTGGCCTAGTGGGAAGCATCCCTGCCTGTGGCAGTGGGGCTAGAACTAGATTATCTTTAAGGTCCCTTCCAACCCAGACCATTCTATGGTTCTGTGTTATGTTTCTTCCAGAACTAGTCTGTAATTGTAAGGAAGCTAGTAGCTCTTTCACCAATAGCTACTTCCGGAATGCAGTGAAGTGGCTTTGGTTTTCAGAAGATACTACTTACTGTTGGCTTGTACCTGGCTCTGCAGCCTCAAGTTTTTCTAAATGTCAGAGGGCTGCAGAATATTTCCAGAGTCAGCTAGGACACTTAATGAGGAGGAAGGGATCATGGAAGAGAAGTTGTAAAACAATTGCCTTCTGGATATAATAAACATTCACTCTCATTTTGAATTTGCTATGGCTACAAATGGTTTCTGTTAGACCTTCTTAAGCAGGTGCCAGAAATTCACAAGATGTGCAGAGATGGAAAAAACTCTGTAGGAGAAGATATCAGGTGATACAGAAGATCAGATTTGCTAATAAGGCATGCTTTATAAAAAATATTTGAATGTATGTATATGTAGATATATTTGCTTACATTCCATCTCTCCAAATATTGAAGGTAATTCTAGTTGGATACTAGCGCTAAGTAAACATTGTGAACTAGTTCTGCCAAATGCAAAAGTAATGGTAATCTTTACTTCGTCTGCAGGATTTGGCCCTGTGTTTGAAATATGTGTGATTTCTGAGTGACCTCTGGTTTTACTTTTTTTGAGTTAAATCCTTGGAGAAGAATACTGTTGTTGCAAGAAGAAGAAAAACATTGCAATGTGGGACAGAATGTTAAATGCAGAAATTGAGCTACAAATAAAATGCAATTAGAGAAATAAGTGGAGTACTTAAATACTGAAGACAAAAGCATTTACAGGGGACTTGTGCATTCTGTAGTCAGCATATTGATCGCAATTGTAACTAGAAAAATACAGGCTTTTTGTGTTATTTCACCTTAAATAAGTATTCAATATGGTGATTTGCTTAAATTAGGTCAGACCTTTATATATCCCTGATTATATACTAGTTTAAAGGTAACTGTTGTGTTTCAAAGCTTTATGCCCTTTAGATCCTCTGTGTATGGTGAAAGCTGGTAATGTTAGCAAACATAGGTTCTGACCTTTGTGTCAGCATGTGTTCTGTACCTGGGGCAGGAAGTGTGGTGCAGGGCTCAGGATGGTCTCTTGCAGGAGCTACTTATGCTAACACGTGGGCTTCTCATTCTAAAGTATTATACAAGGCCTAATAGGGCAGACATGTTTTGCCCAAGATCATTAACTCCTCAAACACATTATCTTTGGCAAGACTCCCAATACAGTGTGTCAAAACCAGTGATAGACACATGTTAGCAGATTTCCGGTGTTAGCTAATGTGGTGACATAGTGATCCTAGCTCATCTTTATTAGATTGCTGATATATGGCTGATAAATGGCAAAAACCTATTTAAAATGCCACCTGGAACAAAACCAGGACTTTCTTTTAAATGTGTCTAGAGGTACCCTTAATGTATTTATGATACTCCTGATTCAGGTTCAAGGTGGAGGTGGTTTTGTGTAATACGAGAAAAAGCTGTAGTCAGCCACTTTGTTTTTTATGCATAATGCTTTTTGCTGTAAGATGGAGAATCTTTCCTCTGAAACGTTCCCTTTCTGTACTTTTTACTGGAGACAAGTGTTTTCTCTTCATGTGGCAACTTCTGGGAGTTGGATGAGAGAGAAGAGGCAGCTGATGTCTGTCCTGTCCTACACTAAGATAACCTCTAAAGTAAAAAACACAAGGAAGTAATTTGGCCTTCTGTTTCCCCGGAATTATTTTTAAAAATCGTAGTTTGTGCAATGAAAAAGATGGGTATATACCATACTGACACAAACAAAATAATAGCAGTGCATTTGCTGAGAAATTGTGAGTTTTTTTAGTTTGAATTTCTATCAACTGGTTAGTTTCAGTTTTCACATAACTAATTTAATAGTGGCAAATGCCCAAAGCTATTTTCTAAAGTTTTACTTCTAAGTTGCATGAATATATTTGAATATATTTTTTGTAATTATTAGATCAGAATTACCAGAGATACTAAAAAAAGGCACTGAGTTCCTGCATTAGCCAGAAACACAGAAACTCTCAAAACTTTACTGTTTTGTAATTTTGCCCCTAAAGGAAAAAGCTTTATAAGGGCTTGCTATTTAAGGGAATAAAATAGTAAAGCCCCCCTTTGCATAGACCGTTAAGTATGTGTTTAAACTTTTGAAAGGTAAACCACAGAGCAGAGCACTGTGTTAAGGTTTAAGAAGGCCACATCACTATCACGTGGTGGTTTTGCCTTTTTTCTTGGTTCTGTGGGTGCAAAAAAACACCTGAACATGTAAACACCATTCCTTATTATTTCTCCTTTTTGGTTCTCTTTCCTGTATGTAGAAAAAAAAAGACTGAATTCAAGATCACTTATTAGTAATTATTTGAGAAGTAAGGTGACCTTCTGAAGACCGAAAAAATAATTGAAGTTAAAAGGATAAATTTGCTTTTACAAATTTTGACTATTGGTGTTTTCTGTGGTCAGCTAACTACACTAGTTACACCAAGTGTAACTATGCTTTTACTATTTTTAGTGGCATGGTCTAATACTCCATGTATTATTAAGCTTGGATGACTCAGTCCTCACTTCTGTGTGAATTATATTAGCTTCATAGGAGACCATGTTAATTCACCACTAATGTATAAAGTGACTGGTAATCCCTAACGGATATATTAAATTATGGATAAAGTGTGTAGATAATGGGGTTTTTTTATCTTTTGGAAGATCAAGTAGATTTATAACCACAAAAATTTTAATAACCTGATTTGGTGAGTTCATTGGATTATTGTTATAGCTTAGCTCACACTGTGTTCTGTCACTTTTTTTCAGTAAACATGAGTATCAGTGCATTCTGGTGGATACCTGCTCTCACTTTCTTTGTCCCTAGGGCCTTGCACTTCTAGAATAGCAAGTCACAGTTTTTAAGCTTACTGGCTCTTGTCCTTTTCAGCTTTTTGGATGAGATGAATTTGTAGGTGCAATGAACACAGCAGTAGATGTTAATTACACTTACTACTTAAAACATTTTTTTGTAATGTTACTGCCCAGGAATTTGAAAAATGTGTGCAATTACAAGGAAAAATGTGCTGGTATAATCCAACATATCTGTATATCTGTGCAGCTGTATAAGATGAGAAAATGTCTTAAGTGTTCAGAAATTTCAGACTACAATAAGGATCTTCAGGTACTATCACTGTCTTTCTGATTGGCTAAAAAGAAACATGTATGTATCAATGAGTTGTGAAAAATCACCTAACAGCTTAAATGGAACAGTCATTTTAAAATCAATTTAATTCCTGAAATAAAGTTTCCATATCACTTTAAGGAGTATTTTTGGGGAAATTCATTGTGCTATATAAAATGACATATTTACATGAATATATTTGTGGATCTAGATCTTGAATAGTAATTAAAAAATTATGTTGGTTACATTAATTGGCATATAACTTTACTTTTGTATTTTAGGTTAGTTTAGTTTTTAGCACAAGCTGTTTTCTTTGCTAAAGTTGGTTTTGAGGTGTTATAATTTAAATATGAACCAATTTTAGAGTTTTTGTATTTGAGACGGCTCTCTCATTAAATTGGCCAGTACTACCCTTAGAATTTAACCTGTTTGACAGAACTGCATTGGTTTTGCACTTCTCTTGAAAGACTTTTTGATATGTGAAATAGATATTAGTAAGTATCTTGTCTTTCTGTTGTTTATTTATTAATTATTATTACTCTTTTTTTTTTTTTTTTAATTTCTTCTTTAGGGGGATTACTGAAGCTCGTTTTGTTTATGTCTTTGTTCTTGGCATAGTCTTCACTGGCACTAAAGATATACTAAAGTCACAGGTTATTTCTGCAGACTCCAGTGTGAAGAATACAGGATTATGGGAAGTTTATAGTGGACTGGTTCTGCTAGCAGCCCTTCTATTTAGACCTCACAACTTACCAGTCTTGGTGTTTTGTCTGCTGATTCAGACAATTATGACAAAATATATCTGGAGACCCTTGAATTGTGATGCAACACAGATTACTATCATGCACTACTGGTTTGGCCAAGCTTTCTTTTATTTTCAGGTAAGCTGAATACTCTCCCTGCTACAAGGGTGGGAGCAGGAATGGGGTTCAAAAGAAATATTGTGCACTGTGAGTAAAATACCAACTAAATTTTAGAATGGAAAAGTTTACTGAGTTCTCAGAAAGGTTTCATTTCTATCTCTGTTATTAATGTGTGGTGTTGTTTTGTTGTTTATTTTCCCCCAGAATCAGGGAAAAGATACATACCATGGTAACTTATCCCCAATATAGATATCTGAAAGTGTTAAAAATATAGGATACCTATACCAGGGGTGATCTTGGTCTGTTAGTGGACCTCCTAAATACTGTTCTAGTGATAATACATTTAAAAATTTCAGCTGAGTTGATGAATACCGATAAAAGACAGACGGCTTTTTGTCCCTGCTTCTTGAGGCCTACAAAACCTTTAATAGTATCACAATAGGTCTACATGCAGTTTAAGACTGAAGGGAAGTTCTGTGACAAAGTATTTCTCTTATGAGAATCAGAACTAATTGCCATTCTTATTATATCAAATGGTATCTTTTTTCCTGAGGAGCCTCACTGATTTCAGTAACATAGTTCTCTGTATTGTAAATAAGGTTGCAATTCCTCAAAAACTTTCCTTAGCATCAAAGCTGGAGAGGTTTTTTCTACTGCTAATAATGTTGGATACTTAGCGTAGCAGTCTGAAGAGGGCATTTTTTAGGTTAGGCATCTGGTTGTTTCTAGTTTAGGAAGAGATGTTTTCTGATTTGTTGCAACATTTCAAGGAGAGAGCTTGTTTGCTTTGGTTTTGAGACCTGGCAGTGGATGTTAAAACTGTGGTCAAGCTTAGAGTACTTGCTACTCTGTTTCTGATCCGCTTAATACTGACTGACTGTTGGCTTGACTTTGCTCTGAGAGTACGTGTCAGGATAGAGAATTGTTGATGGGGATAAGATCATCAGAATTCTTCCCTTCCTACCCAGTTTTCCTGCTCAGAGGATGTAACATTTCTTAGTTGAGTGGCTTTTAAAGGTTTTGGATGTTACTGTTCAGGGAGTCAGCTCTGATTACAGACTTCTGAGAGCAGCCCACAGTGAGGCTGAAGGCAGGACCCTCTCAGTACTGAGGTACCAAGCAAGAACAGCTGCCAGAAATTTAGGATTTTATTCCCAGCCTACCTACCATTATTTATGGAAAAGGGACTATAGTAAGGAATAGTTGAAATGTTTTCATAAAGCACCTATTTTGAGTGATGACGAGTTCTTGGTACAGTTGGCTGAGAATTTCCCAGAACCAACAAATCACAAAAGAGTTGAAACTGGAAGCCACCTCTGGCAGTCATTCAGTCCAACCTCCCTCTATGCAGTGGCAGGTAAGCCAGATCAGGTTGGTCTGAACTGTGTCCAGTCTGATTTTAAATACCTGCAAGAAAGAAGACTGCAGCCTCTCTGGACAGTTGGTCCCTGTACTTTACCACCCTAGCCAGTGGTGGTAAACTTTTTCTGGTCTTTGAACAGAACTTCTTGTATTTCAGTTTGTGTGCATTGCATTTCATTCTTTTGCTAGTCACTACTAAGTGGCTGAGAAGGTCAGAATCTAGCTACATCTTCTTTACTCACCCTCATGAGGTATTTATACACATTGTTATGATCCCTGCTGAGCTTTTTCCTCCTCAGAGTAAACAGGCCCAGCTCTTTCAGACAGAAGTTTATATGACAGATGCTTCATTCTCATCATCATCTTTGTGGCATTTCAGTGCACTTTATTCAGTACAGCCATGTCTTTCTTGTGCTGGGGACCCCAGATGGGATCTCACCACAGCTCAGCAGAGGGAATGGAGCATCTGCCTCAACCAGCAAGTGATGCTGTTCCTAATGCAGTCCCTGGTCTGCACATAGGGCAAATGACTGGTTGACAGACAACACAGTGTCCACCAAGACACTATGTCCATCTCTGCCAAATTGTTTTTCAGAGAGCTATACCCTAGCCTGACCCAGCGCATGGATTTATTCCTCTCCAAGTGCCAGACTTGAGATTTTCCTTTGCTGAACATAATGAATTTCTTGTCAGTCCAATTCTTCAGCCTGCCAGGGTGCCTCTGAATGGCAGCGCACCCATCCTCTGTGTCACCACTCCTCCCAGTTCTGTATTGTGTGCAGACTTGCTGAGGGGGCACTCTGGCCTGTTGTCCAGGTCATTAATGAAGATGTTAAACAGTATTGGTTGGGTTTGCTTACCAAGAGCTTCTTCCTGGAGTTCGTAGAAACTGAGATCCACTGGGGCACCATTTCCTACAGGCAAGTACACATGCATACCCTTCCTTCTCACTGCACTTTGTCTCTATGAAATCACAGAATACTTGAGTCTGGACTCCATCCCTCTTGTCCAAAGGAGAGTCAACCAGAGCAGGTTCCTTAGGGCCATGGCTAGTTGGTTTTTTTTGGTATCTCCAAGGATGGACACTCCGGGGTCGTCTTAGGCAACCTGTTCCAGTGTATGACAACCCTTGCAGTAAAACAGTTGTTTTGTGACATTCAAGGGGACTTGATTGTATTTCAGCTTGTGTTCATTGCTTTTCGTCCTTTCACTGGGCACCACTGAGAAGAGTGGATATATCTTCATTCTGTCAGATATTTATGAACATTGGTGAGATCCCTGCTGAGCTTTCTCTATTCAAGGCTAAAAAATTTGCACTTTCTCATCCTCTCATTTTATGTCAGACACTACAGTACCTTCACCACCTTTGTAACATATCAGTGGACTTACTCCACTACACCCATTTCTGTCTTGTGCTGGGGAGCCCAGAACTGGATCCAGAACGCCAGATGTGATCTCACCACAGCTGAGCAGAGAGGAAAGATTATCTTCCTCAATGTGCTGGCTCTACTTTTCCCACTACAGCTCTCGGTTGGCTCAAGGGAACATTGCTTGCTCATGTCCAACTTGTTGTCCACCAGGAACAACCTATGTCCTTCTGCCAAGCTGTTTTCCAGATGGTCATCCCCAAGCCTGTCCTGGTGCACGGGTTTTATTCTTCCCCAAGAGCCAGATTTGACATTTTCCTTTGCTGAACTTCATGAATTTCTTGTCAGTCCATTTCTCCAGCCTGCCAGGGTGCCTCTGAATGGCAGCGCACCCATCTGCTGTATCAACCACTCCTCCTAGTTCTGTATTGTGTGCAGACTTGCTGAAGGGGCACTCTGGCCTGTTGTTCAGGTCATTAATGAAGATGTTAAACATTATTTGCCCTAGTGTCAAGTCCTGGAGTTGATTGCAGGTGACTGACCTTCAAGTGAACTTTGTGCTGCTGATCCACAACTATGTGAGCCCAGCAGCTGAGCCAGTTTTCAGATGACCTTACTGTCCACTTTCCTAGTCTGGACTACATCAGTTTGCCTGGGAGGTTGTCACAGGAAACAGTGTTAAAAGCTTCCTTTCATTAGATACGTGTAGCCCATGTATCTTTGGCAAACACGGAGATGGGTTTTTTGCCCTTCGTAATTTGAACTCAATTATCTGATGTGCAAAATATTACTGTAGAAAAGTAGAATGGTCAAGCTGGTATCTCATAAGATTACAGAGGCTAGAAAGGTCCCTCAAAATCTAAGTAATGCTCTCTCTTGAGTTGGTAAATTTCTCCCAGTTTATTCTGATAATAGGTTTTCCTGTCTGGGACTGTATATCCAAGGATGGAAGAAGCTTCTTCCAGAAATTATGTTTAGTTTCATGCTCTTTGTATGTAAGTTTGCTTGGTGTATAGCATTCTGATCTGCGCTACCAAGGGAAAATAAAAAGTCTGACAACCTACAAAACCCACTTCCTTCATTAAACATTCTTCTTGGATATATTTAAGCTTCTCCTTCTCTTTCATTTGAGTTCGTAGCCTAGAGCATTAATGACTTGTTACAAGGGAAAAACTGCTCAGTTTGTGTAGCTTAAAATCAGGATTGAAGTGTTTTATTGATTTATTAATGACACATAATTAACTGGCCATCCTATATAATTAATAATGGCACTTAGTTAACTGATGGTCACCGAACAATGGATGCAGGATCCATACCAGATATACAACAGGTGAATATCCACCAATTTCTATGTAATTTTGCATACCTGATTTGAAAAAGATGTAGTCCCCATCCATGCACCAGGACTTCTCTCTCACAAACCCATAGAGAGAACCTTTCCTTCAGGTTGTTACAAACACTCTCTTCTCATGGCAATGCAGGTTCCCCTGTTTACACACACTCTAGTGATGGATGCAGGCACTCGAGCTTTATGTGTTTATGTATATCTCAAGAGTACCATAGACAACTGACCTCAGGAGAAGCTATAGATGATTTTGCATGGTTATGTACACTTCCCAGTTCTTACTTACTCTAGTGATAGAATGTGAAACTCTGAAAGTATTCATGTTTTTAACGATGTGGCTTTCTGGTTTAGTAACTTTTTTTCTTTTTTTTAATAAGCTATTTAATCTTTTCCCTTCACCTTGTGGGGAAAAACAGGAAACTCTTTACTTGGTGATAGCTTTCAAATTCCTTCCTTGCTTCTATGCCTCCTAGTGAAGATACACCATTTTTACTGAGTAAGCTGCAGGTGTACCAGATTTAGCAACTACCTGTCTTGGCCATGACCATCAACATTGAGGTCTTAAATTTTTTAAGAAAGGGTTGTATTTCAGACAGAGTATGTATCATTTGTTCTCAAATACTGAATAACCAGTAAGGAAGTACAACCAGGCTGTTTCTGCTGGAGAAGTCCAAGTTCTCAGCTTCAGTATTGACCTCTGTTCAGCCTGTCTTGGTGCCTGCTAGCAATTAATTTTCTGCTTCCAGAGCAAGATGATATCTACACTTGACTGCTAGGGGACAGATGTGAAGGAAGCACAACTATATTAGTAGACATAATGTGCAGAGCTGGCATAGGTTTAATGTCTTCCCTGACTTATTTCCCCAAGTTTTGTGGTTACTAGAGCTACCACTATTCAACTTGCTGGGTTCAGAGTAGTGCTAGGTTTTAATTCCAGACAGGCATAAAGAGCTAATGTGGCATAAAAAAATCATAGCAGGTTTATGGTTGAAATACGTAAATTGGAAAACACTGATATTTGTTGTTGATTCCCACCAGATTGGATACTAAATTTAAACTATGCTAGCTAAATAGGGCAGAAGAAGAGGAATATAAGTTAAATAGAAAACCCTTCCATCTGGAAATAGGAGGGAGATTTAGCAAACTACTTTTTGCACGTGTCCAGTTGTGATTATGAGGAGAATGAGACTTCTTGCCCTGGCTGCTGAGCTTATATTAGATCATGGTAGAGAGGAGGGTATGTAATGACAAAACCAGTAACTCTGTCTTGCTAAGTGTGGAATGTAAGTGATGGCCTTTTGAATATGATCATGACTAAAAATAGCCTTGTTCAGGATAGCATTTTTAATGAATGAGACAGTGTTCTTTTGAAAAAATATTGTAGAGTCCTTAAAGACTTTGTGGAAGTATAGCTGTGAAAATCCTAAGTGTATAGAGGAAGCAAGGTCCATTGGAACAGATACTATCTTTTATTAATCAGCTGGCATAATGTATAAAATTGGGGGTAAAAATGAAATGCCTGTGTGTGGAAACTAATATTTTGATCTTAAGTAGAATGGGGGGGAGGAGGGGAGGTTTTGCATTCTACACTTCATCCACACCAGGGCCCTGAGTACATCTACTGTCTAGGTGTTTAGTTTAGCAAAGTACAAGGTCATCTTCTTAACTGAGAGGAGCTTTGGGAGATAGCTAAAATGAAGGGCCTGGCCCTCCTTTCCTTCGGGAGATGCTTTTAATCTGATGCTTTACTGACTGTGCTGTGTCACAGCTGTATAAGCAGGTATATCTGTGTGGGTCTTGTACCTTCTTGATCCTGATCTGGACCTGGTGGTTGGGCTTCCTGACCTAATTTTGGACCTGACTTGTAACTATAGACTTGCTATGTGATCCCTGGAGTGCATCTGGCCCTGATCCCTGTCTCTGGATCCTGTACTTACCTGGACATGCCACTGAGTATTCCCAGTCCTCCTGACTTAGTGCTCTCACCTGCCCTATTTTCCCCCATATTTCCCACCTTACTTTCCCTTGTAGAACCAGGTGGTCCTTGCTGCTCTCTGGCAATATGAACCTAGAAGGCAAATTTATTAAACAGTTATAACTTACATGGGAAGACTACACATTAACTCGTTTTTCCAGCCCTTTATCAAGATCTTTGTGAATTGTATGCAGTGGAAAAGGTTGCTCACATAGATCATGCAGTCTTCATGGGATGCACCCATGAGTGCTGAGAGAAGTTATTGCCAAGCCACTCTCCATCATCTTTGAAAGGTCCTGGAGAACAGGAGAGGTGCCTGAGGACTGGAAGAAAGCCAGTGTCACTCCAGTCTTGAAAAAGGGCAAGAAGGACCCAGGAAACTACAGGCCAGAAAGCCTCACCTGTGTCCCTGGTAAGGTGATGGAACAACTTATTCTGGACATATTTCCAAGTATGTGGAGGAAAAGGAGGTTATCGGGAGTAGTCAGCATAGATTCACCAGGGAGAAATAATGTTTGACTAAACTAACAGCCATCTATGATGGTATGATTGCTTGGGTAGACAAGGGGAGAGCAGTGGATGTTGTCTACCTTGACTTCAGCAAGACTTTTGATACCATCTATCACAACATCCTCATAGGCAAGCTCAGAAAGTATGGGTTGGATGAGTGCATAGTGAGATGGATCATGAACTGGCTGGATGGCAGAGCTCAGAGGGTTCTGATCAATGGTGCAGAGTCTGGTTGGAGGCCTGTTGTTAGTGGGGTTCCACAGGGGCCAGTGTTACGTCCAGTCCTGTTCAACCTGTTCATCAATGACCTGGATGAAGAGACTGAGTGGACTCTCAGCATGTTTGCTGATGGTACCAAACTGGGAGGAAGGGCTGACACACCAGAAGGCTGTGCTGCCGTTCAGCAGCACCTGGACAAGCCAGAGAACTGGGCAGAGAAGAATCTGATGAAATTCAACAAATGCAAGTGTAGGGTCCAGAACAGCTTAGGGGCTGACCTGCTGGAAAGCAGCACTGCAGAGAAGGACTTGAGAATTCTGGTTGACAACAGGTTCACCGTGAGTCAGGAATGTGCCCTTGTGGCCAGGAAGGCCAATGGTATCCTGGAGTGCATTAGGAAGAGTATGACCAGCAGGTCGGGGGAGGTTATTCTCCCCCTCTACTCTGCCCTGGTGAGGCCACATCTGGAGTATTGTGTCCAGTTCTGGCCTCCACAGTTTAAGGAGGACGAGGAACTACTGGGAGGGAGTCCAGTGGTGGGCTACAAGGATGATAAGGTGTCTGGAGCATCTTTCTTGTGATGAAAGGCTGAGAGAGCTGTGTCTACTCAGTCTGGAGAAGAGAAGGCTGAGAGGGGATCTTATAAATGCTTAGAAATATCTGAAAGGTGGATGTCAAGATGATGGGACCAGATTCTTTTCAGTGGTACTCAATGATAGGATGAGGGCAACGGGCACAGACTGAAGCACAGGAGGTTCCGTCTGAGGAGAAACTTCTTCACTCTGAGGGTGCCAGAGCACTGGAAGAGGCTGCCTAGAGAGGTTGTGGAGTCTCCTCTGGAGACATTCAAGACCTGTCTGGACACATTCCTGTGCAACCTGCTTTAGCAGATGGGCTGGACTAGATGATTTCCAGATGTCCCTTCCAGCCCAAACCATTCTATGGTTCTGTGATTCATGCTTGGAGGTTTTCAGAGCCTGGCTGGATAAAGTCCTGTGTTGTTTATGTGTAGCTGGGTGAAAGCACTACATTTTTTTTAGTCTTTTTTTAGTAGTTAGGATTTTTGCTTTGTTTATTGCTTTGCATAAATTGATGAAGAGAAGCAAAGTTAAAAATATGCCAGTGTTGTCAAACAGACAGGAAATTAATACATGTAGTCTACTTATTTGTCAGGATAGTAGAGCAAGCTTAAGAACCTCTTGATGTATTTTTCAACAAGCTTGAATGATACATTGTTTTCTCCTAATCTCTTGAGTTCTCCACATCTTAGAACTCACCATTCACTTCCCAGAAGTATACTGTATCTTTATCACTGCTACTTGCCCTTCAAATGCAGTGACAATGGAAATAAATACCTTGATTGTTTCTATCAACTATAGCAGCTCCTAAAAAAAATTTATGTTGCTGTAAGTATTTCTTAAAATATTTTAGTTACCTTGGATGAAAACTTATAAATGAACAAAAATTCCATGTATTCATTTATTAGTCTTGTGGGTTTTTGTTCGCATCTTTAGAGCACTGTATCTGCAGAAGAGGAGGAAGAAAATACAATCTCAGAACCTTTAAGACTTGTTTATACTTTCTGGTATTTTTATCACTGGAGGAGAACAGAATAGATTTGTACATTTTAGAATTCATTTATATCAAATTCATCTTGCCTTTAGGTAGAGAGATGGACTGAGTGACATTTTCAAGTGGCTTATAGCTTTCTCATTGCAATTTCAAAACATTGTAGGATCATTTTTATTGGAGAGGACCTCAGGAGGCCCACAGTTCAACTGCATTTTCAGAGCAGCATCAGCTGTGAGGTCAGACCCGTTTGCTCAGGGTCTTGAAACCTCCAGAGATGGAGACAGCAGAACTTTTCTGGCCAGCCTTTTCCAATGACTTCATTTGTTCACCTTAAATTATTTTCTTCAAATAATTACAATAAAGTCCTCATTCTGTGCTTGTTTATAGAGTTCCAGTTACTAGAAAGGCATATAATTATGTGAAGGGTTCAGTGGAAGTGCAATAACAGTTTGCTGTGTTAAATCAGTCATTAAACAAGTCAGAAGCGTATCAGTTTCGTCTTGCACATCTATACTTCTCAGTTCAGTGAAAGTCATTGAGATACTGTAGGTAATAGCTTATATTCAGTGAGTGATGTGATATCTGAAAAGTTTTCAGATAAATATTGCAGCTTTGAAGAGGGTTTTAGATTCTTTTCATTACTGTCTATGGAGGGATTCTCCTCTGTTACTATAGCAAATATGCTGGGTAGCAGTGTTCTTATATTTATGCCTCATTGATCTAGATCATGATGGATTATCATGGAATGGTTTTATGCAATAGTGCATTGTCTCCTATGACTTTGTGCCCTTATCACAATAAGCTATTGCACTGTTTCAAATACTTGAGCAATACTTTAAGATAAATCAGACACTCTGAATTGTCAGTTGTCTATGTATTGTGTGGAATATTAGAATTTCATAAGCTACAAAAATTGATTTCAAATATATGAATTAGTCTTGGAGAAAGATACCCAAGATGAAATAAAAATACTTCTTAGTGCTCAGCAGGGTTCTTCTAATAGTACCTGTCGAGTCATCCATGAGGCTCAGCAGACTCCTGGTGAGAGTAGGGTATTTGGACACTTAACATCCAGTGTGGTTGGAGTTTTAAGTGTGTGGATCCAAGTGTGTTCATCCTTCCTCTCCTTGTTCTACGGTTACATCACTTTAAACAAAGTCAAAGATAGGTAGAATTAAACCTGTGGGAAAGGAACCACAGGGAATTTGGGGAGAAGGTGGAAAGCTCTGTTCCTTCCTCCTGGTTCCCTCCTCTGCCCTCACTACTTTCCTGAGGAGATGTCGAGGGTTTAGATTGTGGGGTGACAATAAAACCCTGGCAGATGTATTGTTAACCTCCTCTCCCCGTCACTTCCTCTTTTGCCCCTCCCTCTTCCCCCCTTCCCACTAAGGACAGGTGATCGGGAGGGAAAGAAGGACAGAGAGAAGAGAGCTGGAAAAATTAAAAATGTTTTACTACTGCTACTAATAAGAATATAGAAAATAATACAAAATATACAAAACCAATCTTGAAAGTCTCAGCAACTGCAGAGCCAGCACCCAAAGTCCTGGATTGGACTCTGCAGCCAACCGGAGCTGGATTCAGTCTCTAGGCCTCAGTTCGCAGGGACGACTAGCAAGATCCTCTCCTAACGTTGGCCATAAGCAGAAAGGAAAAGAAGGCAAAAGGGACGAGATCCTCGTGATCTCCCACTTTTATATGAAGTATTTACGTGAATGGAATGTTATATACAGTTGGTCAGTTTCTTGGTCACCTGTTTCTCATTACCCCTCCTGAGATGTCCATCCATGCTTATCAATAACTTTGCATTCCATTGCTATGTTTACCAAAACATTTATCTGGTTCTCCAGGAAAATGCAGCTAATACGAAGGCTTTAGCTGACAGGCAAAGTCACTAAAAGAGAAACTTGGTTTTTTACAAAACCAGGACAGGAGAGTACATGTATTTTTTTCTTTACTGTGACCAAGTGTAGCTGCTTGCTTTAAACTCTTCTGTGATTTATTAAGTAACAGGCATGTTAATGTGCATACAAAATAAGACAAGCAAAAGATCCTGTTCATGCCTTCAGTAGTCTGTAAGTCCTAATTAGAAACTCTTGTATGGTAAGCTGCTTTATTGAAATTCCAAGGTAATGAATATGGCTGTACTGTAAAGTGGCTTAAACAGTAAGTCTTTAGCAGGCACAGTAATTAGTATTATTCTAATATATTCTGAATGTTTCTTTGGATATATTTGAATCTTTGTTTTTTTATTCCTATTTTCAGGGAAATTCAAATGGCCTTGCTACTGTGGATGTTACAGCAGGTTTTGTGGGACTAGAAAACTATGTGGAAATACCAGCTGTCTTCCTTACAGCATTTGCAACTTATGCAGGACCTTTGCTTTGGGCCATTCATTTATTGTGCTACTTGAGCTCTGAAGACAGCAGGTAATCAAGTTTTGAACTAAAATAATGCTTCTCTACGTACTATAAATCTTATCCATATAGTGTATACCTTTTCAAACAAATAGTTTTGTTCACTTTTTTTTTTTTTTCCTTGGAAGTTAGTTTTCTGTTAAGAAAATGCACGTTCATTTTTTGGTATGAGTTTGTATCACTTCACTCTCAGTTTCATTTTCTCTGCAGAAGTTTTGCACTGGGAATATATGTGTGTGTTTTACTAATTTGTTTCTTAATGAGTTCTCAGTGTGCTGATCTAAATTACTAATTTTATTATGTTTTGTTGTAATAGCATGTGCTGTCTAAAAACATTCTACTTAGAACCTCCTAAGTAGGAGATGTGAGAAGGACTTTTAAAAGTAATAGAATTCAGAACATTACCTCTTAGTCTGAGGCCAGCTACACTGAAGTCATCTTTGGTCTTACATAGACTGATACTGTTTAAGTACTGGTCTTTAGGTATAATGCCTCTGAAAACCAGACTTTTCTCTGTTCATTCTGCTATTTTTTTTTTCTTCAGGAGGATAGGATGTGGAATACACTAACTATTAATGTCTGAATTTGCATAGCTGCAGAAACCCCTTTCTCGAATTTTCCTTACTACCTGGTGTCTTGACACCAAACTCAGTTTTAACTCTGTTTTTAATGCTCCTCAGTTTAGCTTTTGTTGCTGCTTTACTCCATCAGTACCTCCCCCCAATATCCAAGCTCTTCAAGTTTTCTCCATTCTTTCAACTCTCTTTAGAAAGAGTTATCATATACATGTAAAAAGCCCTGCTTCTTGTCTTCTAGTAAATATATGACCCATGACCCTGGATTTTGCTTACATTCTATTAATCTACTGTTTTTCCCAATTTCTTTATCCCACTGCCTTGTTTTGTTTAAAATAGTGCTGAAACTGCAGAAGGCAGAGGTTCAGCTGCTTCATGTATTTTCTTAAATGTATGCAAGACTGAGCTTTTTAAAAAAACCTTTAGAAGCTTTACAATGTTCTTTTTAAAGGTTTCTTATTAACTGTTTTATAAGCAATGTGCCCTGCTCAGTGAAATTCAAACCCTTTCCTTTTTTTTTTTCATGTGGTCCTGAGCTCAATATGAAGATCCTTTCCCTGCTTCCTCCAAAGAGGAAGGTCTAAAAGAATCCAGCTGCCATGCTTTTTTGGAGCATGCTGAATGGGTTCCATCTGGTTTCCACAGGATGTCAACAGGATTCCTGACCCATCCTGGTGCAGTCTGGGCTGAGTGGGTGTTCCCGGAACTGCTCAGCAGTGCCATTCTTAGCAAAGTCCATAGCATCCTGCAGTCTATTATAGAGCTGTTGCATCTGAGGGAGTTGACCTGGACAGAGAAGTCTGACTTCAGTGCTAACTATCCAGCTACTATTCCAGCCACCTAGATCCCCTGTAAATTATAGTTGCATCAGTTGGGTTTGCTTACCAAGAGCTTCTTCCTGGAGTTCGTAGAAACTGAGATCCACTGGGGCACCATTTCCTACAGGCAAGTACACATGCATACCCTTCCTTCTCACTGCACTTTGTCTCTATGAAATCACAGAATACTTGAGTCTGGACTCCATCCCTCTTGTCCAAAGGAGAGTCAACCAGAGCAGGTTCCTTAGGGCCATGGCTAGTTGGTTTTTTTTGGTATCTCCAAGGATGGACACTCCGGGGTCGTCTTAGGCAACCTGTTCCAGTGTATGACAACCCTTGCAGTAAAACAGTTGTTTTGTGACATTCAAGGGGACTTGATTGTATTTCAGCTTGTGTTCATTGCTTTTCGTCCTTTCACTGGGCACCACTGAGAAGAGTGGATATATCTTCATTCTGTCAGATATTTATGAACATTGGTGAGATCCCTGCTGAGCTTTCTCTATTCAAGGCTAAAAAATTTGCACTTTCTCATCCTCTCATTTTATGTCAGACACTACAGTACCTTCACCACCTTTGTAACATATCAGTGGACTTACTCCACTACACCCATTTCTGTCTTGTGCTGGGGAGCCCAGAACTGGATCCAGAACGCCAGATGTGATCTCACCACAGCTGAGCAGAGAGGAAAGATTATCTTCCTCAATGTGCTGGCTCTACTTTTCCCACTACAGCTCTCGGTTGGCTCAAGGGAACATTGCTTGCTCATGTCCAACTTGTTGTCCACCAGGAACAACCTATGTCCTTCTGCCAAGCTGTTTTCCAGATGGTCATCCCCAAGCCTGTCCTGGTGCACGGGTTTTATTCTTCCCCAAGAGCCAGATTTGACATTTTCCTTTGCTGAACTTCATGAATTTCTTGTCAGTCCATTTCTCCAGCCTGCCAGGGTGCCTCTGAATGGCAGCGCACCCATCTGCTGTATCAACCACTCCTCCTAGTTCTGTATTGTGTGCAGACTTGCTGAAGGGGCACTCTGGCCTGTTGTTCAGGTCATTAATGAAGATGTTAAACATTATTTGCCCTAGTGTCAAGTCCTGGAGTTGATTGCAGGTGACTGACCTTCAAGTGAACTTTGTGCTGCTGATCCACAACTATGTGAGCCCAGCAGCTGAGCCAGTTTTCAGATGACCTTACTGTCCACTTTCCTAGTCTGGACTACATCAGTTTGCCTGGGAGGATGTCACAGGAAACAGTGTTAAAAGCCTCCTTGTGATGTGAAAGTGCATTAAATACATGTAGCCAGTGTATCTTCAGCCAATATGATAAGATGGAATAGAAGATAAAGATGTTTCGAAATAATACATTTGCGGTGGAAATATAGTTGGAACTCCTTAAACAATTTGCTTTCATCTTATGAAACATGTGAAACTAGAAAATATTTTCCTCACATGGAAAGTTAAATATGTTTCTAAAATAATTAAGTGGCATGTGATAGACCGTGACATGGATACTGCTACCATTTTTAGTTCTTCAGGCTATCCTAAGAAACTTGGCAGCTTAAATTTTATGGGATTTTCACAGACAAAAATAGTAAGAACTCTTTGGTTTCAGTCTCCATGGAAACTGTGCAATAACTCTTGAAACTATTTTTGAGACAGGGAGTACTGATTAAACTAACGCCTAAGCTTAACCAAGTATTCTGTGTGTGAGCTGCATAAATTGCAGAGAGCACCTGATTCATGTAAAGGGTAGTTTTTACTGTGACCATTGTATTGCTGTGACCTAAAGTAGAACTTCGGGGTTTGGGATCCTTAAGACCAAGAAAAAGGCCATGTTGTTGGATAACCTGACCTCACTGTGCAGTAAGCTCCAGATGGATTCACTTTTCAAGCTCCTGTCCAAACAAAATTGTCATGTGGGTGATGTTCACAGTGTTGTATAATTACCACTCTTTAGCTAGGCATTGTGGTAGGTTTCAGATTACTTGCACATTGGAATCTGTGCTTTAAGTGGTTTAATGAGTCAGGTGTCAAGCTGAAGTGGTGGATGTGTCCTAGCATCAGAAGGCTGCATGCTTATTGGCTTTTCTTCCTTAGTGATCAGAATTTCTAACAGTGCTTTCATGTTAGCAAATGGCTTTCAGGTGTTGAGAATGGAAGTTTTACCCAATGGGAGCGTGTAAATAGTTGCAAATCTTTCAATGTTATGCTGCAATTTTGTTAATGTAGAAAGCTGGTACAGCAAACTAAAGTTTTGTTGCGAATTCTTTTATAATGCTGATCTAAGGAGAATTACAAAGGCATAGTAGCTAAAGGAATTTCAGCAGTAAATATCAGCTTTTCCCATCTTCAATCTAATCTGTTTAACTGATTGAGTCCTCCACATTCACAATCTATGTTAATACAAGAATCCTTTTTCTTTTTGACAACCTGGACATGCAATGAGTGTTTCAATATACTTTTTTTTTTTTTTGAGTCCCAGTTAGAAAGTGCAGCCCTCCTTAAAAGAACAATCCAAACAATTTTCCCTGAGCCCTCTGGTGTTTTACTTAAGTAGGTTTTAATTCTTCTGGTTTCATTCCATTCTCTCTTCCTTAGGTTAAATCTGAAGAAGTATTTACAACTAAGTATACTGCTACTGCATTCTCTAGAATGCTAATACCTGTTATCTGTTTTGTTTGCCAGCAGTCACATTGTCTAAATAAACTAAATAAAACACACAGAAGAAAGTATCTACTTGTTTGTTGACATGCATGGAAATTTGGAAGTTATTTGATAAGATTCAAATGGGTTTTATTGCCACAAGCCAGAAGAGCATTTTACTCACTTAAGTATCTCATGACATGCCCTCACTGCAGTGATGACTAGAGATTCCTCTTAGACATCATTAGTGCTCTCTGCTGGATACCTCCTCATTCATTCGTCATGTTGGGGAGACACTGACTTTTCCAATGAGGCTTCCTTCAGGCAGCTATGGATCTTAGTGGCTTAGGTAGAGGCAACTTAGAGTAAGCAACTCAGGTATGCTTTTTAATTTTTAAGTGGTCTGTCGCTTTGTGGGTAATCTTGAATTGAAAGTGCTTTGAAATTGCTTTTTATTTCTGCCCAAGTTCTGATTTGAGGTTTTTATGGTCAGATTGTCTTCCTCCTCTTGCTCTTCTGACGTTGTTCTTCTTAAGTTTTGTGTCTGTAAATAATCTTCTGGTAGTCCTTTTAGTAAATTCTGATGAAAGGGGTTACATTAGTCTGTACGGACATCTAAGAAGAATTCTTTGAATGGTCCATGCAGCTGTTAGTAGGGGAAGGACTCTGAAGCTTGGTGCTGCTATAAAATGAAGCTACGCTTTCCTGTGTCCTTCCCTCTGTCTCTGACTCACTGTCCCTCATTCTCTCTTGCTTGCTATCTCTCTCACTCACTTGGTATCCCTCTCTTTACCTTGTTTGGTACTCCCCAGTCTCTCTCTACTGCTATCCACTCACCACCACTAAGGACTGCTGGACACACTTTACACGTCTTCCATTTGCATTGCTTCTCACTTGTGTGTGCTTTGCTTCTCTCCCTCTCACCCTTCCCCATTTTCTTATGCATTTTCTGTCTTGTCACAAAAATTTGCAACTGGTCCATGCCAAATGAGGAGAGGGGCAAGGATGCAAAGCATAGAATTGTGAGAGTTAATATTTGTTCATGCACATGAGGTGTTGCAACTAAACTAGGGTACCCTGAATGTGGTTTTACGCAGGGTTCTTATATCTTTGCTCATGCTTCTGCCTTGCTACCTCTCGCTCTCTCTCCCTCTGTCTTGCTATACACCTGTCTCCCCTCACCCTCCCAAGCAATTCCTTTCTCTCTTGCTTTCTCACCCTCTCACAGATGCTTCCTTTCCTTGTGTACTTTCCCCATCTCTTATGCCTGGGCTTTCATAATCTTTCATGTGTGTATGTTCCCCGTCTCTTCTGTGTGCAGGCTTTTCCCAACTCTCATGTGCGTGCTTCCCAGCTCTCATGCACATGCTCCCCCTCCTTGCATGTGCTTACCTCTTTCTCATGGGCTTCCCCACTCTCATGCTTGACTCCCCCATGCATTTCTGTCCCACTCATCTTTCTGCCCTTTTGTAAGCATACTTCCCCCATCTCATGACTCCTCATGTGCTTTCCTCCTTAGCTATTTCCTCCCTCCCACTTCCACCCTCATGATCTTCCATCATACTTTTCCTCTCCCTCATGCACTCTTTCTCTCATCATGCTTTCTTCCTCTCATGCATTCTCCCTGCCTTGTGTGTGCTCTCTCCCACCCTCACATGCAGTTTCACCTTCTCTTATGCACTTCTCCCCCTCTCATACACACTTCTGCCTTCTCTCACACACTTCTCCCTTTCTTGCATGAACTTCTACCTTCTCTCACATGCCTCTCTACCTCTGTTTTGCCTGTTTCTCTTTCCTTTGTCTTCTTCCCCTGGCTTCCCCTCTTTTACATGCTCCTCCTCTCCTTTGTGTGTTCCACTCTCACATGATTCCCCCACACACACACGCACTCTCCTCCCCATGCATGCACTTTCTGCCTCTCGCATGGGTGCTTCTCCTTCTTAGGCATGCTCTACCTCTCTCACTTGAATGTGCTTTGTCTCTCCTTTGTTTTCTTTCTCTCTTGTGCACTTTTATGTTCTTGCATGTCTTTGTCTTGTTTATCCTTCTGTCTCTTGCATTTCCTTTTTCCGTCTTCCTTTTACCTTCTTTGCCTGTTTTCATGTCTCGTGTTTTCCATCTCTTTCACACACACACTCAAATTCATACAAACTCAAATTGAACATGCGATGGAGAGGGAAAGTACAAGCAGTCTCTTACCTGGGTCTTCTTTCTCCCTCCCAGCTTCCCTATCTGATGTGCCTTTTCTTTATCTAGGACCTCCCTCCCTCATTCTCTCTTTGCCTCTTGCTTTCAGTCTCCTTTGTATGCTCTCCAGTCTCTGACAGATTTTGCCTTTCTTGCATGCACTTTCCCTTTTTTAAGCTTGCAGTCTCCATCTTGGGCTTCCTCCTTCTTACTCTCTGTCCTTCTATCGGTGTAGTTTTTCCTCCCAATCTGTAAGACCATCCCCCAGACATACCCTGCTTTGTCCTTGTCTTGGACCTGCTTTTCCTCCATCTTAGATTTTCATTTCCCCTCTCTTGGGGGTTTCCTGTCTGTCAGATGCACTTTGCCTCTGTCTTTCAAGTTTTCTCAGAGTCCCTCCTCACATACACTGGCTATCCCTCCTCTCCTACCATCTCTCCTGATGCAAATTGTGGGTAAGCCAACTATGAGAGGAGTGCTGCTGGGTCTCATTCTCACTAACAAGGAGGCTCTGGTCGAAGCGGTAAAGGTTAAGGGCTGCCTTGGCTGCAACAACCATGAGATGGTGGAGTTCAGAATCTCACGTGGCAAGAATAGAATACCAAGCAGAATCACAACCCTGGACTTCAGAAAGGCCAACTTTGGCCTTTTCAAGCAATTGCTAGGGGAAATTCCATAGGCAAGGGTAAAGGGGCACAAGATAGTTGGTTAACATTCAGGGACTGCTGCTTCCAAGCTCAAGATCAGAACATCCCAAAATGTAGGAAGTCATGGAAGGGAGCCAGGACACCAGCTTGGTTAAACAGGAAACTGCTGGGCAAGCTCAAGTGGAAGAGGAGAGTTTACAGATCATGGAAGCAGGAGCTGGCCACGTGGGAAGAATATAAGGCTGATGTCAGAGATGCAGGGAGGCAACTAGGAAAGCTAAGGCTTCCTTAGAATTAAACCTTTTGAGTGTGGTCGATGACAACAGAAAGAGCTTCTTCAAATACATCACACATAAAAATAACATTAGAGGTAGTGTAGGCCCACAGATGAATGAGGTGGGTGCCCTGGTGACAGAAGATACAGAGAAGGCAGAATTACTGAATGCCTTCTTTGTCTCTGCCTACTCTGCCGGAAGCTGTCCTGAGAAGCCTCATACCCCTGAGGCCCCAGAGGAAGTTAGGGCAATGGAGGAGTTCGCCTTGGTTGATGACGACTAGGTTAAAGAGCAGTTAAGCAATCTGGACATCCAAAAATCCATGGATCCAGATGGGAGGCACCCACAGGTACTGAGGGAGCTGGTTGAAGTCATTGCTAGGCCACACTCCATCAATTTTGCTAAGTCGTAAACGGGAGAGGTGCCTGAGGACTGGAGGAAAGCAAATGTCACTCCAGTCTTCAAAGGGCAAGAAGGAGGACCTGGGTAACTATAGACCGGTCAGCCTCACCCCCATCCCTGGAAAGGTGATGGAACAACTTATGCTTGGTGCCATCTCAAAGCATATCAAGGCAGTCAGCATGGCTTCACCAAGGAGAAGTCGTGCATAACCAAGCCTTTTATGAATACATAATGAGGTGGATAGATGATGGTAAAGCAGTGGATGTGGTCCATATTGATTTCAGTAAAGCGTTTGATACTGTCTCCCACAGCATCCTCACAGGTAAACTGAGGAAGTGTGGACTGAATGATCAGGTAGTGAGGTTGACTGGGACCTGGTTGAAGGAAAGAAGACAGAGTTGGGGTCAATGGGATGGAGTCTAACTGGAGGCCTGTATCTAGTGGAGTCCCTCAAGGGTCAGTACTGGGACCAGTACTATTCAATATATTCATCAATGACTTGGATGAGGGAATAGAGTGCACTGTCAGCAAGTTTGCTGATGACATAAACTGGGAGGAGTGGCTGACACACCAGAAGGCTATGCTGCCATCCAGCGAGACCTAAACAGGCTGGAGAGTTGGGTGGGGAAAAATTTAATTAAATATAACAAGGGCAAGCGTAGAGTCTTGCACCTGGGCAGGAACAACCCCAGGTTCCAGTATAAGTTGGAGAAGGACCTGTTGGAGAGCAGTGTAAGGGAAAGGGACCTGGGGGTCCTGGTGGGCAGCAGGATGACCGTGAGCCAGCACGGTGCCCTTGTGGCCAAGATAGCCAATGGCATCCTGGGATGTATTAGCAGGGATGTGGTTAGTAGGTCCAGAGAGGTTTTCCTTCCCCTCTACTCTTTCCTGGTGAGAACTGGTGGAAAGGTGGGTGCCCTTCTGTGCCCCTCAGTTCAAGAAGGACAGGGAACTGCTGGAGAGAGTCCAGCGCAGGGCAACAAAGATGATTAAGGGAGTGGAGCACCCCCTTATGAGGAAAGGCTGAGGGAGCTGGGTCTCTTTAGCTTGGAGAAGAGGAGACTGAGGGGTGACCTCATTAATGTTTATAAATATGTAAAAGGTGAGTGTCACGAGGGTGGAGCCAGGCTCTTCTCATTGCCTGGTGGAAAAGGATCTGGGGGTGTTGGTCAACAGCCGGCTGAACATGAGCCAGCAGTGTGTCCAGGTAGCCAAGAAAGCCAGGAGCATCCTGGCTTGTATCAGAAATAGTGTGGCCAGCAGGACAAGAGAAATTATCATTCCTTTTTACTCAGCACTGGTTAGGTCACACCTTGAGTACTGCGTACAGTTTTGGAGCCCTCGCTGGAAGACGTTGAGGTGCTGGAGCATATCCAAAGAAGAGCAATGAAGCTGGTGGAGGGTTTGGAGCACAAACCCTTTGGGGAGCAGCTGAGGGAACTGGGGCTGTTGTACTCTGGTGCACTTCTCTCTCTGATGTGATTTCCTACTTTCTTGTGCTTCCCTGATACATTTTCCCTCTTGCTCATGCTTTCAGTCTCTTAAGTTGTGCTTTTTTCCCTCTCTCTCATGCTACCCTCCTTATCTCTTGTTGCCCTCTCTCTGTTTCCCTCTCTTTAGTTCTCTCCATCTCTCTTTCTTGCCCTCCCTTTCCCTTCCCTGTCCCACTTCCTCCCTCCTGTACACTTTGTGTCTCCATCATTCCCATTGCGTGTCTCTCTCCTGCTTTGCGTTTCACTATTGCGTGTTATTCCTCTTTCTCAGACACACTTTAGCTCCCTCTTTCTAGTGTTTTTGCTGTCTCCTGTTTGCTGTCTCTCTCTTGAGCTTTCTCTGTCTTGCATGTTTATTCTTTCTCCAGTGCCTGCCTCTCTCAAAGTCTCTTTGTCTTGCATTCCCCCTCTCATGTGCTTCCTGTCTCTTTCACACAATTCTCCTCTCTTTTGATTGTACTTTTCCTCTTGTTTGCATGTTTCCTTGTGCTTTTCTTCCCTCTACGTCCTGTTATCCCTGTCTTGCTTTCCTTCTTTCCCTCTTTTCCAGTCTGCCTAGTTTTTTATCTCAGTTTTCTTCTGTCCCTCTCAGACATACACTTTCTCCATATTCCTTTCCTTTTCTCCCTTACACACTTTCCTACTCCCATGTCTCATGCAGTTTGCCTCTTTTACCTGCTTTGCCCCTCTGTTGTGCGGCTTGCCTCTGTCTCTCTGTCACGTCCTTTGCCTCAGTCTCTCACATACAGTGTGTCCCTCTCATGTGCTTTCTCCCTCCCGCTCATGTTCCCTCCTGCTCTTGCATGCTTTCCCTCTCACATGATTCCCATGCCCTTTTCCTTTTTCTGTGATGCTCTCTGCCTCTGTCTCACACACTGTGTGCCTGTCTCTCTGAGCAGCCTCCATCTCACACGCATTCTCTCTCATGCTTTCCTTCTCGCAGGAATTTTGCCTCTTTCTCATGCTTTCCTTGTCTCTCATGTGCTTTTCCTTGCTCACTGTTTCCATTCTCTTGCACTTCTCCCTTTCTCTGTTTTGTCTTATTACCACTCCTTCTTTTTCTCCCTCTCTCACATGGTCTCAGTCTTACACAATTTCCCTTCTTGTTTGCACCTCTCATCTCACTCATGCTTTTTCCGTCTTTTACTACTGTAATTCCTCACTCTCTCTCCTGCTATCTTTTTTGTTGTCCCTCTCTCTTGCTTCCTCTCTTTCTCTTGCTGTGCTTCTCTCATGTTATTCCATCTTTCTTCAGTTCCCCCTTCCCTCTCTCTTCCTTCAACTCCCACATCCCTCATCTCTGTCACTTTTCCTTTCTCCTTCACATGCTTTCTCACTCTGTCACAGGGTTTGTATCTCTCTCACCTACCATGTCGTTGTCCACTGTGTGCTTCTCCTGCATATCATGTCATTTGCCTCTCATGCTTCTCCCCCTTGCTCTTTCTCCCACACTTTCCCTATCTCTATCTCATGCACTTTCCCTCTCACTGTCATGTGGTTTGCCCACCTGTCATTGGCTTTTCACCTTGAGCATGCAGTTTACTCTTTCTCACACACTTTACTTCCTTGCATGCTTTTTCTTTCCCTTGTGCTTTACTGTTTTCCCTCTTTCTCTCATGTTGTCTCTTCCTCTTTTGCTAACCCCTTCTCACATGGCATGCTTTCCCACCTTTCTCACACTTTTCATCTTTCTTTTATGCTCTTTCTGTCTCATAATTTCAGTCTTTTGCTCGATACCCTCTCTCTCGATACCTCTCTTTCTCTTTGTCCCTCTCCCACTTGCTATCACTCACACTCTCCAGCTTTCCCTTTTGCTGTATGTTTCCCTCCCTGTTGTATGCCATTTTCCACTGTTTGGATGTTCTTATCCTCTCTCTTAAAGATGCATTCTCTCTTTCCTGGATGCACTTTCCTCCCCTCTTTTGCTTTCCATGTATGTCTTGTGTGCCTTCACTCTTATGTGTCTTATTTCTCTTGCACGTCCCCCTCTCTCTGTGTCATTTTGCTATTTTGTTGTCTCCCTCTCTTACTTGTTCTCCCAGGCACACAACTTCCCTCTCTTGTACCTGCACTTTCTCACTCCTGCTGTTGGTTTTTCATTTTCTTTTTCTCCTTCTCTTTCATGCTGTCTCTTTCGATCTTTCGTTATCCTCTCTTTTGCTGTCCCTTCCTCTCTCTCTTTTTGCTGTTCCCCTCCCTGTTTTTCTTCCCCTTACTCCCATGTTTCCCTGTCTCTACCTTGTTTCCCCCCTCTCCGTCTTTCTTTCCCACTTCTGTCCCTCTCACTGGTGTTCTGTCTCCCTTTCCCTTGTTTTCCCTCTCTCTGAGACATGTTTTCATGGTTGTTTTCCCTTTCTCACACAGTTCCCCTCCATCACATGCCTTTCCTCTCTCTGTTATCCCCCTTTCCTCCCTCCTTCACATACTCCATTTCTCCCTGTTAGATGCATTGACTTTATACCATATGCTTTCTCTGAGACTTCCTTTTCTTGCTCTCCCTGTCTTTCTTTTATCCCACTCAGATTCCCCTCACTCTCCAGTGCCTCAAGCCCCCTCCCCACAAATTGCCTTGAATGTGCTTTCCGTGTCTCCAGTGAGCTTTCTCACACCACTGCCTCAGTGCTTCCCCTCTCTCTTCCAGCCTCTCCCTTAGCCTTTCACCCCTCTCTGTTTTCCAGTTCTCTCACACACATTCCCTTACTGACATCTATCTCATGCTCTTCCCTCTCTTATTCTCTCTTGCTTTCCCCTCTTCTGATTTCCTTCCCCTTCTTGCCTGCTTATTTATCCCTCCCACCCTTTTCCTCTCTTGCTTGCACTTTCCCTCCTGCATATGCTTTCAGTGTCTTGCTCACAACTCCTCTCTGCCCTGTTCTCTCTCTGCCACTGTCCCTTCTCTCACATTCCCTCCCTCAGTGTTCTCTCTCCCCAAAAATTCATCCTTTGCTGTACCTCTCTCATAGCCCCTTTCTCTGTCTCTCTCTTCTGTCCTCTCTGACTCTTATTGCCATCTCTTCCCTGCCTACTCTCCTGCTTTTCTCTGTCTCCCTTGCTCTTGCTTTCACCTCTCCCGTCACTTCCCCTTGTCTCGGAAAGTGCTCTCCCCCACCATGGAATGCACTTTTCCCACTCCTTCACATGCTATCCTGATCTCGATCAAGTGCTTTCTCCACTCTCTCTTCCACCGTCTTCCTCATGCTCCTTCCTCTCACATTCTCTCTTGTCTTTTCGCCTCCTATTGCATGCTTTCTATCTCTAATTTGCAATTTACCTCTTGCACGTGCTTTCAGTCTCTAACTTGAGCTTTCTTTGTGTCTCCTGCTCACTAGCACTCATAATCTCTCTTACTTGCTAGCCATGCCATGCCTGGCCACTGCCCTCCAGCATCCCTCTCTGTCTTTCAGTCGCATTTCATCTTGCTGTTCCCTCACTTTCACTCTCAAGGACTCTCCCATTTCTTTTCTTCCCAACACTCCCTCTGCCCGTATACCTCTCTTCTTGCTTCCTCTCCCATCTTCCTCCCTCACAGAGAGCCTTTCCCTCTCTCGCATGCTGTTGCGCTCACTGTCATACACAGTTTCTGTCACTCTCACATGCTGTCCCCTGGCCTGTCTATCTTTCTTGTGGTCCCTCTCTCTCTGGCAGTCCCTCCACCCCTCACTCTTCCCTCTCACTGCACCCCCAGTCTTGTCCCTCTCTCCTTCTTTCTCTGTCTGGCCCTCCCCTCCTGCCCTGGCTGGCCCTCTGGCTCCCCCGAGTCAGTCCATGTCCCCTGCCTTGCCACTCACCTCCTCCCCACGCTGTCCCGTTCTGACTTTTCCTCTCTCTTTAGCTTCCCTGCTATCAACTGCCCCCCCCTTACTGTCCCCATTGCTCTGTCTTCCGCAACCCCACCCTCTTCCCTCCTTGTCCCTCTGTCTCACTTGCTGTTCCCATCTAGCTCACTGCCCTTCCCCCCGCTGCTGTCCTTCTGTCTCTCTAGCTGTTCGTCCATCTCTCTTGCTGTCCATCTGTCTCTGCCTGTCTCATAGCCCCCATCTTTCTCACTGCTGCCCCTGCTCTGTCCCCTTGTCTGTCTCCCTGCCCTTGATGTTCCTTCCTCTCAAGCAGTGTCCTTTCTCCCTCTCTGAATCTTTTCTCTCCCTCTCAGTGTCCCTCCCTCCTCCTCTCTCACTTCCTGTCAATTCCTACTCTTGCTGTCTATCCCCTTCACTTTTTCTGGAGTCCCTCTTGGTCTCTTTCTCCTTCCACCTCTTCCCTTATCCCTCACTTTCTCCTCTCTGCACCTTCCTCTTACTGCCCCTGCTGCTCTCCCTCTGCCTCACTTTCCCTTTCATTGTCCATATCTTGCTCCCCACTCCTCTTTCTGTCTGTCCTTACATGTCTCTCACTCCCCTACATTTCTTGCACACTCATTGTCCATCCTCGTTTCTCATAATTTCAACACATTTACCCTCTTCTTTTATCATCTGTCACTCTCCCTTTCTCTGTCTTTCTCATTGCTTATTTTCCTTTTTTGGACACTTTCAGGAAGTGCTTTCTCAGAAGTGCTTTTCCTGTCTTGCACATTATTTCTGTGTCTGGTATATTTGTTGTCTCTGCTGCATGATCTCTACTTCTGATGCACACTTTTTGCTTGCCCTGAATAAGCTTTCTTACTCTGCCTTACAAGCTTTTTGGCTCAACCTTTTTGGCTCAACTCTCACTTACAAGCTTTTGGACTGCTACATCCTTTCTGTGTCAGTTTCCGCATCTCATGCTTTCCTTCTCTTGTGCATGATGTTATATGCATCCTGGCACGATCAAGCTCTCTTGCACATTTGCCCTCTCTCTTTTCACTCCCTCGCTTCTGCACCCTCTGTCACATTTACCACATTGTGTGTTTTCGCATTCATGTGCTTTCCGTCTCATTTGTGTATCCCATCTCATGCACTTTCCCTTTCTTCTGCCTTCTCTCCAGTGCTTGCTTTCTTTTGTGCTTTCACTCTCCACAGGTGTGCTTTTCTACTCTTCTGTGTGTGCTTTCCTTTGTTCTTGCATGCATGCACATCCCCTATCTTGCATATGCTTATCCTATGTGCACTTTACCTTTAGTACATGTACTTCCCTCTCTCTCACTTGTATGCATTACTTCTCCCTTCATTCCTCACAAATGAATTCCTTCTCTCTTGTGCATGTGCTTTTTCCTCTTTATCTCTCACACATTCCCTGTCTCCCTCTTGTACACTTTTTATCTTTCCCTCCACCTCATGCACTTTTCCTCTCACTCATGCTTGTGCTTTTGCTCTCTTACCCTTGCTTTCCCTTTATCTCTCACATCTTTTCCCTTTCTTTTTCTCACACGCTTCCCCCTCTCACTTTCTTGCATGCTCTCTTCGTATGGCTTCCCTTTCTAGCATGCTTTCCTTGTCTTCTGCTCTTCCACATATGCTCTTCCCTATCTCTACTGCACCCTTTTCCTCTCTTATGTGCCCTTCCCCTCTGTCATTTTTTCCTTCTCTTGTGGGTCATTTTTTCTTCTCATTTGTTGGGTGGACTGTTCGGTGGATGAGGAACTGGCTGGATGATCACATCCAGAGAGTAGTGGTCAATGGTTCAATGTCTGGATGGAAACTGGTGTCAAGTGGTGTCCCTCAGGGGTCTGTATTGGGAGCAGCACTGTTTAATGTCTTCATCAGTGACATAGACACTGGCATCAAGGGCATGCTCAGCAAGTTTGCAGATGACTCCAAGCTGAGTGGTGTAGATGACATGCCTGAGGGATGGGATGCCATCCAGAGGGACCTGGACAAGCGTGAGAAGTGGGCACATGCAAACCTCATGAGGTTCAACAAGGCAAAGTGGAAGGTCTTGCACCTGGGGCTGGGCAATCCCCAGCATCAATTCAAGCTGGGGGTTAAGGGATTGAGAGCAGCCCTGCCAAGAAGGACTTGAGGGTACTGGTGGATGAAAGATTAGACATGAGCCTGCAATGTGTGCTTGCAGCCTAGAAGGCAAATCATATCTTTGGCTGCATCAAAAGGAATGTGGCAACAGGTTGAGGGAGGTGATTCTACCCCTCTACTCTGCTCTGCTGAGACCCCACCTGGAGTCCATCCAGCTCTGGAGCCCTCAGTACAGGAGAGACATGGTCCTGTTGGAGAGGGTCCAGAGGAGGCCACAAAAATGATCAGCAGGATGGAACAGCTCTACTGTGAGGACAGGCTGAGAGATTTGGGGTTGTTCAGCCTGAAGAAGAAAAGGTTCTGGGAACACCTTGTTGCAGCCTTTCAGGACTTAAAGGGGGCCTGTAAGAAAGATGGGGACAGACTTTTTCACAGAGACTGTTGTCATAGGACAAGGGGTAATAGTTTTAAACTATAAGAGGGGAGATTCAGGCTAGACATGAGGAAGAAATTTTCTACAATGTGGGTGGTGGAACACTGAAACAAGTTGCCCAGAGAGATGGTAGATGCCCC